>NC_071668.1:25567500-26192500 GCF_028554725.1 Zeugodacus cucurbitae
AAAGTGTATCTGTTTTTTATGCAAATATCTGTGTACCAAACCGAACCAATTCCTTTGTCCGCCATTCGTTGGCAGCACCGCTCACAACACACTTTTACCGAACTTAAGTAAGTGGTAAGTTGCTTAGAATATTTTTACGGTCAGAAATGCAAATGATTTGCTTTGTCAGTCGCCTACCGCTCCGCGCTCCCGACATTCCGCGCCAGTGTACATCTCAATTTCAGCATTTATGCGTTATTTTATTCCATCGCCTTTGCTGTCCAGCACGCGCTCTCTTCGTTGGAGGAAATGTAAAAATCTGTAAATAAGATGTTGGCAGAAGAAATATAAATGTAAATAGAAATTAAATAAATAACTAGTAAGGAAGGGCTAAGTTCTGGTGTCACCGAATATTTTATTTATTCTCTCGCAATTTATTTATTTAATTTTATTAATACAACAAACAATTTGATTCACAGTTTGAAAACCCTAATGTTAAGTATATGGCAGATAGGGGAGGTTATGACCCGATTTCACTCATATTCGGCACGGTTACATATTATTGGAAGAAATATATAACCTCTGAATTTCTTCAACATATCTGAGATACTTACCTATATTTACGGTAAAAAATTTATTGAAGCAATGAGGTCCTCATATTCGTTATATAGGGTTTTGAAAACTTATGGACCGATTTCGACGATTTAAAGAAGGGCGATGCCATTCTCTAAATGCATTATTTTTGCAAAGTTCTGTTCCGATATCTTCACTTTACTTTATATATTGTAAAGTATACAATTAAGATGGACTTCAAAGTTCTCGTATATAGGAAATAGGCGTGGTTGTGAACCGATTTGGTCTATTTTCACAACATATCATTGGAATGCAAGGAATATATTATAAACCGAATTTTATTCAAATTGGTCGAGCAGTTTCGGAGTTATGATGTTTGACCCATAAGTGGGCGGAACCACGTCCATTTAAAATTTTGTATCCAATTATACGTGCAACAGTTCTGTACCACCTTTATAATGAAATTTAAGGTTTCTAGTGATCTTCGTTACTGAATTAAAGCATTTTTACATAACTTTTGTATGGTGGTCGTTGTTATAATCCGATTTTTGGACTGTATAAGGTAGTACCTAAAAGAAAGGACTCTATAAAGTTTCCTTGATATAGCTTTAGTAGTTTACCAACTACGAGGGGTGGGGTCATATGTAGAAGTTCACGCAAGTGAAGAAAATTTCTGATTGCCATTCACTTTAGAGTGGCCAGGAACGATTCTTTTGCATCCCCTGGGTAGCTAACAGACATCCGTTTGGAGGCGAGCTAAAGTGAGAAGGCGAAGCCCGCTCCTGCGGATGTGCTTTGGGTTTGGGACCCACCACATAAACAAACATCCCCAATGAAAAAGCAATCAGAGCCTCGGAAGTGAAACCCCTTTTGATGACGAACCCTGCAAATCGTTTTAAGGATCACGATTTGAGGACATGCACCTGGAATACCTAGACCCTTAATTGGGAAGGTGCCTCTGCCCAGCTGGTTGATGCCCTCATACAACTAAAGGTGACGGTGACAAGGACGGCCGAAGGTGGATCTACTACAGCGGCCATATAAAGGAGCGCAAATTTGGAGTTGGATTTGTGGTGGGAGAGAGACTCCGTCGCCGAGTCCTGGCATTCACCCCGGTGGATGAACGTCTTGCCACAATCCGTATCAAGGCGAGGTTCTTCAACATATCGCTGATTTGCGACCACGCCTCAACGGAAGAAAAGGACGATGTGACAAAAAAAGACAGCGGCTACGCTGGCTAGGTCACGGTCTACGAATGGATGAAAACACGAGCTCTGAAAGTGTTCGATGCAGTACCCACTGGAAGAAGCCGCGAAAGAGGACGACCTCCTCTCTGGTGGAAAGACCAAGTGCAAAGTGACGTGGCTTCACTTGGTGTTTTCAGTTGGCGCCAAAAAGCAAAATGAAGGAACGAGTGGCGTGCTCTGGCGGATTCGGCTATAATCGCTTAAAGCGGTTTTTACGGCAAATATATATATATATATATATATATATATATATATATATATATGCCATTTTATGGGAGTGGTCCGATTACGCCCATCTTCGAACGTAACCTTCTTATGTTGTTAAGTTTCATCAAGATATCTAAATTTTTACTTAAGTTACAGCTTGCACGGACGGACGGACGGACAAACAGACATCCGGATTTGAACTTTACTCGTCACCCTGATCATTTTGATAAATATAACTCTGTATCTAACTCGATTAGTTTTAGGACTAACAACCAACCGTTAAGTGAACAAAACTATAATACTCTCTTTAGCAACTTTGTTGCGAGAGCATAAAAATTGCGCATTATATGTACATTGTACATACATACACAAGCTATGCTGAGTGGCAACTAAGTGCATTAGCGCCGCATAGAAAATCGAGTACTGTTTTTTTATTTATCCGTAAAATTCTAAAAATTCTCAAAAATTCAGCGGAATGCGCAATTTTGTTTACTTGAACCAAATACATTGATTGTTGTTGTAGCAAAGTAGTATATAGTATATATACATATATATGTACAATGTTTAGTTATGCAAAAGCGTACTTCGGCATGGCTAATCAAAATTATATGCATATTTTTGTTTATAATTCTAAATTTAGCTTTACTTTAATTTATACAAATAAAAGTCTAGGTCTAATAAAATTTCAATAGAGGACGCCAGAGTTGAATTACGACCAAAACCGTTAATTATTGCCCCATACGGCTCTAATTTGATATCAATATTAATATGTAGGGAAATCTGTAGCATATAAATTGATGAAATCAGATATAACCACGCCTACCTCCCATACAATGGTTATGTTGAAAACTACAAAAAATGCTTTAATCAATTTAATTTAAATTTCATGGTAAAGATGGCACACAGATTTCTATACAATATTTTAAGTGGGCTTGGCGCCGCCCATTCATGGATCAAAAACTATATCTCAGAAAGTACTCTAAAAATTTCAACAAAATTTGGTTCGTAACATTTTCTTGGTATTCCAATTACAAAATTTGAAAATGGAAGTAATCGCTTCACAACCACGCCAACTTTCGTTTTACCACTGATTTGAAACCCATCTGATCCGTCAGTTACCAATATATAAATGAAGCACCAGTGAAATTATCAGAACAAAACTTAGTGCAAACACTGCATTTCTAGCGTGTCATAGGCTTTATAAAAATCATTGAATTCGGACTATAACTTTTCAAGGCCCAGATATCGAAAATGCGGACCTCGAAGTTTTGAGATAATTTTTTATTGAAAATATCGGTAAATCTCTCAGGTATTCTAAAGAAAGTCAAAGCAAATGTGTTTCTTCTAACAGTGTGCGTCTGTGTGGAAATTAGGCAAAATCAGGTCAATATTTCTACTCTCCCCATATACCTAGTATTGTTTTATATTGGTCAATATGAGATATATTTTATCCAAATTCAATATACGTAAAATCTTTGATATAATGTAGCTTGGAGGCAAAAAATGTGTATACCAAATGTGTTGAAATGGGCGGAGCTACGCTTACTTATTGGGCAAAACCCATAGCTCAGAACATACTCGATCAATTTGAACGAAATTCGGTTCAAACCATTTCTTTTAGTCGCTGTTTTTCAAACTTCCGGTGGGCTTCATACCGCATACATCACTTAATACGGGAGATATCAAAGTAAATTTAAATTGTGTGTTATCTTAATAATATTAAATTAATAAATTGCGAGATTGTAAAATTCATCTTCGCTACTTGTTTTAAATTCACTTAATTGTGTATCGTGGGTCACTTTACAACTATCATAATAACTGAAGTATCTACAGAAGACTCAATAAGTAGATAAAAACAAAAAATTAATAGGCGAAAATTTATAACGCTGTTCTAGCAGATGGAAATAAATGTTGCCTAATGTAAAGGGAGATTATTGAAATATAACAACACTTCTTAATATGTTGAACATAAATGCAATCATTGTTTTTATATCGGAAATGTACAAGTTGATACGTGCTGTAGTGATGAGCGACTCTTCACTACCGGTGATTTTTAGCATATAACAACTGCGATCAATTTTTGTAAATAGCAGGGAATTACAATCGCAGTGCTTGTTCAATAATGTGAGTTCGATCACAGCAGTTCAGTGTTTCACAATAGCAATATAAAATCACAGTGATTTAAAGATAACTGTATAATTTTAAGTACTTACTTTGTTTCTTCACTCACCTTCGTAAGGAAGATTGGTAAATGTTTTTAAAATAAGGAAGCGCAAGTATTTATTCTGCTGTAATAATTGAATTTATAAAATGATTATGACAATTTTATTTATTTAAAATACGACGGAGGGCGGAGAATATTCGCTGATCGGGTGACCGGGAATGCGGAATCTCAAAACGATAAAAGAGAAGTGGGGTTCGGGTCGCATTGCACGTCCCTTTTGTTTGTTGTGTTCGGATGTGCAGTGTGATGTCATCGTGTAGTGTCATCATGTAGTTTCCTCTTGAGTGAGGTGGTGAGTGTGGTGAGTGTGCAGTGTTAGAGTTGTAAGATTGCTGATAATGGTTATTTCGTAATGGTGAAGTTGGCGAGTGTCAGTGTTATATGTTGAGATGCATGGAAGACCGAAGCTCATACATATATTGGTACAATTGGAATTCGGAATCATGCAGCTGAGTCAACAGACAATTATGAAATGCTTATCGTAACATTCCATATATATGTATTCATAAGTATATATTACATAGTTTATTTCACTTTAAGCATAAAAATATAAAAGTTTAATCCATGCAGCAGAAAGTGTCAGTCTTAATTCAACACCCAATCGGTTAGCGCAACTCGCAGAAAAATGTTTCGCTTCGTTTTCATTATTTTGTTGCATTACATATTAATATTCCAAATCGGGTCTAGTTTTGGTCATCGTGACGATGGAAGTACGGTGTGCGATTGCAATTGTAATTGTGATCTGAAAATAGAAGTCGTTAATGGTGAACTCAACGAAAATGTGCATGAGAGCGATGATAAAATCGACACTAAAGCATCGAACATCGAAAAGCATTTACTTGCGAATCGGTAAAATTGATTAACTATTTATTTCAGTATCTTTCTATACTCTCGCAACAAAAGTTGCTAAAGAGAGTACTATATTTTGTTCGCATAACGGTTATTTATATATACATATATTTGGCGTAGAAACCGCTTTAAGCGATTATAGCCCAATCCACCAGAGGGCACCACTCGTTCCTCCTTTTTGCTCTTTGGCGCCAACTGAAACTACCAAGTGAAGCCAGGTCACTTTGCACTTAGTCTTTCCACCGGAGTGGAGGTCGTCCTCTTCCGCGGCTTCCTCCAGCGGGTACTACATCGAACACTGTCAGAGCTGGAATGTTTTCATCCATTCGGACAACATGACCTAGCCAGCGTAGCTGCTGTCTTTTTATTCGCTGAACATTGTTCCATCTTCTGCGGTATTCGCCGTTGCCAATGTTCAGAGGACCATAAATCTTACGCAAAACCTTTCTCCCGAAAACTCCAAGAGTCGTCTCATCGGATGTTGTCATCGTCCACGTTTCGGCGCCATACATAAGGACGGGAATAATGAGCGACTTGTAGAGTTTGATTTTTGTTCGTCGAGAGAGGACTTTACTTTGCAATTGCCTACTCAGTCCAAAGTAACACCTGTTGGCAAGAGTGATTCTGCGTTGGATTTCAAAGCTGACATTGTTGGCGTTGTTAACGCTGGTTCCCCAGTAGACGAAACTATCTACTACTTCAAAGGTATGACTGTCAACAGTGAAGTGGGAGCCAAGCCGCGAGTGCGATGACTTTTGTCTTGTCCTCATTCACCACCAGACCCATAAAGTCTTCTTTATAAAGTCTGGAAAAAGCAGAACAAACGGCGCGGTTGTTGTTTCCGATGATATCGATATCATCGGCATACGCCAGCAGCTGTACACTCCTGTAGAATATTGTACCTTCTCTATTTAGCTCTGCAGCTCGCAGTATTTTGTCCAGCAATAGATTAAAGAAGTCGCACGATAGTGAGTCAGAAGCTTCGTTTGGTATCGAACGACTCGGATAGGTCCTTCCCGATTCTTAAGGCGCTTTTGGTGTTGCTCAACGTCAGTTTACATAGCCGTATTAGTTTTGCAGGGATATTAAATTCAGACATCGCGGCATAAAGGCAGCTCCTTTTCTTAAAATCACCATTTTGTGAGTATCTATTCTTCTCTCTCTGGTCTTTTCCAAGATTTGGCGCATGGTGAATATCTGGCCCATTGTCGATTTTCCAGGTCTAAAGCTATACTGATAAGGTCCAATCAGTTCGTTGACGGTGGGCTTTAGTCTTTCACACAATACGCTCGACAAAACCTTATATGCGATATTGAGGAGACTTATACCACGGTAATTGGCACAAATTGTGGGGTCTTCGTGAGATTCCAATCGTCGGGCATGCTTTCTTCCGACCATATTCTACAAAGAAGCTGATGCATGCACCTTATTAGTTCTTCTCCGCTGTATTTGAATAGCTCGGCCGGTAGTCCATCGGCCCCCGCCGCTTTGTTGTTCTTCAAGCTGGTAATTGCTATTCGAATTTCTTCATGGTCGGGTAATGGAATATCTATTCCACCGTCATCGATTGGTGGATCGGGCTCGCCATCTCCTGGTGTTGTACTTTCACTGCCATTCAGCAGGTCGGAGAAGTGTTCCCTCTATAATCCTAGTATGCTCTGGACATCGGTTACCAGATTACCTCCTCGGTCCCTACATGATAATGCTCTTGTATTGAAACCTTCTGTAAATCCCCTCATCTTTTCATAAACTTTTCGAGCATTACCCATGTCTTCCAGCTTTTCATACTCACGCTTTTCGGCCTCTTTATTTTTACGTCTGCAAATGCGTCTCGCTTCCCTTTTCAGTTCTCGATATCTATCCCATCCCGAACGTATTGTGGTCGTTCGCAACGTTGCGAGGTAGGCACTCCTACTCCTATTCCACTGCGGAATGACAACCTCATCGTACCAACTGGTTTTTTGGCGTTGCCGGAGACCAATTGTTTCTGGTACTACAGACAACCATATTTCGGGCCCCAGTGAAGTCGATCAGCCCCAGGCCGTTTGGCGATGTTTCGTCATGGAGGCTGAATTTTCCAACTGTTGTGCCAAAGACACCTTCTTTACCCGCCCTGGCGTTAAAATCGCCAAGCACGATATTGACATCGTGGCGGGGGCAGCGCTCATAGGTACGTTCTATCAGAGAAACGTTCGCTCAGAGAAAACATTTTTGGTCACATCGTCCTTCTCTTCCGTTGGGGCGTGGGCGCAAATCAGCGATATGTTGAAGAACCTCGCTTCGATGCGGATTGTGGTCTTGGTGACGGAGTCTCTCTCCCACCACAAATCCAACACCAAATTTGCGCTCCTTTATATGGCCGCTGTAGTAGATGTCACAAGGACCCACCTTCTTCCGTCCTTGTCCCGTCCATCGCCCTTCTTGGATGGCGGTGATGTCAGCCTTTAGTTGTATGAGGACATCAACCAGCTGGGTAGAGGCACCTTCCCAATTAAGGGTCCGGACATTCCGTTTCACAACCACGCCTAGTTCCTATATACCAGAAATTTAAAGTCCATCTGAATCGTTTACTTTACAATATATAAAGTAAGCACTAGTGAAGATATCGGAACATAAATTTGCAAAAATACTGCATAAAAAGAGTGGCATCGCCCTTCTAAAAATCGTCGAAATCGGTCCATAAGTTTTCAAGACCCTATATATCGAATATGAGGACATCAGTGCTTCTAACAAATTTTTTACTGAAAATATAGGTAAGCCTTTCAGTTATTTTGAAGAAATTCAGAGGGAATATGTTTCTTATAATAATATGTCTCCGTGTCGAATATGTGGGTCAAATTGTGAGTAATATTAATAAAATTAAATAAATAAATTGCGAAAGTATAAAGTGTTCGGTGACATTCGAACTTAGCCCTCCCTTACTTGTTAAGTAGTATTAAAGTCTACATAAAGTACATAAACATATATATGAAGTTGTACTCTTAATCATTATCTCTTTATTTCAGTGTATCAAAACCGTCTAGTTGTATGGAAGCAGCAGCTAACAGCTCGAAAAGTGGCATTTTTAAAATACAATTAAAAAATACTGATGTCACCGACTTGGAGGTGTTTTGTGAAAATGACGTTGCTTCTGGTGGATGGTTAGTTATACTACGGCGTCGAAGTACCTCTGTGAATTTTAATAGAAGTTGGCATGACTATAAAGAGGGATTTGGCGACTTAACAGGAAACTATTGGATCGGTTTGGAAACCTTGCACGCGCTCACCAGCAGCTGTCAGCAGGAATTGTATGTTCAAATGAAAGCAAGCAATGGTACAGTATACTACGCAAAATATGCAGAATTTCATATTGCTTCTGAGTCAGAAAGCTACGCTTTGAAGAGATTGGGTAATTATAGCGGAGATGTTCGTGATTACCTCAGATATAATTTGGGAATGAAATTTTCAACGATTCATCGGGATAATGATAATTGGTCCGTGAGTTGCGCACAATTAGCGCATGCCGGTTGGTGGTTTAACGGTTGTAGTAAAGTGTAAAGCATTGTATTTATTAAGGTGTATGATGATAATATATCTTTTGTTTTACAGTTTGCTAACTGCAGTCTACGATCAAGATAGTCATTTATTCTGGGGTGGCATAAACTTATCATTTGCGCAAATGATGATACGACCAACACAAAATTGCCTTAACCAGTTGAGGTTGAGCGAATTAAATTAACGTGTCTAAAGAAATTGTATTTGTGTTATTAATCAAAATGCGTTGTGTATCACAAGAATTATGTGAATTAATTTGAAAATATACATATGTATATTCCAACTACTAACCTTTTAAATGTGTATTTTTTATAGTTTAATAGCACATCGGAATTTCACAGACTAAGGTATGGTATGTCCTACGACATAGGTATGGCATGTTCAGCTGCTGAAGCCGCAATAACAGCTACAAACTCATATGCTAGGCAGTTTACAATATCTATTTATATCAATAAAAGAGGAAGTAAAATTAAAGTCTATTGATTAAACTAAAGGGATAATTGCCGCCCGAATCTTAAGGATCGGCTCAACTTTTTATGATCAACTGGAAGTTCATATAGCCCTTAAAGATTACCCATACCACATTACGTGTAATAATAAGGATTCGAGTAAATGTAGTGCAATATGGGATAAAAATAAAAGAAGATGAAGTTAAAAATTTTTCAAAAACTGTGTCAGCAAGTAAGTTAAAACAAATTAATTATACTCTTAGTTCAGAAATTTCATTATCATTGAAAATTTAATACTTATCAAACAACAATTGTTATTCAGTGCATAATTGTTGTGCACAGCCTCGACGAAGTCTATAAGAGAATTCCGGCCGCGAACAGGTTCAAATGATTATGAGATCATAGAATATTGTTAAAAGCCAATTTTTGGAACTCCTCCACTCAACATAAAATGTGATCTTACTTACGAGTTGCACAGAATTTTTTGTCTGAGTGAGATGTGAAAGGGATTTGCATGAAGAATGCGAGTCTACCGGATTTCCTTTTATCACTGATTTGCTCATTTTCGATATCTGGGACATTGAACGGTTATTTTCCAATTTTTTGAACGGGCGATGACTACATGCAATGTTTTAATGAAATATTTGTGCAAAGTTTTGCTCCGCTATCGTCATTGTTGCTGAAAGTAAACGATTAAGATGGACTTCAAAATTGTATTATAAAGAATTTGTGTCGTAATTGTGAACTGATTTCGTCCATTTTCAAATAATAACGAAGGGATGCCAAAACAAGTATGGAAGGGCTAAGTTCGGGTGTACCCGAACATTTTATACTCTCGCAATTTGTTTATTTAATTTTATTAATATAATACACAATTTGACCCACATATTCGTCGTATATATATATATGGTGGAAGGTTGGAAACCCAAATATTAGGTATATTCGAGTTAGGTAAGGTTATGACCCGATTGCTCTCATTTTTGGCACGCAGACATATTATTAGAACAAAAATATTCCCTATGAATTTCTTCAAAATATCTGAGAGACTTACTCATATTTTCGTTAAAAAATGTATTAGAAGCAATGAGGGCCTCATGTTCGATATATGGGGCCTTAAAAAGTTATGATCCGATTTCGACGATTTTTAGAAGGGCAATGCCACAGTATAAATGCAGTTTCAATATCTTCACTAGTGCTTACTTTATATATTTGTAAAGTAAACGATTCAGATCGATTTCACAGTTCTGGTATATAGGCAGTAGGCGTGGTTGTGAACAGATTTGGCCTATTTTCACAACATATCATTGGGATGCCAGGAATATATTACGATCCGAATTTCATTGAAATTGGTCGAGTAGTTTCGGAGGTATGCTTTCTGATCCACAAGAAGCATGCCCATTTAAAATTTTGTATACCAATTTGGATGGAGCCCTTCTGTACCTTCTATATAATGAAATTTAAAGTTTCTGCTGTTCTTCCTTATTGAATTAAAACATTTTTAGTGGTTTATAACATAACTTTGTATGGGAGATGGGCGTAGTTATAGTTCGATTTACTCAATTTTTGGACTGTATAAGGTAGTACCTAAAATAAAAGGCTCTGGAGAATTTGAATAATATAGCTCTTGTGGGTTACGAGATATATACAAAAAACTTGGTAGATGCGGGGACGCGTCCACTTCCTCAAAAAAATTACATCCACATATTCCCCTTCATAGTGCGATCTTTTGTTCCAAATTTTACTTTCATATCTTAATTTACGGATTAGTTATGGCACTTTATGTGTTTTCGGTGTTCGCCATTTTGTGAACATGGCAGGGTCCGATTTTGCCCATTTTCGAAAGCAACCTCTCACGGTCTCAAGGAACATGAGTGCCATGAATCCTACAGAGTTTCAAATATTTATCCGTTGCACGGACGAACTGACAGTCAGACATCCGGATTTGAACTCCACTCGTTACCCTGATCACTTTGGTATATGTAAATAACTCTTTATCTAACTCGTTTAGTTTTGTGTGTTACAAACAACAGTTATGTGAACAAAACTTTTATACTCTCGTAGCAACTTTGATTCAAGAATATAAAAATGTTATGAAAGTGGGCAGCGCGACGCCCTTCCTTATACCAACTTATGTGCACCTAAATTGCATAATTTTATGTAACCCTAATTGGTTGATTTATAACTAGTACCATACTAGTTTCCATTAAACTAACATCAGTTTAGTTACTAAATTCTCTCCTACAGAGTTTCGAATATTCACATACATTGCTACAATTATACAAGGCAACAATTATTTAGTAGTCGTAGACGTGTGTGTGAGTGTATCAACTGCAATTGTCCTCTTATTTAACTTCATATTGGCAATTCCATATAGAAATGGATGTAAAATCATTTTGCATATTAAATTAGAATGCTTGGAAATAATTAAACAGTCAACATTTCTGATGCGAGTAATAACCAAATAATTCAATTCACACAAACAACGACAATACATGTGGCTGCAAACGAAGCAGCCTGCAAACTGACCGTCAGCACTGACACAATTTATGTATTATATTTAACTGTAGATTTATCAAATAACCAATTTTCTGTCATTCTGCTATTGTGTCCTAGGCACATCTTCAATGGCTTGATACTCGTTCGCCTCAAGAGAGTTTGGACTAATGCATGCAAGATGCATATCGAAAGACTATTAGGCTTATGCAAAAACTTCAATTAAATGCTGCTACAGCACCAAATGTAAATCTCATTAAAAATATGTTTTATAATTAAAAGCCTTAGTTAGAACAATTCAAGAGAATTGGAAAGGAAGCAGAATAGTTATATGACAAGTAGATATCAGCATGTATCTGTATGTATTATATACATCTATACTATATACGTATATGGTAGATATGTTCGCATATCTTGTTATTTGCACATGTCAAAATATTCATGTATATGATATGTATTTGCCTAACCCACTATGGCCTAACGATAACTAAGTTCACTGTGAAAATGCACACCTTAGGCTAGGGATGGCCATTAAAAAAACATCGAAACTTGACATCGGTGTTATGCGATGCATCGATGTTTTTATTCGAAGTATCAAAAATATTTAAAACATTTCTTTAAAAATATTAAAACTGCAATGTTTACGAGATATTACTTATGCAAGTTCCGAAATAATTAAAGACAAGTAAGGAAAATCTAAGTTCGGGTGCAACTGTACATTTTAAACTCTCGCTATTTATTGAAGAAATTTTATTACGACAACACACAATTTGACCCATATATTCGACATGAAGTTCAAAAGAATAACGAGAATCATCATATATAGTATATGGGGACTGTGGTAATTCCTGAACCGATTTCACTCATATTCACCACCAAGGTACGATATATCCCAGACTATATATGCTCACTTGATTTTACTAAGATATCTCACATATTAACCGATATATGCGGTATAAAGTCCTCCGGAAGTTTGATAATCCGAAAATGAGGTATATGGGAGCTAGGGGAAGTAATTACCCGATTTTAACCATTTTTGGTACAGCGACACACAATTAGAAGAAAAAATTCTCTCTAAAAGATTTACCAATATTTTCAGATGGAATTTAAAATTGAGTTATATGGGAAGTAGTCGTGGTTGTGGACCGATTTTGCCCATTTTCATACATGTTATCAGGGTCTCAAAAAATATTGCGTACCGAATTTCTTTCTGCAATTTCTTCTGTAAAATTTAGTGTTAACATAAAAGCCTGTAAATCAATATAGCAAACTAGCTGACTCCACAGTTGTTGCACTGCGTGAAATTATTTGTTTTGAAAACAAAGTTGAATTTGTATAGTGTGCGATTTTTCTAAATTTTTTTTCAATGTAACTCAGCTTAATTGTTTTCTGTTCCGGTGCGTAAATGTACAAAGATGATTTTTCAACTCGTGAATGAAATTTATGCCACACACCTCCAGCGACTGTCTTTGAGACCTGTTGATTGTCATCCCAAATGCAAGTCTCATTGGAAACTGAATACGTTTGAACTGTAAATGTACAGAGAAGATGATTTTTCAACTCGTGAATGAAATTTATGCCACACACCTCCAGCGACTGTCTTTGAGACCTGTTGATTGTCATCCCAAATGCAAGTCTCATTGGAAACTGAATACGTTTGAACTGAAATGGCAAATCGTTGGAACTCAAAGAAATTCGTGCAATCAAGCATTCTGCCCCCTTGTAATTCTTGCAAGTATTAAATTATTCGATAGCTGCTTGAAGATTGCGAAGCATAATAAATGACAAAGCATTATAATGACAAAGAATTTAGAAATTTCACTGGATAATTCACAGTTTCGTCTTAATTTTCAACATGATCGATCGATGTGTATGAACACAAATCTCCCGGAAGTTGACTTTAAGTCGTATACATTAAATCATCGACATCGGTATTTTTGGCAGTTAAAAATCTGAGTGCACTCAACCAATCGTAGTTACGATAAATTTGGCTAATGTTCGGATTGATATCAAACCATAGAAGTATTAACCAGAATTTGCCCAGTTCTTGGCAAATCTTCTGCGGTGCTTTCCTGTTGCAGGAACACACGCATATTCATGGTCAATCATGTGGTTTTCGCGTGCCGCCACAAGTACGATGACTTGAGAGATGCGTTCAATTCCTCCGCCGCTGTTGATTTCGAAATAACAGAATGTGTTTCTCAATAACAGTATCATTACGCCACCAAAGCGACGATTATTATTCTACAGATCTTTCATTGTTCTGTCAAGTGCTTCTGGAAAATTGCGCTCATCTCATAGATGTTTCATAGATTTGCACGTTTAACTGAAGCTACAGTGTCGAATATGCCGTTCTTCCAACTTCAAGTAGTGTTACTGCAATTCCAGTAGATGCGAGAGCCAACGTAATGCCATTTTGAGATCGTATTGATGCCAAAATCAATGATATCAGAATCAATCAGGATTCCCAGTTCCACCGTGCGTATCAAGAAATAAAAGTCCACCATTTCCATCACGGACAGCCTTAATCAATTCATCATAGGTTGTCTTTTGCTGCTCATTAAATAATGGAACATTTCTTTATACTTGTTGTTCCAAAGTTATTCTGTCGTATGCACGATTCAGTACATCTCTAATTTGACGATTTGGTGATGGCATATGAATTTCAATGCTTCATTGTAGATGTCACCGTTCATTTGCAATTCTGAATTCTCTGTTGCCACTTGCCAATTTCCGACTTTTCCGAATTGTTTTTTTTTTTATAGATAGATTGAAAACAAAAATGTATGGAAAAAAGTCACTTTTTGGAATTTTACAATTTTCCGACTAAACCTTCCAAGATCCACAACGAACAACCTCTAAATATTTCATCAAGAATGGTTCAACCGTTCTCGATCCTTAGCGTATCTAATCTTCGCAGCGCAAGGAACGGAAGCCCTCAATGCTAAATAATTTCCCCCGTTTTTTACACATTTACCACTGTTTCTTCGCTCCTGATGCTATAAAGCCTATAGCCTTCCTCGATAAATTGACTATCAAACACAAAAAGAATTATTCAATTCGAACCAGTAGTTTCGGAGATTAGCGCGTTCAAACAAACAAACTCTTCAGCTTTATAATATTAGTATAGATGATTTCCTCAATGAAAGTGATTCGCTTATTTGAGACTTATGTCTCCATTTGTTTCTCTGTTAGAAAGCAAGGCTAAGATCGAACATTGAAAGAAAGCATATACAATCTTTTTATATACTTAGCCCTGCATTAAGTTGTGTTACAACTTCAGACCGTTGTAGAAATGAGAATATTACTAAACTAATTTACCACGTCGTTTAAAATCTCCTGCAGTTACAATTTTCACCAGTTTTAACTGCTTTTTGCAGTGAGATGATTCATTAATAACGCCTTTACAAGAGACTCTCCGCCAAACCATTACATCACCTGAATGGTGACCACGTTGAATCCTTGGAATAACATTTGTTTTTGTTTGTGCGTAGATTTTGTCATTTGTTCTTATAGAAGCAGAAGCAGAGATGGTAGGCTTTCATGTAGAAATGATCTCGAATATGTCTAGAAATTGATCTGGTCGATGTATTCATTTTTTCTGCGAATGCATTCGTTTTAATGTTATATGTCAATATATTTGTGGATTTCAATTGTTTTGAACATAACTGTTAGACGTGAGCTCGGTTTGGTTATTACGATTTAATTTATGTTCATACCTTAGCCTGAGATGAGGAAACTTCCATTAATTTGATTATTTATACAATTAACTTTGCAAAAACTTTTGAACCATATAATTTTCGCTTCACCGCATTCCTCTGCTTCAAATTAATGTTATGTAGCTATGCTTTTACTGTTGTTTATAGACACTTTCGGGGACTACTAAAAGTGCTGGTGAAAATCGTCAAAAGCACAAAAGTTTACAAAAAAGATGGTCCTCAACAGAGCCACGACGAGTGAGGTCAAGTTCGTTGAAATTTTGAGGTCAAGTTTAAGTACATTAGGTGTGGTCATGTGAAGTCATGTCTATAAAAATTTTCTGGAGTTAAGTACGATTAAAATAGTGGTCAATATATATAAGGTCGAATACAATTATCGGTACAGAAGGATGATCACGGTTGAGTATCTTTCTATTACAACTCTTACTTAAAATTTAATTGTATTATATTATAATTAAGTTATTGTATTCAACTCAGGGCTTAACATTTATTACATCGTGAGGTGGATATTTTAAAACAGATCTCAACGATCTATACTGAAACCGTATTATGAAAGTTTGGAAAATTCATTTCGCTCTTAACAACCAACGGACAAGAAATGATGAGTGGATGGGTGAATGGATATGAATGATATCTTAACTTAAGTTTTAATTAAAAAAATATTATTAAATGAGTTCTCAGAGATCCAAATTATATTATATAATATTTATAATAATGAAGACAAAAACTCTTCACGAATGTTTGATGTGTAGTCTCAGCTATTGCGGAGGTGTTATGAATTGATGAGGGCACACTTTGTATTATGTACAACCTTTCTCCTTCTTTATTAGTCCTCTACTAACTTAGTAATCAATCATTGGCCGCTTAAATTATTACCTCATGCCGCAAGATGGCAGCAGTACAGCAACTTCCACATTGGGATATCTCCTTACTGTTCCAGCTAATGGTGCCACATTCAATACTTGCAGAGCTGAAGTGTATGTACCCATTGATCCATTGGAAAGATATGTTACAATTAGCCTATTGTAATTTGCTAATCGATTTTATTACGAAGTTAGCACCTTATCTTGTGTAACTCCTATTGACAAAAGTGTTTCAGTATTAATGCTGTCAATATTACCGTCTTGTTCGACCTTTCATTATAATGAAATTTGATATGTATATCTCGGGTTGTATAAGTGCGTTCGGAATACGGTACATAGCCTTTGAATGATACAATCTAGTACGAAAAAACTTCTTACAAAGTTTTGTGATTATGTCACTTAGTAGATTAGGAGGCCATCAACTACTGGGATTGAGAGGATTTTATCTACTCTACTATCAGCTGCTAACCTACGTTGAAACTCTTGATTCGGGCATGTACAGGCAACAATTACGACGCCCGAAAGAAGTAATTGCCCAGGAACGGGCTGTATTGGCCACTATGAGAGTGGTTGTATTCCAACAGTACAACACCAGGTCTACACACATTGATATTGACTCGCCAAAAGCTCTGGGAGCTTACTTGGGTGGTTCTTATTTTGACAACAGGTGATTACAACCTCTTCCTGTCTATGACGAATGATTTTGCTGCTGCCAAATTCGGCTCACGAGAAGCTTGCAAAGAGTCATTGTGCCAATAAGGACAAGGTTTTATATGAAAATGACGTTATGAAAATTTCTTCAAAATGTCAAAGAATTATCGAAAAATATGGGGTAATTATATTTATATTTAATTTTACTTTCGATTTAATGCAAACATTAGGATTGTAAGAAAACTGTGTCCCTTTCTAGGAGTTTAATGAACGTATCTTTTAGTAATTCCAAAAAGCTTTGCTGCTACAACAACATTATCAGCTTATATTTCTGTGCGAGAAAGGAGAAAGTTGTCTAATAGCACAGTTTCAATTTACCGGGTTTCTCCAAGATAAATCTCAAAAGAAAGTAAAAGTAAATTAGTTGATTATATAAAAAAAATCTGCAAATGCAACAATTCAAAATATATAATATGGGCGTGGCTTTTCCTATTATCGCCAACACTCACAAGCCACCTGACCTTTACAACGAACGCTTGACATGTATACATTACGAATTTACGACATTCTAATTGATAAACTAACATAACTTCCCACTCCTTGGGCTCCAACACAGTCCAAATTCCAAATGTCCAAAACACAAATTTAAATTTCAAAGGCATTAAATTTTGACACCACCGGAACTAAGTAATGCTTAGCAAACCATTTGCAGCAGTAATAAATAACAACAATATTATATATTATAATTTATTTGAGCACTCACGAAGCTACCCAAGATTTGGCAACTACATTAAAGTCCGGCTTATAAATTACGTAACGTTCACACAAAAATGTCAATATACCGACATAAATCTTCGCTCGTGTAACAGCGCCAAGCCAAAACCTCTAGTAAAATTAATACACATTACCAAGTGAAGTGTATAACAACAACAAATGAAACGCAATTATTTCAATTAACAAAGTCGCTGGCAGGTCCCATTTGCTACCGCTGCCGCAGCAGCAAGCGAGCATAATGGGCGTGATGTACGAAAATGCAAGCTTATTCACACATAAATACACGCATAAATACTTGATTACATGCGTATGCGAGTGTGTGTGTGTGTGTGCCGTAATGTGTGTAAATAGGTGAATGCCACATGTTAAAGACGCCCATTTCGTTGTGTTGCCGAAGCTACGATGTTGCGTTGCTTGTAAGAAAAATAATTGCCATTTCGTATTAAATTTACTTAGGCATTAATTAAAACCAAATTGACTGCCATTACAATGCATTACAACTCATTCACAATGCAAACAAATAGCGACAGTGGAGCGAAAACAAGCCGAAGGCGCTGACGAACGGCAGGCCAAGCACAGCATCATACGCGCACCAAGTTGCATATATTTTATGTAAATACCCTGGGTAGAATTCAACAGGTCTAAAAAGAGTCCATCGTTAGTCGGAAAGTAATAATTGACTAATTGTACTTTTCAACTTCTTTTGTGAGCATATCCATTGAGGAGGCTATTTGAACCGTAGGCAATAAAAAATAGACAAATCGTTTTCAAGCTATTAACGTCATTTCTTCAAGAAGCTAATGCATACACCTTCTCAGCCGCCGTTTGTGAATCGATTGGGGAATCGAGTTCGCCATCTCCTGGTGTTGTACTTTCACTGCCATTCAGCAGGCTGGGGAAATGTTCCCTCCACAAACACAGTGTACTCTGGTCATCAACAATCCACAAGAAGGGAGACCCCACAATCTGCGCCAACTACCGTGGGATAAGTCTTCTTAACATCGCTTATAAGGTTTTATCGAGCGTACTGTGTGAAAGACTAAAGCCCTTTGTCGGCTTTTAAGCTGCTTTTGACAGCACGAAGAGGAGCTGCCTTTATGCCGCGATGTCTGAAGTTGGTATGCCCGCAAAAATAATACGGCTGTGTAAGCTGACGTTGAGCAACACCAAAAGCTCCGTCAGGATCGGGAAGGATCGGGAAGGATCGGGAAGGACCTCTCCGAGACGTTCGATACAAAACGAGGTTTCAGACAAGGTGACTCGCTATCGTGTGACTTCTTTAAACTGATGCTGGAAAAAATAGTACGGCCGCAGAGCTAAACATAGAAGGTAAAATTTTCTACAAGGAGTTTTCGTGTGAAAGGTTTTGCGGAAGATTTATGGTCCCTTAAATATTGGCAACGACGAATACCGCAGAAGATGGAATGATGAGCTGCATGTGTTGTTCGACGACATAGACATAGTCCAGCGAATAAAAAGACAGCGGCTACGCTGGCTAGGTCATGTTGTTCGAATGGACGAAAGTGCCCCAGCTCAGAAAGTTTTCGATGCAGTACCCGCTGGTGGAAGCCGAGGAAGAGGGAGGCCAATGGATGGACCAGATGGAGAAGGACCTGTCTTCACTTGGTATTAACAATTGGCGCCAAACTGCCAAAAGCAGAAATGCGTGGCGCGCTGTTGCGGACTCGGGTATAACCGCGTAAGCGGAACTAGTCCTAAAAGTCTTTTGGAAAGCTAGTGAAGAAGAACAAACTGCACATCAATCTGAATTCTTTAAATAAAACGCAGAAGTCTTCAAAACAACACAAAAATTTAAATCGAATTTGCTATCAATTTTATAAATTTAACTAATTAACTATTTATAATTATTTAACTATCAATTACATCTAAATTCAGCTCTTTATATTTCCTTCAGAGAGGAGTGTGATTAGAGCTATAAAGACACAAAGGTAAGCATCTATACGTACGGATCCAAACTGGATAAACGAGTGGGAGCAGGTGTATTTTCAACAAATCACTGAACACTAAATCACAACCAAGAACGAAGTTGGTAAGGGCATACCACGAGCTATTAGTAGAACTAGCTTCCTATTTTATAATAAATCAGCAATGGGTTCCAGGACACAGGGATATTTCAATGATTACTGCAGAAGCTGTAAAGAAAAAGCAGACTCTGTAGAACATCTTCTATGCTGATGCAAGGCTTTATATAAGATAAGATTGACAACTATCAGTTGCGGTTTCCACGCTGATATCTCAGAAGTTGCACAGATAGATAATAACTTTTAGAATTAATTCATTTCATAAAGGCTGAGGCTCTGAGTTGTTCAATCATGGTAAATAAGGGGGGTTACAGTCCCGCTGGTATAACAATGGTTCTTCTAAGGTCAAAGTGCGTCGTCCGACATATACTATACCTACCTAACTACTAATAGGTCATGAATACGAAATACCAAGTTCTCATATGCAAAACTTTTAACTAGTTGGTATTTGGACCAAAGTAGTTTGTAACTCGATGATTTCTCTATTGGCTATACATTCTACTGAGTAATTAGCATCGGATATACACCAGTTTTTAGGAAACTGGAGCAAGAATAGAACATAGCTACGTCAACAAGCCAATATTTTTAAAAGAAAACCGAAGGGCCTGAACAAAATTCAAAATAAAATTTCTCCTGAGAATATAAATTGTACTAGAGAGAGTACTCTTTTTCCGTAGACAAGACACTTTAAAAAATAACAGTTTTCTATACAACAAGTAAGGAAGGGCTAAGTTCGGGTGTAACCGAACATTTTATACTCTCGCAATTTATTTATTTAACTTAATTAATATTATATAATACACAATTTGACCTACATATTCGTCATATATATTATATAAAGTCCATTGAAAGTTGGAAACCATAATATTAGGTTAGAAGCACCGAGGTCCTCATGTTCGATTAATGGGGCCTTGAAAACCTATGGTCCGATTTCGGCGATTTTTAGAATGGGGCTGCCAAACTATAAAGGTAGTATTTGTGCAAAGTTCTGCATCGATATCTTCACTAGTGCTTACTTTATATATTGTAAAGTTAACGATTCAGATTGTCTTCAAAGTTCTGGTATATAGGAAGTTGGCGTGGTTGTGAAGCGACTTGGCCTATTTTCACAACATATCATTGGGATGTAAGGAAACTATTACAAACCAAGTTTCATTGAAATCGGTCGAGTAGTTTTTGAGATATGGTTTTTGACCCATAAGTGAGCGACGCCACGCCCATTATTTATTTTGTAAAAAAATCTGAGTGCAGCTTCCATCTGCCATTTCTTATGTGAAATTTAGTGTTTCTGACGTTTTTCGTTAGTGAGTTAACCCACTTTTAGTAATTTTCATCCTAACCTTTGTATGGGAGGTGGGCGTGGTTATTATCCGATTTCTTTCATTTTTGGACTGTATTAAGAAGTGGCTAAAAAAAACGACTGCAGAAAGTTTGGTTTATATAGCTCTATGGGTTTCCTGGCTTAGTTATGGCACTTTATGTGTTTTCGGTTTCCCCATTTTGTGGGCGTGGCAGTGGTCCGATTTTGCTCATTTTCGAAAGCAACCTTCCTATGGTCCCAAGGAATATTTGTGCCAAGTTTCATTAAGATATCTTAATTTTTACTCAAGTTACAGCTTGCACAGACGGACGGACGGACGGACAGACGGACAGACATTCGAATTTGAACTCCACTCTTCACCCTGATCACTTTGGTATATATAACCCTATATCTAACTCGTTTAGTTTTGGGTGTTACAAACAACCGTTATGTGAACAAAACTATAATACTCTCTAGCAACTTTGTTGCTAACAACTTTGTTGCGAGAGTATAAAAAGACAAACAGCTAACTAATCCGACTTGTGGTCCAAACTAGTTGCGAAGTGACATATGACTACTTTACTCCACGGCTGGGTATACACCTACACAGAAACGCCGACTACATCCTTACCCTATCTATCCTATCTATATTGTAAATGCTTTTATGTGCGCTCCTGTAACGGTATGACGAAGCGCGAGTAATGGCACTGAATGAATGTCAGGAAATGTAATGAATAAAGCAAGTGGCATACGATTCGCCATGCTCAGCATAAAAGTGAAAATAATTGGGGTTATTGCTGGCCACGGTCGACTGCATGGTCAAATTCCAATTACTCACACACAACAACAACAACGACAACAACAAACAAATCAGAGCAAGCAGAAAAAATGCACAAAAACAAAACAGAAAATATTTGCAAAATAATGCGACAGTGTGTGTTGGCTGCTGCGGTAATGGCAGCGAATCAAGTTGATTTACTGCTGCCACAAGTGCTTAAAGGTAGACGCCGGCAGCCCTTCGACAGCAAGGCGTGTAGGCCGTGCCGTTCACAACGCTTTGCTGATTAGCCTGTTGGCAATGCAAACGCCACAATGCCACAGCGTTACAGCGCCACGATGGAGCAATTTGCTAACCAGCAAACTAGCTGCTTATTAGGACACACACATACAAACCACTAAATAAACCAACAAATATAAACACTCACAATATCGGTGTGAGTACAATTTACGAAAATTGCAGAGTTTGAAGGCAATTCGAAGGTTATATTTGGTGAAACTTAATTCTGGAAATTATTGGTATACACACACACCCATACATCCATATGTGTGAAATGAAATGTTGAAATCGATTCTTCAAAAATTAAATTAATTTCAACAACTAAGAAAGTTCTAAATTCTGACGCAACTAATCATTATCACGGATGCAGGGAACACAAACAGTGGTAATACTACTGATAAGTGAACCACACTCAGAAAACCGTGAGGCTGCACACCATGGCAGACTTAATACATGCTCTATTGGTGTCGTCGGACGTTCTCATAATCCCAAAATCTTAAAGTGCCTCGAAGTACTCAAAAAAACACATTAAATTAAAGGGTGATCCATTTCAAGGTTCCCTACTTAAAAACCAAACACAGAAAATACAAATTTAATGGGGAATATGTTATTATCATTCGAATACACATTATTCGGATTTTTTTTAAGATTATCTCTTTCAAATATTGCCCGGGACTACGTTTCAGATGGTCCATCCATTGAGTCCAATTTTCGATTACTCGTTCGAGCATTTTGACTGGTAACTGGCGAATGACATGTGGGATTTTCTGCTCTAAGGCCTGAATCGAAGCGGGATTTTCTGTATAGATCGGTGTGATATCACACGATCTTGGTGGCCAATCGATCGGCACAAAACGAAATTATCTGCTCACCGATGTGTTCTCTCACTAATCCATTGATTGATTGATTGATTGATGCGATGTATAGAAATCCGTCTTGTTGAAACCAAATGCCGCCGAGATCATGAGCTTCAATTTCAGTCAACAAATAGTCGGTTATTATGGCGTGATAACAGTTGCCACGGCTACGTTCGCACCGCCATTGGTTTTTGCAGAAATATAGACTGATGATTTCACCGGCACACAAACCACACCAAACTATTGTCTATATTAGTCTATTGAAAAAAGTACCTCTACTTGGATCACCCATTATATTTATTTTCATAAAATTGTAACACCTTCAGAAAATCTTTTGAAAGGTGTAATTGAATTATTTTAACTAAACTTGACAAACATCTTTTATTTCACAGCACATGAAGTGGATATCGGCTATTCGAGCTATATCTATATTTATGTAGCTATTTCAAACTCAGTCTAACTTAAGTTGGTCAGTTGAGGTGAAGGTAAGTAGATGTTGCTAACTCTCCTACTTTTACACAGTAACTGGTTAGGACTTATATGTATAACCGGAGCAAGATGAAGGTAGCTAAGAGTTATTCAACGAACCTATTCGTATAAACAATAAATTTAGGCAAGCGAATAATATGTTAGGCTTAAGTGCGGCCCAATTTAAAACAAATAGGGTCAATAGTAAGTTAAATATGTTAAATGTTAATCCAATGGTTGCTACGTAGAGTCACGGAGTAGTAGAGTGGTGACGTGAGATCATACAGCGTTTATCTAACTTTTTTTTTGGTATATCAATGAGACCTTTCAGTCACGCTGTACTATTTTTGTCTTTATTATAAAAGTTCAAACCTAGACATCTTGAAGTTTTTCTGGAGAGATATTGAAAATATATGTTAAAGATAAAATTTCTTATACAAAGCACCGGACATCATTCCACGCACTGGCAGTGGCCCAAAATAAACTTGTAACCAAAGCCTAGCTGACAGGAAAACTTATATTAGAGTAGCGCCAATTAGTATTTACTTGAAGCTGCACATATGTACAAACATATATGTATATACGTTCCAAATCGTAAATCCAAAAAGTAATTTCTTCATTATAATCACCACCGACCGGAAAAAAAGACTTTCTCTTTACCGGTTCATTTTTGTAAACACGTTAGTATGTGCCCCAGTGATTTGCAATTACTTTACCATACACTGACAATGAAAACACACACAGATACGAGTACATGTGTGCCGGGTGGGTGTGTTTTATTATGCTGATAGTACCAATTAAATAACGCTCGAATTTGTAGCTTAATTAGAGCGAATTTGTGGTTATTGGTATTCAACACCCACATTCAGGGCCACAGCTACCAGTTGTACATGTGTGCGTATGTATAACTTATAAATACTCGACTACTCGCATTTTCAAGTCCACGTGCGAAAACCACACACATTCGTACATACTTACATATATATATATATATTGATGGAAATATGCGAGTATGTATATATAGATGGCTTTATAAGTATATATTTAGGGCATTTGCGCAATTCATTACTATACTCGCATTGTGTTTCCGAAATTCGAGAATATTTAGTTACGGATGCATAGCGAGTACCATTAGCTGCTAGTCACCTCCGACCCAAATATATATATATAAATTGGCAGTTGATGCTCACCCCACTGCTGTTTGCAATCGCACAAGTCCTAGCTAATGCATCTAAGCTTCTACGTAAATAGCGGCAACTAACAGCTGTTGAATGTGGGCGTTTATTGCATACACCTAGGCGCAAACCCCACCTCACCTACATTACTTCCACACACACACATTCATACTTGCGTAGATATGCACATATTTGCCACGGCCACGTCATTTATTCCGCCCTATGGTAAGCCGAAAATTTGTGTGCGGCCGCATAACCGCCAAGCAGACTTCGTCGAACTTCTCACAACCGACTGCCAATTCAACGTTTAGGCCCCTAGCGCACACGGTCGTCGTGGCGCAATGCATATTATGCTCGCCGTTGAAGCGGAGGAAATGAATTTCGAGCACCATCGATATGGCAGTCAACTAGTCAGTAGTGGATCGTTGAGGCGTTTCCGCTTACAAAATACCAGAAAATGAAGATAAAGTGGGTAATTAGTTGGAGGAAGCAATGCGCATAATAATTAATTTAATATTAAAATGTAATTTGCGTTTAGTGGAAATTTATTGTTGGCATCAACATATTTATATTTACGCACATATGCGCACAGGCATTGCCTATTTATAAAGGGTGATTTTTTAAGAGCTTGATAACTTTTTTAAAAAAAAAAAACGCATAAAATTTGCAAAATCTCATCGGTTCTTTATTTGAAACGTTAGATTGGTTCATGACATTTACTTTTTGAAGATAATTTCATTTAAATGTTGACCGCGGCTGCGTCTTAGGTGGTCCATTCGGAAAGTCCAATTTTGGGCAACTTTTTCGAGCATTTCGGCCGGAATAGCCCGAATTTCTTCGGAAATGTTGTCTTCCAAAGCTGGAATAGTTGCTGGCTTATTTCTGTAGACTTTAGACTTGACGTAGCCCCACAAAAAATAGTCTAAAGGCGTTAAATCGCATGATCTTGGTGGCCAACTTACGGGTCCATTTCTTGAGATGAATTGTTCTCCGAAGTTTTCCCTCAAAATGGCCATAGAATCGCGAGCTGTGTGGCATGTAGCGCCATCTTGTTGAAACCACATGTCAACCAAGTTCAGTTCTTCCATTTTTGGCAACAAAAAGTTTGTTAGCATCGAACGATAGCGATCGCCATTCACCGTAACGTTGCGTCCAACAGCATCTTTGAAAAAATACGGTCCAATGATTCCACCAGCGTACAAACCACACCAAACAGTGCATTTTTCGGGATGCATGGGCAGTTCTTGAACGGCTTCTGGTTGCTCTTCACCCCAAATGCGGCAATTTTGCTTATTTACGTAGCCATTCAACCAGAAATGAGCCTCATCGCTGAACAAAATTTGTCGATAAAAAAGCGGATTTTCTGCCAACTTTTCTAGGGCCCATTCACTGAAAATTCGACGTTGTGGCAGATCGTTCGGCTTCAGTTCTTGCACGAGCTGTATTTTATACGGTTTTACACCAAGATCTTTGCGTAAAATCTTCCATGTGGTCGAATAACACAAACCCAATTGCTGCGAACGGCGACGAATCGACATTTCACGGTCTTCAACCACACTCTCAGAAACAGACGCAATATTCTCTTCTGTACGCACTGTACGCATTCGTGTGGTTGGTTTAATGTCCAATAAAGTAAACTGAGTGCGAAACTTGGTCACAATCGCATTAATTGTTTGCTCACTTGGTCGATTATGTAGACCATAAATCGGACGTAAAGCGCGAAACACATTTCGAACCGAACACTGATTTTGGTAATAAAATTCAATGATTTGCAAGCGTTGCTCGTTAGTAAGTCTATTCATGATTAGTTAGTCTATTCATGATGAAATGTCAAAGCATACTGAGCATCTTTCTCTTTGACACCATGTCTGAAATCCCACGTGATCTGTCAAATACTAATGCATGAAAATCCTAACCTCAAAAAAATCACCCGTTACTATTCATTGTGTTCCACATTTACGCCGCCAAATTTGGTTATTCCCCATTTTAGAGAATGTGGCCATTAATTGACCAGCAAAAGTAAACCAGTAAAGAGATTTGTGTACTCTGTATCAATAAATTAATGGCATATTTGGGGCTTATAGTAAGTGTCCACGTGGGTATCCGATTTAAAGCAAAACAATATATACGATAATAATTTTTCGGCTGTGAAAAGTTGAAATTGGTATTGTATGAAGTTTTGTAGCAATTTATATTTTGTTTACTCAACGATCCAGAATGCCTTCGCCGAAGTATATATTTGAGAATCAGAAATGTTAAAGAGCCACAATGTCAATGGTATAAATTCGTGTATTATATATATATATATATTTGGCGTAGGAACCGCTTTAAGCGATTATAGCCGAATCCACCAGAGCGCGCCACTCATTCCTCCTTTTTGCTTTTTGGCGACAACTGGAAAGCGGCTTCCTCCAGCGGGTACTGCATCGAATACTTTCAGAGCTGGAGTGTTTTCTTCCATCCGTACAACATGACCTAGCCAGCGTAGCCGCTGTCTCTTTATTCGCTGAACTATGTCAATGTCGTCGTATAAATCGTACAGCTCATCGTTCCATCGTCTGCGGTATTCGCCGTTGCCAATGTTTAGAGGACCATAAATCTTGCGCAAAACCTTTCTCTCGAAAACCCCAAGAGTCGTCTCATCGGATGTTGTCATCGTCCACGCTTCTGCACCATAAAGTAGGACGGGAATGATGAGGGACTTGTAGAGTTTAGTTTTTGTTCGTCGAGAGAGGACTTTACTTTTCAATTGCCTACTCAGTCCATAGTAGCACCTGTTGGCATGAGTGATTCTGCGTTGGATTTCAAGGCTGACATTATTATCGGTGTTAATGTTGGTTCCTAGGTATACGAAATTATCTACAACTTCAAAGTTATGACTGTCAACAGTGACGTGGGAGCCAAGACGCGAATGCGCTGACTGTTTGTTTGATGACAGGAGATATTTCGTCTTGTCCTCATTCACCACCAGACCCATACGCTTCGCTTCTTTATCTAGTCTGGAAAACGCAGAACAAACGGCGCGGTTGTTGCTTCCGATGATATCAATATCATCGGCATACGCCAGGAGTTGTACACTCTTGTAGAAGATTGTACCCTCTCTATTTAGTTCTGCAGCTCGTATTATTTTTTCCAGCAATAGATTGAAGAAGTCGCACGATAGTGAGTCACCCTGTCTGAAGCCTCGTTTGGTATCGAACGGCTCGGAGATGTCCTTCCCGATCCTGACGGAGCTTTTGGTGTTGCTCAACGTCAGCTTACATAGCCGTATTAGTTTTGCAGGGATACCAAATTCAGACATCGCGGCATAAAGGCAGCTCCTTTTCGTGCTATCGAAGGCAGCTTTAAAATCGATAAAAAGATGGTGAGTATCGATTCTTCTCTCTCGGGTCTTTTCCAAGATTTGGCGCATGGTGAATATCTGGTCCATTGTGGATTTTCCAGGTCTAAAGCCACACTGATAAGGTCCAATCAGTTCGTTGACGGTGGGCTTTAGTCTTTCACACAATACGCTCGACAAAACCTTATATGCGATATTGAGGAGACTTATACCACGGTAGTTGGCGCAGATTGTGGGGTCTCCCTTCTTATGGATTGGGCAGAGCACACTAAGATTCCAATCGTCAGGCATTCTTTCTTCCGACCATGTTCTACAAAGAAGCTGATGCATGCACCTTATCAGTTCTTCGCCGCCGTATTTGAATAGCTCGGCCGGTAATCCATCGGCCCCCGCCGCTTTGTTGTTCTTCAAGCGGGTAATTGCTATTCGAATTTCTTCATGGACGGGTAATGGAACATCTATTCCATCGTCATCGATTGGGGAATCGGGTTCGCCATCTCCTGGTGTTGTACTTTCACTGCCATTGAGCAGGTCGGAAAAGTGTTCCCTCCAAAATCCCAGTGTGCTCTGGACATCCGTTACCAGATTACCTTCTCGGTCCCTACATGATAATGCTCCGGTCTTGAAACCTTCTGTTAATCGCCTCATCTTTTCATAAAAATTTCGAGCATTACCCATGTCGGCCAGCTTTTCATGCTTTTCATACTCACGCATTTCGGCCTCTTTCTTTTTACGTCTGCAAATGCGTCTCGCTTCCCTCTTCAGTTCTCGATATCTATCCCACCCCGAACGTGTTGTGGTCGATCGCAACGTTGCGAGGTAGGCAGTCTGTTTTCTCTCCACTGCGGAACGACAATTCTCATCATACCAACTGGTTTTTTGGCGTTGCCGGAGACCAATTGTTTCGGCTGCAGCGGTATGAGTTTGAGATGCCGTTCCACAGCTCCCTTATATCGAGATGCTGATGAGTGCTCTCAGAGAGCAGGAGTGCAAGTCGAGTAGAAACTCGTTCGGCTGTCGGTTGTTCTCATCATACCAACTGGTTTTTTGGCTTTGCCGGAGACCAATTGTTTCGGCTGCAGCGGTATGAGTTTGAGATGCCGTTCCACAGCTCCCTTATATCGAGATGCTGATGAGTGCTCTCAGAGAGCAGGAGTGCAAGTCGAGTAGAAACTCGTTCGGCTGTCGGTTGTGATTGCAGCTTTTCGACGTCGAACCTTCCTTGTGTTTGTTGACGGGCGTTCTTTGCTGCACAGAGGCGAGTGCGTATCTTTGCTGCTACTAGATAATGATCCGAGTCAATGTTTGGTCCTCGGAGCGTACGCACGTCTAAAACACTGGAGACATGTCTTCCGTCTATCACAACGTGATCGATTTGATTGCGCGTGTTTCGATCAGGGGACAGCCACGTTGCTTGATGAATTTTTTTATCCTGGAATCTGGTACTACAGAGAACCATATTTCGGGCCCCAGCGAAGTCGATCAGCCTCAGGCCGTTTGGCGATGTTTCGTCATGGAGGCTGAATTTTCCGACTGTTGTTCCAAAGACACCTTCTTTACCCACCCTGGCGTTAAAATCGCCAAGCACGATTTTGACATCGTGGCGGGGGCAGCGCTCATAGGTGCGTTCTAGGCGCTCATAGAAAGCATCTGTGGTCACATCGTCCTTCTCTTCCGTTGGGGCGTGGGCGCAAATCAGCGATATGTTGAAGAACCTCGCTTTGATGCGGATTGTGGCAAGACGTTCATCCACCGGGGTGAATGCCAGGACTCGGCGACGTAGTCTCTCTCCCACCACAAATCCAACACCGAATTTGCGCTCCTTTATATGGCCGCTGTAGTAGATGTCACAAGGACCCACCTTCTTCCGTCCTTGTCCCGTCCATCGCACTTCTTGGACGGCGGAGATGTCAGCCTTTAGTTGTATGAGGACATCAACCAGCTGGGCAGAGGCACCTTCCCAATTAAGAGTCCGGACATTCCAGGTGCATGCCCTCAAATCATGATCCTTAGTACGTTTGCAGGGGTCGTCATCAAAAGGGGGGTTTCTCATCCGAGGCTCGGTGTTTGTTTTCATTGGGGAGATTTTTTTATGTGATGGGTCCCAAGCCCTACGCACAACCGCACAAGCGGGCTTCGCCTTCTCACTTTAGCTCGCCTCCAAACGGATGTCTGTTAGCTACCCAGGGGATACTTGGTCTAAAACCGGAAGTCGTGAGCTGCTTGAGTCATATGCAAAAGAATCGTTCCTGGCCACTCCCAAGTGAATGGCAATCAGAAACTTTCCTCACTTGCGTGAACTTCTATATATGACCCCATCCCCCTATCCCGACTAATTCTGTCGGTTTTCCTTAAAACCAATACAGGCGTCAATAGCTTGTCCTATTCGCCTATACCACCTTTTTTTTATGAAGGTAAAAAAGAAGAAAATAACAAGAAGAGATTTATAAGCATCGCCTTGATTTTCAACCGGCACTGATCTTATAGTGGGTCTCTTGGTACAAAACCGTCAACAACAAGTCTCCGTCAGTCGATAAGAAACGATGAAACCACTTACAATACCGCTAAAGTCAATAACAAGAAGAAACTTATAAGCATCGCCGTCACTGATCTTATAGTGGGTATTTCGGTACAAGCAAGGTGACAAAAAGTCTCCGTCAGTCCATAATACACTTTGAAACCACTTACAATACCGCTTAAGTCAATACGTACTCTCTCATTTGATGTACTCTCGCGAAATATTGCAAAAAGTGGGTCCATTCTTATAAGAAAACAGGAAAGAAAGTAGTAAGATACGGACGCAATCTTTTGAATTAAAATGAGTGAAATCTTTATAGACTTCCTCAAAATGTTATTGAATAAATATTTAGTATTAAGAGGTCATTGGTTTAATACATGAAATAAAATATTTAGGACAAACTTGTTATGGTCTTAAAGGTACGCATTTAATTAGGATTCTCGTAAATTTGAGGAAAAGTGTATTTCCAAACAATTACTCGGGTCGACGGGAAATTTTAAGACAATAATCTGGAGAAGTTGTAAAGTTCTAGACCACAATAAAAAAACTCCATTTTTTGGAGCCGCGATAATGTGTGGTATTTTGGACCGGTATTTCTCAATCAAAGTACCAGATTAACATTCGCAAACCTTCAAGCTTAAATTATTTGTGAGTTATAGTCATTTATCATTTTCGAATAGACGGCATCCGTATATCTGCGATTCCAACCTTCTCAGAGTTCCCAGGAAGTACACATCTTTCTGAATCTCCAAGTTTCATCACTCAGTGTTACTCAACATATGTCTTTTAACTTTTACTCAAGTTATGTGGAGACAGATAGATTTCAAGAAATCATTCTTAAGTTTCTCACCAGTTGTTTACTAAAATACTTCACTCTACATACCTCCGTGCAATATGCAGCCTTTTCGTACTTACTTATTAACTTTTCTCAATTTTTTTTACACTCACACTCTATTTCCAAACGCTCATTTTCGAACCTTCATTCTTCTACGCACTTTAAGCCAACTAATTCTGTCGGACCACAATTGACAGTGAAACCAAGATATGTATGTTTGTTTTGCGATTTGGTCTACAGTGTTTGCACTTTTGATTATTTGTTGTTGTTACTATGGAAGGATGATGGTTTCTTCAGGCAATATTCACATATAGATTTCCTGTTGTTATTTGTGCGTACATTTTTACACCGTTTTCTTCTTCCGCAAATGAACAAGCATAAATATATAAAGATTTGTACAGGGTCTGTAAATTGTCTACATAAATATTCTCACAACGATGACCCCGATAAAATAGAGAAAATGTTGATCAATGACCCTTGTATCAGCACTAAATATCTGTTTTGAATTGCAAGTTGTATTTACACGTAATTATATTTTTCCAACCAAGATTACTTTCAGGAGAGGCTGTAAAAAAGAGATTCCTTACGAAATTAGAAAAAAAGGCATACATTTGAAATTAAGGTTGATTTCCACGACAGACATCACGAGTATCACACCCATACCTTGTGATAAGCGCCTGAATATAGATCAAAAAACCCATATACAATAATCTGTATAATCTGTGGAATAAGTTTAATTCTCATCAATTTGATTAGTTAACTGAAAGTATGATATCGAAGTTAATTCAACTTTAGCCTTACTAAACTGGACAGTCCAACCAAAATGATTCTACCTCGACTTCTTCCAGCCCAATTTGAATTGGAGTCCAGCTAATTCGTAAGCTCAACGCATGAATGCCCTTTGCGCAATCGTTGCGTAGAACCCCTGCAAGGAGGGAACGATATGCCCTGCTGAAGCTCATGAACATGAGGACAACGGAACTCCGACTTGTTCCTCTACATCCTCTACATTCGGATCAATATATCTATCTACGGCCACTTTGATGTTGAAAGAGGATTCAACAACCAGGCTACTCTTGATGTCCATCCGTTCATGGGAAATCCGTCTGCTTACATTTATCATCAACTCAGGAATGAGCACAGAATACAAAGCTGGTTTGAAAGCCTATGTAGAGTTGATAGAAAGTTCCCGACAGCGGATTCAACAACTATACTTTCCTTAAGTTCAACCCATCCATGGAAAATCCGCCTGCTTCCATTTTTCATCTACTGAAGAATGGACGAAAACACTCTAGCCCTGAAAGTGTTCGATGCAGTACCCGCCGGAGGAAGCCGAGGAAGGGGAAGGCCTCCACTCCGTTGGAGGGACCAGGTGGAGAGCGACCTGGTTACACTTGGAATCTCCAACTGGCGCCGAACTGCGAAGGAAAGAGAGGAGTTTCGCGCTCTCATCGATTCGGCTATAACCGGCTAAACGGTTGAACGCCAATCACATACATACAAGAATGGGCTTGCTCTCTGTGCTTGCCTCCACAACGAAGTGGCTTAGATTATCGCGAATAAAGTTGAAGTTATGGAGGATTCCGGAGTGTCTATGATTAGACCGGTCCAAACACCCAACTTCTCACAGTTTGGGTCTGCCTAGTCTTCAGGCAGTAAGTGAACGGCTGGCAATGAGAGAAGTGTGATTAAAAAATTTTAGTTGATCAGTTAACAATTGCGATAATATTCCATTATAAATTTAGAATTCTAAGGAATATTCCATTATAATATTCCATTATAAATTTAGAATTCTAAGGAATAATTATTTCGTTTGTAGTCGATTTTACGCCACCCTTTAAGTAAATAAGCAAGCGAAGTTTGTTCTGTGCTATTGCCATTGCCTTTGTTGCAATTTCATGTTTTCATTTCTGTCTTCTGCTGGTTGACTGTTGGTTGTTTGCTTGCTTTTGGTAACTAAAATTAATTTGCTACCATTGCAAAAAGCAAATTGTAGCATCTTTCATTGCAGCAGCCACTCGGTAGCAGTAGCATACAGTAACAATTATATATTTATTTATGTGTATGTATGTGTGTGTGTATGAGGATGGTAGAACACCAAGCAACGAAGACAACATCAACAGCATCAACATCAGTTAGAATGACTATAACCACCATTACAATAACAATGCCAGTAATAGTTGTAGCAATAGGTACAACAACAACAACAGAGCGTAAAATAACTTGTGAGAGCGCGCGCTCTCTTGCAAACATTTATTATCATTTATTCCAGGGGAATTGTTCTTTGTATGGGTGTTTACATTGAAATTGCGGTTATAACTAAAGGAAAACAACCAACAACCGCTAAGGCAACAACAGCCGGAGCTAACGTTCAACCGCCCAACAACAATGTACCGACACCTAAATCCAACAACAAGCCACAATCTCACTTAGCCACAGTGAGAAAAATTACATTTTATGGTGAATTACTAATGGGTGGAGTTGCGCTAGTTGAGAAGCTTTGCTTTACTTCCAAGTACACACATAAACGCTACTGCTGCTGAAAATATTGTATTTGTAAGCAAACATTCAAAAAGCATAACAGATTACACGCTGCTAATTACAGCTGTGAACACAAAACTGCACAGGTTTTGATCCGAACACGATAATATTCTTGGAAATACCCGCTGAAGAGGCATTCGAAATTTTATAAAAATGTTGATTTCGAAATATTATTCGTTTTTACAGTAAAATTATCAAACATTTAAAGATCCAAACAAATGATTGTAAGGAAAATATGAAATAAATGATGTCAGACAAAAAATGCTAGACCGATATCTATAACTCCTAAATAAGAACTTTCTAGAGACGTGAGGCGAGTGAGCTGCCGTTATATAAGTGATAAGCAAAATCGTTGTATCGTTGTATGTTTGCAGTGATCTATGTAAAGTATATTGAATTTCTTCATGTATGTATGTACATATATCACTAATTCGACATGAAAAACTTTGAATTTCCGTATTTATGTTTATTGAACATCGCTTCAGTTCTACTCAAATAGCAGTGTACCTAGTTTCGTCCGTACATTTCTCCAAATCGAACTGCACTTTACCAATTTTCATTAATTTATCCATCGTATACTTAAGGAGGGAAGACCACGTAAAAGTCTACAACTCATTTTTAAGGGGATACAATAATTGTATTGAATCTTTTTAGAATACAAAAGTAATTTTATTTTATTTTTTCCTTTCAAAATGTCTGCTCAGTATAATTTTTTGTCTGTCAATCCATAAAACGGGAGACCCCACAATCTGCGCCAATTACCGTGATATAAGTCTCCTTAATATCGCATATATCGTATATCGAGCGTTTTGTGTGAAAGAATAAAGCCCACCGTCAACGAACTGATTAGACCTTATCAGTGTGTATTAAGGCCTGGAAAATCCACCATGGACCAGATATTCACCATGCGCCAAATTTTGGAAAAGATCCGAGAGGGAAGAATCGATACTCACCATCTTTCCATCGATCTTAAAGCTGCTTTCGATAGCACGAAAAGGAGCTGCCTATATGCAGCGATGTCTGAATTTGGTATCCCTGCTAAACTAATACGGCTATGTAAACTAACGTTGAGCAACACCAAAAGTTCCGTCAGGGTCGGGAAGGACCTCTCCGAGCCGTTCGATATCAAACGAGGCTTCAGATAGGGCGACTCACTGTCATGCGACTTCTTCAATCTATATTGATATCATCGCGAACAACCGAGAGAAAGGTTTTGCGCAAGATTTATGGTTCTCAGAACATTTGCAACGGCGAATACCGCAGATGATGGAACTATGAGCTGTACGAGTTATACGACGAGATTGACATAGTTCAGCGAATAAGAAGACAGCGGCTACGCTGGCTATGTCATGTTGTCCGAATGGACGAAAACACTAAAGCTCTGAAAGTGTTCGATGCAGTACTCACTGTTGAAGCTGCGGAAGAGGACGACCTCCAATCCGTTGGAAGGGCCAAGTGGAAAGTGACCTGGCTTCACTTGGTGTTTCCAATTGGCGCCAAAAAGCAATAGGAAGGAATGAGTGACGCGCTCTGGTGGATTCGGCAATAATCGCTTAAAGCGGTTCCTACGCCAAATATATATCTACAGAGGTTAGGTTAGGTTAGGTAGGAGTGTTGCCATAACATTTTATGGCCCAATTAGCACTAGATGTGCCATTTTGATACACTGTGCGCAGACCTTATAATTTACTGTTATCCCGTTTCATCTTTCCGTTCAAACCACTTTGTGTTTTCGATGAAGCTACTTATATCCGATATGTTCTTAGTTGATATCCATTCAAGGCTTGATGTCTGCGATAGGACATTCACAGAGAAAATGGAAAATTTGTTTCCTTATTTCCCTCCAGTTCACAGCCTCGACAAATATAGAGAGGTAGTCAAAATTATTTACACATCGGACGTTTTTTTACATGTTTCACACAAAAAGCTTTCGCTTGTTGTTGTTGTTGTCGCAGAGTAACAAAATGCTATGTTGTTGTAAACTTTGATCTATTCCTGAGCGAATGAAGTCCGTTTGGTTAGAATAGCTAGAAATATGGCGGAGAAATAAGGAAATGAACTGAAGACTCGCAGTAGTCAATAGTATTTACACACATTTTTTTTGCGTCAAAAGTAAATACACACGGCGATTTAGCCTTTATCCTTGGATTTGGTTTGAGCAAGAGTAGTAATTCGATTCTATTGCACTCATAACAACCTAACTCAGCCTTAAAATATAAAAATTGGTAAAAAAAATGTCGAAAACAAAGGAATTATCGATTATAACTAGATTGGAGACTGTTACTAAGTTTAAGACTCGGGTTTCGGCTTCGGAGTTAGTTAAAATTTATAGAATTTGATGGAATACTGTTTATAATGTTATTAAAATGAAGGACACGAAATATTGCAAGGACAATTTAAAGATAATTGGGCGAAAACCTGTGATAACTCAAAGAGAGCGCAGAAGATTAGTAGGAACTGCCATACAAAATCCCACAATTAGTCCTCTTAATATTGCAGCAGCATCAAATCAGCATATTGCATGAACAGTCAATGATGCTACACTGTTAAGGACATTTAAAAATAGTAACATAAATACCTACGTTGTGCATAAAGTTGACCACTTCCGAAACCAAAAAAGCGATATGCTTCTCATTTGCCTTAAAATGCATCCTAAAGCCTGTCGTGGGCAGATAAGGCTGAATTTTAGTTCCAGGGCTTCTTTAGTAAACGCTTTATGCCTTTACCACGTGAGAAGAAGAATAATGCAGTTTAGGCGCTAAATAGAGTCGGGAGTGACCTTATGATTTTTTGGGGGAATTTTCTTTACTTCTATTTTGAAGGTTTGGTACTAACTTAGAGACCTTAAATCATCCGGATATATCAGAATTCACATGACCATGCCATTGTAGTGGTCCGTCGGCCTTTTCGAACTATTGACTACATTTTACAACATGATTATGCTCATTAAAGGATCTTTACCTACAAAAGTTTTAAATGAAGCAAATCAAGTTGACCTCAGCACATCCCAGGCCAAAATTTTAGTCAAAATATTTGGTAGTTCGTTAAATATCAGAGGACAATTGATATAATAACCGAAAACTCCGAAATTACCGACATTTGGTATAAATTAACAGTTAACTTAGTGCACAATAGGGTTGAATCAATTCGGACCATAAAGCAGGCTGGTATTGATGCCAATGGTAATGTAAGCAATTATGAATTTATCGCTTTAGGAATTTATACTGAACATTAAAACTTTAAAGTTATCATTAAATAAGAAGAGGATAATTGAGTTTATGTTGTGTGTAAATACTTTTGACTACTGCGAGTCTTCAGTTCATTTCCTTATTTCTCCGCCATATTTCTAGCTATTCTAACCAAACTGACTTCATTCACTGAGGACTAGATCAAGGTTTACAACAACATAGCATTTTGTTACTCTGCGACAACAACAACAACAAGCGAAAGCTTTTTGTGTGAAACATGTAAAAAAACGTCCGATGTGTAAATAATTTTGACTACCTCTGTATATTTACAGCCCTATTCTGTGCACTTGACAAAATAACAAAAATTTGAAAATATTTTCATATTTTTATCAAGTAAGAAATTTTTTGGTATTCTGTGACAATTTTGATAAAATAAAAAGCTTCAGTACGCATAGCTTTTCCCCACACGTGTGGGAAACAAAATAATGTAAACAGAAACAGCTGATTTCTGTCCAATTATATTGAATTGAATTGAAAAATTTATTTGAATTATTCTATAAAGTACATTTTCACATGCATTTCAATATTTGTTGCAAAATAGTTAATAATTTAACTTCAATTTTAGAATAAATTATTCGCTCTTGGTCTAAACGTGAAGTTTCTGAGAGTGCGCAAATATGCCATGCTCCGAATATGGCCCTATTTTTCATTGATAATATCGTTATTTGGATGAGTGTTTGTTTTAACAGAGCCTTCTTCATTGTGGCTTCGTTAATATGTTTGGTTTATGATTGACCGGTTTATCAGCTTATCTATCCGATTCTGATATCGAGATATCGACTGAATCCTCCCAGACCTGACGCAAAGTATTTGGTTTAGTTTTACAACCATATTTATTATATATAGATGATAAGGTTAGACCGTCTTTATTCGATCGCCAAAGCTTCGTTAGCCTCCCTAACCAAACAGGGAGTGCCACGCGCATTGAATACTATATAATAGAATAAATATACATAGGTCTTTTGTAATAGATTTAAAATTATTTGGTAAGCAATTTTGATTTAGTTCGTTCTTATGTTTAGCTTCAGAAAAGTTCCTTGGGGACTACCATATATAGAAAACAATTTCGTCAAAGTTACCCTCACTATCTTCATTTTTTATACAAAAAAGGGAAAACTAAACTTCTTAATATTAAAACGGCTCAATAACGCGAGCCATCATCATGTTCATATTTTTCCTCTTTGTATAGAAATAACGACAAAAGTAAAATATATCCATTGCAAAAAATTCACTTTCACAACTATCCACAGCAAAATATTTTATTTGTCAAGAGCATTTTACTTCTTAACAACTTATAAAGAAAAAAGATTTTTATTTTAAACACAGAATACGAAATGCTTGATAAATTTAAATTTTTTACAAATTAGAAATTTGTTGAATTTGTAAAGTGCACAGAATAGGGCTGTTATTATTCATATAATATATGCTTTTGATTTCACTAGATGCTCTCTTTAATTGCACTATATGGCAAAATTTACTTTATTTTCTGGGTATTTCACCAAACTGATTTTCTCCGGGAGGCGGGATTGAGGCATAAGTAAAAAAACTTACATTCTCAGATTTTCGAAGTTAGCCTCCAAAATCGAAATATTTGATTTCGAACTTCGAAAAGAGCCTTTCTTAAAATAATTATTATTAATTACAGGCCATAGTTATAATAACCCAAAATATGTAATTAATAAGTATAATTTAAAAAAGGTTTTTTTTCGAATTTCAAAACTAAATATTTCAATTTTCAAAAATTTCTTTGAAAATCGGAGAAAGCAATTTCACTGTGATATTCAAAAAAAAGACAAGTCCAAATTCGACGGTTTCCCCCTATTTCGGGTCCTACGAATCGAACTGCATCATTACTTTTTTGAGTTACAATCATGGTTTCATACAAAAATTTGTGTTGAAGTTTTTCATCAAAGTTGCCCATCGTAAGAGAAAGGCACATTTTTCTTCGGTCTCTAACTTTTTTAATGTTGATTTTTTTGGTAAACTTTCTTTGGCAAAGCTTCTCAGAATAAGTCCGTCTTTAAGTTCATAGATGACTGTAAACCCCAAAATCAATGTTTTTTGTGTCCTTATAGCCAATATGTCGAAAAAACTGAAATTTAATCCATTTTTTTTTTAATGTTTTTTCCCTCTATCTCTATTCTCTGCCATCTATGCTTAAATTTTGACTCTTAGACAAGCATTTAACGTTTCTTTAAAACGTTACTTGTTGTTATTTCTTATCAGTGCAGTGGTTAAAAGCTTGACTCGTTGCTTGCTGATTTGTGTTGGACACTGATGAGTCTTATTAAATTTAATTTAAATATTGTGTACAAATTTATGATACTTATTGATAACACTTATAAGATACAAAAAAATAAAATAGCACACAAACATAGTTAGTGTAGCTTTTTTAAAAAATACAAACTTTGTTAAGTTTTTTTTCTAATGGTTAGTTTGCTCAGAACGTTGTCTTTGCTTAAGTTTATTACGATTACAAGATGTCACTTAATGTATAAGTATCAAATGGTAAATTAAAATATTGGCGAAACGTGAGGGAAAAAACATTTCTTTTTTTTTTTGAAAAAAAATATCACAGTGTTTTGAATGTTTCTTCCGAGCGATAGAACCTTAAAATGGCTTTTGTTGCTTCTTACGATATTATAAAAAATACATATGCAGTAATAGAGTTTACTGTGGTCTTTTGTTGTCAATTAATTCTTGTTTGTTCATACAAAATTTTGAAGTTTTTGCCTACACAAATACAGTTGATACAAATTCACATAAACGGCTCAGTGAAGTGGAGATAAAATATATAGCATAGGGTTTATTGCTCTCAAAATCAATTTGAATTATATCTGGTCCCAAGTTGGATTTTCACTGATTCTTTTTAATGTCATTTTACACTTTATAATTCAAAAGTTTACATATCCATTGGCCTCTAAGATACCATATTTTCTATAGAAGCAGGGTTATACACAATATTTAACTACGATATAACTATTGTATATAATACTATGTAAGTTAGAACAATTTGATCTAATTGAATTGCTAACTCCATTTATTAAAGGATTGTCAGTTGTTGCTGTTGCTAACAGCACATATACACTCTAGAATCTAGAGTCTAGACTATTCCATACTTCGAGTTAAGCTTGAGCTTAAAGCTTTAATGCTTTGAAAGCAATTTATATGTTTATATATCTTTGATATCTACAGATCGAACCTTACCAGACAATTCGTCAGCTGTATTTACATTTTCGGTAGTCGAAACATTAGAATATAATATGCTTTGCTTGGCAAGTAATAAAAAAGCTCATTTTACAAGCAGGAATGTAATATTTTTTTATTATTAATTATTTTGTGCTTCATTTAGACAATTTATTTAAAACAATTCTTTTAAAATTATGTCAACAGCAATATCAAAACATCGCTGATGCAAAGCAACTAATTTTGCAATTTTATACTTGAACTTTTGCGCAAGCTTTTGAGCTTTTTTGCAGCACATTCGGTATACATTTGAAGAAAGTGCATGTATACATTATACATACATATATAATTTATATAAGTAGTATACGGAGTTGAATATATACATATATATGTGTGTGTATAATAAACGGATACTTAACATTTAAAGCTCAACCTCATTATTGTTATTATTAAAATACGCTTTTTTGTTTAAATGAATTATATAGTTGATGGTTTTTTCTTTCCTTTTTCACTTTTCATGTGAAGAAAAGCATACTGCTCCCCCACTTTTGCTGCTTTCTCACATTACACGCTGCCAAGGAAGTTTCATTTGTGTTCTCCATTTGTTTCTTATTTAATTTCATTTCATCTGCACACTAGCTTCACTCCTTTTAAGTATATCGTTTCATGCAACACACCTACCCGCTCCGCCCCGAATTAGTTAGTCTGCCATGCCAAGCGAATTTAGTTAGTGAAATTGTAGCACTCAGTGCGCTTTAACGACGCTGCGAAATGTCCTCCAGCAGATACTTGATACTTTTTTCATTTTGCCTCGGCTCCGCACACTTAAAATGCCACGCTGCCGCGGCAACCGAGCGGATGCTGAAACAGCGTTTCATTTGTCCTCGGCACGCACGCGCATGCGGGACTCAATTATGTCGCAGGCAGCAACGCAACCTAAACTGACTCGCATGACACTCAGCGGCAGCGTCAACGCCATCGTTTTGCTGGTCGTTTTTAGGTTGACATATCTTCACTTGAGCTTTTGGCTCAAGTAATTCCACAAAACTGTTTGCACTGGCGGGCATCTGTGTGTGTGTGGGAAGCACTCATTGCCGAGCGTAAGCCAAGGAGTAATTTGAGTCAAATTGAGTACTAAAATTTGTAATTATAAACTTTTCGCACAATTACTATTATTTCTTGCCTTTTTCGTAATGGTCTGTGTTGTGCTAACCTGCTTTGCTTTCGGTTCTTCGCCTTTCATTTCATTTCAGTTTTTTTTGCTTAATTTAATTTTTATTTTTTGTTTTTGCGTTTGCTTTAGAAAATTCCTGCAGCAGCAATATTACTCTGCTCTTTCGCTCTCAACTTTTTGAGGGTTTCTTAAGCATAATTGTATTGTATAATATGAATGTATTGTACGCTCTACATGCGCTTGGGTGCTTTTGGTCCTTGCTTTAAGGCATGATTACTTAATTTCGTATTTTCTTACACAGCTCGTGTATCCTTTTGCTCCGTATTGTCATTATTATTATTATCGGTGTGCATTGTTCAAAAGGCGAAGCGTATGCATGGCAGTTAGAAACAATGAATTCTACATACAAAAGTGGTTTCTTTAAGCACATAAAAATTCGCCACAAAACTCGACATAATTGCACTGGACACTTAAATTCTCTGCATACATAATTACTTCTCCCCTTTCAGCGCGCATATCCTTTAAAGGGAAATGTCTCACGCGCGTGTGACATTTAGGCATCACAATAATTTAATTTTCCAGCACTTGGCCGCCTTTTGTAATTTTCATATGAAATTATGCAAAATGAAAATTGTTTTCGCACAACAAAGCGTTCCTTTAATGCCGGGCACTTCAGTCAATGTCAGAGAGCGCCTGGTAGTTGAGTTGAGTTGAGTACTTTTGGATTAATATAATGACCTACCAAAATATCCAAAAGTATCCGTTTATTTTCAAAGTAAACACCACATGCTTATAAACCCCAGATTTAAAAACTACCAATCTTAAATCGAAACTAGTGATATGTGAACTTTACTTATTACAATATATACTTGAGTAAACAATTTTCAAATATATGGCAAACTTTCATCGATCAAGTTCCGAACTGATTACGCATTATCAGTGTGGCTTTAAAAATCCAATGACCTGACAAATCCATTATAGACCAGACATTCACGATGCGCCAAAACTTGGAAAAGACCCGAGAGAAAATAATCGATACAGACTAATTTTTCATCGATTTTAAAGCTGCATTCGATAGCATGAAAAGAAGCCGCCTCTATGCTGCTATGTCGGAACTAGGTATCTCTGCAAAACTTATACGACTATGTAATCAAACAGTCAGCGCATTCGCAAATTGGTTCATATTTCACTGTTGTAATCCAACCCAAAATCTATCTTGCAAACAGGTGGACTGAGTAGAAAATTGAACAGTAAAGTCCTCTTTCAACGAGCCAGAACCAAACTCTACAAATCGCACATTATTCTTGTCCTGGTTTCGAAAGAAATATTTTACGCAAGATTTATAGTCCTTTGAACATTGACAACGGCGAATAGCGCAGTCAATGGAACGATGTGTTTTGCGAAGACATAAACATAGTCCAGCGAAAAAAAAACGCGGCGGAGATAGGTCCCTAGGTTCACAGCCCTGAATAAAAACTGTATATTAGCTCTACAAACATACTCATGCGTTTAGAACTTTCTCTGAAGAAAAAAAAAATAATAATAGTATGATTTAAAGTATTCTCCTATCTTCAATTTGTCAATTGTGATCCCACAAATTGACCAAATAAGTAGGCGGCCGAAAATGAATTAAGCACTGTTTTGACGCTGTGGAGGACGCTGTGCATCGACCGTAACAAATTGTAGTTAGAAGAACCAAGCCCCTATTTTCTAAATAGTTTTTAATCGGTTCAGCAATATGAGGCCGAGCGTGGCATTGATGGAAAATTTTTACCTCATATGTAGTTGCAAGTTCCGAGCATTTTTTAAAAATCCTTAGCTTCAATTTGACGATATGTCGGTAGCGATCAATACTAATGGTTGTATCATGTTTTATAAGCTCCTAATACAACCTAATACAACCCGTTTGCGAGGTTTCTATTGGATCTATTTTTCAATCCGATGTAAAAACTACTTCTTTCTGTAGCATCAAGCAGCATTGCTGACCTGTAAAATCGTCTTTCAATGTATCATTGAATATCCCATTTGGCACCTAATTCCATTGCTTTTAAATGTATCCGGCTGCTTTTAAACTTTTCGAACTTGTTGCTGGAGTGACTCCCAACAATGGAATAATAAACAAGTTACGCCTTCTCTTGGTGACCCGCATAGTTATAGACCCAATATTTATAACCGATGATAAGAGCAAAAAAATCTTAACAAGTAAGGAAAGGCTAAGTTCGGGTGCAACCGAACATTTTATACTCTCGCAATTTATTGAAGAAATTTTATTAAGATAACACACAATTTGATCCATAAATTCGGCATAAAGTTTAAGAGAATAACGAAAATCAACATATATAGTATATGAGGGCTGAGGTAATTCCTGAGCCGATTTCATTCATTTTCACCAGCAGCATATGTATATGCATAATTTTTGGAACAGAGACATACTATTAGAAAAAAACAATTTCTTCTGAATTACAATAAATTATCAGAGAGATTTATCCATATTTTAGGTTAAAATTTACTTAGGCGCGGAGTTCAACATGTTCGATAACAGGGGCCTGCCTTGAAAAGTTATAGTCCGTTTTCGACAATTTTTTCTTAAGTGAAGCCAGATGAGATATACTATTTGTGTAAAGTTTTATTCCACTATCTTCATTGGTTCCTTACCATTTCTTACCATTCACAATTGAGTTATATTGGAAGTTGTCGTGGTTATGAACCGATTTTCACATGTGTCATCAGGGTGTCAAGAAGGAATTATGTACCGAATTTCATTGAAATTTGTCGAGTTGTTCCTGAGATATGGTTTTTGATCCATAAGTTCGCGATGTCACGCCCATTTTTCATTTTGTAAAAAAATCTGTGTGCAGCTTCCTTCTGCTATTTCTTCTATAAAATTTAGTGTTTCTGATGTTTCTCGTTAGTGAGTTAACCCACTTTTAGTCATTTTCAACGTAACCTTAGTATGGGAGGTGGGCGTGGTTATTATCCGATTTCTTTAATTTTTGGACTTATTAAGAAGAAGAAAAAAAACGACTGCAGAAAGTTTGGTTTATATAGCTATATTGGTTTGCGAGTTATATACAAAAAAGCTATTGGAGGGCGGGGTCACGCCCACTTTTCCAAAATAATTACATCCAAATGTGCCCCTCCCTAACACGATCCTATGTTCCAAATTTTATTTTCATAACTTTATTTATGGCTAAGTTATGACACTTTATAGGTTTTTGGTTTTCGCCATTTTGTCTGCGTGGCAGTGGTCCGATTTTGCTCATTTTCGAAAGCAACCTCCTCAGGATGCCAAGGAATACGTGTTCCAAGTTTCGTTGACATCCGGTTTTCAACTCGTCTCGTCACCCTGATCATTTTGATATATATAACCCTATGTCTAACTCGTTTAGTTTTATGACTTACAAACAACCGTTATGTGAACAAAACTATAATACTCTCTTAGCAACTTTTGTTGCGAGAGTATAAAAATTAGATTTCCTTACTACCAAATTTAGCATTAGAGTTACGTTCTTGAAGCGTGTGCTGCATAAATGGTTTAAGAATGGGCGCAACTAAACTTATATTGTGGTTTTTATTAAGACACGAGGAATTTTACATTGAAAGAGGTAAAATGTAAAGTTGAAGCGTGTGTTCTGCTTATTTCCTTTCTTTTTCAAAGTAACTCCAACTTTTGTGATTGAGCTATTTTTATACTCTCGCAACAAAAGCTGCTAAGAGAGTATTATAGTTTTGTTCACCTAACGGTTGTTTGTAGGTCATAAAACTAAACGAGTTAGATATAGGGTTATATATATCAAAATGATCAGGGTGACGAGACGAGTCAAAATGGGAATGTCTGTCTGTCCGTCCGTCCGACTGTCCGTGCAACGGATAACTTGAGTAAAAATTTAGATATCTTAACGAAACTTGGAACACGTATTCCTTGGCACCCTGAGGAGGTTGCTTTCGAAAATGGGCAAAATCGGACCATTGCCACGCCCACAAAATGGCGAAAACCAAAAACTTATAAAGTGTCATAATTAAGCCATAAATAAAGCTATGAAAATAAAATTGGGAACATAGGATTGTATTAGGGAGGGGCACATTTGGATGTAATTTTTTTGGAACAGTGGGCGTGACCCCACCCTCAAATAGGTTTTTTGTATATAACTCGCAAACCAATAAAGCTATATAAACCAAACTTTCTGCAGTCGTTTCTTTTAGCCGTTTCCTTATACAGTCCAAAAATGTAAGAAATCGGAGAATAACCACGCCCACCTCCCATAGAAAGGTTAGGTTGGAAATTACTAAAGGTGGGTTAACTCACTAACGAGAAACGTCAGAAACACTAAATTTTATAGACCAAATAGCAGAAGGAAGCTGCTCTCAGATTTTTTTACAAAATGAAAAATGGGAGTGGCATCTCCCACTTATGGGTCAAAAACCATATCTCAGGAGCTACTCGACCGATTTCAATGAAATTCGGTATATAACACTTTCTTGACACCCTGATGACACATGTGAAAAATGGATGAAATCGGTTCATAACCACGACAATTTCCCATATAACTCAATTTTGAATTCCATCTGATTCCTTCACTTTATAATGTATACATAAGGAACCAATGAAGATAGCGGAATAAAACTTTACACAAATAGTGCATATCATCTCTAGCTTCACTTGAGAAAAAATTGTCGAAAACGGACTATAACTTTTCAAGGCAGGCCCCTGTTATCGAACATGTTGAACTCAGCGCCTTAGGGTAAATTTTAACCGAAAATATGGATACATCTCTCAGATAATTTAATGTAATTCAGAGGAAATTGTTTTCTTCTAATAGTGTATCTCTGTTCCAAAAATTATTAAAATCAGATAATAATATCTCCTAGCTCCCATATACCTAATTATAGGTTTTTCATCTGCATATATGTATTGGTTAATATGTGAGATATTTTAGCCAAATTAATTGAGCGTATAATCTTGGATATAGTGTACCTTGCTGGTGAAAATGAACGAAATCGGTTCAGGAATTTCCTCAGCCCTCATACACTATATAGGACGATTTTCGTTATTCTATTAAACTTTGTGCCGAATTTATAGGTAAATTTGTATGTTATGTAAATAAAATTTCTTCAATAAATTGCGAGAGTATAAAATGTTCGGTTGCACCCGAACTTAGCCTTTCCTTACTTGTTAAAAAAGGACTCATAATATTAGTGGACAAGAGAACTATATGTATGAAAGAAAAGAGAAAAGGCATGAAGACAGAAATAATATTATTAACAACTAACTAAGCTTAACGAAGGCCTGGGATCCGGTCGTCGTTAAAGAGATTTTAAAAACTGCAGACTCAATTATTAAAACTATAAGCTACTTAAAAATACAATAAAATACTATGTAAATTAATAAAAATTATGTGCCGAGTTGAAATCATTTCCCACTCACTACATACATACAGTTGCAATCAAAATTAAGTGAACATTTATAATAGAAAACTTTGTGAAGTTATTTTTGTTTTTATCATAGCTTTTATTAAATTCATTTCTACTTATTTATTGAACTTATTATACATAGTTTACTATAAGTTAGAACTTAAACCATATTATGGTACATATTATATTATGATATATATTATATTATTTTAATAACAACAAAAAAATAATAAAGAAATGTGCAGAAAGAAAAATATAATGAATCAAAATTAAATGAACATTTAATTTAGCAACCACAATTACCACCGTTATTTTGTGGTAGCTTCGTCAACCGCTGCGGCAACGAAAGACAATACTTTTCACACATTTCTGGTGAAAATGTTGGCCATCATCCTTATTATTGATTCGTTGTTCCAAAGAATTTTTACAAAAATTATTTGGTTTCAAGACATGGTCTGCATAAAATTACATCATTTTTGCCGAGTTGACCTTGTTTATATAAGGAATCTTCCGTGGTACCCGACCGTGCATATCACCTTCGTGTAAGCGTCTACGAATCCTAGGCAAAGACGGTACACTTTTCCCTTCCACCACCAGCAGAGCCCTAATTTTCGGTGTGGAATAAAACCTATTCGACTTTGAAATATTCATAATTCAGGAATCAACACGTTTTCGTGCAAATTTAGGTCTTCCTGTGGAAAACTTATGAGCAATTCGATTCTCAATAATGAATATTATTATGATTTTATGGACTGCTAAAGGAGTTTTGTTGAAAGTTTTTGCTACTGAACGTAAAATTCCATCTTTTTTATGTGGATTAACAATTGAAATGCTTTCTGAAGTACTAAACGTTGTATTTTCCCCATATTTATTAACTGTAATGAAATATTTACGAAAACAAGATATATAAAAAATTGATTTTAAAAAATTTATTTTACTTACGAGGAAAAAATTTTATATCTTTAGTAGATGCTATTTCGTTCAATATTTCGAATAAATAAATAAAAATTTCACTTCGAATGATTTTACACAATATGAATTGACAAAATGTTGCTTGTTCACTTATTTATGATCCATCAATTTTTCAGTTTGTTTACTTTCGCGTCAAAAACTCACACTCAAATGAATCTAACTGCCTTCCCTAAATATGTCAAAAGATTGATTTGAAATTTTCTATTTTGAAGTAAAGTTGGCTGCGAAAAAACGAAGTTTCTCTGTTCAATAAAATTTCGCAACAACAATTCAAGTAAACATTTTGATATTTGATGTAAAGTTGCCGCTTTTATTTAGGGATGGCGACAAAATTCAATATACCTTAGCTAGTTTGAATTTAAAGTAACTGTAAATCAAATAGTTACCGACATTGTGGCGACTTTGTACAATGTTACTTATCGCAGAATACACCTGGTCTGCATATTCACTTAATTTTGATTGCAACTGTATGTTCGATTTTTTTTTAACTTACACGAGATTTTCTTACGTTTCTGTAGAAATTTTAATATATTATTTAATAACTACTAAAGTGGCTGACTGTTTAAAAGCTTTTTTGAAAAACTTGTGCAAAAAACATATTCGATTAAATGCAAAATGAGTAGTAGATACATCTAATGAATTATTTACAGGCAACACAAGTTAAAAGCATTCCAACAATTTGGCGAACTAATAAATTTTCGAAAGGGTGATGCATTTAACGTAAATGAATTTCTGCTTTTGAATAGTTTTCGCATTTTTTGCAACTTTGCATATTTTAACAGCATCTATTATTCCTGCTGACAACCCATCCGCCAGGGCAGCGGCAGCCATTGCCGGTGTTGGCAGCGTTGCATGACAGAACAATCACCCCCTGGGTGTATGTGTGCGTTTGCGACACTTGGTCCGGCTGATTGTTTCGGCGGTTGATTTTGTTACTCGCAAATAGCTTCGATGGCATTAATGCATATTTTAATTGGTAGTCAAAATTCCAAAAAGCAACAATGGCGGATAACATTTTAGCACGACACACACACAGACGCAAGACATCCTGTACTTTGTGCCAGCTGCACATGCACTTAGCTTTGTGGAGAACATTGTTACAGCGCGTTCGCGCGGCCACCACATCCACATCCGCTTCCGTTTCCGTCTTTCGCCCACCGCAGCCGCAACCCACGAACTCCATTCTGCGCCAATATTTTTGTTAGCAATTTGCGCTCACGGATATTTTGTTAATAATGCAACATGTGTTTATGTTTTTGTTTCTGCTTCAGTTTCTGTTGCTGCCTCAGCTCCGGCTTCAGCTCAAGTTCCGGGAACGCGCTTTATGCGTTGGGTTTGGTTTGGCGCGCAAGCACTTGGCTTTTGTGGAGTTATGTTATTTTACAAATTACACACACACTCGCACACCCCCAATCGCTCTTAACAATTAACATAAATATTTGGTTATAAAAATGCTCTGAACAGTTCGTGTTGTTTACCATCACTTGAGCAATTATTAGCGACAAAGTGCCAAAGTAGCGCATGTAAACACACATTTTGCTATTTCAGTTGCGGCTATGGCGGTTTCCCTTTAATTCTCGTAGAAAGTAATTGCGCTAATATTTGCAGAGGGTACACCAAATTGAACAGTTCGACTAATGAATGTGTGCAGCAAAATTATGTTGATTACAAATGAATGGATCAAGCTAACAACAATAATCTTGTATTTAGATCAAAAACTAAGGGCGGTCTCAAACATCTTTTGTTTATTTAACCAATTCTCCAAATTGAAGCAAATGCCTGGATTAATTCTACCGACTATACTACATTCCAAGCCTGCCCCGATCATATCATATGCTTACACGCCTAGGTCAGTGAAATGGTACAATATTATTGTCTTCGACAATCTAACCTTTCTCCCAAGAAACGCAACGCACACAACACACGCTGATCCCTAGGGACATTAGGTGGTTTACTCTTTGAACTTACCTATGTATCTGCTTATATTATATTGAGTCCAGTAGGCCTTACAAATACTTTTTGGTTGACCGACTTTAAAGAAAACGTCATAATAAACATAGTGGCTGGACGATTGGTCTTTGATAGAAGGTATAATTATGAATTTTGCGAAGTAAGGCTTAACCCACACCTTCAGCTTCATGTTCTTACTGAGTATCTGCAAATATTCATTATAGTTCGGTCACATAATTTTTAGGCACTAACTTTCCGATAATCTTCTGAAAATTCCAGATATCCGTCGAATTACAAAGGTGGAAAAAATATTAACCAAAATCGCATTTGTAGACAAAGCTGGCCGACAGGGGTAATGCTCGAAAATTTTACGAAAAGATACGACGATTAACTGAAGTGAAAGTGCAACACCAGGAGATGGAGAACCCGATTCCCCAAACAACGACGATGGAACAGATGTTTCATTACCCGACCGTAAAGAAATTAGAATAGCAATTACCCGCTTGAAGAACAACCAGGTGGCGGGGCCGATGGATTGCCGGCCGAGCTATTCAAATACGGCAGCGAAAAACTGATAAGGTGCATGCATCAGCTTTGCTTTGCGGAATATGGTCGTAAGAAAGCATGCCAACGATTGGAATCTAAGTGTACTCTGCTCAATCCATAAAAAGGGAGACCCCACAATCTGCGCCAACTACCGTCTCCTCAATAACGCATATAAGGTCCTATCAAGCGAACTGTGTGAAAGACCGTCAACAAACTGATTGGACCTTATCAGTCTGGCTTTAGATCTGGAAAACTTACATCTGACCAGATCTTCACCATGCGCCAAATCATGAAAACAACCCGTGAAAAGAGGATCGACACACACCACCTTTTTGTCGATTTTAAAGCTGCTTTCCACAGCACGAAAAAGAGTTGCCCCTATGCCGCGATGTCTGAATTTGGTATCCCCGTAAAGCCAATACGGCTGTGTAAGCTGACGTTGAGCAACACCAAAAACTCCGGCAGGATTGTGTAGGACATCTCCGAGCCGTTTGATACCAAACGAGGTTTCAGACAAGGTGACTCTGATATCATCGGAAGCAACAACCGCAGCGTTTGTTCTGCTTTTTCCAGACTGGATAAGGAAGCGAAGCGTATGGGTCTGGTGGTGAATGAGGACAAGGCGAAATATCTCCCATCATTAAACAAACAGTCGGCGCATTCGCGTCTTGGATCCCACGTCACTGTTGACAGTCATAACTTCGAGTCGTAGATAATTTCGTATACCTGGGGACCAGCATCAACAACACGAACAATGTCAGCTTCGAAATCCAGCGCAGAATAACTTTTGCCAACAGGTGCTACTGGAGTGCTTGGACTGAGTAGGCAATTGAACAGTAAAGTCCTCTCTCGACGAACATAAACCAAACTCTACAAGTCCCTCATTATTCCCGTCCTACTTTATGGTGCAGAAACGTGGACTATGTCAACATCCGATGAGACGACTCTTGACGTTTTCGAGAGAAAGGTTTTGCGCAAGATTTATGGTCCCTTAAACATTGGCAACGGTGAATACCGCAGAAAATGGAACGATGAGCTGTACGAGTTATACGACGACATTGACATAGTTCTGCGACGCTGGCTAGGTCATGTTGTTCGAATGGACGAAAATGCTCCAGCTTCGAAAGTGTTCGATGCAGTACCCGCTGGTGGAAGCCGAGGAAGAGGAAGACCTCCACTCCATTGGAAGGACCAGATGGAGAAGGACCTGGTTTCACTTGGCTTATCAATTGGCGCAAACTGCCAAAAGAAGAAACGAATGGCGCGCTGTTTTGGACCCGGCTATTACCGCGTAAACGGTGTCTACGCCAGTCAAGAAGACAAATCGTGTTCTCTTAAAAATACACCCGTCTTTAGGCCATGGCTTTCCAATATCAAATTAGTTCAAAGGAGATCACCTGAGCTAAATGAGTTAAGCCTCTTCTACATAACATTCAAGTGTTCAAGATCATATTCTCAAAGCAAGAGATGTTATGCTTGAAAGAACAAGATTTGTTCAAGAAGTTAAAAACACTTAGGAGACGAAACTCGACGAATCATCTAGTAAATTGGTTGGATGTTATGAAGCTTATCACAAACACATATATACTAAGCTAGTAAGGAAGGTCTTAGTTTGTATGTAATTGTACGTTTTATACTCTCGCAATTTCTTTATTTCATTTTGTTAAAATAGCACACAATTTAACCATACATTCGGCATAAAGCCCACTAGAATAACGAAAATAATTATATATAGTAAAAGAGGGGTAATTGTAGAGAATATGTTTGAATTTCCTAAATTCTGGTACCAAATATCCATATATATATGTACGTAAATATACATACGCAGACAAATTAATAACCCATTAAAAATGGTTTCACCTGCACAAAATATAAGTTTAATAAACGTTTACTAACGAACGTAACTCTCGCTATCGGTGAAAAAATCAAAAATCGTTGCATCAATTCAAGGGATTTATTTTATTGCCTTGAAATTACCTACCCATGAAAAATGAAAAATATTACATTCGAAATTCGCTGAAATATTAATTGAAGTGCTGCAAACAATTTTTTCAACACTCAATAGCCGCCAGCGGATGGGAGAGCAGATTTAGCAGCGTGCGAATAATCGCATGCAAAAACCTGATATTTTTTGGCCAATTTTTCACGCATTCGGATCAAAGAGTACACTTCAGATAATATTAATTTCAACAGATTTCACGCTGCATCACTTTCACCAGCCTTTTCATTTTCATTAAATTTCACTCACACGCGATTAAAACCATGAAGTGCATTTATTTTTGTGTTTCGGTGGATATATCTTTCTAAAGAAGAGCTTCCTGATAAGCCATTAAAGTGTGACAGTTTTACTACATAGATATTATATGCGGCCGGATTCCTCTAGGCAACCCAAAAATTATTATAAAAATTTAGATTTCGAAACTATGTTCGTAGCTTACGTCCTTCGAAGTAATCTCTCCAGGAATAAATATTGTACTATAATCTCCCCATAGTCTCTTATTCATTGATTCTTTGGGTACCAATTTGTGTATATATCAGTAATGAGTTTTTCCAGGATCATATATGGCATTCTCTAGCGCTTTATTGCTTTCTAGTTCTCTGTCATTTTCCTACTTCCTTTGAATCCTTCATATTCTCTTCATCAACCTGCTCTTTTTCTATTCTATACCCTTTTAATTTCCTTTCTCTCCTTTAAACCTTTTATTATTCCTCATTTCCATTATATTGCCCTAAAATATGCTCTAAACTCTATCACCTAACCATTTCCATTAAATACCGTTACAATCACCTTGAACATTATTATTTTACAGAAAATAACAAAATCTCAAAACAAACATGGATCATGTCAGCAGGAAATTGCATTGGACGCCAATTTCACGGTGGCACAAATATTGTTGCCTCTGCAGGTGTTAGAAGGTCCCGTTAGCAACTGGATGCAGTAGATAGAGTCTTCAAGAGTAACAGTAACAGGGACCAAGCGGTGAAAGGGGTAGTGGAAAGTGAAGTGCAAACAGCCAACTGCCAGCAAGTGAAGCTGGCCAATTTGCTGTGGCAACGAAAATTCCATAAAGAGCGGAAAATCAGTGGCAAAGCGTAGCGGAGCTTTGAACTTCCTTTTGGCGTTGCACGTCACCTTTGGCGCACTTTCCGCTTCCCACATGTTTTTGTGAACCGCGCATTCGGTGTGCGGGAGGGCAGGGAAGCATGCAGTGTTAGTATCCAAATATGTATGTATTTGAGCAAGTGTAAATGATTATAGCGGTTCACTGCAATAACAGCAACATGCGGAAACAATGGTCAACAAGAAGCGGCCAACAGTGAAAACAATAATAAAGGTCTCACAGCTAGATTCGAGTACAGTGTGGTTTATCTGAATAAGAAGCGTCAAAAATATTCCATTCTTAAAATTGATATACATTGCGGATATGAAGCTCTCTTTGACTGACATTGGTATTGCCAGCAAATTAAAACAGCTATCATTTTGCTTAACATGATTCATTAAGTGATGGTATTTACAGGTTTAATACAATTTTAGTTACCAATTTACAAAAATGCAGTCGGAAGTACTTCCTACATGGGTGTCTAGCTACAGACCCAGTGTGCCCTATGAACCTATCAGAAGCCGCCTCACACTACCACCCCACTGACTGTTGCACTCGGCAGATTTCTGCAGACATCACACACACGACATCGTACCTGCTAGTGATGAGCGATATTTCACTACCGGTGATTTTTTCACTGTGATTGAAAAATCGCTTATAGCAACAGTGATTAATTTTTGTAAATATCAGTGATTTACAATCGCAATTGCAGTTAAGTAATTTGAGTTCGATCACAGTAGCTATAGAGAAGTTCAGTGCTTTTGTTCTATCACAGTACATATAGGTGTTCAGTAATTCTAATTCGATCACTATAGCAATAACAGTTCAATAATTCTAATTCGATCACTGTAGCAATAGCAGTTCAGTAATTCTAATTCGATCACTATATCAATAACAGTTCAATAATTCTAATTCGATCACTGTAGCAATAGCAGTTCAGTGATTCTAATTCGATCACTGTAACAATATCAGTTCGAAAGTAGCAATCACTGTTCAGTACCAGTATCAGTTCGAAAGTAGCAATCACTGTTCAGTGGTCACAGTAGAAATTTTAGTTGTGATTTTGTTAATTTTGGATACGGTGATTACAAAAGCAGTTAAATGTACCCAAAATGTATTAATTAGTTAATAGTGATTACAAAAGCAGGTAAATTTTGGATATTGTTAAAATTAATAAAAATGTAAATGTAAATAATTAAAAAAAAATTGGAGTACAAATTCTCATAAATTCGTTTTTTTTTTTGTTGTGATCGCAATAGCAATAAAAAATCACAGTGATTTAAAAGTAGCAATCACTGAAATCACAGTGATTCAAAAATAGCAATATCGCTCATCACTAGTACCTGCTAAGAAGCTTTTTCACTGCCTTCCGCGACAGTCGGTTCAATCACCGCCGGTAGTGACCCTCCCCTGACACTGTCCGTTTTTTAAGTTGGTTCCGACTTTCCTTCTCTCTCGTCCGATTTTGTTGGTCTAATAAAATTCATTATTAACAGATCCCAGCTGGCTGCCGCTCTCTATCTACCAGGACCTAGTCGCATTTAATGGTCCCAAGCTATTTCGATTAAGAGGCCAAGGCGAGGTTTGACACACGTCATTATGTGGCAAAGAGGGACTCTTCTTAACCTACACCTACTACATCAACATAATGTAGACGGAAGAGGAAACGTACTCTGAGGCCTGCCAGGTTTTTTACTGGAACGGAAGCAGCCTTAACATTAACCCACCAGCCATTTCTGAAGAGTGCCACCCCTGCATACTCAGGAGAAGGAATACCACGACCACCAGCACAGGTTTCAACTAAATCCGATACAATTCTAATTCGTTGTCCGTGTCGACCCAAAGTAATAAGCCGTGAGTATCAAACGCCGCGAAGGTCGCAGGCCATGAAGTGTTATCCAGGATGCACCGATAGGACGCCACTCCCGCTTTTTATCCAAAATTGTCACAGTGTTACTATTTGGATCTATATTCTTATAAGGGAAAATGTGACTATTTTTTACCGAGATTCTCTTTAAGAGCTGTATGGCGATATAATATTCTAATTTAAAATATATCGAGATTTTAATGTGTCCAGTCAACCAGGTGAACATAATATGGCAAACGAAATCATGTGCCTTCCACTTGAATAGTTAAATAGCGGTCCTTTGTGTTTTCAAAAAATCTTAGACAAGGAATATTTTTAACAAAAGAGAGGAACTGAAAGATACTCGCAGACAAAAATGAATTTGTTTCTTCTGATTTATCGGGCTATTTTGTTGTTCAAGAGACTGAAAGTTCGAGTACCGACGTGAACTTGTAACATAAAGATTCCCCCAATGTTGATGAGAATAATGTAATACTAAAAGATTATTTACCAGAATTCCCAGATTAGATTAGATAAAATATCTTGTACCAACCATCGAGTTGTTGAAGAACGGTAAATAGGGTCTGATCTTGGAACACAATTAACATATTTACGATCTCAGCTCAGCTCAGAACTAACGTTATAGTAACCTTCTACGGTCTACAACTATTTTCAATTAATTTCCATTAGTGGCGGTGTGTTGTAATTACCATTCAAAGCGATGGTTGAATCCTAATATCGTTCGGGGAAAATATATAATTATTGAAAAAGCTCTCCGCAAATAATGCTCCAATTGTTGTTGTTTTTTTGACCTGAAGTTTCCTTTTATAGAATAATCTCCAATTTTAAGGCGTTAAAATTCTATTATTCCATTATTTTAGATTTTCGCAAAAAAAAATATAAACATTTATATTTTTAGGGTAAAAGGTGAGTATGTATTCCAGAACTGTCAGCAGATTGATAGGTCGCATCCACTGTGTAGTTACAGAGCTATAGCAGCGCTGAAGTTTTTCGTATTTTTAGCGCTTTGTATGCGGTATTTGAGCCAGCTAAAAAATATGAAAATCATGAAAAATAGCTAACAACTTTCCGACGCCAACACTCAAACAACAACTGAGTGTGAATGAAAAATACACACTGCACACACACACATATGTATATATATACTTGAATGCAACTGAAAGAGTAAGCTTTTGCATAAATGATGACTTCTGTAATAATAGCTGTTTGTATGCGTGTGTGCGTGTGTGATTTTGTGAACGAGTGTGAAATTCACTTCCAAAGCCGTTTTGTAAAATTAAAAATAAAATACCAGCAACAGAGTAGGGCAATCCAAATGCCAACAACACAACATTGCCACGAGCAAGCTTATGCGCCGCACCCAAGTGATATAAAGCACACATACACACACACACGGCAAAGCGAAGACAAGCAAAATGGCATAATGGAAGAAAAACAAAGTGGGATTTCATAAAGCGTGCATATGAGTATAAAGCAAACACCCATCCACCACATGCACAGATGGAGAGTATGGGTAGATGTGAGTTGGCGATTATGAAGCTTTTGTTTTTGTTGCCGTATAGCTCGTATGGTTTAACGTGAAACTCGCTACCTTGCCACGCTACAAACTCCAGCAACAACAACAATACACACACACAGGCACACTGATTGCTCCTTTGTAAGTCATGTGTGGCAAATACACATGTACTATATATGCCACATATACGTTGTGTCGTGTTAACGAAGGTCATTAGAGTGCAGCGGAAATTATTTAATGTCATGCAGTGGCACCAGGAAGCACCACCAACTCGGTAACACCAGCTGCAACAACATCGTACAAAGTGGCAACACACTACACCACTCGCCGCTATCTGCACTTTACCCAAACGGCTTTCAACAACAACTACAACAAAGTCAACAAGATTTTTAAGTTGAAAGGATCGTGCTGCAGGTGGAGTTGGTGTCGGGTGCTGTTGCAACGTGCAAAAGTGCATAAACTTATGAAATGAAAAATTATTGTAGAATTATGCACCGCAGGTGGTGAGCTAGCGCACAGCTTGTGCTCATCTACGCCGGCCGGCGAACGTACGAGCGCACGGAAGGAAGGCAAGCAGTAGCGTACTTGTGTCCTGTTACTCTTAAGCGCTCGCACACACACACAAACGCATGCGAACGTCGCTTATAAAGCGTGTTGCAAATAAGGAAGGACTCAGGCTCCAGCTGCAGTGCGGCTCTCTGCCATTAATGATGTCCGCAGCATGTTGCTGAATTATGCATAAACATGGCTGCTTGCTAGCCTACCTGCCAAAGTGCATGCCACACATACTCGTACATTTCGAGGTTTTGTATTCGTGTATGAATTTATGTTTGTTACAAAGCGGATCTTACGGCTCGATGAGTAGCTGCTTGCCTGAATAGTCGCTCAGCCACTATATAGGCGACTAATGCAGTTGACTAAATATGAGGCAAAAATCCGTGGTACAAAGCACTAAATTGCATAGCTTCTCTCCAAACCCAGTTAACGCTGACGAATTGAGTTTAACCGAAATATCGGTGACGTATTGGTAACATAAATAGATAAATATATGCATTTGATATCGATAACTGTGAAGGAACACATTCTCTTTATGAACTTCTCAGCTCTTCTTCTTTGAAACTACAACCGTGGGTACGTCTGGGGCGAGAAAACAAAACTTCGCCTTTGCGTAGTCACGTCAGTTATACGTCACAAGTGCAGACACTTGGATCTTCTATTGGATGCTTGGACGCCCTTGGGTCCCGAATCGAAGCATCTTTTCTCATACGTAAGACATGGCTTAACCAGCGCATTCGGTGGATTTTTATACGCTTAACTATATCCATGTCGTCGTAGATCTCCTACAGTTCATGGTTCCATCTTCTTCGGTCCTCCTCGCTCACGCGGACGGCTCCAAAGATCTTGCGGAGAACAGTTCTCTCGAATCATCCAAGTACCTTCTCATCTCGGGTTGTATTATAAAACGAGAATGATTTAGACTTATAGAGCGTAATTTTTATTCGTCAAGAGAGGAATCTGCAACTCAATTTCAAACCGTTCTCAAAGTAGCACCTGCTGGCAAGAGTTAATCTAATCTTAAATTGTTGGTGGTATTTATGCTGGTTCCGAGATAAACAAAGTCCTTAACTTCTTTAAATGTATAGCTGCCAACATTGACGTAGTTCGCGAGAATTTTTGTGTGTGGACTCCAAGTACTTTGTCTTGCCCTCGTTCACTACAAGACCAACCACTTTCGCTTCTCTTTCTAGGCTGGAAAATGCTGCTCTTGGATCTGTTGGTAAGACACATTTTGATACTAAACTCTGATAAAAGTATCCATACACACGGATCCAAACCGGGTAAATGAATTGAAGGGTGTGTCTTTTCAACAAATCACCAGAATCACTTACCGACTACCAGATCACTGCTGTGTCTTGCAAGCGGAGATTACTAAGGTCTTCGAAGTTAGTGAAATAATGTCTTGGGCTGTTAGTAGAACCACCTTCCTATTTTGCGATAAATCTGCAATGGATTACAGGATACGGCGATATTCCAAACAATTGTGAAACGAATGAACTTGCCAGATTAGGCACCACGTTTTAATTAGAACCCGATAAAGATGGAATATACATACCTTTGGCCTCTTGTAAATACTTATTCTATAAATATGACAAATGGCGTTGTCTGAGTCTTGATGGAAACAATACCTGTCTTGTTCAACAATCCGACAAACGTGGCCTGAGTGGAATATGGGTCGCAAATGTCGATTACTGAAATATAATATTTTTTTTTAATATTACTTTTATAAGAACTGAAGTAGGAGTTCTAACAGGACACTGTCTGATTGGTAGACATATCAGTAGATTGAAGATAACTGCAGAAGATGCCATGAAGTAGATATGGAAAAGACTGTCATACATCTTATATGCAGGTGCAAGGCGTTGTATGACGGCAACTATCGGTCACTATGGGTCATATTGCTCATACAAAGCTTTTTGAATTGTTTATCTTTACTAAGGCCACAGAGTGGTTCAAACTACATGGTATTGTGAGAAGATTCTCGTTTCGGTGGTATAACAATAGGCCTTCTAAGGCCTAGGTACGTCGTCCAACGTTCAATATATCTACCCACATCTGATAAGCTAAAGGCAATAAAATTATAATAAGGGCTTTCCTTTCAACATGATCTCCGATAGTTCGGCTACAACATCTTTAGATATTTCAACTTCAAACTTCCAAAGTTTATTTTGTCAACCATCAGGTTGTTATTGTTAGCTAGTGCTGATGATAATGGAACTGTGATATCATATGAAAAGAAGTCGCCTTCGTTCATCTTTGAAGAATCAAATTATTTCATGGAAATCACTTAATCTTTTGCGCCAGAAACTGTTGCTGAGGGCGTACTAAAAGAATACAGTTGGGTAAACTAGGATGCAATAAAATAAACGAGTTTTAGTTAACCTTTCACAAGCGGGATTTAGTTCAAAATCAAACAATTTATAGTGAAATAGATGGTCTAAAAACCGAGCGCTGCTTCAAAGGATTAGAGCCGTTCTCAAAATAGTTGCACCGAAGAATAGAACGTAAATGCGACAAATGACTGTCAACCCAATATCTTTCATCAAAAGTAATGAGAGATGTTTTTGCTGTAAGAACAACAGCAAAGTGACATGGAGAGGCATTCAACGTTGTGGTTGGAAACATGCGAAAAGACGTTATATATGACTGCTATATTAGAGCTTGACAATTCATACAAAATGTTATTATGATAGGGTTATCTGAAGGCAGTTTTAATTCCTATCAGACTTAATCGATTCTTTTATAATACGAGTTAACTTCGCGCGAATCAGAATGTTTTGGCTACGAAAGCAGAGAGTGATAGGGTCTTATTTTATCACAGAAAGCTGTAAAAGAGTACCATAACCTAGAAAATAATAACTCAACACCTAAACACAGTTGGGTAACACGCAGTTCCGTGCCAACCGGTTAAGTATATGTATGAATACGCGACGATTTTGTGCGTGCAAAATTGCCACACTATTAGACTGCAATTTCTGAAGAGTTTATAAACTTCAGTTGTGTAAATTTTAAAAAGCCATTTAAGTGCGCTCATAAGCGACGTTGTTCGACGTCAATAGCGCACGCACACTTACAGACATACACTTGCAACCAACGAAGCTAGTCAAATTGCGCACCTGCCGCAGTTAAATACATGCACATCAAACATACATATGTTTGCATGTCGCCATTTATTCTTTGTTGTTAACAAGGAGTTATCTTGTCAGGCAGTGACTATATTTGTTTGACTATATACATAGGTATACATAAGTGCGTGTGTATATTTGAGTATAGTGTCAATGTCAGTTAACATACGAACAGCTCAGGTGGCGGTCTGATTAGATTCATCTACAACTGAGCATGTTCCCACACACACACACACTCACACACGAGAGAACCAGAGGATATCAGAGGCAATCGCTGGCAAGGATTGCGTGACTCAACAACTTCATTCATTCAGCCACCACTCTCGTTTGGTGGTGAACTGGTGATTCGACATGTAAATTATGGTGGCAGTGTTGAATTTATGCATCAGCATTGCTGCTTAGCTTGCCACCTGCTTTTAGTTAACTCGTGCTGACGTGTTTTCACTCACGTGGTAAGCCTGGTATTAGTAGAGTAGCTGTGTGTTGAGTAGTTTTCCTGCATTAATCCTGAAACAACAAATCGTTGTCCACAATCTAAACAAGTGTAATCGGCTACTTTCAAGCCTCAGCGTGTTCACCGTAGGCAATGAAGTAATTATGCACCGGTGTTTGAGCGCATAACAAGTACTCTGCCATTACTCTTGGCGGCGACAAATTGGTGTGCTTATGCGAAAAGTACTGGGAGTCAAGTGCAGCGTGAGTCACTGCAAAAAAGCGGCATGACTCATTAACTCATTTCCCAAAATTAGCATGCGCTCTTTGGTGGTAAATCATTATTTGCATATTTCGCTAAGAATATAAAATAGGCGTTAGAGTTTCATATATGTTGAAAAAGGGAGGTGTATGAAACCGTAAGGTTTATGAAATGATATTACGTCACTTTCCGCTGTATAGACGCCGAGAAGTTGTCACTTATTTATCCTAAACTGAACAACAACTTTGTTCAAAACAGATGCCAACAGTCATGACGAGTAGTAAATTATCTTTCTGCCTCACAACCCAAAAAAACTTCGAAAAGTTGTTAGTACGACCATTGTTCTTAATGTGAAAGTCGCTAACTTCCGTTTAATACTTTTTCAGTCACGATCATCGACAACCGTTATATTGAACTCACTTTTAATAAGAAACAACTAGGAAATGCTTAGTTCGTGTGCAACCGAGCTTTTTATACTCTCGCAATTTATTGATATAGTTCTATTAAGATAACACACAATTTGACCCATATATTATAAAGTGAAGGAATCGGATGGAATTCAAAATTGAATTATATGGAAAGTAGGCGTGGTTTTGAACCGATTTCGGCGTTTTATATCCGTGTCATCGGGGTGTCAAGAAAATATTATATACTGAATTTCATAGAAATCGAACGTGTAATTCCTGAGATATGTTAGCCGTTACACAGATAGACGTACGAACAGACAGATATCCGGATTTCAACTCGTTTCGTCATCCTAATCATTTTGATATATATCACCCTATATCTAACTCGTTTAGTTTTATGACTTACAAACAACCGCTATGTAAACGAAACTATTATACTCTCTTAACAACTTTGTTTAGAGAGTGTAACAAGAAAGCAAAGTATGAGTTCGGGAGTGACACAGAATTTGATCCAGCAATTCGACATAAAGCCCTCGAAGATTATACGTTCACTTCATATAATCACCCCCATTTAGACGAGCGATGCCGCTACCAATTCCTGAATTTATCATTTATGTCTAACATTAGACACACGCATTATCCAAAATGCCCGTTATACACATGTACTTCAACATTGAAACCGCTACCTCCTCTAATCCACAGACAATTTCTGCAATTAAGATTTATCCACAGCGCAAATAAATCAACAAATTACGAATTGTCTGACTGCGTTGTTAGTATTGCATTAATTAAGTGAAATGAAAAGTCAAATACACATAAAAAGTTAACTGTAAACATGTAATTCAATTTCGGCATTTTTTAATTCGTTGCCTCTGCATTTCCAACAAATCCAACCTTAATTTAATGTGGCGATGAATTTTAATTTTTGTCTAATTTCTTCGAATTTGTTTTAGATTGAATCGTAATGAGACTGTCTGCCGCACTGACGCTACAATATATATGGCCGGCCGACGAAGGGGAATAAATGCTTTGCTGGCCACTTGTGAGCTGTTGTGGATGCGCGCAGTTGTTGCTTTTTTCACTTTATCTCCAGCTTGTTGTTGTTGTTGCTGTTGGTTTATTATGTCGGATTGGCATTTCGCATTACTTTCGATCTAAATCGCTGCACGGTGTATCGCAACAGAAAATCATTTTCCACTTGAATTTTATTTTTATGAAGTCCCAAAACAACAAACAACAAAATAATCAACTCAATAAAAGTGAAATAAAAGCACCAGAGTCGAAAGAAGAATGTGCGGCGGAGCTGTGTGTAAGTAGTCGAAGAAAAGTATTTGTAGACAGCAGATGAACAAACAGCAACAGCAACAAGACAAAAAACAGAAACAATAAACAACAACAACAAAAGCAAAAACAAAAACAAAACGCATCAAACAGCAACAAATAAAAAGTAGTATACAAGTCGTTGTACAAGGAGCTATGGGAATCGCTCGACGCTCTCACATCAGCATTGCACAATTCTCTGCCGATGTGAAAATAATGATAACAGCAACAAAGCGGCGTAATAACAACCACATACAACAATAAAAACACAGCTTAAGCAATAAAAGAGCTGGCACACAACATGGGGCGGCGCGCAAGCAACAGTTCAAGAACTATTGAAGAATATTCAAATGGGCCCAGAACGATAATACAGAACGACGCAAATAAGCACAACAGCGCCCACCCGCCCCCAGCCGCACATAAGCCAAGCAAGCAAGTAAACAACAAGCGACTTGCACACAGACAAGTGTCTCTTTGGTGGGCATGTCCATTCAATCAGTGTCAATGTGTGTGTGTGTGTGTGTGGGACGCAGCCTCGGCATGTAAACAAATTAAGACGGTCGGTCCAAGCAGTTGTCTGCCTGTGGGCGTAGTGTCACTGTGTGTGTGGGTGTGGGTGTGGCACATTAACCAGCCAACTACAATGCCTCTACGCCGAACATTTTCAGACTTTCGTCATTTCAAGTTATGTCCAAGATGTCGCCATTGTTCCTGCAGCACGGCGCGCGCTTGGCCACATTTCAGCCTCAATTCCCACGCTGCCGCTTTTATTGTCTCGCTTATGTTGTTACGGTCGCTTGGTTGGTTGTGCGCGGTTGTGGCCAAGCGGCCGCATGTTAGTGGAGGAAATGTCAATTTAACGAAATAATAATGGCTCCCCTGTTGCGTATTTTAAAATGCCAACAGCTATCGGCCCTGGACCAACAACAAAGCGTTGGTAGTGGCCCCCAGCAGCTCGCGCTACAACATGGACACCACTCAACTCAACACAGCCTTTGGGCCGACTGGTATCCTCATTAATCGAGCTGTTGAATATGTCACACGCGAGGCGGAGTACGCCGCTGGCCGCTGAAACATTCGACGCATCGTCGTTTTTAACTGTTATGTCATTAATGAGAGTTTGTGCCCACAATTGTTAATCATTTCGTTATTCTTGTCGACCGACAGGCGGGTGAATTTCGCGTTAACAATTATGTTGATTTTGTCTACAGACACTTGTAGCCGCGAGCTTTCTTGTTGCAATAAACTTTACAAATTTGTGAAAAAAATAAACGTGTACATAAAAGACAAAATGTGGTACTCTTGTAGAGTTACTTAATAAGAGTGAAGTTGTAATTGTTTGGGTATAGCTATTCATTTTTATGTAGATAGAAGGTAAATTAGTTTAAAATGCCCACCATTAACCACTCGAAAGCCTGTTCGTAAAAAGTTACAACCTAATTTTTTTCGACAACAGAAGCCATAAATTCATAATTCAATTGACAGAAGTCTGCTTCAATCGCATAAAATTTCGAATAGATCGGGTGAGATGGTATTCCACGTCTTCCAGTCATATAAGACTACACATTTCAAGCTTAAATCGAATATTTTTAATTTCGTACATCTGGATATCCAAATCTCCATACTTTATGCAACATTCGGAAGGTAGCGCAAGTCTCTCCGAGTACTAGAGAATAATACTGCCTAGCAGATCAGTTTTCTAAAATCATGAAAGTCTATTGGCCAACAATAAAATGAAGATTTTCTTACCACACAGTACTGATGTTCATAATACAGTATAGTCTCCTGCGCTTCGCTTCATCTTTGTTTAATGACATTTGAAAGCTAAAGAAAGTTATATAGAGAAATAAAATAAGGTTTAAATGGTTTATACCAGTTGCTTGATCGATTCTTCACTAATCAATGTTTAATTAATCGATAGGTTATGTTAATTTTCAATATATGTGACCTGGTCTACGAAAAGGGAGCTAACGTTCGAAAACTAGTTTTCTGGGAAACAGCTGTTAAAAATAAACAACTCTCATCTTCCATTCGAATCAACTAAAAAGTGAAAATTGATTTTTTGACACCTAAGCCCCCTTTCCGTAGACCCGGTCACATATGTGCATATATTAATTTATACCCACCGAAAACAATACATGACTTCGACTGATAATGTAGCATATGCCTTTACATAAAAAGTAACATTGGAACAATGATCATCTAATATACCCTTGTATCTGTTCTGATTGACCTTACCTTTAATGTTTGATGAGGCTGCAACTAAGGTGACGAGGAAATTGGTTTATTTACTTCATATTGAATGTTTATTTAGGAAAAACAGGTACAAAAGTGTTATTCAAAGTATTGTCAATCCGAATCTATAACATTTTCCCATTACTGGCCATTTCTGGATTCCATTCTAAAAGAACTGCACAGGAAGAATGATGAATGACAAGCCAAATTTTCGAAAGGGCCGTTCTCCATCGGCCGAAACAAATGGTAGTCCATTTTTTTGGCCGCCAAGTTTGAGCTTCGAACAAAATATGATAACTTTCGGCTGAGGTTTTGCTAATGAAACACCGTAAAAACACTTTTTCTGGTATAAAGTTAGACAGATTTGGGATTTTGGTATGCAGAACAACGAAGAAGAACGTTTTTTTTTTGGCAAGTCACATCCAAAACAAATAATTCTTCCAGTGGTTTTCCTGTATCCTAGTTCCCTGTTCATCGCTGCTCGATATAATAGTGCCCAATAATTGACCTTGAAAAGCGGTCACCGACATTAAAACTGTTAAACTTGGCTAAAAAAGCTTTTGAACACATAATAAGCTTGTGAGACTTTGCTCGAATCAAAATCAGCTCCATTAGCTGCTTTTAAACTTTGCACTCTCTCTCTATCCCTCTCTTACTCACTCACTGTGCCATCAATCAAAGAAACTTCGCGTTATTCAAACTTTTACATTTGGTTTGAAATGCGAAATTCTACCACTCCGGCAATGAATTGTGGCAGCAACTTATTAACGGTATTTACTTAAACTTACCGCTACAGACAACCCCACATCTCGCCTGTGACACAACAATTTCGTACGCGCATTCGGTGCGGGAAGTTTACAATTCAAGCAAATGCGAATATATCACACAAATTGTACTTTTTTTAAATATCAAAAAAAAAAAAAAAACTTTTGCGAACAAGCAGAAAAAAAAGAAAAACAACAATAGTATACAGCAAGCTGAGTGCTGCAGAAACAGCGAGTAAAGCCAATAAATTACACGCATGATTAATTACACAATACTTGTACATATGTGGAGCAGCGGCAGCGGCAGCAACAGCGGGAGCGACAAAAACGGATGCGCCGTTAAAAAGGCGTAACCAACTTCCGACCACTTCAACGCCACCACCACTCCCCCGCCCTCTACTCCTACTGTGCGTTGCTTGTGTGGCGTCGTCATTGAATGAAGCGTGAAAAATGTCGAACGTAAATCATAAAAAAACTGCAACCAAATATCGAAGCGCCGTTGGAAAACTTTCATGGCATATAGCAACAACAACAAATACAACAGCAATTGCGGCAGCCACCGCCACAGCATGCTGCACATGAAATGGCATGAAATTAAAACTTAAAAGGTTAAAGTGTCTTATGCGTAACGGTATAAGTGCGGGTATGTGTGTGTGGCAAAAACCGTCGTCACCGCTGCCGCTGCCGTGGCCGCAGTCACCGCTGAACAAAGGCAAATCCATTTCGTTTCATTTAAAATGAATGCATAAAATAAATTAAAAAGTTGCACATGTTATTACCATATTTTATGTGTGAACTTTTCAGCAACAAAAGCAAATATGCCGTTATGGGGATAAAGCAGAAAAAAAACAACAAAACAAAATAATCAAACATGCCACACACAAACACACACACATCCATATTGAAAAACATAAATAACAGTTGACAAGACACTCTTCACAATATAATCACATTAAAATAAAGGCTGAAGAAGAAGAAGTAGCAGACACTACGAAAAACTAAACTAGCAACAACAATAAATTTTACTTTTAATTTATGTTGCAAATGCTGCAAAATTTATAAAATAAATTAATTGTCACATGGGCAAACTGGAAGGGACGACAACACATACTCGCACATGAGCAGGCATCAAATAGCACATATTTGTATGTATGTTGCTGTATCAGTGCGTTAGCCACCCTGCCATTATTGTGGACAACATAAAAAATGTCGCAACAAAGCAGAAAACATAATCTGCAACAGCCTGTCAATTGTTGCAAAGATGTCAAAGGTTGGCCATATATCACTGGCATACAGAGGCGTACAGGCAGCAAGCAGAAAGCAGAAAGCAAAGAATGACAAAGGCATACAGTCAGTCATACAAATCTGTGTACATACACGTGAACATACACTCGTTTGGCATATGAACATATGACCGCATGAGTCAGCACATACAGTCTACCCAGCAGTCAATTGAACTAGTTCAGAACCACTTCACTTAGTCAGTTGACTGCCTCTATTCTATATTCTATATAAAATATTCTTTATGAAATATATAGTTCATTACTTAACAATAAATAACCAATAAAAATAAACAATTTAATCTAATTATTTTTTTAAATTTAGTTGATAGCCGTGGATTTATTAATTAATTTCTTATACGAGTAATGGAAATGAATTCAGTATTAGGAACACAAGATATAAACAAATAGACACATGAAAGATTGTACAAAAGGCCTGAATTTAGATTGACGTACAATATTTGCAATGATCATGGCACCGGTCACTTTTGGATACAGAAACCATACCTCAAAAACTACTTGAAATTTCAACGAAATTTTATATATTAACAACGTGTAGGCTAACGATCTTGGGCCACTGGACCCAAACATCGCATCAATGGGGACATGGGATCATACTAAATATTTTCACTGAACTCGGTATGCATTGGTCCTGTGACCGGGATACCGAGACTATTGGGGAAATTAAAGCAACGTTCTCCTTCCCCAGCAGAAAAGAATGGACCAACGATACAATCATACATAGTACCAAAGCACTATGACCGAAATTGGGATTTTAGCGGCAAAAAATACTTCCTGGCAAGCTAGCTTCACCAAATTTGGTGTGTAGACTTCTAATGATAAAAAAATCGATTTGAGAACAAAATGGGCGGCCCGCGCCCACTATTAAAAAAATATTGAATGCTACCAAGAAATTAATTTATTTTCTAATTCATAAATTTATAATTTTAAAGAAGTTGTAAATGCTTATGGATTAATCTTAATCTTCGTTTTCAGCCGCTTCTAATTCCAATGAATAATTATTTATCGACTCTAAGCTTACATCGGAATCCTAACTATAATTGCAGCTGGAGGCTTCTTGAGATGTTGAAGGTAATAACAATTCTGGTGGCGATTCAGGCATTTTAAAAAGATCAATGACTTCTCGAGGAAAAGGAAGTTTTTTTGAACTATTTGTGCGTTCTTGCAAACATAAACTTGAAATATATGGGTCAGGGCTATCCATAGCTCTATGATACATGTCAAGTATGTTGTGCACTCTTGAATCCTTTCGAGCGTGGCCAGTTCGATCTTTTTTATAAAATTTGTTTCGCGCCTAAGATGCATTTTCTGCCAGGACACCTACGAGTACTGCTGAAGCCTCAATTATTTGTGACGAATGCACTAATATTTTGTGTATTGTGGCAGACATAGAGTACCATTCGTAGTTTTGGAAAGATATTTCACTGGTTTTAATGCAATAATCACGACACCTTTGAGCATCAATTTCAAATTCAGAGGAGAGAGCAATTAAGATTATGTGTAAATGTTTCAAAAAATCAATATTTATACCAGTTATAGATGCTAAAAGGTCCGTGCGAGAAAATGCTCTTCTAGCTGTGTTGCCATCGTTGGTGTTGCCGCTGCCATTTGCTTTCGGCTTATCGACATGAAGCCCCATTTGAAGCAAAAACTCTTTTTGAATTTTTTGTTTCTTTTCCGCCAGGATTCTCTTCTCTTCTGCTCCACGAACTTGCCATTTTTTCAAATCTAGCTTGTATGAAAGTTTTAAAACAAACTCGAAACTACGAATCCACGCATGCAAAGGGCTTAATCCATATTTCAAAGCGTCGGTCTTCGGTTCAAAATAAGGAGAATCAAAGTTTCTTATAGTTCGAAATTCCTTTGGACCGGCATGACAGATGGGGCATTGCTGTGCACTTTTAGTTTCTGTCAACACATTTAAGACTTTCCCATCTATTAATGTCATATATAAATTATATTTTACTTTAATTTTTTTCCCATTACTTAGTGTGTAATGTAGTGGTTTCAACTCCTCAATCTGTTTCTTTATGTTGTGGTTTTCAGTTAAAATGTGCTCTTTTGTTTCTTTAACAAACTCCACTTTTAAAGGTCTACAAAAGCGTACTGACTGTACGGTTTACCCAAATGTTATACCCTGCTGATGAAATTATTTTTATTGGAATGACTGATGTCACAAAAAGGGAATGATCGAAACTTTCCGAAGTATTTTCCACAAATTTTTGTTTAAACAAGCTGTGGCCGGTAGAACCATCAAACCCGTAGCTCGAAATTAGGATCGATTCTTCAACATTCATTGTACACAATACTTCATCTTGATATTCAAGAATTCTTTTAGCTGTGTGGTCTAACAAATTTTGCAACGACACTTCGACAGAGCTTTCACTCGCTTTGATTTCATCCGGTCTACATTTCAATTTGCTTTCATAAACTTTATCATAAGTCGGATAAATACTACAATTGTGTTTTATGTTTAATTGCCGCATATTTGAGTACACCTTTTTAGTTAACCCTTTTTCTAACAGAAACATTAGAGCTTCATCATGTGATACTGGCGTAACTTCTTTATGGCTAGTATTAAGAACTTCTCGAATTTTGGATTGGCGATTTGGAGATGTATCAACTTGCTGTAGGACAAATTTCAAATCCGTTGCGTGGGATTTTTTGGCAGTTATAGAGGCAGCATGAACTAATAATTGCGCATTGTCTCCTTGCTGGGAAGCTAATTCGGAAGCTAATCTCCTTTTATTTCTTTCGCAGCTATCATCATACGTCAGTTTTGGTCGCCCAATAGTATTAATCTTTTTCGGTATTACAAAAATTGTTTCTCCACTCAACCATTTCTTATTATATTTTCTAAATGCATTCTCATTTCTGGATTGTTTATTCCATTTAAGTTTAATAAAATTAGATAAGTTCCGGGCTTTAGTACATATCAATTTACTTAATTCACTGTCAATTTCGTATGAAATCTTTCCTTTTATGTAATTCGAAACATTCCTGTTGTTTCTCACCTAAAACTCAAATAGTTCAGAATTTTTGAACCTGAGTGTTTCTACAAAAGTATTAAAAATTCGTTCATTAGAAGTCAAATGCATACACTTTTACCATGACATAAAACTTGAGTTTTCTACAAACAATCACATGTAAATAGTTCCAATTACACTTCAAAACATTTTTAGTTTTACTCCACGAAAAACGATAAAACTCTTCATAATTTCACAAAAAAATACATACAAAAAACCACCAAAATAAGTACGAAATAAAATCATTTATATATATATATTTGGCGTAGGAACCGCTTTAAGCGATTATAGCCGAATCCACCAGAGCGCGCCACTCATTCCTCCTTTTTGCTTTTTGGCGCCAACTGGAAACACCAAGTGAAGCCAGGTCACTTTGCACTTGGTATTTCCACCGGAGTGGAGGTCGTCCTTTTCCGCGGCTTCCTCCAGCGGGTACTGCATCGAATACTTTCAGAGCTGGAGTGTTTTCTTCCATCCGTACAACATGACCTACCCAGCGTAGCCGCTGTCTTTTTATTCGCTGAACTATGTCAATGTCGTCGTATAAATCGTACAGCTCATCGTTCCATCGTCTGCGGTATTCGCCGTTGCCAATGTTTAGAGGACCATAAATCTTGCGCAAAACCTTTCTCTCGAAAACCCCAAGAGTCGTCTCATCGGATGTTGTCATCGTCCACGCTTCAGCGCCATACATCAGGACGGGAATAATGAGCGACTTATAGAGTTTGATTTTGGTTCGTCGAGAGAGGACTTTACTTTTCAATTGCCTACTCAGTCCAAAGTAGCACCTGTTGGCAAGAGTGATTCTGCGTTGGATTTCAAGGCTGACATTGTTGGTGTTGTTAATGCTGGTTCCCAGATAAACGAAATTATCTACAACTTCAAAGTTATGACTGTCAACAGTGACGTGGGAGCCAAGACGCGAGTGCGCTGACTGTTTGTTTGATGACAGGAGATATTTCGTCTTGTCCTCATTCACCACCAGACCCATACGCTTCGCTTCTTTATCTAGTCTGGAAAACGCAGAACAAACGGCGCGGTTGTTGCTTCCGATGATATCAATATCATCGGCATACGCCAGGAGCTGTACACTCTTGTAGAAGATTGTACCCTCTCTATTTAGTTCTGCAGCTCGTATTATTTTTTCCAGCAATAGATTGAAGAAGTCGCACGATAATGAATCACCCTGTCTGAAGCCTCGTTTGGTATCGAACGGCTCGGAGTGGTCCTTCCCGATCCTGACGGAGCTTTTGGTGTTGCTCAACGTCAGCTTACATAGCCGTATTAGTTTTGCAGGAATACCAAATTCAGACATCGCGGCATAAAGGCAGCTCCTTCTCGTGCTATCGAAGGCAGCTTTAAAATCGATAAAAAGATGGTGAGTATCGATTCTTCTCTCTATCTGGTCCATTGTAGATTTTCCAGGTCTAAAGCCACACTGATAAGGTCCAATCAGTTCGTTGACGGTGGGCTTTAGTCTTTCACACAATACGCTCGACAAAACCTTATATGCGATATTGAGGAGATTTATACCACGGTAGTTGGCGCAGATTGTGGGGTCTCCCTTCTTATGGATTGGGTAGAACACACTAAGATTCCAATCGTCAGGCATGCTTTCTTCCGACCATATTCTACAAAGAAGCTGATGCATGCACCTTATCAGTTTTTCGCCGCCGTATTTGAATAGCTCGGCCGGTAATCCATCGGCCCCCGCCGCTTTGTTGTTCTTCAAGCGGGTAATTGCTATTCGAATTTCTTCATGGTCGGGTAATGGAACATCTATTCCATCGTCATCGATTGGGGAATCGGGTTTGCCATCTCCTGGTGTTGTACTTTCACTGCCATTGAGCAGGTCGGAGAAGTGTTCCCTCCATAATCCCAGTGTGCTCTGGACATCCGTTACCAGATTACCTCCTCGGTCCCTACATGATAATTCTCCGGTCTTGAAACCTTCTGTAAATCGCCTCATCTTTTCATAAAATTTTCGAGCATTACCCATGTCAGCCAGCTTTTCAAACTTTTCATACTCACGCATTTCGGCCTCTTTCTTTTTACGTCTGCAAATGCGTCTCGCTTCCCTCTTCAGTTCTCGATATCTATCCCACCCCGAACGTGTTGTGGTCGATCGCAACGTTGCGAGGTAGGCAGTCTGTTTTCTCAATGAGTTTGAGATGCCGTTCCACAGCTCCCTTATATCGAGATGCTGATGAGTGCTCTCAGAGAGCAGGAGTGCAAGTCGAGTAGAAAATCGTTCGGCTGTCGGTTGTGATTGCAGCTTTTCGACGTCGAACCTTCCTTGTGTTTGTTGACGGGCGTTCTTTGCTGCACAGAGGCGAGTGCGTATCTTTGCTGCTACTAGATAATGGTCCGAGTCAATGTTTGGTCCTCGGAGCGTACGCACGTCTAAAACACTGGAGACATGTCTTCCGTCTATCACAACGTAATCGATTTGATTGCGCGTGATCGATCAGGGGACAGCCACGTTGCTTGATGAATTTTTTTATGCTGGAATCTGGTACTACAGACAACCATATTTCGGGCCCCAGCGAAGTCGATCAGCCTCAGGCCGTTTGGCGATGTTTCGTCATGGAGGCTGAATTTTCCAACTGTTGTGCCAAAGACACCTTCTTTACCCGCCCTGGCGTTAAAATCGCCAAGCACGATTTTGACATCGTGGCGGGGGCAGCGCTCATAGGTGCGTTCTAGGCGCTCATAGAAAGCATCTTTGGTCACATCGTCCTTCTCTTCCGTTGGGGCGTTGGCGCAAATCAGCGATATGTTGAAGAACCTCGCTTTGATGCGGATTGTGGCAAGACGTTCATCCACCGGGGTGAATGCCAGGACTCGGTGACGTAGTCTCTCTCCCACCACAAATCCAACACCGAATTTGCGCTCCTTTATATGGCCGCTGTAGTAGATGTCACAAGGACCCACCTTCTTCCGTCATTGTCCCGTCCATCGCACTTCTTGGATGGCGGGGACATCAACCAGCTGAGCAGAGGCACCTTCCCAATTAAGGGTCCGGACATTCCAGGTGCATGCCCTTATATCATTATCCTTAAAACGTTTGCAGGGGTCGTCATCAAAAGGGGGGTGTCTCATCCGAGGCTTTCGTAGATTTTTCATTGGTACTTCGTTTTTATGTGGTGGGTCCCAAGCCCTACGCACAACCGCATAAGCGGGCTTCGCCTTCTCACTTTAGCTCGCCTTCAAACGGATGTCTGTTAGCTACCCAGGGGATACTTGGTCTAAAACCGGAAGTCGTGAGCTGCTTGAGTCATATGCAAAAGAATCGTTCCTGGCCACCCCAAGTGAATGGCAATCAGAAACTTTCCTCACTTGCGTGAACTTCTACATATGACCCCAAATCATTTAGCAAACTATATTTGTATATAGTAAAATTACTCACCTCGAGTAATAGAACTCATATTTACAAGTTTTTTTACAAGAATATATTATTAAAAAACAGTTTTTAATTTTATAAAAATTTTGCTGCTTCACTTGTATTAACACGTACTAAAAAATTTGTAAACATTACCAGCTGTTTGTACATAAACAGGGTTGCCAACATTAAATTTTTTGTTTAATTTTTTCTTATCAATATGTTGGGTATTGAACACCATCAAAATAATTGCAAAAATTTAAATTTGAAAAATTGACTTTTTGCCGCTAAAATCGCAATTTCGGCCATAGTGAAAAGGTGAAATCTATATATTCACTGACGGATCAATAGGTGAAACAGGAACGGGAGCAGGCTTCTTCTAAATACCCACACACAGAAAGCAGCTTAAAGCTAAACGACTACAATTCGGAATTTCAAGCTGAGATTGTAGGACTAAGGGAAGGCGCTAGGTGGGCCTGCGCCCAAACAAACAGGTCCATAAACTTTCTTGTGGATAACCAAGCCGCGATTAAGGTTATCAGTTAGAATTATCTGGGTACCCGGTCATATAGGTATAGAAGGAAACGAAAAGACAGATGAGTTGGCTCGCTCAGGAGCAGCTGGGAATACAGTTCCCTTAAACTGCCCCAGACCTTTCAGTTCTCTCAAGCGCTGCCGAAAGCAATGGATACTAGGGGAACATCTCAGGTCCTGGTATATGTGCAACATGGGCCGTACCACAAAACTACTATGGGGTAGTGTTGACACTGGACAGACCAAAAGACTTCTTACTTTAAGCAAAAGAGAACTAAGCTGTATCACAGGGGTCATCACGGGGCAGCTACCTCTAAGAGGCCGAACGAAACGCTAGAGTATTATCTCTGCGAATGCCCGGCCTTCCACCGGTTAAGAAGGGATACCTTTCAAGGCTCCCATTACTCTAATCTAAGAGAAATTGGGCAGCAGGGATGGAATAAACTCAGAAGCGTCGTTAAATCGACCGAGTTGTTCAGGTGACGCTTATCAGGATACCTTCGGGGAGCACAATGGATCTAAGTGCGGCGGCTTGCGGTCAGGCTCGCTTCGCCTCCCTTTTCAACCAACCATCCAACAAAATATTTTCTTGACATCTTGATGTTTCAGTTTGAAAATTTACGAAATCTGTTTACTTCATATGTCATGTAGACTACATTGTCATGTAGAAAATTAGAAATAAAAGCATAACATAACAATTTATAGAATTGTCATCTCTCACCTCATTTACACTAACATTACATTACATTTAAGAACACTAACCTCTTTTCCAAAACCTGTTGAAGTTATAGCGATTTTGCGTGACAGTGGGCCAATGTTTGATTTTTTTGAAATATTGTCAAGACGGGGTATTATCAATATATAGTCTTTGATGTTACACTGTTTTAGTTAGTTAGATTTTACGATATCTACACATTTTTAATCATTTATTGTTTTGTTTGCCAAATATTACGCATACGACATGTCCAACATTTTGACATAAGATACAATGAAGTAGCTTGATGAGTGTTATCCAAGTTTGGCGATAGGCGAAGCATTATTTATGTAGGCCATTTGATCACTGAATGGACGTCAGCAGAAATGTTTTCACATAACCGAAAAATTAGCTGATCATAATGGAGCAAAAAATATCAAATGGGTTGAAAATAACGAATTAAGAGCGTTCGTCGGAGGAAAGTCGCTTATTTTATATCAAATTAAAAATGGTTTCACAAAAATGGTTTTGGGATATGTGAATGTGTTTATTTTTTATTGTAAGCAAATGTAGCAAATGTTACGTATACGCCATGTACAACATTTTAAAACTAGTATTATAGAAATCTTGATATAATATTGTTGGAATGAAAGTAAAAATGAAATATTGAGACTAAATTGCAGCTAGATTTCACTTGGAATAATAATATTATTCCGTTTTACCAAATGTTACGTATACGCCAAGTACTACATTTTGAAACTAGTAGTATAGGGATCTTGATATACTATTGTTGGAATGAAAGAAAATATTGAAATATTCAGAGTTAACTGCTGTTAAGTTTCACTTGGAATAAGAATATTATTATGTTTTACCAAATGTTACGTATACGCCATGTACAACATTTTGAAACTAGTATGATAAGAATCTTGATATGTTGGAATGAAAGTAAAAATTGAAATATTGGGACTAAATTGCAGCTAGATTTCACTTGGAATAAGAATGTTATTCTGTTTTATCAAAAATATAACCAAATTGTGTGAAGATCGTTGATTGAGCGATCACTTTGCCCTCTGCAGACTTAGAATTTGCAATGCCTTTATGTTTATTAGTGTATTATATGTTTCGTGTAAACTATTTATTTCTATATACCATACCGTTGAACGACTATTTGTTGTCGCGTGATAAGCCAATAACTGTCAAACACCCACTGATTGTCATATCTCACACAAATTCTACTTGAGTGGATTTCAAATTGACGGTTGAAATTTAACTACCTAGTATTTCAAACTCGTGATAGGTATAAAATAAAAGTTATCAGCAGCTATATTGAATGTCACATACCAATATATCTGCGTGGCATAGTCATATTTTCCGTGTAGTGAACACTCGACTTACACGCTTAAATCTCCTCAACAAACGTCACTACATATACACATATAGCGTAGGTGTATTGGCTCTTCTTACTTACAGAGAACATACACACGAAAGTATTCACATACGCATACATATGGACCCATGCATGTTTGCTTGCATGTGTGTAGGGAATTACTCTTCACAATGATCAGATTTCCAATAAATCGCCTCTACTTTACCACCTACCATTCCCTGGAGTCCGAAACGATGTTGTCGGTCAAACAACAAAATGACAGCTTGGACAATTGAGCTGCGTCGCACTGAACTGTGTTGAGTTGAGTTCAGTTGAAGAGTGCTCAGTTGAGCTGACAGACGAGTGTTGGCCGTCATATATGCATCGTATAAGCTGAAAGCGATACGTGTGTGCATCCAGTTCAATGCATTGTAACATTCGATACTGTGTCACTGACGTCCGCACGTAAAGGCTGAAATATCGAAATCTGCTTGTTTCAAGCATACTGCTGTTTCGTAAAGTGGGTGAGAGAGTAATGTATGAGAAAGATTTAGTTTATGAGTTTTCTACAAAGTTAAACTTTACCAAACGTACTACTAATGAATTGTAATGTAATAATGAAGGATTTTAGTTATGTGTTAGTAAAATATAACAATTTACAGGGTGTCTTTAATCCAATTTTGCGGTTAAGATTTGTTGATATTATATCGGACTGGCAACTTAAAACATGCAGGTATATTTTTAACCTAAACAGGGTCTTGATACGGATGAATAACTTAAACTGATCTTACAGATCTATAAAATCTAAAAAATCTGGAAATATTAAAGTGCAACATAGTAGGAAATCGCTCTTTGATTAGTTTAAAATAATTAGATACTCTCACTATCTCTCTCTCTCTTAGCAAAAAACAATTAAAATACATATTATAATTATTATACTGTGGTGGAGTCTTGGACAATGATTTAGCGTCTCTTCGATACCTAAAATTTTGACTCATCAAGTGCCGAGAGGTATAAGCTTTGAAAAAATACATTTCAATTTGGATTTGATTCAAAGATAGAGTTGGAGATGGGAAGATTGAGTGAATTTGAGAGGGTAATAGGGAAAGAGAAGAGTAAAGGGGTGGGAGATCAAGAGCGAGAGAGAAGTTAAGAAACAGTTAGTCCTTATTCATCATCAAAGTCTCGCTTGGTCAGAGAATGCGTCAATAGACTCAACAATCTATCAACAACAACAATCTATAACAACGTATACCTAATCTGGGTGCCGGTACACAAAGGGATAACAGGGATAGCAGGGAACAAACTTTCTGATGAACTAGCTCGATCGACAGCATCAACAATTCCGCTTAGCCCAGAACCCTTTTTAGCAATGGGACCCCACACAATCAGGGAGATGTACCGAATGGAGGTAAAATGAAACAGAGAGGAGTACTGGCGGTAGACAGCGGGTCTACGCCAAGCAAAACGTGTATTAGGAAGTTACAACATTATTACACACTTGAATGTGTAATAAAACTCCCAAAAGGCAAAACAAAACATACTGGCGAAACTGTGCCCAGGTCACTGTAAGCTCAGGAAACATCTATACAATCTGGCAATCTCCTGGCACCATCCTGGAATTCATCAGAGTGCTGGGACTAATTGATTTGTGTAGATATCGGGAGAGCACAATAGACCATAGATCGCAGTGCGTACCTACATAATCATTCTATTCTAGTCATTATTCATGAAAATCATCAATATAAATAAGTAGAATATTCGCAAATTAAATATTATACATATATATATAGGCACACATTAAAATATAAAGGACCAAATCAATTGATTTCTGTGCTTCGGAATAATAAAATTCCGACACTTGCACTTAAATGTGTTTTCACACACAATTCTTTTGAAATCCACAATTTCTACGATTTCACTAACGGTAAAGTATCATAAAGCTCACTTGTTTGCAACTTGATGGGAAGTGCGCATCCATTTTTAACCAGCTGATTGGACAGAAGAATCATCATCATCAAAATTATTCACCCCAACTGCTTGTATACTTAGACGTCATCATTCTTGTCAACGGCCAACAAATGAAAAATTGATAACAAAAACAAGAACAACAACAACATAGAGAGTCAAGCCAAACAACATAATGTTAGGTGGAAAGAAATAAAGAAAATCCTGCACTCTCTCTCTCTCCCGCCTAGCAACGTTATTTATTGGAGCAGAAGAAATTCGATGTTCACTTATTAACAAGCACATTGTACTCATATTCTTCGCTCTATTTGCTTTCGTGCGCCCACAGCAACAACAGCAACAGCGACAACACTACATCTCAGCCCTTTACCATTTGGATGTGATTCTTCTTGTATCTTTATCATTTCTGACAACAACAACAACAACAATCCCTTTGCAGCGTCACAAAAGGGTATCTGATAACTTTTGATGGAAGCGCAACAACGCAAAAAAGAAACCAAAACAACAACAAGAACAACGCATCTGTGAAATGAAATAGCAAACAGAGAAATAAGCAAAATAAATGGCAACTGCAATGAAATCCATCGGCATCGTATTGGTTTTTAAAAAGTTGAAAATTGAATGCGCTCAGTTCAATTTTATTTCTGCACTTTCTCTTGTTTGCCACCACTACACATCTTGGCTGTGATAGCAGTAACCCAATATGCCTCAGGTCCATGCTGAGTATTTGTAAGTGTGTGCGTGTATGTGTAAAGGTGTGCAAATGTATACTACGTTGCGTGTTCAGTTTGTAATCCAAGCCAACCTACGGCGATTGGAAAGCGCAATCAACGAGGTGATAAGAGTTCTGTAATCGAAGGAATATTTTAAAGAATACGAATCTTTTCTGCTTGAAATCTTACCACAGTTGCAATGTACAATAAGAATACATGAGAACGAACGAAAAAGGTATTTACGAGTCTGTGCATTAGGGGTGTTCAATTTTTCATTACAAAAAATGCTGCAAATTTTCTGAATTTTTATACTCTCGCAACAAAAGCTGCTAAGAGAGTATTATAGTTTGTTTGTGTCACACAGAAATAAAAGACGCAGATATGGGGTGATATATATATATATCAAAATAATCAAGGTGACGAGACGAGTCAAAATCCGAATGTCTGTCCGTCCGTCTGTCCGTCTATCCATGCAAGCGATAACTTGAGTAAAAATTAAGATATCTTAATGAAACTTGGAACACATATTCCTTGGCACCCTGAGGAGGTTGCTTTCGAAGCTGGGCAAAATCGGTTCACTGCCACTTCCACAAAATGGCGAAAACCGAAAACCTATACAGTGTCATAATTAAGCCATAAATATAGTTATGAAAATAAAATTTTGAACATAGGATCGCATTAGGGAGGGGCGTGATTTTTTTTTTCTTATAACAGTTTGTCTCTGTACCAAAAATGGTTAAAATCGGGTCATAATTTCCCCCAGATCTCATATACCTAATTATAGGTAATATAAAATTAAGTGAGCGTATTGTCTTCGATATATTGTATCTTGGTGGTGAAAACGAGTGAAATCGGTTTAGGAATTACCTCAGTTCCCATATACCATATATGATGATTTTCGTTATTCTATTGCACTTTATGCCGAATATGGGTTGAATTGTGTTATCTTTATACAATTACATCAACAAATTGCGAGAGTATAAAATGTTCGGTTGCACCCGAACATAGCCTTTCCTTAATTGTTATCTTTTGTTTTCTGAAATATCACATAAGTTATACGAGATTTGCCACATATTTTTATTATTACAAATCGAAGTTTTGTGATTGAAAACGAAGTACCAGATGCAACTTCAGAAAGAGGGAGAGAGAGAGTTGTTTGAGTACTTAATTGCACATACTAAATCGGTGTGCGGGATCATTAGGACGAAGTAGAGAAAGCTAAAGATCTGCTGGAACACCGCATTACATACAATAATACAACGCCTCTTTATGCTTTTAAATATCAAGTATATATTTAACAAGAACAGTATAATTCCTAATACAGTGGTATTTTCATCAGTGCATGAATTGCATATACCGTATCTCGAGAAGAACTTCAGATAAATATTATGATATACCACTTTCCATCATTAAGATGGATTCAATTATTCAATTCTCTAACAGACCTCTTATAAATGATATTCTGACAAACAAACTACCAACTATTGCAGGAAAAGAGCATGAATTTCTTGGATCAATCGGAAATCTACTTGCAAAATTGCATTCTGGATTTAATACCAGACAAAACTCTAACTAACTCATGCTGACGCCGCAAATAACCGTATTCAAGAGATTCCACAAGACCACTTTATACCTCAAATTATTCTCTCGAAGATTAGCTTGATTAACATATATAATGGTGGGCTACTTCGGAACAACATTATTAGTTCAACCCTTCTAGAGATAGTCACGCCGCCAATACTGACAGTTAAACATGGAAACAATGTTGATCATTGGCTTTGTTTTAAAGATATACATATAGCACCAACTAATGTAATTAACTTATAGCAAATGTGGCAAATGAACTGCCAGGCAAAAAGTGGATACAACAAAAATCATTTAAATCCTAACGAGTACATGTAAAGAGAAACAGCAAACTCGCATACACAAAAGCAAATTAATGAGCATATTTTTCCACCTAACGAGTTAATAACAAATCACAGAAATTGCAAAGTAAGAAACTCGCGTTGACAGTAACTTTGTTGAGTGCAACATGAAAGAGCACTCAGTGCATAGCAAAGAGTGTGAAAAAAGTTAATAAAAATGAGTAAGGATGAACTGATGTGCGGGCACAACGGAATATTAGATAAGGTTGAGGGGTCTTCAGAACACTATTATAGAGAATTTTACGCATTGTCTATAAATTTGTTATTAGACCAAACTGTGCTCACTTAGCCTAGGACATAAAAAAATATTGAAATCAAATCACTTTGTAATAAATGGCATGTTCTCGCTTTTCCTCGTTTTAATAACATATCTCTTACTCTCAATAATATTGAGACAGCTAGAGAATCAGAAATCATTATATTGATTATTTATTAATTAGAATTTTATCCCGATATACTCGACGGAACTGCTCTGACTTTTTCTTATATTTAGACTTCAAAAAAAAAAAGCTCGCTGCAAAGAGAGGTTGCAACAAAGAAAAGGTAACCGCCTAGGCAGAGACCTATTCGGAAGTAAAAATGGTTCCGAATTGTCGGATTGTAATTTGATATTAACCAATTTCAACAACTTTCGGAGCGGGAGCGCCATCTATTGTAAACTAAAATAAACAAATGAGTCTCGAAATAGCTTTATAGTGATAACTACGTTTGGTTCTAAAGTTTTCAAACTCTGTGTAGAGAATACTATATAACAAATTCTATTACATCATTATTATCTATTATTATCTATCAAAAATTGTGTGAGCATGGCAATGATTCAATTCCAACTACTTATATGCATTATCATCGTTCTCGTTCTGTCTCAAGAAATGCCTACCTAGCTAAAATATTAATGTTATGCATTTGGGAAGACGAATATACCGAGATCAAGCTTAGGCTCTTCTTTGAAATACAAATAATTATATTATTTTAAGTATTACAAGCACCCGTTAGGTGAACAAAATCATTACACTCTATTACAAAATGTTACAGGAGTACAAAAAATAACAACATCGCGGTACAACAATTTCCTATATTCGAGTACGCACTCACATATAAATACTGACTATGGTTGAGTAAACTTTAATCATAAATACTCATCAAGTCAGTTGCAATGCACATCAACATAATTGCACACGAATGCGATGGCAAGTAATAAGAAATGAAAGCAAGTGCCCGGGTGCAAATATATGCGGATGGACTTACAGGGCACGCATACCACCAATACCGTTACGTTCTGTTGTAGAAAGTAGCGCAGGTGTGCTTTAGTGCTGAGATGTTGGCTGGTTCAAAATGTGTATCAAGGTGCAACACTTTCCAAATGTAATAAATTGCGCCTTTGCTAATGAAGTCTATAAAACAAAATAAATAACTTGGACTTGAGTAAATATTTGTGTTGCAGCTATTAATAATGAAAAATTACACTGTAAATTTTACTGAGTGTTAACGTGTGAAAATCGAGAATTTAACATAATTTATAGTTGTTTCACTTGCTGGCATTCTACTGTTATAAATGTATGTATGTACACAAATGTGTGTGTGTGCGTGCGTGTTACAGTCGGGTGTAACAATATGACACAAATCATGATAAACATTTTTATACTCTTGCAACATGTTACAAACAGAGTATTATAGTTTTGTTTACCTAACTGTTGTTCTTAAGTCCTAAAACTAAACGAGTTAGATATGGAGTTATACATATACGTATGTATACCAAAGTGATTAGTGAGACGAGTAGAGTTGCTATCCGGATGTCTGTCTGCCCGTTTGTCCGTGCAAGCGCTAACTTGAGTAAAAAACGAAATATCTGGTACACGTATTTCTTGGCACTATAAGAAGGTTGATATTGTAAATCGGACCACAGTCACGCCCACAAAATGGTGATAACCAAAAACCTATAAAGTGCTATAACTAAGTCATAAAGAAAGTTAGGAAAGAAAAATTTGGTACAGAGGTTCTAGTGAGAGTCATATATCGATGTTTTTTTAGGGAAAGTGGGCGTGATCTCGCTCCTAAATATCTTTTTTTTTTCTATATATCTGGAAAACGATTTAAGTTATATTAACCGAACTTTCTGGAGTAGTTTCCTTTAGACACTTAACTATGCAGCATTCAAATGGATGAACTCTAATTATAACCAAGCCTACATATCAACCAAAGGTTCTGTTGAATACTGCAATAAGTGCTTTAATTCACTAAGGAAACACACCAGAAACTAAATTGTATGGTAAAGATTGTATAGAAGGGCAACAGTCATAAAGGCATAAAAAAATAAAAAAGGCGTGTCTCCGCCTACTTATGGGCCAAAAATCATAGCTCAGGAACTACTCAAAAAAATTCGGTTCATAACATTTTCTTAGCATACCAATTCCATAGTTTGAAAAAGCATTTATAGTGTGACATTACTCATTTAAAAATTGTTGAATTCGGACTATAACTTTTCAAGGTCCCAGGTATCGAAGTTGAAGACCTCAGTGCTTGTGCCTAATTTTTTGCCCACAATATGGTTAAATCTTTCATATATTCTAAAAAGAACTTCGGGGATATTATACGAAATCCTTAGCACTTTGTAAATTGTAGTAAATTAGATAAAGGTCTCAGATGTTGTCTCTGTCCACATCTCTACATCTCTGCACCAGTTAGCAGTATCAGTTCGTGTAGAAAAAAGAAAAAATTACTCTGGCATTTCTAGTGACAAAAGGAAATCCGGTAGACTATTTGATTTTTGGTTTTCATTCTTTATGCAAATACCTTTTAATAAGAACATATGTTACTTACATAACCTACAAAAAATTGTGCGGAACTTGTAAATAAATTCATATATATGCCTTATATTGCAAGACCAGTTAAAAACAATTTTGAAAACAACGGCTGTGAAGTTTTAACTCAACCATCCATACCTTCTGACTACCAATTGTTCCTGTCGATGCACGACGTCCTCACTAACATGCGGTTCATGTCAGAACGGAGTAACAAATCTGTGGGCATTTGACAAAACAACCTCTCTTTAAAATACCTATTTTCCAGGAGAGCACAAAACACACAAAATGAAGAAAATATTTGGAGTACATTTTATGTGGTTTTTTGCTCAATATAGTAGCTTATTAAAAAAAGAAAATAGGGAAATAGCCTGTTTTGTCATATCGACTGTAACGAAAAAAATCAACTTGTTCCACACAAGTTGTTCCGTCAAATTGGTTTATAATAAAATAAAAAGCGAATTGGAGAAAATTTTCGAAAGGACTTGTTTTCTCAAATGATATTTGTCGTTTTTTTTTAATATTTTGAACATATAGCTCATTTACATGAATAGTGTCACAACTCAAAAGAGTCGATTTTTCTGGAGAAGGGTTTAAAGTTTTCAATTGTCTCATAAAGGGTGATTTTTTAAGAGCTTGATAACTTTTAAAAAAAAAAAAAACGCATAAAATTTGCAAAATCTCATCGGTTCTTTATTTGAAACGTTAGATTGGTTCATGACATTTACTTTTTGAAGATAATTTCATTTAAATGTTGACCGCGGCTGCGTCTTAGGTGGTCCATTCGGAAAGTCCAATTTTGGGCAACTTTTTCGAGCATTTCGGCCGGAATAGCCCGAATTTCTTCGGAAATGTTGTCTTCCAAAGCTGGAATAGTTGCTGGCTTATTTCTGTAGACTTTAGACTTGACGTAGCCCCACAAAAAATAGTCTAAAGGCGTTAAATCGCATGATCTTGGTGGCCAACTTACGGGTCCATTTCTTGAGATGAATTGTTCTCCGAAGTTTTCCCTCAAAATGGCCATAGAATCGCGAGCTGTGTGGCATGTAGCGCCATCTTGTTGAAACCACATGTCAACCAAGTTCAGTTCTTCCATTTTTGGCAACAAAAAGTTTGTTAGCATCGAACGATAGCGATCGCCATTCACCGTAACGTTGCGTCCAACAGCATCTTTGAAAAAATACGGTCCAATGATTCCACCAGCGTACAAACCACACCAAACAGTGCATTTTTCGGGATGCATGGGCAGTTCTTGAACGGCTTCTGGTTGCTCTTCACCCCAAATGCGGCAATTTTGCTTATTTACGTAGCCATTCAACCAGAAATGAGCCTCATCGCTGAACAAAATTTGTCGATAAAAAAGCGGATTTTCACATTTCGAACCGAACACTGATTTTGGTAATAAAATTCAATGATTTGCAAGTGTTGCTCGTTAGTAAGTCTATTCATGATGAAATGTCAAAGCATACTGAGCATCTTTCTCTTTGACACCATGTCTGAAATCCCACGTGATCTGTCAAATACTAATGCATGAAAATCCTAACCTCAAAAAAATCACCCGTTATTTAGCAAATATAGAATCCCTTTGGAATTCGGTCGTTATTTGTGAAAAATATAAATCCGTTTCGCTGTCATAAGATAAATGAGTCGTTATTGCTGAAAAAAGCCCTACAAATTTCTTCAAAATATCTGAGTGCCATAAAGCGATACTTATATTTTCGGTAAAAAAAAATTTCATGTTCGATATATGGGGCGTTGATAGGTTTCGCTATGTTCCGATTTCGGCGATTTTTAGAAAGGGGGTGCGAAACTATTTATACAAAGTTCAAATATAAATACATAATTATAAATAAATACTTCAAAGTTCTTGTATATAGGAAGTATTGGCCTATTTTCACAACATATAATTTGGATGCCAGGAGCATGACCCGAATTTGAAATTGGTCGAGTAGTTTCATTTAAAATTTTGTATATCAATTTGAATGCAGCCCTTCTGTACCCTCTTAATGATGAAATTTAAGGTTTCTGATGTTTTTCCTTACTGAATTAAAGCATTTTTAGTAGTTTTCAATATAACTTTTGTATGGGAGGTGAGCGTGGTTATAATCCGACTTCCTCTACAAGATAGTACCTAAAAGAAACGACTGTAGAGTTTGGTTGATATAGCTTTAGTAGTTTACAAGATATGTACCAAATATATTACATCCGGATATGCCCCTTCCTAGTGAGATCCTTTGTACGAAATTTTACACGGACAGACGAACAGACATCCGGATTTGAACTCGTCACCCTGATCACCTTGGTGTATATTACTCTATATCTACCTCGCTTAGTTTTGGGTGTTACACACAACTGTTATGTGGACAAAACTATATTACTCTCTTTGCAACATGTTGCGCGAGTATAAATATTCAAGATGAACCGATCAGTAGCCGTTTTCATACTGATTCGGGAACAAAGTGAAAATAATTTTATGTGAACAATTTAACTTTAAGTATATTTTATTTATTAAATATAATAAATAAACAACAAAAACTAAACTAACTATGCCTCAATAAACAAATCAATCAACATTTTATTCGCGTGCACACGACCAACCAATTTCAAAACGAAAACAAATATGACGACGGCTTTGCTGAGAAGAAAACACCTGGGCAACATTTTGAAATTCAGGTGGTTATTGTCATTATTGAAAACGTAACTAAACGTATGGCAGCATATCATAAAATTACTGGTGTTTTTTGAGTATTTCGACATACATATATAATCCCTTAAAACAGAGGAGAAATTGTGAAAAAATCATCAAGTATGGTCAGTGCATACGAAGATGATTTGGAGAAGAGCCTAGGCGACGAACTACCTTTTCAGCTAAATATGGCTTCTGTTATTGACAGAAAGACACAAGAGCCTCTGGAAATGCAATTTTTTGAACTTTTATTAAATAATTCCATAGAATCGTGTTTCCCAAACATAGAAATTACCTTGCGCATTTACTTGTCTCTCCCGAACATTTTTTTGTTTTTCAACGTTAAAACGACAAACGTCTTAATCATCTCACTTTGAGAAATATAGACTATGATTTGCAGAGGCGGATTTGCCCTAAGGCCCAGTAGGCCCGGGCCTAGGGCGGCAAATCGTGCCAAAAAATCACTGATAACAACAAGATTAACAAGAAATAACTCAAATGCAAAGTATCTTAACCGTATGCTTATACAATCTTCTTAAAGCAATATTTTTGCGTATCAAAGTATAAATCATTTCGTACATCGTACATATAAAGTATCTAGGAAGAATAGGTACTTAGGTACCTAACCTATTGTTATTACGTGCGTGTCAGTGCGGACGAGTGCGGTGCGTCGCGCCGCTGTGACCAATTTTTCAATGACTGAAAAAATTCATATCATCGAGTGTCAACTCATAAGAATCCGCCTACTCACAAATTATCTTTTCTGCATATGAAAAAACGAAGCAACGTGTTAGGTCGCATTAACCGCGCATTAACAATGCAATTGGATGAAGGAATAAATTACTGGAAAAACATTCTGAAAAGAATTTGCCTTTCAGAGGACACGACGAAAAATTTGGATCAATCCACAATGGAAATTATTTAATGCCATTAGAGCTTATCATCGAGTTCGATCCGTTCTTAGCTAAACACATTACACGTTATGGAAATCCAGGCTCAGGATTTACGAGTTATCTTTCTTCAACAAGTTCATGCGACTTATGGGAAACAAAGTTTTGGAAACAATTGTAATGGAAATATTAACAGCAAAATATTTTTCTCTGATCATTGACCTGACACTGGATATATCTCACGTAGACCAGCTCACTTATGTAATCAGATATGTCCTGTCTAATGGATCACATGGAGAACGGTTTCGCAAGTTTATTTCAAACACAGACCACAAATCACAACAATTTTCGTTTGAAACTGGAACGTTTTGAAACGGCCCTCATGGGGTTGTTTACTAGATCGCATTAACGCCACAAGTAAAATACTTCAAAGTGTGGAAATTGACATTACCATTGTCATAGAACTGCACGAGGCTGTCGAAATTTCAACGGAATATATCTGTTCAAAAGCTGTTGGCTATCTAGTCCTACTTTTCTTTTATAAAAGGTTGCCCCTCACATGCCTCTAAGTAAACAATTTATAACTGTACGTGGCTAAACAACACTCTATTTACGAATATGTACACATATAGATATCACATGAGCATAGATAGAAATGTATGTGTAAGTGTAATTTTTAATAAGTGTGGCAATGTAATTGGATAGCCAAGTGACATAAGCGCTCGTAATGCACATAAATATGTGATAATATACTTGTGGGGCGTGTGTATAATTCTTACAACATTTTATGCCTACGAACGCCGCACATTCCCAACACATGACGCATTTACTGCTGACATACACACTTAAGCAACAACAACAACTAACTACACTAATGTGCGGCTTACACATTTGGGAAGTGAAATTATGACACCACACTCTCAATTGGGCAGCAGCAGCAACAGCAGTGTGGGCATTTTGTAGTGCCGCAATAGCCACAGCTGCTTTTTAGTGTTGTGTATTTTGTCAACAATGTTGTTTTTTGATTTCTGTCAACTGTAATGAATACACGCACAAATACAATTATGTGAGTATATGTGTATATACATATGTATATAGACAAACTCCCAAGGCTACCTGCATCAAAAATGTAATACACCTTAGCTAACTTACACACACATAAACACAACAACAACAAATGAACATATGTATGAGCTGAGTTAATAATTCATTTTTAAGCCCAGATGACACGTATACGCCATGGCGCACCTAAACCGCTGTATGGCAACAGTGCTTTCGACCAAAGATCGGCGACTATATTCACAAGGGTGAGTTGAGGGTACATACATACATATACGTTAGCAAATATACTGTGGCACACAGTGATTTACCTGCTTGCCACAAGAACTCGCTTGTGAACCACCGAAAAAAGGCCAAAACTTGTGAATGCAGGCATGTGGTGGATGCAAGTGTAAATAAGTTTTTACTCTTTTTTAATCTCGCCCACCATTATTTATTTACATTTACACACCTATGTATCACATATGTACATGCTTATACATACAAAAGTCTTGCACTGAATGTGTTGAGTGATTTAATGAAGTTTCGTAAACAAAAGGCAACAATAATGAACGTTAAAAGTGAACTGAGAAAGCGAGTCAAAGTTTTCTTGCCAAATTTTTGTAACTTTTTGTTGCTGCTTTTGCGAAATCCATCGCCTTGTGGCAGTGTTATGTTATGACCACCGTCAGCGCTTATGGAAAATTTATTGAGTTTCTTAATGGATTTCTTTTACTTCGAATGCTCTTTTTCCATATTTCCTGCGTAAACATATTATCAAAGTTTTATTTGGAATATCGAATGTTGTTTTCGTTTAGTAAGCAATGGCAGAAATGACAGTACTTTGTGCGCCGACAAAAGCGTAATAAATCAATATGTTAAAACTTACTTTCGGCATTGTGGATTTTTAGTGATTTTTATACACCCGCAAAACTTTATGAAATACATAATTGCTTTTGTTTCACTAACGGTCTTTTGTAACTTCTAATTCTAAACGAGTTAGATATAGAGTTATGTACATCAAATGAGGCAAAAAATAATTTCGGATGTCCGTCGGCAATTTTATTAAGACAACACATAATTTTAATTCCTGATCCTAATATATGAAATATTCACCGATATATGCGGAATAAAGCGCACCGTATTTTTGAGGAACCTATAATTAGGTATATGGGAACTAGAAGATGCTATGGCCCGATTTCAATAACTTTTGGAACAGAGACACACTAGTAGAAGAAAAAAATTTCCTCTCAATTAATTCAATTATCTGAGAGATTTACCCATATTTTCGGTTAAAATTTACCATTACGCGATGAGTTCAACATGTTCGATATCTGGGGCCTTGAAAAGTTATAGTCCGTTTTCGACAATTTTTTCACAAGTGAAGCCAGAGATGATATGCACTATTTGTGTAAAGTTTTATTCCGCTATCTTCATTGGTTTCTAATATATATATTATAAAGTGAAGGAATAAAATGGAATCCAAAATTGAGTTATATGGGAAGTTGTCGTGGTTGTGAACTGATTTTATACTATTTCCGCAAGTGTCATTAGGATGTCAATAAAATATTATGTAGCGAATTTTATTGAAATCGGTGAAGTGGTTTCTGAGATATAGTTTTTGCCCCATAAGTGGTCGAGGCCACGCCCATTTTAAATTTTCAAACAAATCTGGGCTTCATTCTACCATTTCACCATAAACTTTATATGCGAGATTTCACCTATATTTATGGTGTGTAATGAGGTACATAAGGGAAATGATTGTAGAAATATTTGGGAGCAGGGCCACTTTGTTTATGGCTTAGATATGACACTTTATAGGTTTTTGATTTTCGTCATTTTCTGGACATGGAATGGGCCATTTTCATGTGTACCAAGTTTCGTCAAGATATTTTAATTATTACTCAAGTGATCTGTTGCACGAACGGACAGACAGACAGACATGCGGATTTAAACTCGTCTCTTCATTTTGATATATATTACCCTATATCTAACTCGTTTAGTTTTATAAAAAAACATAATTTCGTTTAACGACAAAAACGTATGAAATTGGTCCTTGAATATCCAATATAATAATTTGTGTCGGAAACTTTAAGCTCTATGGGTCACTTTGCAAGATATCTTAAAACTGAGTAGGAATCTCAGATATGGAACTAAATAGATTCGATTATTGTTTTAACAAAAATATTGTAGGTTCCCCATTAAATTTCACACCCCTATAATTGTTCCAAAAAATCACTCGAGTTTTCAATATTCGGTTGTGCCGAGACTTCGTTCGTCCTTACTTCATTTTGGTTAGGAAGTTTTTTACTCGTTTTGTTTTGTTGCGAAGGAAATAACAAAGTGTCACTTAAATTGAAATGACACTGTTTCTTTTTTTAACTCTGTGACATATAACGTAAAAACGCTAACACAAGTTGGTCCACTAGTTTTTTCTTAGGAAACGAGAAATACGATTCTCTCTCCAATTAATATAAGATCCACTCCAACTAGCTGTTACTTAAATATTGAGTTCAGAAACTGGATAATTTTATATCCTCGATTTTGCGTTGATTTGTGCTTCCTCAGTTAAGCTAATATATTTGGAATTTCGTATCATCAAATAATGAAACGCCAATAATATTGATTCGTTTAGGATTGGATTTATATGAGTTGAAAGGGATTTAGAGATCCACTTTAGAAGATAATCGTTGGAAGCCGAGCGAGACATCCACTCCGATAGAAGGACCAGGTGGAGAAGGACCTGGCTTCACTTGGTATTACCAATTGGTGCCAAACTGCCAAAAGGAGTCTTTAACTTATTTCCTGACCTTGTGTTTAGAAATATAGCTCTGTGTAAAAGTAAGTTCGACAGAAACGTACAGAAATTAATGACGATGTTGCTTTATGTAATCGCAACGAACCCAATTTTTTATCAAGGCCTATGACTTCTACAACATCTACCCTTCTAAAAACTGCAACGATCACTCTAAAACTTGGATATGTGAGTTCGTCTCGTTCGGAAGAAATCGAAATTACTTACGAGTATGTCTTCGACTATAATAATTATAGAAGAATATAATATAAATAATAAAATTCAGGAATGGAAGCAATACCAACTTACAGACGGTTTCAAAACGAAATGGAATTTACTAAAGGGAAATTTGGATAATAGTATTAAGAAAACATTAATTGAATAAAATAAGACAACCCCAGCTGAACTGTTCAAAGAAGAGAGAACATATCTGTTGTTGACGGTATTATATCTGGACGAAACCTCTCCCGCATTATTTCGAGTTGATCTTGACTAGTTAAAAATCCGGGATCCTTTCTTATTTGCGGACCTCCTATTATTGGTACAGAGCTTCCTCTTTGCACCTAATTATTACAAATATTAAATTTGACGCATTTAGTAGCCATGCATTTAACTAAATTGCGTAAACAATTACAAATAATCGAGCAGATGTTCGTGAGTGCTTAGAGTTCACCATGTACATATATATATATATATGTGGCTTTCCCATCGCTCTGCACTTAACTAATTTCAAATTCTAATTTAAATCGCAATTAGTGTAGTGACTGGCAAATGCAATGGTGATTTCCACCGATTTAAGCTCCCATTAACCTTTGCACGCACTAATCTACAATGTAAACCAACGCCAGGAGAAGCCGCTCACCCGCTGCAACGGTATTGTCCACCAATTTGCTGAGATTTTTCGCTGAGTTTTCTTCACTTCACTTTTTGCAAAACCCCATTCGCTTTGCGCGAATTTCCTTCCATCCGCGTCCGATGCTGCTACGCTCCACCTCCAGCTGTTACGCGGAGGTCTAGTTCCGGACTTTTGATGAAAAAGTCATTCTCATGAAGTCAAATGAATAAAGTGCGAAATGAAGACGGTCTAGAAAAAACTCGAAGCGCATAAATTTTTTACGAAAGTTAGGTAAAAGTAAAAGGAATAGAGGGATATAGAGTTGTATGCACATATTCTCCTAGGTACAACAAAAGCAACCGCTACACAGTATTAGCTCACTATTGCTATTGGAAGGCAGAAATATGTTGATGAAGAAAGTAAGTATAATTGAAAGTGCAGCCTCGTTAGGGTAGAAAATTAAAAGTTTAAGCAATCTTAAAAATTGGAATGTGACTAACATAAGTACATATGTATGTATGCATATACTCGTACATCCATAGCTAATAATTAGTATGTAAATTTGGAATAATTTTTAGTTTGGGCGCAAAACTTTTGGTTATTTTGAATGGAATTTAAGTTTACCTGTAACAAATGTGCACGAAATTATATGAACATCTTGCTGTAGATCAACAAAATCCCAATAAAATATATGTATTTAGTTGACCTTACGACCTCCGGATCAACCTCTTCAAAATAGTTTACAACATTGGCAGTTCATAAAGAAATCCTTTTAAATAGTTCCATAAGAGTAGTGGAATATCTCAAATTTAGTGTGCCACCGATCTCACATTTAGTATCCCACCGATGCCGATTAATCGGCCAATTGGCAAAAAATCGGCCGAAGTCGCTCCCGAGCTCTATAGCTTATTTTATTTAAAGGCACTGGTCTACCCCCTAAAAGAAACAATTGCACAGAAGCGATCAGAAGGGGTTTGTTCCATCAGGACACCGACAGGCCACACATATTGATAGTGACTCAAATGAAGTTACGGGAAATTGTTGGAGAGGTTCTTTTGCATCCACCTTATAGTTAGTCCATATTATTATAGTGAGGAATGTTTGGTTCAGTCAAATATGAATCAAACTTTGTTTTATAAGTTGTACAGAAGAGTTTTAAAGAAATCAAAACAAATAAAAACAAACAGAAATAAGGAGAAAGAATAAGGCAAATTAATCGGCCGGATTCTAATCACAATAGTTCTAGCCTCTTTTAGCAAACTAGCAAAACCTGACGAATTGCATCGGTAACAATTATGTAAGGGTCTTAGTAAGGCACTTTCGGTATGTAGAAGCTGGTTTCCAATCAACAAGTATTTGTGCTATAAAAAAGTTAGCCGTTCAGGGGAGCGCTAAAGAAGATTAAACCTTTTTGACCCCAATATTTGTAGATTAACATCAAGGTACATCAAACAAATGATAGCCAATCAATTAGCCAACACTGATAAAAAGTTCGGAAAACTATCTCCAATTTTTTTTAATAAAAACAGGTAAGGAAAGGCTAAGTTCGGTTGCAACCGAACATTTTATACTCTCGCAATTTATTGATATATTTTTATTAAGATAACACACAATTTGACCCAATTTGAAAATCCTATAATTAAGTATATGAGAGATAGAGGATGTTACACTATTTGAAGAAAAATATTTCCTGCAAATGGAAAGTTATTGTCCAATTTCGACAATTTTTTCACAAGTGATGCCACAGATCATATACAGTATTTGTGTAAATTTTTATTTCGCTATCTTCATTGGTTCCTTATGTATACATATATTATAAAGAGAAGGAATAAGATGGAGTTCAAAATTGAGTTACATGGGAAGTTGTCGTGGTTGTGAACCGATTTCATCCATTTTCCACACGTGTCATCAGGGTCTCAAGAAAATATTATATACCGAATTTCATTCGAATCGGTCGAGTAGTTCGTGAGATATGGTTTTTGACCCATAAGTGGGCGAAGCCACGCCCATTTTCCATTTTGTGAAAAATCTGAGTGCAGTATCCTTCTGCAATTTCTTCTGTAAAATTTAGTATTTCTGACGCTTTTCGTTAGTGATTAATTTTTAGTAATTTTCAACATAACCTTTGTATGGGAGGTGGGCGTGGTTATTATCCGATTTAAACTAATTGCATGGTGTGTGGTGGGATACGTAAGAGAACCGACTGCAAAAAGTTTGGTTTATATAGCTTTATTGTTTTGCGAGATATATACAAATAACCGATTTTGGGGCGAGGCCATGCCCACTTCCTCAAAAAACTTACATTCAAATATGACCCTTCCTAGTGCAATCCTTTGTTCCAAATTTTACTTTTATAACTTTATTTATGACACTTTATGTATTTTCGGTTTTCGCCATTTTGTGGGCGTGGCAGTGGTCCAAGTTTCATCAAGATATCTCAATTTTTACTCAAGTTATCCGTTGCACAGACGGACGGACGGACAGACATTCGGATTTTGACTCTTCTCGTCACCCTGATCATTTTGATATATATAACCCTATATCTAACTCGTTTAGTTTTATGACTTCCAAACAACCGTTATGTGAACAAAAATATAATACTGTCTTAGCAACTTTTGTTGCGAGAGTATAAAAATTCCTGAAATAGGTCCATAAATCTTCCGACTTTCTTTCGAAAACTCAAAATTGCCGTCTCATCCGATGTTGAAATCGTTCATGCTTCAGCACCATAAACCAGGACGGGAATAATGAGGGACTTGTAGAGTTTGATTTTTGTTGGTCGATAGAGAACTTTATTTTTCAATTGCCTACTTAGTCCATAGTAGCACCTGCTGGCAAAAGTGATTCTACATTGGATTTCTAGGCTGACAATTATTTATATATTATATAGTGTTAACCTAAAAACAAATTCGTAAACATATTATGTTATCCTAACACAGATATAACAGTGCAATAATATATTTTTTATAATTTTAAAACAGTCTTTTAATGCATTTATTTTTCGCTTACAGAAAATCGATTTAAACTTCTGTCAGAAGTCTGTAGGATGATATTTACGAGACAATTGTACGCAACATAAAAGAGTTTCATAAATCAGTTCTTTTAGAGACCACCCTGCACGCAATAAAAATATATATCTTCGCCTCTCATTACCGCCCAGCAGCAGGTCAACTGAAGCAAACATTTTCAAATGCAAAAGACACTGCATAAATTAAAAAACATAACTCGCAAAGAAAAGAGTTCTCACAAAAAAATTATATATTCAAAGGGTATTTGTTGTCACTTGCAAGGTAATTATGTAGAGCAGGGCCAGCGCGATGAAAGAATAATTTCTTTGTCATCAAAGTTGAGTCAAAGTTGTGCTTTCTTTTATTGTTTTTTGCAAGGCTAATAATATAATTTGCATACTCATGCTATAAATAAATGCAAACTCGAAGTAATTTTAATATTTATTTAATAAATTAATACTTTTGCGCTTTTTATAATATAAGCATTATAAAACAAGTAAGGAAGGGCTAAGTTCGGGTGTAACCGAACATTTTATACTCTCGCAATTTATTCATTTAACTTTATTTATATTATATACTACACAATTTGACCCACATATTCTTCATATATGTATATGGTATAAAGTCCATTGAAAGTTGGAAACCATAATATTAGGTTAGAAGCACCGAGGTCCTTGTGTTCGATATATGGGGCCTTAAAGACCTATGGTCCGATTCCGGCGATTTTAGAATGGGGCTGCCACACTATAAACGTAGTATTTGTGCAAAGTTCTGCACCGATATCTTCACTAGTGCTTACTTTATATATTGTAAAGTAAACGATTCAGATCGTCTTCAAAGTTCTGGTATATAGGAAGTAGGCGCGGTTGCGAAGCGATTTGGCCTATTCTCACAACATATCATTGGGATGTAAGGAAACTATTACGAACCCAGTTTCATTGAAATCGGTAGAGTAGTTCCTGAGATATGGTTTTTGACCCATAAGTGGGCCACGCCACGCCCATTTTCCATTTTGTAAAAAAATCTGCCATTTCCTATGTGAAATTTAGTGTTTCTGACGTTTTTGGTTAGTGAGTTAATCCACTTTTAGTAATTTTCAACCTAACCTTTATATGGGAGGGGGCGTGGTTATTATCCGATTTCTGTCATTTTTGGACTGTATTAGGAAGTGGCTAAAAAAAACGACTGCAGAAAGTTTATATAGCTCCATTGGTTTGCGAGACATGTATAAAAAAACTTAGTAGGGGGCGGGCCACGCCCACTTCCCCAAAAAAATTACATCCACATATGCCCCTTCATAGGGCCGATTCTTCATACCAAATTTTATTTCCATAGCTTTATTTATGGCTTAGTTATGGCACTTTATGTGTTTTCGGTTTTCGTGGGCGTGGCAGTGGTCCGATTTTGCTCATTTTCGAAAGCAACCTTCCTATGGTGCCTAGAAATAAGTGTGCCAAGTTTCAACAAGATATATTAATTTTTACTCAAGTTACAGCTTGCACAGACGGACGGACGGACGGACGGACATTCGGATTTGAACTCCACTCTTCACCCTGATCACTTTGGTATATATAATCCTATATCTAACTCGTTTAGTTTTGGGTGTTACAAACAACCGTTATGTGAACAAAACTATAATACTCTCTTTAGCAACATTTGTTGCGAGAGTATAAATAGTGAGGAGCAATACAGTAACTCAAAACTAAGTAAGAAAGGATTAAGGTCAGGTAAAATGCAGGAAAAATTTCAAATGTCACCAAAACTTTATTTACAAAAATTTGCGAAATAAATCAAATATTAATTATTCAAAGAAATTGTGAACGATTTGGTATCATATTAACTTATACTATAAGCCATATAATTTAGCTTCTTGATTCAGATATTTGTACTTATATTAACCAAAGTAACATAAATCACTATGTCAATCATTTAGTAAAGTGGAAATAGCCATAATTTGTATACGTGGTCTGTTCAAAAAATAAAGGGAATTGAAAGCAAGGATTATTTTAAAGGGCAACAATAATGTCGACTACTGAATAAACATTTTTTTTTTTCAAAAAAGTTTAATTTTTTCCCTTTTTTAACGGTATACCATCAAATAAAGGAACAGAAATAGATAATGGCATTACATTGAGGATTGTGGGGTTAGACCAAGGTTTAGACCGATATTGGATATACTGGTGGAACTGAAACTCTACACCCGTTCGTATTGAATGTGATCGATTTAGACTCGAGTGTGCACAAAATTTGCTTATAATCACAAACAATGTATAAATAAACAATGTATAATCGGTCATAATGCTCGAAAATTTTATGAAAAGATGAGGCGATTTACAGAAGGTTTCAAACATTATCATGAGGAGGTAATCTGGTAACGGATGTCCAGAGCATACTGGGATTATGGGGGAACACTTCTCCGACCTGCTGAATGGCAGTGAAAGTACAACACCAGGAGATGGCGAGCCCGATCCCCCAATCGTTGAATTATTCCATTACCCCACAATGAAGAAATTCGAATAGCAATTACCCGCTTGAAGAACAACAAAGCGGCGGGGGCCGATGGACTACCGGTCGAGCTATTCAAATACGGAGGCGAAGAACTGATAAGGTGCTTGCATCAGCTTCTTTGCAGAATATGGTCGGAAGAAAGCATGCCTGACGATTGGAATCTCAGTGTACTCTGCCCAATACACAAAAAGGGAGACCCCACAATTTGCGCCAATTACCGTGGCCACAATTTGCGCCACCGTCAACAAACTAATTGGACCTTATCAGTGTGGATTTAGACCTGGAAAATCAACAACAGACCAGATATTCACCATGCGCCAAATTTTGGAGAAGACCCGTGAAAATAGGATCGACACACACCATCTCTTTGTCGACTTTAAAGCTGCTTTCGACAGCACGAAAAGGAGTTGCCTTTATGCTGCGATGTCTGAATTTGGTATCCCCACAAAACTAATACGGCTGTGTAAGCTGACGTTGAGCAACACCAAAAGCTCCGTCAAAATCGGGAAGGACCTCTCCGAGCCGTTCGATATCAGACGAGGTTTCAGACAAGGTGACTCACTATCGTGCGACTTCTTTAACCTGATGCTGGAAAAAATTATAAGAGCTGCAGAGCTAAACAGAGAAGGTACAATCTTCTACAAGAGTGTACAGCTACTGGCGTATGCCGATGATATTGATATCATTGGAAGCAACAACCGCGCCGCGTTTGTTCTGCTTTTTCCAGACCAGATAAAGAAGAGAAGCGTATGGGTGGTGAATGAGGACAAGACGAAATATCTCCTGTCATCAAACAAACAGTCAGCGCACTCGCGTCTTGGTTCCCACGTCCCTGTTGACAGTCATACCTTTGAAGTAGTAGATAGTTTCGTCTACTTGGGAACCAGCGTTAACAACACCAACAATGTCAGCCTTGAAATCCAACGCAGAATCACTTTTGCCAACAGGTGTTACTTTGGACTGAGAAGGCAATTGCAAAGTAAAGACCTCTCTCGACGAACCAAAATCAAACTCTACAAGTCGCTCATTATTCCGTCCTGATGTATGGCGCCGAAGCGTGGACGATGACAACATCCGATGAGACGACTCTTGGAGTTTTCGAGAGAAAGGTTTTGCGTAAGATTTATGGTCCTCTGGACATTAGCAACGGCGAATACCGCAGACGATGGAACGATGAGCTGTACGATTTATACGACGACATTGACATAGTTCAGCGAATAAAAAGACAGCGGCTACGCTGGCTAGGTCATGTTGTACGAATGGATAAAAAAACACTCCACCTCTGAAAGTGTTCGATGCAGTACCCACTGGCTCTATAAGTGATTATCAGCAATTAGTGGTTATAAAACTGTACTCGACCTCATATGTTTTTTGACTATTAGTATAATTTATCTCGCAATAAAGTTAAGATAGTATAATAGTTTTGTTCACCTAACGGTGGGTTCGGTACGGTTGTCCTAAAACTAAAAAAGATATAGGGTTATATACAACAAAGTGATCAGGGTGACGAGTAGAGTTGAAATTCGAATGTCTGTGTGCAAATTCGTACCACTGCCACGCCAAAAAAATGGCGATAACCGAAAATCTATAAAGAGCTATAACTAAGCCTCTGAAAGTTAAATTTGGTACAAAGGATCGTTCTAAGAAGGGGCATATTTTGATGTAATTTTTGTGGGAAAGTGGGCGTGACCCCGCCCCCTACTAAGTTTTTTGTACATATCTCGTAAACTACTAAAGCTATATCAACGAAAGTCTCATGAGTCATTTTCTACAAGCATCTCCTTATACAGTCTAAAAATGGAGGAAATGGGATTCTGACCACGCTTATCTCCCATAAAAAGGTTATGTTGAAAACTAATAAAAATATATAAAGTAAACACTAGTGAAGATATTGGAACAGAAGAAACACAAATACTGCAATTATAATGTGTCATCGCCGTTCTAAAAATCGTCGAAATCGGACCACAATTTTTCAAGGCCCCATGTATCGAACATGAGGACTTCAGTGCTTCCAATAAATTTTTTAACGAAAATATAGGTAAGTCTCTTAGATATTTTGAAGAAATTCAGAGGGAATATTGTGAGTGAAATCGGGTCATAACTTCCCCTAGCTCCTATATACCTAATATTAGAGATATTTACACCATATACATATAACTATAACAACAACAATAAGATATACAGTTTGGAGTTAGGATTAATGACAAGTGAATTTGGTATATGAGCGCCTAGAACGTACCTATGAGCGCTGCCCCCGCCACGATGTCAAAATCGTGCTTGGCGATTTCAACGCTAGGGTGGGTAAAGAAGGTGTCTTTGGCACAACAGTCGGAAAATTCAGCCTCCATGACGAAACATCACCAAACGGTCTGAGGCTGATCGACTTCGCCGGGGCCCGAAATATGGTCGTCTGTAGTACTAAATTCCAGCATAAGAAAATCCATCAAGCTACTTGGCTGTCCCCGGATCGAATCACTCGCAACCAGATTGATCATGTTGTGATAGATGGACGACATGTCTCCAGTGTTTCTGGTGTGCGTACGCTTCGTGGTCCCAACATCGACTCGGACCACTATCTTGTAGCAGCTAAAATACGCACCCGCATCTGTGTAGAAAAGCGCACACGTCAACAAACACAAGGAAGGTTCGACATCGAGAAGCTACAATCACAACCGACAGCCGAACAATTTTCTACTCGACTTGCACTCCTGCTCTCTGAGAGCACTCATCAGCATCTCGGTATAAATGAGCTGTGGGACGGCATATCAAACTCCTTACGTACAGCTGCAACCGAAACCATTGGTTTTCGGAAAAGCCAAAAAAACAGCTGGTATGATGAGGATTGTCGTCTCGCAGTGGAGAGAAAACAGACTGCCTACCTCGCAATGTTGCGATCGACCGCAACACGAGCGGGATGGGAAAGATACCGAGAGCTGAAGAGGGAAGCGAGACGCATTTGAAGACAAAAAAAGAAAGAGGCCGAAATGCGTGAGTATGAAGAGCTTGACAAGCTGGCCGACAGACCAGATATTCACCATGCGCCAAATTTTGGAGAAGACCCGTGAAAATAGGATCGACACACACCATCTCTTTGTCGACTTTAAAGCTGCTTTCGACAGCACGAAAAGGAGTTGCCTTTATGCCGCGATGTCTGAATTTGGTATCCCCACAAAACTAATACGTCTGTGTAAGCTGACGTTGAGCAACACCAGCCTGGAAATCCAACGCAGAATCACTCTTGCCAACAGGTGCTACTATGGACTAAGTAGGCAATTGAAAAGTAAAGTCCTCTCTCGACGAACAAAAACCAAACTCTACAAGTCCCTCATCATTCCCGTCCTACTTTACGGTGCAGAAGCGTGGACGATGTCAACATCCGATGAGACGGCACTAGGAGTTTTCGAGAGAAAGGTTTTGCGGAAGATTTATGGTCACTTAAGAATTGGCAACGGCGAATACCGCAGACGATGGAACGATGAGCTGTATGTGTTATTCGACGACATAGACATAGTCCAGCGAATAAAAAAACAGCGGCTACGCTGGCTAGGTCATGTTGTTCGAATGGATGAAAGTGCTCCAGCTCTGAAAGTATTCGATGCAGTACCCGCTGGTGGAAGCCGAGGAAGAGGGAGACCTCCACTCCGATGGAAGGACCAGGTGGAGAGGGACCTGGCTTCGCTTGGTATAACCAATTGGCGCCAAACTGCCAGAAGGAGGGATACGTGGCGCGCTGTTTTGGACTCGGCTATAACCGCGTAAGCGGTGTCTACGCCAGTCAAGAAGAAGAAGAAGAATTTGGTATAGAATCAGGCTTGCATTCAAAATATATTTTTTTTGTAAACAAAACTACCTTACCAAGATACAAGTTCAAACAATTTAAATATTTCGATTTTTGAATAATTTATTTATTGAAATGCCCTGCACATGTGTAGTTGCCACATGTTTGAGCAGGTATTTGCTTTTTCTTTAATGACATATATATATTTTTATTGGCAATAAGTTATAATTGCATTAAAATTTTTACGTTCACATTCCAGTTTTAGAAAAAATAATCAACAATTCGCTTAACGTGCTACCAACTTTCAACAAAATAATGAATATGCGAAAATTATCAAGAAAAATATTACACTTTCAATAATACTTCGAATATTGCATAATTTACGCAATCACGTAAAGGTAGAACAGAGCCAGCAAAGCGCTGTCAAAAATGCAACACACCAAACAATAAAAGAGCGATTATTATACCACAAATCTTGCTACAACATTACAAGTCCATTCATTCAAACATAACCTACTATTTCGCTATAAACAATGCCTAAATTGCAATTAATTATATTTAAGTTAAGAATAAATTAGTTCGACGATTTCGATTTTGGCGAATTCTCCACTTTATTTTCGCGCACCATTGTCAGCAGTTGCAGCATCATGAGCGCTTGCACCTTGTCCAGCGGATCCATAAAGCCGCGCTGCAGCCACTTCGGTATGGTGGTGCGCGCGTGCGCGAAACCGAGCTTATTCAATATGTAATCAATGCCATAGGGCTCAATGGATTTGCCAGCCCACGAAAGCAGTCGCACCGTCGGTTCCAGATGCCAAGTCTGGCATTCAAAGTGCCGCCAATCGCGCACAAAAGACTCCAGATCTATAGAATTGCCATTTACTGCGGCGCCATTTAGCGTTGAGGACGCGGTAGCGCCAACATTGCTGCCAGTGGGTGAGCTCAAGGTATTGGCTGCAGCTGCTGCTGAACTTGATGGCGTTGGCGACGCAAGCGTGCTTGTGTCTTTCTTATCCACACTAAAAGCAGCCGCGATATTCGTCTTGCTGTTGCTGTTGGCATTCAAGCTGCTGCTGCTCTGGTCCAAGGTAGTGCTCGAAGCGTTGATGGATGTATTGCTGATTGTAACGGCGTTAGTAGAGGAATTATTGCTCGCGGAAGACGATAATGCTTTGTTTGCATCTTTGAGTATTTCGTCGGTTACATAGGGTTTCAATTGACTCTTCAGGTTCTGTGAGAGGTTTGGCGAGGCAGCGCGCACCGATTGTCCACCGATCTGCTAATAAAAGTAAACGTTATGATAAGAAAGCTGGTATGTATAAGGTGAAAGCTACACTGGCTTACCACTCGTTCCTTCTCCTTAACGTACGATGTTATCAAGTCGTGCAGGAAGAAGAATGCGTCAGCATCGACAGTCACGAAGATATGATCATCAAATTCGGTTATGAAGCTGCAGAGCACCTCTGGCTTGGTTTCTGTGAGGTCAAAAAAGAAAAAATATAATAAGGAAACACATTCATACGCCAATTTATTTACCAGTCGGTTCCGGTGTGGACGCGCCTTGTCTGTGTTCAGTCTTGAAATTCAGTTGTAAGCTGGGCAATGCAAATATCACCTCGCGATTGTGATTGTGCTCCTGCGTCTTTGAGGTGCTGCTAGCGCTGGCGCCTGCAGCACGCGTGCGCTCTATGGAGTTGGAAGCAATCTCACGATCACGCTCCAGTATCGGAAAACGATCCACAGCTGTGAAATGAACCAAATATAAAAACATTAAATCACTACTTTTGAAGAGATGAATGCAATGACTCACAATCAATTTCACTGTTAGCAAACGCATAGTGGAACCACTCGTTGAGCGTTTTGAATTGTGGCGGGAAGATGATGTTACGTGAAATTCTGCTGACTATGGCCATGGAGTGGTTTTGCTGTTGCACCTCAGTTGTCTGTCCCAGACAAGATGTGAGCGTCTGCGTTACGAATACGTCATGTGTATCATGTGCCTGATGCGCTTCGGTGGCGAAATTGATGGAGGGTGATTTCAAACTAAACAGTGCCCACGATTTCGACTTGAAGTTCAAGCCATGGAAGCAGGCCAATGAGATGTTATTGCCATGTAGCTCCACAGTGCCGCCAAGCACATTGCCGTTGCGTGGTAAGCGTGTCACCAATGTGGGTACCACTAGACCGATGGCCTGTTCCAAGGGCTTCTGCCAATGTCGATGATGGCGTGCATCTGTGTTGCTGATGTCAGCCGCATTAACGGCTGAGCTATCGACGGTGCCATTAGTGGTCGCCTTCTTTTTGTCGCGATTTTGTCGACGTTTCATGCTGGCATTACGCTCATGCAGACGCGGCTCGAGACTGGAGAACACGCGTTTCGACGACTTGAATTGCTGAGTGAAGAACTCTTCCAGCTTGTAGTACATCTTAAGCAAATCAGCTGTGGTCGATTTCGAAATCATTATTTGCAGCTGGAGAAACGAAAAAGGTTAATTTAGTAGAATATCATAACAAAAACCATTTCTAGTATTAATAAAGCAAATTGATGATGTACTCTAAGACCCACCTGATCCCATGATAAGTCGCCATGTATGAAGATTATAGCACGCGGCTTGGTGGTGTGACCGCCTACAGTTATCACACTGCCGCCATAGTCGGTTGTGGACAACGCATTTATGGATGTCTTCCATTCGTCCTTCATTGCAGCCGAAAACGAACTGATGCGCATCATTAATACCGATGTGCCCATATAGTCGAGTCGTAGCTCCAAAGCCATAAAACTCAAACGTATGGTGTGGTAAGGCTCCACACCGGATTCTTCCTTAATATGGAAACGCGTATTGATTTTATTCACTTCAAAGCTACCACCGACTATGCCACCTTTGGCGTCCAACGATGAGCCGCCCAGATATATGCCAATGTACATATTTTTATAGCCAGTACTGCCAATAGAGAGTCTGCCATCCGACTGGAAGTCTTTGGTTAACCACACCACATTACCCATCACATTGCCCATATTCATTTGTACATTCAATTTGGTGAAATTCACCGCGAATAGCACGAGCGTTTCCCAGGCGGTAATCTGGTTCTTCTCCGACGGTGGTGTGCTTGACGATTCCGCACTGGAGGACTTACCTAAGGTGCGTAGCTTGCGTACAGCACCAGAATGTGGTGCCTGTTGTGGTGTTGACGATTGCGAGTCGAAGTCCAAACGCATTTTATCTTTTCCATAAAATGCCTCAGCCGGTGACTTCGCACATTCGTAACCGGGCGTCTTGCAGGCTTCCTTGGGTGTAGATGGTGTGCCAGTGGGTGTGGCAGGCTCTGTGCCGGCCATGTGTTGCATACTCAAATCGCCGAGGAAGAGTCGTCGTACTATGCGGCGTCGGTACCAAGCCTTGGGGAAAGCCAAAATTTCGGTTAAGCGACGCATGTCATACTTGAAGGAAGCACTGCCGATATCAACAATAGTAGAAAAGCGTATGACTGCGCGCGACTGATCCACAGAACGTTTGCTCATAACAGCGGGTTCAACGTAAATCTTGCGACAGCGTGTCAATTGGAACTTCACGAACTCCACATTTATGCTCAACGAATCTTTCCGTTCGCTATCCGAGAGGGGTGAGAACTGCGCCTCTTTGACATTGCTCTTCTTGCCGCCATATGGATGAAAGATGTAGACATTGAAATCCGCCAAGCAGCCGGTCACACTGTAAATAAGCGGTAATAAATACTTTGTAAGTGGTTAGACAAAAGACTCACCTCAAACCGCCTGTGGGCTTTTTATCCTTTTCCGCTGTTGATTTGTCCAGATTATGTTCTTGTTGGCCGGGCGGCTCCTCATCGCTCGAACGTTTAGAACTGAAGACAATGTCCAAACTGGGTAACTGCAACATGCATTCCACACGCGACACGGGCAAGCAGGAGAAGCGGAAGGTGGATGGTTGCATGTGAAAGTATACAATAACATCCACGGGGAACGACGCATATGTGACATAGTTCGTGGGTAGAATGTCCAAGTTAACTGGATTTGCTGAAGGTGTTTGCGCACCACTAATGTCCGGCGCCTTTGTTGGTATTGGCTCCAAAGTCTGTTCGAGGAATTCCAAAATGTGTGGCGAAATAATTGTCTCCTCCGGTATGCTTTGCAGCGTCATCCAGGCGAAGAGTGAAGCTCTTTTGTTGCCCAAACGGCGTGTCGTTGAATGATGGCTATCGTTGCTCATGCTGCGTGTATTCTCTGTAAAATCGGTCACTGTGCGTGACTGATAGTGCAGTTTGACATCCAAGCCGGGAATGTGGAAAATTGTGAGATCGGATAGCATTGCATTGCTCGATGTGTTGTAGCGCAATTTGCTCTTATCACGTTGACGCCGCGATGGCGTCGGACTGCCCCAATCGTTGCCGAGACTGCGTTCACGCTTGTGAGTCTTTGCGGTGGTTGAGCCACTCGTCTGCATGCGGTCTTCGGTAGTTTCTTTGGTATGCAGCACACACTTGCCCGAATTGACAAGCACCTTTATGTCGAGCTCAAAGTCGATATTGGGTTCTTGTTGTTTCTGTTGGTAGCCATGTTTTTTACGCATTTCCACCGAAGTGCCGTCAATATCCATTTCACTCGGTGTCGATTCGCCGTGGCCTTCCTGTGTGCGCCAATCAATATCTTCACTGTCCGTGTCCGCATTGGGCAGCGAGGTCTGACGCATCGATTCGGAGAAGGTCACCCGATTGGCCGGACAAGTTTTTAACGAAGCACTGCGCGAGTGACCAGAGACCGGCGTGCTCTGTAAACTGGATATCTCATCATTCGAAGCAATCGGATCTAAACGACGACCCGTATAGGGGCCGGGCATAAGTGTATCATCTGTGGGTTCACGATTCGCTGAAGCGCCTATGAACGAATAAGAACGGCTGGAAGTTTTCATCGGTCGTCGCAGTGATGGACGCTTCCATTTCTGTATCATATCGCGTCGGAAATATTTGTAACAAATCGCTTGTAACTCTTGCAAGCGACGCTCCTCATGCGCAACTGTATTATGTGAAGCACCCAATGTACGCAAGTCGTTGATGATTTTTAGTTGCTCCGCCATCTCCTTTTCCATCATGAATGAACGCTTCTTCGAATCGATGGTCGGATCGAACACGAACGATGGCAGATTGTCAAATTCACGTCGGCGCACATAGGTATCACGGCAACTATGATCACCCTCATCACTATCCGGTGATTCCATGTTGGTCTCTTCCTCCTCAAATCCGGTCAGCATGGTTAGCGTGTGACCGAGTGAGGAAAGTTGCTTGCCAATATTTATATCGAGATGTATATCGACACCTTCCATTTGCCATTTCACATTCAGCAACCACTTAGCATTTTCCATCTTTTTAGCAGCAGTGGTACGCGAGCAAACCTCATAGGTACCCTCCGAGACGACACATACATTCATTATGGGCTCATTCACATTTGGTTTCCAATCATCAAGTGTGGTTTCAAAGTCGTCGGCAAAGCGCAGACACAGTCCTTGAAATTTGCCTTTGGAGACCAACGAACCAGAGTTGCACGCCGATATTATGGTATTCTCCAGGGTAATGACAACTGCACCTTTGCTTTCGAAGTCATGGTAAGCGCGTGTGCTCCAAGGCTGCAGGAAGCACATACAAATTAATAACAATGAAGGAGAGTATGACACAGCGTGAGTCTGCACTTACGTTAGCGGGTTGGTTTAGTGGGACGCATATGCCCATATCCTCCACAGTTAGCTGCAAGAATAATGTTGACAAGTTGGATGCGGCAATGTTGCTGATCTGCCCGAAGGCCACACGGTCGAAAGCCTACAAAAAAGTGAGAAATTAGTATATAAATCTAATCTAATAATTGTAACTTACCTGTGAGCTATCGTAATTCAAATTTGCGCGCTTCTCAGCCCAGTATTCGTAGGCGTTCTTGTAGTTCAACCAAACCAGTATGGCCTTGTCCACGGCAATTGGTTGTATGTAAAGCAGTGGCCGCTTGAGCTTCAGCAGCACCAGCTCTTTGTCCTCATTGAGCAACTCATCCTGGAAGGCATTGCGCAAAGCGATTGTTGTGTGGAAGAAAGCATATTGTTGGAACTCCGGTTCGGCTTCATCGAAGATAACATTGCGTATAATTTGGCCAAGTGAGAGATTAAAATCGATATGCGCCTTGCCAAACATTTTACGATCGTTGCCTTCGCCCAGATTCTTTACACGATTGGACAAATGCAGTTCCAGCGTACCGGTCTCGAAGCGTACAGCTGATGAGCAGGGTGTTGTAGCTGTCAACTGTATGCGTTTCATTGAAATATTGATGGAGAAGAGTATACGCTTTAGAGATGACTCCTGTACGCTGGCGGTATCGCCACTGTCTTCGGACCAAAGCGGCACAGGTTTCTCGCCGCCATAGACCTTTTGCAACACTTCATTTATTTCACGCATGAAAACCTTCTGCACAAATACCAGATGGTTTAGCAGATCTGTGGTTAAGCAACGCTCGAATTCACCAATCTCGGCTGAGGCATTCACATAGCCACCGCGTCTCAAGACAATGCCCTCAACGCGCTCGGTCTCCTAGAATGCAATAATAACAAGAATAAGTTAATGATAACTGTATATAGTTTCGTGCAAATCGAAATAAGTACCTCTTGTCGGTGCTCCGGTATATATTCGGCGCTAACATGCACGGGTGGCAGCGCGATGCAGGCCTCCGACGGCAAGTTCATCTCATTCTAAAAAAAAAATAATAATTCAACTCCAAAAACGAAGCAATTGAAGGTGATGTTTGCTACTCACCCGCACCTGTATCTTCGTGTTGAAGCTGAGCGTGTGTGTCGGCAGATCGATAACGAACTTCGCACGATTGCCTGTTACACCCGTCGAACTAACACAATTCATGCGATACTGAGCTTGCAACGACGGCAGCAGTGCTGCATTTATGGACAAACTGTGTAACAGTATATTGAATTGCATAACCAACGGTTGGAGTAGCCCATTCTGCTGCGCTGGCAACTTGTGTGTTGGTGCCGGTTTCTTGTTGGATTGCTGGGAGTGCGTCTTCTCTTTGGCATCGACGCTTTTGCCGGCGCTGCGCGAATGATATGGCGACTCGGGCTCATCGGGGTTGTGTGCACGCGAAGCCGAACGTCCAGAATTGCGGCCGACGCGTAACTCTTGCAATGTTGAGCTGAGCTGCTTGGAGCTGCGCGTCATCATACCATGCAAAGCGACGGGATGTTGCGGTATTTCAATATTTACCGGCCCAATGGAGAGCAAACCGCTATTCTTGTCTTTGCCGCGTTTAGTCAAGCTGGAGTAGAGCGTTTGACATTTGCCCACAGTTACTTTTACGACAGTTCTGTATGGAATATATGGGTTTTAGCTTATATTAGTGTGAAGAAAGAAGATTATGTTGACTTACTGTTGATTTGGTGCAACACCCTCTAAAAGCACGATCATGGTACGGCCTACTTGTCCAGTAATTGAGCATTCCAGTGAGACGGGACGCGCTTTCTTACGCCACGTTGCGCTGCCGTTCAAGGTGGTGATTTCAGCTTCCAGTTTTAAGCCGCTTAATGTCGCCATTAAGCGTGTCTTGTGGATTTTCGCAACCGCGAACACCACCAATCGCGTCTTTTCTTGAGATAATGTCTCTAATAATACAGATAATTATAATATACAGTAGAGAAAATACTTATAATATTGGAATGTAAGCCAAAGCAACTAACCGACAAGCTCACGATGTTGTGGCAGAGGTGTTGGAGCGATCGTGACATCGTCATCATCATTTCGTGTATCCTGCCGCATAAAACCGCCCACAGGCGTTTTCTTCACACCATATTTGGCGGCATCGTGCACCTCATTGGACATGGAACTGCGCTGCACAGTCTTCGTTTCTGGCATTGTGCCATACAATTCAAGCAAATTGTAAATAGTTTTCCAGCAGTTGGGCGTTTGTAGCAGCGGTTGTATGCCATCAAAGCCGTTTTTGGTAATTGTATTATAGTCACCGCTAACGCTGGTGGCGCACACTCCATTAAGCGATGCTTTGGATTCCAGCGACAATTTGAACATGTGCTGTTCACTCACAGAAGTGGTGGGACTGTCGCGCAAGGGCGAGGAACTGGTCTCATTTAAATTTGTATAGCCTAGCGGTGTGAATAAATTAAATTGTAGTTGTATATTTATATGAAAAAGTTTTATATTTTGAAATACCTAGCTTGCCTTTAACCGATTTGCCAGTTGAGCGTAATTTCTGCGCAAAGCTTGAGGGCCGATTCCGCGCATTTGGTGAGGGTGTCAATTGAATTAACGGGCCAATGCCACTTGGACGCACCCTATGTGTATATACAACAACAGTTATTTTAGAATAATGTGTATAAAATAAACAAAACACTGTTATGCTTGCACTCACCTGCCGCCAATGGGATGTGTCATTGATATCATTTCATTGAATTTGTCATAACGCTCATCGGAGGAGTTCTCAGTATGCGCAAAACGATCCGATACTGAACCAAAGCCGACAATATCATTGGGTTCGGAGGCTGAAAGGAACGCATATAAATAAGAAAATAAGATTTTATTTTTTAGTTGAAAAAAAGCGCCCTGCTTACCTAAACTACATTCATCCTTGGCATGCGATTTTCTAATCAAATCCGGCTGCTGATGGAACTCATTTTGCGCTTCCTTCACATTCTGATACATGTTTGTAATTTGATGTAGTAGACGTAGGAGTGGCATATTGACCTATTTTACAAATAAAATTATAAAAGAAAATTAATAATGAGTTATTAAAGGGATATATTTTACAACAAACACTTCAAACTTTATTATAAAAGAGTTCAAAGGATTCAAATGTTATGTTAAGTTAGTAGATAGAGATGTGCAGGAAGGCACTTGGGCAATTTTGAGCGCTGTTCTTTGTGATATCAATCAACTCCTACTAAATCAAAAAGACCCGTATGATTCGGTAAAACGCTTGAAATCTGTTACAAACTTCTTTAGACATCAATTTTTAGATATCAATTCTAACCAATTCGCTTGCTCCGCCGAAGATAAGCATTCCAAGGTTTTTCAACCTCGGTCTGGGAAAAGCTGGATAATGCTTAGATGATTCCATCTCGCCTTTCTCGAAACAGCTTTGGCATCATGCATCTATTGGACAATGTTCAGTAAGGACACCAATGATGACCCCGAAATGGACCGTGCTGAGAAAAAGGAGTTCGAAGGACCTATTACCCTACACCGCGATCAACTGCACATCAGAAGCGATAACTGTGCTCTTGCACAAGTCGACCATGGACTGCCAACCCACCCCGATTCCGACGTCAATTTTGTTAGGATACCCTCTCTTGCAAGCTTGTCCGCTTCACAGTTACCATCGATTCTTCGGTGACCGGGTACCCACTCGAATAAAATAGTAAAATGGCTAGAAGCTATTGATAAAAATGTTAGACACTCCTTAACTAGCTTAGAGCGTACTGCCATCGATTTCAATGCTAGTATTGTCACTCTACTGTTTGAGTAAATGCTCTAACGGATGTCACCCCAAGAAGCAGTGTATCCACTATTACTTTAATCGCATCGACACTGCAGACAGTTGTCTGGTAGCTTAAACTGGTGTTGATTGAGAGTTTTCGACAGAAAATTCCCCTTCTCATCTTCCCCCTTATCTTCGATCAATCCTCCATCGGCTTTTCCCTTCTCGCATATCCCTCTTAGGTAAGAGCGCAGAGAAGAAACAACTAGGGGACGGTTCCCTGGTGCAGTGGTCCAACTAAGCAAGGATTCAATCAAACCGACCTAATAATTTCAGAGTACCCCTATTTGGGACCCTTCATGTACCCACCGTGACTAAGTCTGACAGCGACCTTTTCCGCATTGCAGCAGCCGGAAATATTCACACGTGCGACGTACATAGTTGTTGTGATTTTTTTTAATAAAATGTCCGTTATCTTTCTGTACACTTTTGACTAAATATTGCAATATTGTTATGCACTCACCTGTTGTGAAATATAACGTATATTAAGACTCAAATTGATAACGGTGCTGGTATGCTTCTTCAACTGACGCCGCGACATATAAATAACATTTTGACGCGCTTGATCCACCATACCATCGGATTTCTTCAACACCTCCAACTCAACACCCACACGTTCGCACAAAAACAAAGGTGTATCCAACATGATCGACTGCCGTCCAGCGCCATTTGTCTTCTTATTCATTTTGGCCGATTTATTCTTCTTGTCACCAGCCTCGCTAACGACAATATCAACGCGTATGGAGTCAAAAGTGCCAATGAGTGAGAGATTGGTGCCGAAATTCTCCAAGGATGAAATGTCTACAAAAATTAATTATATTTATAGATTTAATGTTATGCTAAAGGTTTATTTTTCATTAGCTACATACCCGCATTGGCGAATTTATTGACCATCTGCTGCGGCATTACACCCAAGCATGTGAGCAATGGTTCGAAAATCAAATGCGCATCGAGCAGTTTTATTGAGTCCTGCAAAATGCCGCCGCGTGTTTGTACGGCGCCCGGTAATTTCACCGGTGCCGGCCGTATAATTTCGCGCTCAACCGAATTCTCTCTCTTCTTATTCTCCTGCTGTTTGGCCATCCAAAAGTACAGGTCCTCCTTTTGATTTTCCGGACCGAGCCAAAATTTATTTACCGAATTGCTAGAACTCAATGAACCCTCCTGCAATGCACCATACTCTGAAAAATCGCAAAATAAATTAGAAATATAAAATATTAATTATAATAAAAGCTTACCGAATTCCGGCACCTGTTTTTCCACCAAACCAGAGATTATCGGCAGCATTTGTATGCTGGAACGAGATGAATTGCCATGTGAAATATTCGAACCCTTACTAAGCGCTTTGCTGCAAGACGCAACAAAGACGTTGGTTGGTGTAAGCGTTGGAGGGACACGTTACAAAAACGGAAGAACCACGCATATTTACACGACAGCGGACAGGTACATAGAGGTTATCATATACATATATATTTGGAAATATATAGCCAATTGCGTGGGGGTTACAAACGCATATACAAAATGAGAGTAATGAGAATAAAAAAATGAATTTCGTATAAACAAACAACAGTATGTACATATAATTAATTAAAATATTTTTCAAATAACGGTTAAATAAGGAAATAAGAACTCACCCTTTTCGCGACGTATGTATGTTCGGCGAAGCGGAGTTCGATCGTTGTGCGGCGCCATGCAGCGACGCCTCATTGGCAAAGCCCATGCCAAACTGTGAGTTATCTAAATAGGTTTTTTAATAAAACATTTCGAATTAGCACAAACATATATATATATATATACAGTTAGATTTTAACAAATTGTGTATAGCTTGTGCTATAGACATGAGTGCCAGCGGTTTGTTGTAGCGTGTGCAAAAGTGTCACAAAACAAAGCGCAAAACAAGTGGAAATCCAAATAAACAGACAATCATGTATATATTACAAAACTATACGTTTTGTGGATAGTTTGGAAAATATTTGAAAATATTGAAAATTAGAATCGAAAAGTTTAGTGTGTGTGTGTGTGCGTGTATATAAAGTGTGATCAGCACATTTCAGCCATGGTATGAAATGAAACAAAACATAAAAACACATAAAGAAGACAAATACAAACAAATTGCGAAACTAAAAAGGTGCAAGACACAGTTTTTGAAATCAAATTGACGATTATAAAAAGCAGTAAAGAATACAAATAATGACGCTGCCACAATACCAAAAGGAACACACAAATATTAAATACAGTACAAATAACGGTAAAAATATGCACATAAATAGTTACTAAAACACGATATAAAAAAAAGAGGGCGTGAGTGGGAGAGAGCAGCAGATTGTCACCATAAACTGAAATGCACGCAATCAATACTTGAAAAAAAAGTTAAATTTAAATAAGAAGTTAAATTATTGCCACGCGTGAAAGCATTACATGTGCTTCCTTGCCGAAATCACGAAATCTTCATTGTGTATTTGTGTGTGTATGTTTTTAAGTTCTCAAGCGCTTGGGCCTCAAATATTATAGAATATCAGCCAATCAAGTGGTGAGTATAAAGAGACAGCAAAGCTTAAAGTTTTGGAAGCTTAATAAAGAAAATTAAGTAAGTATATAAATGTTGTTTGAGATATAGAAAGTGTATACGTGATCTCCTCGAAAGTCATTATATATATATATGTATATAGAATGAGGGGAAAACGCTGTTTTGTACGTTTTGAGAGGTGGTTAATCAAAAATACCAATATGATTTCGATGATGCTGTGTTTGCCCAAGTAATAAAGCATTCTCACTCTCTTCGGGATTATCGACGACTCCCGCATAGACACCCATATCGGCTTCACCTTCACATTCCGCATCGTCGCATTCCTCCTCCTGTTGCGGAAACGAGAATGTCACATTTATCGGACGCGCCAATTTATTCTTGTATTGATGTTCGAAAAGTATGGGATTATAGAGCGTATTCTTCCATTGACGGCTCAACACAATGACGCCCTAAAAATTGAAAGTTTCACCACATGCGCATTAATATTATTTTAGTGTATAACGTACCTGTCGCAAGGTATTCAAATGTGGTACATCGCTTTGTTTGAAGATTTGCTCAACCCTCTGCACACCCTCGTCCAACACCAGTTTTTGCATTATGTAACAGAGTTGGCAGCTGGGATCCTCTTGTAAAGTTTTCGATAGCAGCGTGTAATTGTTGGCATAGCGACTCTGCATACAAAAAATATATTATTAACATAACCTCAAATTTTGTATGTGTTTGCAAACCTTCTTAATTTTCGGACTGCGCTTTATTTTCTCATTATCCAGCGCATCCGCCATTAAACACGCGGCGATGGCTGTTTGACGCGTATGCAAAGCACGCATAAGCGACACAATCTTTATAGCCAAACGGTTGCTGGGATTCATCCAGGCGGTGATAGCTGGTGAAGCGGTACTCAAGAGATTCCAATCAAGTCTGAAAAGTAATATTTCAATGGATGCAAATCATACACAATAAATCAGTAGTCACAGGCTTACCGCGTTAAATCAATTTTCCTTGTGATTGGTACGCAAGGCGGCGCAGCGAAATTGAACCAAACCGATTTCAACTCAATTACACAAGAAGAATTTTTCTCCGTTTCCTTCACATTTGGCGTTTTCTTTTCGAAAGCGTCCTTACCACCATTTTTAGACTTTTCCGCGTCTTCCTCAGCTTGTGGCTTTGTGTTGGGTTTACGTCCCTCGCTCATGCTATTTGTACGCTCATGCACAATTATATTTTCCAAAGCTGTTTGGAATTTCTCCTTTGGCGTTTTCGGTGTTGGTGGTTTTTTAGTGATCAAGCGCCAAGCTGCCTCGGCTTTCGATGTCGCACCGACATCGGCATTCGCACTGCCCACAAAATCACTTATATTTACGCCACGCGCAATGCCAGCCGCCTCGGTGGCGCTCTCCGCAATCTCGGCGAGATCTTCTTTAGTGTTCTCGGACTTTTCGAAATGTGAACGCTTCACAATCTTCACGCCGACACCCTCTAGACCGCATTCAAACATTATGTAACCAATACCTTCAATGCCGCCCGTACTTTCGGGCATCTTAAGCAGCTCAAATAACACTTTACTCTTGTGTTCCGGTATGGCAGTCACAATTATTGGCGACTCTTGACCACAACTCGATTCGGTTTTGAGTCGACGCAATTGTACATGCGCACGACCCACATCGAGTGTTATTACCAATTCCTCCAGCTGTTTTTCGGACGTTTCAATAAGTATTGGCTCACCCTGTATGTTGTCGGGACGTGTTTGTGAGGACAAATGCGCCAAGAGTGCGCGTGTGCCCTTCATAATGCCACCCTTCTTCTGACTATTGCCCGATTGCACGGTTTGTTGTATGTAAACGTTATGCATGGAGGCGCGTGTCGTTTTGCCCAAGTGGAATTTCGTCGACACGCCTTCAATGTAGAATGTGAGCAATGAGACGCAACTGAGATCCTAGAGAGAATAAAACAAAATTTATTTATTTATAAATACAAAAACAATATATAAATCCAATCATTCACCTGTACATTATCCAAGGCTGCGACCGAGATTACCTCTTCAATTATGGAAGATTGCAGCATAGTGATACTGACCTTGGGTAATACAATTAGCCCCTGCGTCTTTGTCGATATGCTCTCTTCGTAGACATCACTGAGAAATGAGTCACCCGGACCCTGTAGATTACGTTCCGTTGTTGAACGCTTGGAATTCGAATGCACCTGCGTAATATAACGGTAGTTAATTTATTAAATTAGCTGCACACATATTCAGATGCTCACCTGTGACCAGTAACTCAAACTTTGATCCCGCTTGAGTATATTGTCATTCTGCACCTTTGCAATACACGAGGCATGTATGTGATTGACGACCGAGAGCAAATGCAGTGAAGAGATGGTAGGTATGCTGGCTTCCACCATGCTATTGGATAAATAATTATGGAATTGTTAGGAATAAGTACAAAAATTAAAGAAAAAAAAAAATTGATAAATGTAAAGGGTGATCCATTTCGAGGTTCCCTACTTTTTAAAAGAAAAAAACGGAGAAAATTAAAATTCAATGTAGAAAGTTTATTATCACTCAAAAGAACATTCTTTGCCATTTATTTTTTAAAGATTATCTCTTTCAAATGTTGGCCGCAGTTATGTCTCAGATGGTCCATCCGTTGTGTCCAATTTTCGATGACTCGTTGTTGTTGTTGTTGTAGGGGTTACCCAGGCCTGCCTGAACCGACAAGCCTAGCCAAATTGTCATCGAAGTCATCTAACGGGAGGCCCAGGAAACGAGCTGTTTCGATATGGTCGTGACAAAGAGTAAGGGGTGTTAGATGAGTAGGGTTAAGGGGGCAAATAGGTGGTTAGTGTCATGCGGGGACTCTTTGCATGCAGGACATATGTTGAGTAAGTCTGGGTCTGGTCTGAATAGGTAGGAGTTTAGTCGGCTACAGTATCCAGAACGAAGTTGCGCAAGGGTCACTCTAGTTTCGCGAGGCAACTCGAGCTCTGTGTCTGCAACGGGGGCTGTTGTTTCTCCAAGTACGCCATTCACGGGGAGGGAGTCAGTGAAGGTGTTAATAGCTCCTCTGTGAATGGCGTTCAGTGCTTGTCTATAGTTAGTCGCATCCAAAGTCCTGTCTGTATAGTCTTTTAGGTCGTCGACGTATTTCAGGAAGGTACTCTTGATGGCTCTGGTAGGCCGATCGGCTTCCAGTAGGTGACTGATATCCCACGATCTTGGTGGCCAATCGACCGGCCCAAAACTTGAAACTTTCTGATCACCGAAGTGTTTTCTCAGTGAATATATTGATTGATGCGATGTGTACGAAGTGGCGTCGTCTTGTTGAAACCAAAAATCACCATGATCACGATTGAATTTCTGACATCAAATAGTCGGTTATCATGGCGCGATAACGGTCACTATTGACGGTTACGTTCTCACTGGCATCATTTTTGAAGATTCCACCGGCACACAAACCATAGAACGAAGCGTCTTTGTTTGGAAAGGTCGAGCGCCTGCATTTTTTCACAAGCTGTAGTTTGTACGCTTTTTCTTTAAGATCCCGACATAAAATGTTCATACGTTGCTGCTAACGGTGCCATTCGTGATTTTTCGTAATACAGTTGAACAGTTTGTAAACTTTGTTCAAGTCTTTCCATGGAAAGACTTATTTTGCAATTTAATAAGAGTGACCTTTTTGTACTCTACTAGCTACAACCTTAAATCCAAATCGTTTTCGAACACTGAAACGGCTTACTGGCACCTGTTTCATACTGAAAATCTTTTAACAAAAGTTTTTCAAATCATAAGTAACGTCAAGATGTTTTCAAAACAATTAGCAAGAAATGTCGTATTATTTTCAAACAACAATAATTTACTGCATATTTATATTTTTGATGTGCTTGCATGGAGGAAGATCACAGTACAATATACATGTAGGCACAGTGGATTATATAGAACCACATACCCACCGATAATTACTAATAAACACGTATTTGCAGCGGAGAGATCTAGTGCCAAAGGTGGATGTCAGCGACCCAACGAAAGGTTTAACCGATGCCGAAATCGATATGGCGCTAGACGATCTCTCCTTATCGGATTTGAATGTGCTAAACAAGCTGATTGATCGGCCGAATGCGCCGGATTATGACTACGTCGATTACGACAGGTAAAGTTTAGGGGAGTTTAAAGAAAATATACTAAAATAATAGTTTTATTTGAATTCAAAGTCACAACTATGCACTGGGGCCACCGCGTGATCATACCTTCGACGGAAACCCGATGGACGATGATTCGAATATAAACTATTATGATGACATAGATGAGCCACAAAGAGATGCGCGCAATCCTTTACATTTCAAAATACCGCGCAAGAGCTTAATGCCCTTCATGGAACAAACGGAGAATCAGCGAACGAAACGCGACAATGGACGGGAAATAAAACAGGCAAGTAATTCAATTTGGAAAGTTGCGATTTTGTATTCGCAATGCATTTAAAATTTTCTTCACTCTCCCTCACTCTCTTTCTTAGGCTGCCGTGGATGCAGAGTATATAAGGCAACTGGAGAACTCTTTTCCACGTGACCAGGAGCAAAATAACAATGAGGAGAGCGAAGACAAGAAGGAGCATATACGCGTGAAACGCAATTGAGTGCAGCAACTGGATCAAGTCATATATATTACATTCTAATTTATAAACTTATATTTTATGATTTCAATAAATTTATATATTTATCAATAAGTGCAGCACTGCCACAATAAACCACTCACCGCTGCAAGCCCTCAAGCATGAGGGGCGTTAGAAAGACATTAACCTGTCCTTTGAGACGTGCCACCACCGAAGTGCAGGCTGCACCCTCCGCTTGTAGGCTCATAAATTCACCATCGTCGAAACCATTTGTCGTCTTCTCACTCTCCTCCTCCTTCAACAGCACACTGGGATCCCACGGATGCGACTTTGGACCGCCCATAAATGTGGCCGAACTATTGCTGCCGGTGGCATTCTCATAGCGTGGCACCACTTTGATCTCACGCCAGCAAGCATACAAATCGAAGTGTGGCAACATTTTACTGCCAATATAGGTTAGACCGCCATCTTCGTTTTCGTGAAACATGGGCGTCGAAAATACGTCCGGACCGGATGGAAATGAGCACGCAGTCCAGTTGAAACACTTCACTTGCGACAAATGATTCAAATAGCTCGCCATCAGTAATGGTGAGTCGATGATGGGACGATTCACTTGTTGGTGTAAGTTGACGAGCGCGACATCCTCCTGCGAGGACATGGCCGAGATGAAAGAGTTAGATGACAGTGATGGTGTGCCGGAAGAAGAGCCACGAGAGTCCACCTGTTGATTGGGATGTCGAAAAGAAACAAAAACAAATTACATTTTCTCTATTGCAAATTGAATTTAGTGCGAAAAAGCTACTGTGTCGTGAGTTTGAACTGGAGGCAAACTAAATTTGCGCTAAGAGAGGTAAGCAAAACGAGCAGCATCTAACGCTAAAGCATCTAACGCTAAGTCACTGTAGCGAAATGATACACTAAAGTATGCAAATCACACAAAAATTAAAAACATTTTAAAGCGAAAGAGACGTGAGCTATGGTTAAGTCTTCGGGCTCAGACGAACGGAATAAACTTCTAATACTTAAAGCATGCTAACACATATGTATTTGGTTAAAAAATGATGCTAATAAATCACATCCAAACTATTTTATGTACTTTACAGTTATTTTGTGGCGAAAAATACAGAAATTATATGATACTATTTAAGTATATGTCCTCTGGAGATACGTAACCCGGAATCTTACCAGTTATTTATACCGAGAGAATTGTTAACTCGGCGGCATTCCGTAAAACTATTTCGAAAATGCTTTCTGAAGCTACAACAAAAACATCAAGTTCGGCTACCGTTACGAAGATAAAGTCTACATACCGGGTTTTTATACGGAGAAGAGTATTTTTCCAATTTATTTAGAATATGTTTTCTGAAGATAGAACAACAACATAAAGTTTATCTTCTATTCTTCTCATAGCAGTTTGGTCTACTTAACGGATTTTTGTACGCAGAAAACTGCTAACTTGACGGTATTTTTCTAAATTATTTGGAAAATGTTTTCTGAAGCTACTATAGCAATAAAAAGTTCTCATGACAATTGAATCTACGTAACTAATTTTTTTACGGATAAGACAGGCTTCCTCAAAATCCTTTGAGTAATTTCTCCACGGCTACAACAACATTAAGCGCTTTTTAAAGGTCAACGGAAATTTGTATGCTTTCAATTCGAAATTAAGAATTGAAGTTTTTCACGGACTGATATGAAACAAGTAACGAAAGGCAAAGTTCGGGTGCAACCGAACATTTTATACTCTCGCAATTATTGATGTAATTTTATAGAGACAACACAATTTGACCCATATATTCGGCATAAAGTGCAATAAAATAACGAAGTTCATCATATACAGTATATGAGGGATGAGGTAATTCCTGAACCGATTTCACTCATTTTCACCATCAACATGCATTATATTATATGCTTACTTAATTTCGCTAAGACATTGCACATTAACCCTCTCATGTCAGAATTAAAATGGGCGGAGCTAACATTTTTTTTGGGACAGATATATATTAGTCTTAACTCAAATATGAAGTGATAAAAATTTCAAAGTCCTATGTATCCTGGTTCATTAGTCACAGGATGTTGCTTATAGGCACAAATTAGATTATTATAAAAAAACTAAACACTTTTCTCGTGAAATTTTTTTTTTTAATAACTCTCTTATCTATACTTATTTATATAGTTCACTTTGTTTTAAAATAAAACAATTTTTTTTATGTTTTTGAGCACTTTTTGTATAAACACTTCAGTATAACTTTTTCGCGAAACCGATTTTGTCAATTCCACTCTGCGGAGAAGGCCTACTGAATGAATACGTGCACAGCTCATTACAAAAAATGTAACTGTAAGCTTGCACAACACATAAGTCTACATAATTGAAAAAACCGCTGGTCAAAAATATTTAAATAACGAGAGTTAGAAGACGGTAAGTACAATGTTGCCTATAGGCAACATTTGGCATGAAAGGGTTAAGACATTGCACGTTAACCGATAAGGTATTAAGCCAATCGAATTTTTTAAAAACCTAGAATTAGGTATATGGGAGCTGGGGGAAGTTATGAACTGATTTTAACAATTTTTAATTAGGATATCTGAGAGATTTACCCATGTTTTCGGTTAAAAATTACCCTTAGGCGCTGAGTTCATCATGTCCGATATCCGGAGCCTTGAAAAGTTATAGTCCGATTTCGACAATATTTCACAAGTGATGCCACAGATCATATACAGTATTTGTGTAAAGTTTTATTCCGCTATCTTCAATGGTTCCTTATGTATATATTATAAAGTAAAGAAATAATATGGAATTCAAAATTGAGTTATATGGGAAGTAGTCGTGGTTGTGAACCGATTTTACGCACTTTGCACACGTGTCGTCAGGGTGTCAAGAAAATTTTATATACCGAATTTCATTGTCGGTCGAGTACTTCCTGAGATATGGTTTTTAACCCATAAGTGGGCGATGCCACGCCAATTTTCCATTTTTTAAAAAAGTTTGAGTGTAGTTTCCTTCTGCCATTTTTTTTTGTAAAATTTAGAGTTTCAGAATTTTATACAAGAAACCTATTTGGGGGCAGCCATTTCCTAAAAAAAAGTTACATCCAATCCCTAGTGCGATCCTTAGTACCAAATTTAACTTTTATAACTTTATTGTTGCCTTAGTTATGACACTTTATGTGTTTTCGGATTTCGCCATTTTGTGGGTGTGGCAGTGGACCGATTTCGCCCATTTCCAATAGCAACCCTTTGACGGTCCCAAGGAACATGTGTACCAAGTTTCGTTAATATCTCAAATTATCCGTTGCACGGACGGACGGTCATCTTGATCATTTTATATCTATTTCTAAATCGTTTTATGAATTACAAACAACCGTTATGTGAACAAAATTATAATACTATCTTAGCAACTTTGTTGCGAGAGTATAAAAATCAAGGGAACTCTTTGCTGTGGGCAAGGTCAATCTTTACGTAGTCATAGTAGTTCGAACTGGCCATTGTCCCATCGGGATTCACGCGGTCAAACTAAAACATTTTACCGGATGCTAGCTGCAGAAGCTCCCGCCTTTGTGAGATCTAGGCAAACCTTTCTGGGATATAAATTTTTTTGGCCATCCTCGCGAATTATATATGGGAGTAAAGAAGCAGATTTGTAGTAAATTCTAGGCGCTTTGTCGATTCTTAAAGTTAAATGAGGGTGTTACATTTTTTAGCATCACAAAGAACTGTCCTTAATAGTCTAAGTGTGTTTCCTTTCTAGGGAACAGCCGTCGAACCTAACCTAACATAATATGAAAATTATTATTTGAATCGTATGAGAATTTAAAGTGAATTGTAATTAGGATTGTTACTCAATTTTAGCATAACCACGAAGACAAAATCACTTCAACTAGCAACATGCATTTCACACATAACCTCAAAAAAGCTAAGAAACAACAATGCACATGCAATTAAATCTTAAAATACATGCAGACATAATTTAGAATTATGAAATTTGTAGGTTATTAAAGGTACAAAAATAACTAAATTCAAAAATATTTTAAATCTAAATTAAAAAAGGAAAACTATTTCAAAAAGAAACTACGACTAACGCACAACAGACGTTGTTCAACGTATTCATAACAATTAATTTCAGTTTTTTACAATTCCAAGTTGGAAATAGAAAGACTTTTTTTAGCAAGTAGTAGTATTAGTAGTAGTAGTAGGATAGTAGATGTAATTTGGCGCTAAGTCTACTCACATCATGAATAAAATGTCGATACTCAGGTCTTGATGAAATATTTGATAGTTTTCTGATTGGTGTGGCAAGACCATGAATACGTCTCACGTCTTCGTTCTATGAAATTGATGAATTTTGAAAAGAATCGCATGTGGAATATTTTGTATATAAAGGTATATAGACATAATTTAAGGGGTAATTTTTTTGGGTCGGCTTTAGTATAGTATCCCCCGATTTCAGAGTTAAAATGGGTATGGTTGGAAAGAGGACGATCTCCAGATTACGAATATATATAATAGTTGCCGCAGGAGACTTATAGTTTTCGAGATATTCGCATTTAAAGTTGAAAATTTCACAAATTTTATGTGGCGATATTTCGATTATTACTTAACTTTTAATTTATATAATACGCTTATTATACACTAACACTTCACTAAATTGTTTCCACATACTTATTTTATATCAATTGGTTTAATATTTGCTTTAAATAAGCATTTTAATTTTTAAACAATTTTGTTTATATGCACAATAACCATGTTGACAGATATCAAGTGTTGCCGAATCTACATATTTTACAAACGAATAAAAGTTAATAAAAAAATTACATGATTTATAATACATTTATTCCTGTTTCTTGAAAACCCATGATATTGGGTGGACCAGAGTTATTTTTCAAAAGCGCGGCCGAAGGCCGCAATTGCAGAAAAAAGAAATACGCGAAAGATTATTATTTTTATTTTCATTTGTTTGGTTATGGCAATACTTGATATCTGTCAACCTGGTTATTGTGCATATAAACAAAATTGTTTAAAAATTAAAATGCTTATTTAAAGCAAATATTAAACCAATTGATATAAAATAAGCATGTGGAAACAATTTAGTGAAGTGTTAGTGTATAATAAGCGTATTATATAAATTAAAAGTTAAGTAATAATCGAAATATCGCCACATAAAATTTGTGAAATTTTCAACTTTAAATGCGAATATCTCGAAAACTATAAGTCTCCTGCGGCAACTATTATATATATTCGTAATCTGGAGATCGTCCTCTTTCCAACCATACCTATTTTAACCCTGAAATCGGGGGATACTATACTAAAGTTTCCCCATTTTTTTTTGTGTTAAAAGGTTTCTTAATTACGACTTAATTATACACAAAAACATGCATAATACATACTCGACTCGGTGATTATATTGTTAACAAAGTTATTATGGGTAGTTTTCATTTTTCAAGTGTTTAGCACAATAAATATGAAGTAATTAAGTTGGCTGAGTTTACTTTAAGTGAAGTTTAACGTTTACGAAAATATTTAAGCTAAAAAGGTTGGAAATTTATATGTAAATTCGTTTGAATTGTTTTTGTATATTTTTTCCGATTTTTTTTTGCATTTGCTTTAGAATTTGAATATAAAAATAATGAGAAAATTGCTTGAAAGCTGCAATACTAAATCATGAAAGAAAGTGGTGTAGGCATCTTGGAATACAATTTTTCCTTTTTTTTTTTGTTTGGTAAAAACGCATTTGACACTTAAACTTAGGCATACCAATTCTGTGGTGCTTTGTGGACGCTTCGGCAGTGTTTTGCATTCCGGCGCGTGTATTTCCAAATCGCTGCGGTAAGTGGAGAGCGTGAGGCCGGCATTTTCATTTTGCGCACCAATGCTATAGAAATATATTTGATGGAAAAAAGTAAATAACGGAAAATTCTCGATATAAAATGTATTTCAGCGCACCTCAGATCGGATGAAAAGCGTTTCTTGCCAGAGAAAACTATCGAACCATTGCGATTTTTGATGGAACCACCTTGCGACATCATATTCGATATATCCTCCTCAGCGGAGAAGAACATCTCGGAGGGATTCTCCGAGGTCAGCGATATCGTGCGCTGCACTTCGCGCGTCAAATGATCAGCGCCGTTGGCGTGCGGTGTTTCGCTGTACTGCTGTGACTGCATTGGCAAATCGGCGATTTCATACTCAAGCGGATGCGAATGTGGTGCTGAGTGTGACATTTCATCGGGTATCTGGAAAGCACAAGCAAATATTACATATGTCTTCAGATGTAAACTATTCAAAGCAGTCGTTCACCTCCAACTCATCCTCCACATCTGCTTCGCCGGTTAGACGCGAATCGGATATGCTAGTTTTCGGTGGTGAAACTCGTAATGTGTTGTTCTGCGATTGCGATTTCGCTGTGTCTGAGCCACGTCGGTATGCCACCTGCAGCTGTGATTCATTCGAGTCCTGACGCAGCACTTTCTTCGACGGACTATCCAAAAGACGCGCATATGGCACCTCGACAGAAGTTTGTCTGCTAATTGAGGTATATTAGCGACCAACAATTATACACCACACTTGCTTACTCACCTATTTGTGGTGTACGAGTAACGCTTATTGCGACGCTCCAGCGTATTTGGCGAACCAATGCTCTCGCGAGATTTGCGCCCACTAATGTCTGATATTTCAATGGCATTGCCTATCTTCAGCTTGCCACCCACTTCCTTGCTGCTCAACTCCGATTTTTTAAGACTGCCGTTACGCAGTTCCACGCTGGGCCGGTAATGTTTACCTTTGCCATTGAAGTCGTTGCTGTCATGCAGTGAAACTGAATGCAAGCTGTACGGTGGCGTATGGAACACCAGTTGACCTTGATGTAGTATACTCTCACCAAAGCCATAATCCTTGTTGTTGTTGATTATGCTAAAAAAAGAAATTATTAAGATAAATATTAAGAGATTTTTAATGGGACTTACTAATAACGTGCTATGTTGTAGTTGTCCTGTATATCCTGTGCGGAGGGTTTGAAAAATTTCAAGCCATTACGATTGCTGCCGAAGAATGCGCAACCGCCTATGCAGCCGCAGCGTGAGATCTCCGTGCCTGTTGAAGGTGGTGGCGCAGGCGCAGTATTACTATTGTTTGTAGACCACAAAAACCATAACCGCTTGTACTTAGCATCATGCTCGCGCAAAAAGCTGGAAAATGTTTATATAAAATTATTTTTTTTATATTCCAACTCACATTACGCTCAAAACTTACTTATGCTGCACGATATGTAGCTTGTGATCGGGGATGGGCAACGCAGACGCACCCTCTAGCAGTATCGGTCCCAATGAAGTGCAGCCAACCTCGACCCAATTCTCGAAAAACTCCGTCTCATATGCACGTTTAGTCTCCGAGAAACTGTCGCGCAATTTCCTGTTATTTTCTTCGCGCGAATCGCGTCGTTGCGAAAACGAATTCGAGCTGCGTTTCGGCTTGCCAATATGTTGTTGTTGTTGAGCTTGTGACTCCGACTTTATGGAATCCTGTTCGGAACGACGCATTTTGCCCGAACGATTGCTGCCCGTGGTGTTGGTGTTGTAGGAGTTGGTAAGATTTGAATAAGAACTGCCATTATGCATGAAGAGACGTAAGAGTATGGATGGTAGTAAACCGGAGATGCCAGACTTAACACGTTGCCCATGCAAGTTGCAGTTGGCCAAGCGTATGGGAGATACCCACGCATGCAACGCTGTGCCACTCTCAATTAAATACACATCTACTGCATCTATGGATACACGCGTCATTTTGTACTTAATGTCCTCAGCTGAAGGACATTTGTATTTATTCTCCTCCTTAGTGTGTGGACACTGGTTACTCGGTACGCCATGATGACAATTGCGCACGGTTTTGGGTGATTTTAAGCAATTCTCCGGATCAACTGCCAGCAGCACTAAGGTCTCCAAGCCGACCACTATATTGCAAAGCTGTGGTAATGTGAGTTTTCCCGATAATTTTCCCAGTTGCACTTCAACTAACCAAGAATACTCCAAGGTGTCTTCGTCTAGCGCGCAGCCTTCGTTACTGAACATCGCATGACCGCGTACCTGCACTGCGGAGAGTAGTAAGTGGCCCTGATTTATGTGCTTATCTCGATTGGGACGCACTACCAGATCTGAAGTGATCAAATATGCGGGACTAACTAAAACTTGCAGCGTTGTCTCGTGAAAACGCTTATTCATCTCGAAACCAAAGCGTTCAATCAGAACAACTGGACACGGCGGATCGTTCTCGTTGCAATTCTTCATCACATGCGCTTGTATGTCGTGTATGATTAGTGAAACGATTACTTCCAATGGACGATACAGACGTGGATCGAAAGGCTTTTGCTTCTCCTCTGGCACAGTCACCTCCGAAATAGACTTCGTTGCTATGTCTTTCTCTTTTGACAGCAGCTGATCTTTAGGATTCGCTGTTGTGCTGGTTGAGGTGCTCTCCTTCAAATTAACATTTGACTGCTCCATGTCGGTGAAATTTTGATCTTCGCCAAATATGTTCTCCTTCAAATTTATGAAATTACGCAACACATTGCCATAACACATGAGCACCGAAGAACCGATCTCCAGTTCAACGGTTACTTGGTCGGCAGCTAAGGTGGCTGGATCGAATTTGTGTTGCTCGGGTTTTTGCCAAGAGGAGACGGGCGACTTGCGTATTTTGGGTATGCGCATGGGGCTCAGTAGAATTTCCTCTTTTTCAGGTGTAGTGATATCAGCTTGTGGATCGGGACCCAACGGTGGCACTGGATGGTACACATACTGTATTGATAATGCCACTATGGGCACAGTCCAACAGTCTATCCAACCGGCGCTGAAGAGAAAATAAACAACAACACATTTTAATAATGTTAAATATATAAAATTTTTGATTACATACCTGCGCTGGCATATTTTTCGCCACTTTTTCGTATACAATTCCGGTCTGGTTTTAACTCGACCACCGCGTGTCAAAAGTCGCGCATTTTCATCGATCGCCAAGACAATGGGGCGCACCGAGGACACCTCTGGCACATACAAACTCAAGTCTAATCCTTCGCCATGTATCCAAAATTTCAGTGTTACTGTTTTGGGCAGAAAATCGTCGAAAGGCAGCGCGAAGCTCATATCGAAAACGTCACCACAGAATGCCAAATGATTATTTTCCTGATTTGCGCTCGAACAGTCGATCCAATTGTACTCATTGCAGAGCATTAAAATCTCAAACTCATTCAAGAGTATATTGAATTTGCATGTGTATGGTACAAAGGCTAAAATATCGGGTCGTGCTTTGCTAGCCCAATCTTCGATGAGATCCTGAAAGAAGCATTTGTGTTTGTAAACTATGAAAGCAGTTGCTTTGCAGCCAGTTAAAGCGATGCTCCAATCTTGTGGTGCGTTCCAAAGCGTTGGGTAATGTATACGCACTTTATACTCGAGTGACTCCAGCTCGGCTAAGCTGCGGTACTGCAGCGAAGTGGTTGCTTCGACATGAAATAGCTGGCCTTGAATTTTGGATGTATAGCCATCAGCATGTGTTACCCACGGTATGGTCAATTCCACATAGGAGGCTGGTCCCACCGTAATATGCATGGCATTGGTTTCTTTATCTTTGGAGAAGAGTATATCGATTGTGGCCTCACTCAGCACACAGAGCGTGACATCGAATGATTGGTAGCTGCGCAACTCGCCCGGTTTGGGCGTCGGTGTAACTACCATCTCTTGCCAATCGGGTGGATAGAAAAACTTGAAGAGATGATCACGTTGACGATCCGCCCAGGGGCCATAGCTAAAATCAGTACCTTTCAAACATTTTATATTAATACCCCACACCGGTGGCGAGGGTTCAACAACATCTCCATTGGCAAGTATAATAGTGACTGGTTCTTCTGGCACCAAACCCGGCTCGTCCATATAAAAATACAATTCCATTTGGTTGCACATCATAACGACAAAACCTTCGCCCATATAACGCGGTGGTTCATCCACCAAACCGGTATACTTTGGACTGGGTGCAAACATAACCTTGGCATTCTCCACATTTGCCTTCACAAAATGCATGAAATGATCGAGACGACACACCGCGGGTTTGGTGCTGTACGTGCAGTGCGCCTCTTCCACCGAAATTGATAAAGTTGTTGGTGTCAAACGATTACCGAATACAAAACGGCCTGAACAAATGTCCATCTTTATCACCGGTATTAAATCGCGCCAAGTCGTGGCTTTCATGGCCTCGGAATTTTTAACACTCTCGCGCTTACTTTGGCGCGCTATTTCCATGTTCATGGTGTGCTCTTTAAGTTTGGAGCGCTCTTCGGAAGATAAATTATCCGTCTATGGGAGTGAAGAGATATTATTAGAGTATTTTTATTTTATTTTATTATTCATTGTAAAACTTTACCGGTATTAGCAGTGATGGCTTAAGTCCAAACGTTTTCTCCAGCTGATCATACAGGTCAGAGCGATTATATATGTGGAGCTCAAAACCATTTAATTGCACGGAGAGACGTGTGTCCGAATGTGAAAGATCTGACAACATGAAAAATTTAATTTACTGTTTTCAAATATGATAATGTGATGAATAACCAACCTTCGGAAACATCTTTGGGCACATAAGATCGCCACCAACGGAATATAAAATATCCATCTTGTACGCGCACTGAGTAGTCGAATGTTATATAGACGAAATCACGAAACATGATTTTCCCCGCCAATGGATTCAATGCTACTGAGCCTAAAAAAGGATTACAAGAAATTTATTTTATTGCACTTATGTACGTATAGAAATGAGAAAAGTTACCAATCTTAAAGTATGCGCCTTTTATGAACCAACGATTTACAATTTTTGTTATGAAAACACCAACCAGGCGGGAATTGTAAAATGTTATATAGGTAACCCATGTTATAGATGTCAGTAGAGAGCATAATAGCCATATCTAGAAATATCAAAAATTAAAATTATTTATTTTATTTAAATGATTAACAAACTTATGATTAACATATTGCATAGTATTTATTTTTCATACATATTTACATCATGCTGTTATCAACTACAGGTTACATACTATACAGGTGTCAACCTACCGGCGTTATTTACCACCCACATTCGCCATGCATATGTTTAAAATTTATTTGACAACTTGTTGTCTGAGGTCAAATACCCAAAGCGTTATAGTAAACAAACACTTGTTTACATGCCAGCCCAAAAACAACAATGTAAATAAACAAAACAGCTCAAATCAAAACAAAGCTAATGCGCATGAACTGTTTATGTCAAATTAAACAACATCAACAGCTGATTGATTCACTGTGTTTATTTTGCATAACTACTAAGACAGTTAAACACACCTCCGATCGGGGGCTTCCAAACCTTCATACCACCCAAAGTATGTACTATTGTAACATATGTAAGTACATATATACAGGACACAAGTAATTTTACTCAGAAACAAAACACCAATCTATAAAAGATGCAGCCAATTGAACAATACAAATATATTTATATTAAGTATGTTAATATATCAGTGTTGATATTTATTTAGCGAATACTGATTAGGACTCCACACTTTAATACCATGTTATATATATTTGGTATTCATAAACTGCAAAATTCGACAATGATTGGAATAAAACCATCAAAGTCTTTATTTTCAATTTTATTTTTATAGATACATATTTGTGTACATACATCTATAAGTATGCATGCTTCCGGAACAAATAAGGCAACGACCTCGCTACTATAACAATAGAGATAAGTAGAATTTCAAGTAGCGTATTGATTAAAATGAGGCGTAGAAATACAATTGATTCTAAAAAAATTCTATGATAACATAAATATGCAACTGTAGAAAATGCGATAAGCTTTTACACATTAATTAATATAAAGCTAACATTATGAATCACTTTAAGCCTGTACGTGTGCTGGATTTTATTACACTTATAGGCATGCACATTGGCCATAAGTTGATGATTAAACAGCTTATTAATACAACAAAAATATTTCTAACTAAAATGATATGGATGTGTTCTAAAACTCACATTAGTTAATTTCTCTTAACTATTGACTATTAATTTTTTTATATTTATAATATAATTAGTGTCACTCACCATTGGCGCATCGATTTTCATGTTTTCCAACGGTATGTGGCTGGTATTGTTCCAGGTACCCGCTTCGGGGAACCCGAAATTATTATCAGTCTCTTCAGAAACCATATCCATCTTGAAATTGCCTTATTATTATTTTAATTTCTTAAAACTACCGTATTAATCAGTCGCAATTTATTTTACATAAAGAAAAAAACATATATATATATATTGATAAGAAATATCACATCTCATCCGCTTATAATACACTGTACGGGCACTTCTCATTATATTCTAACATTTCGTATACATTTTTACACATTCTAACATCATTTTCCACTTAACATTATTAATTGATGAAACGAAATTTCTGCGATGCAAATGTATACGCCCTTATTTGCTACTGCTCTTTTTTTTAATGATCTGTGGACTTCGATTTTTCCCACTTTTGGCATTGGGGCTGCGCCCTATTGCCTTTGTCACTTTTCAACTGCTAACTTTCAAGGCTGATAAATAATTGAATTATACTTGCACACTTTCTCGTTCATCACAAAACCGTCGTTCACGTTTATAACTATGTTTTTCAATATTTTTCGTTGAAAATAGTTTAAATGAAATATGAAAATAAATTAAAACTAAATTGGAAATATGTTCGTAACTACTCGACTAGACGACATCTTGCGAAAACTATTGACAACCGCTGTCAATTGATTGTCATTGGTACTCAATGACATATTTTGGCTATGTTTCATGAGTAACATATAAATTCGAAATGGAAGATCATTAAAAAATTTTGGTTTTTGAGATTTCGGATAAAAGCTACTTTTTAATTAAGTGAAGTATTGAAATTTTAATTGGCCATTTATATGACAGGAAAAGAATTTTGATATTGTAACAGGAGTCTATGTTATAAAATATCCGTATATATTTATATATCATTAATAAATTACATTTCATGTCAGATACAAAATATTTGGTTTTTATGGTAGTTATTACCATAATTATTAAGCAATTTCTTTGCTGAGTTTCTAATGGCAATCCTTAAAACAAACATAAGCAAACTGCGAACAGTTTTTTTTACACTGACTCTCAAACTGTGAAATTAATTCTTTGTGCATCAAATTTTCTAATGTTTTTGGTATTTTATTTATTTATGATGCATATTTAAAAGAAATATAATCCCCTTATAGAAATTTATCAAACCTGTTGAACTATTTTCTTCTTTTTATTTAGTTTTTGCCACTTTTTTATATTACGATTCCATAACAGTATATTTGATAAAAAAACAATGAAAATCGCTTAGTAGAAAGATCATAATCTTGTATCTAGGAGCTAAAAATATAGTATTCAATTACTTTAAATTCAACATTTTGATAGTGCTGGATCATATAAACGTTAAAGTTCTAGATTAACTAACTTGATAAAACATTTAAATTAAGGTACATAAATTGATTTCTACGTCTCTGAATGCAACCTTGCAATGACGCCATTGATTCAGCATTTTCTTGTAGTTTTTCTTGCAGCTGTCATCTTTGACAGTCGCTAAAACGCATACAACGACATTTCTTTCTCAACGCACGAATTAAGCGGTTAAATTAAGAAAGTTTTGTGCAAAAACGACAAAATCCGCGTGCTAAATTAAGCAGGAACTTAATAACATTAAGAAAATGTAAGCTGTTGTGATTTTTTGTTATTGTTTTCTTGTGATTTACCAAACTTTTGCAAATTTTAGAAATCTGAGGGCACATAGAGGAAATAAAACTTGATTTCAACATTGCCGAGGGGAAAATCGTGCGATCGTTCGGGCATAGAAGAAAATAGAACAAAAGCGACCGAAAGAGTCTCATCTTTATTAAAAAAAAAAAGTGAAAATAGCAATACGCTAACGATATGTCAGGAATAGCAATTACACGCTTAGGTGAGGAACGCAAAGCATGGCGTAAGGACCATCCATTCGGCTTTGTCGCCCGTCCAGCCAAAAATCCAGATGGCACTCTCAATCTTATGATTTGGGAATGTGCGATTCCCGGTAAGAAGGGCACTGCTTGGGAAGGTGGTCTGTACAAGTTGCGTATGATCTTCAAAGATGATTATCCCACATCGCCACCAAAATGTAAATTCGAACCACCACTATTCCATCCAAACGTGTATCCGTCTGGTACGGTTTGTTTGTCATTGTTGGATGAGGAGAAAGATTGGCGTCCCGCCATTACCATTAAACAGATATTGCTCGGCATTCAAGATTTGCTGAATGAACCGAACATTAAGGATCCAGCGCAGGCAGAAGCATACACAATCTATTGTCAAAATCGTTTGGAGTATGAAAAACGTGTGCGGGCACAGGCACGTGCAATGGCTGCCACTGAATAGGAGGACGAATAAACTGCATTTCGCACATACATAAATTCATATATTAGTAGTTAGGAGACGAGAAATAAGGGTAAAAACAGAGGAGCGTAGTTAAAACGGCGTGCGAATAGTTGAAAGCGCGTTTGTACTGCGTTTAGACGTAAACGGTGATGTAAAGCATTTTCGAAAATGCTCTAATGCTAGTGTTCTCCAATATTCGGGGACAAACTAATTATTTAAATTATTACTGTATTTGTCTATATATATGCTCCTACTTTTTAATGAAATAAATCTAATGTATTTACACATGAATTTAAAAGATATAAATAAAAGGAAATGTAAAGATGTGTGACATGCGAGTGGGCTACATCTAAACATAGTTTTTATGCTTTTTTCATTATGCTTAATGCCTTTGACAATATTTTTAGTAATTTTTAATTTTTGTACAATTTAAATAAGTTCTCAAATTATGCGAAAACTTTTCGGGTTTTTTTATCAATAATATTGGACAAGTTTAGTTTTCTACAAATAAATAATAGTTAATACAACTGGTTTAAAATAAATATATGGTTTCACTGTATTTTGAAAGCAAGGACCTGTTGGGAAATGTAAATAAAGGATACATTCTGGTGCTGATTTGATGTATAGCGCAATGATGTAAACGGGCAATGAACACCGGGTTGTGAAATTTAAGTTATTGTTGTTGTGGTATAAAACATTATAACAACATGTAAACCAGGAGAGTACTACAACAATAAGAAATGCCGAACACGGTGTGCGGATACGAAGATTGCAAATTAACCTCAATTCTTTGGTACGCATAACCTCAATATAATTATTTCGGAAACCCACATACATATGTATATGTGAAAATTTCGATTGATTTCATTGAATATATGTATATTGAACAAAATTTTAAATGTTTATTGATCTAGAACATCGGTGACGTATTATGTATGATTATGTCTTGTCTCCGCCACATTCGGTCTTTGTTTAGTAGGTATGTATACATACATACATATATACAGTAAGAACATATATACACCAGTGTTGGTAGATTAGTCATACTAGCTTCATATAGCAATAACAAATACGAAGAAAGATTTTCTATAGGTACGTATAATTTTGGTTTCAACAGCTACCTGGGTACTCTTCTTGTTGTAATATTCAGAGGATGTCTTTTAGGTCATCGTCAAACTTCAAATATAATAGTTAGTTATTACCTGATAAGTGTCTACCTCTCAACAAAGCCACCGACTTTTTGTTGTGACTAACCTAACTTCTAGCTGCTCTTAACCAAGTTGACTGAGTTGTCTTTAACTCAATCCGACATCTCAGAAAAAGAATCCTTCATTTACTGACCGAGGGCTTGAAAATAGTGTTGGTATTGGTACTGAGACCGGTTATGAACTCTTACTCTCAGTCTTCATTTGTAGCCTTTCGAAATGTTTTCAATAAATTTTATTACAGCGCATGTAAGGTACGTATCGGATACGATCAATTTGTCAATCGTTCTAAAGCATATGACAGTTTCTAACGACATAGTAGAAATCACGTCCATTTTGTTTGGATCTTTGGACACAAAGTTATAGAGGAAAATAATTTGGCGCGAAAGCAGGCTAGGGAAGTTGTTAGAACCGGAGCTAGTCTCCGATGAAGGTATGAGAAGAGATCTATACTGGTTATAAACTTCTGGCCTTTCTGAGAGCGAACAACCTTAATTGGTTCTGACTGGCAATCAACTAGGGTTAAAATAAAACTACTGGAGGAAGAAACTGTCGATTTTAAGACACCGGAGAATGCCGGGCCGAAGTGATGCCGGAGGCAATGGTCTTTCCGAATAAAGCATACTGATTACCTTGCTCTAAAGGCACCGTTAGCGGCTATTTTCGCCTAAGAGGTCGTGACGGAATTCTCATGCTTTTTCTAAAACATCTGAACTCAGTGAGAGTAAATTATATCCCCAATATTTTCAATTTGTCGTCAATAATATAATTTAGTGTGCTCCACTGTCAAAAGTTAAAAGTCCGAATTTTGCTTATTTTTTATAATTCGTTTCCACCTTCAAAGAGGATTTCATATATGTTCTATATTTACCTTATACATTGATAACTGAACGACAATAGCTTTTGGCACTGGAATCGAAGACCTGTTTAAAATTTCATAAATATCGGTTAATAAGCTAGGGAAATATCTTCTTGACAACCGCCTTTGAAAAGTATGGAACAACTACTTCAGACTGTATCTCAAAAACAATTACCTGAATCCACTTGACGTACTTTAGAGCAGAGCAGATTAGTTTTAATTATATGAACAAGATATTGGTTCGTTGCTGTTAAGAAATGTGGTTTTACATCCGGCCATAGATTGTCTAGCCGGCATTTTTTCTCACCATTTACCATGATCTACTCCTTCACTAAACTAAATACTCTCGCAACATGTTGTACCGAGTATAATAGTTTTGTTCACATAACGGTTGTTTGAAACATATAAGCCTAAAAGAGTTAGATACATATTTGTTTGCACGAATTTATACAGAGGCCCACAGAAGTATTGTGTACGAAATCGGACTATAATTTTTCAAGGCCCCGAATATCGAACATTAAGAAGTCAGTGCCAAAGAGTAATTTTTCACCGAAAATATCGGTAAATGAAATGAAATTCTTTTCTTCTAATAGTGTATCTCTGTTCCAAAAATTATTAAAATCGGATGATAACTTCCCCCAGCTCCCGTATACCTAATTATAGATTTTTCAATACGGTGGGCTTTATACCGCATATATCGGTTAATATGTGAGAAATCTTAGCAAAAGTAAGTGAGCGTATAGTCTTGGATATAGTACCTTGGTGGTGAAAATGACTGAAATCGGTTGAGGAATTACCTCAGCTCTCATATACTATATATGATGTGTTCCGTTATTCTATTGGACTTTATGCCAAATATATGGGTCAAATTGTGTGTTATCTTAATAAAACTATATCAATAAATTGCGAGAGTATAAAATGTTCGGTTGCACCCAAGAATGATAGAAGACAAGATTACGACAGGCTGAGCGTTCACGACCAACGAATGGGAATAGGCAACAGAAGAATTGTCAAATGGAAAACGGAAATGTGAAACATAGTGAACCAAATTGAATAATGTGCAGATAAAATATCACAATGAACGTAATTCTTAAAATGTTCATTTATAAAATGATCTAATATAATCATGCATATTTATAATTAAAATTATATGTTTTGTTACAAAAAGTTCGCCATTTTGCCAACTTTTTTGTTGGTTGGAAAAGTGAGAAAAAAATCTTTATAGACGACTTTTTTGTACTATTGTTGTTTAATTCCGCCATTGCGGACTTCTTTTTCAAATTAATACATTTTTCACTTAAAATTTTAAATAATAATTAAGCACAAGCCTTGACTTCAGCTCTTTGTTTTGGTTTTATTGTTTTGTACCACCGTGCAATTTTGTTTTGCTCGCGTGTTCGTGGTCGTGAAACTTGTCGCTCAACAGGAACTCAAAACTCAAAATAACTAACTGTAAACGCCTGTCGTAATCTTGTCTTCTATCATTCTTGGTTGCACCCGAACTTCGCCTTTCCTTACTTGTTGAATAATTGTAATTGATAAAAAACCATCGTCCAAGTACTTGTTAAGTGTCATAAAGATCGATTGAATAGCTTCCGAGTAATCTTAACAACCGATTTAAAAAGTTTTGAGAATGATATACTTCCCGTCACTAAACTAGTTTATTTCTTACAAATCTTGCATTAGATGACAATACAAATACAACAATAGGAACACAGGCGCAAAGTAAATTGTCTGACGTAGTATGCTTTTAGGCTGTTGTTCAGTTCGCTCAAGATATGCACGAATGTTCGTGGTGTACCATTTACTATGTGAGTATTTCTATATAGTGCAGAAGTTAAATAAAGAAATAATTTGTATTTATTTATATTGTTACACTTTATTATTTCTTAATGGATGTATGCCATACATATACATCTATATATGCATATATGTATGTATGTATGTACACATGTAATTAAATATTTTTAGTTTTAGTAATATGCTTTATACAATTTTTTAATATTTTTAATTAAATTAAATAGAAATTATACATTTATATATACAAGTGCATGCATGTATACATACATACGAACATATATGTATAAATTACACGTGATTATTAATATATATTTATTCATTATTATGTTGTGATATCTACTTAGTTAAATATTATTAGTATGTATTTCAAATAAATAATTATTGTCTTGTACCTAAGTGTATGTGCTTACCATATATATATATATATATAAGTATCTATTTAAATACCTATTGCACCCGCGCATAATGTCTGTATGTACGCTTATATTGAGGGGCTCATTCGAAATATGCTCGTAATTAGCTTCGTGTGAAATGTCTGAATTACAATAGATAATATTTTCAACAGTGCTGGAAAAGAATTAGCTCTTAATATGTACATATGTCTGTTTATTGGGCTGATTTAATTTTACTTTCAAGAGTTACAAGCAAATTGTTTTTTTTTTTTGTTTTTGCAGAAAATTTACAATAATTAAAATAAATTTATATATGTACATAATTAAATATTTATACATAGACTACGAGAAAAGTAAAGTAAAAAATTTTGAAAATTGCATTTTCCCAATTTTAACAGCACTATATACCTATACATATGTACCTATATACTGCTTTCATATATTATTTTTATTTTATTTTTTATCATGTATTAGACATTCGACTGAACTAGCGAAGCGCTTTAATATAAATATATGTACATATGTTGCATTACTAAGTACTATTAGCAAATTATTTATTTTTATTTTTTATTTTCAATTATTATCGTAGCATTAATAATAAACTTTGGCATACATAATAAGTCGTGATTAAATCGATAAAGTTTGGAAAATATTTATAACTATTTTATTGAATTTTATTTTTATTATTACACAATGAAAAGAGCTTTTAAGCTTTTTGTTTTCTACACGCTACATATTTCCGAATACATATACATAATATTTTCAAAATGTTTCATCTACAGAGATTCCGAATCGAATACTGTACGTTTTGTGCATAACTGTTTCCATATCGTGGAACCGCTTCACATCACATCTTGCTCGCCCACTGCGCTTTAAAAGCATTTGTAGTACCACTCCCAGTGCTTGCGTGCCTGCCACATTTCATTCTATCAAATGGCGGCTTCCTGCTGCAGATTCTCTTTGTTCTTCTGCAAGAGTAGCAACGAATTAGGCGATGCTACGGCCATTGGCATGTGACCAGCATTGGGACTGGGACTCTCACTGGCATCCGGCCTCCGTAATTTGTTTTTGCAATAGTACTGCTTGTGTGCCACATAGGTCTTCATGTAGTTGAAGGATATGTCACAAGTTTGACAATATTTCTGATTTGCCGCTACGCCGGCATTCTCGTCGCTGGCAGCATTGAGCGGCGGTGGTGGTCCAATAGCGGGTGAGCTGAGCGCTGGTCGTGATGTGGTTGCTGGTAAGCTGTCGCCTCCGATTTCCAACGGTTCCGTTTTAATATGTGGCATTTGCTCGGCGCCGAGACTGTTCAGCGGTGGTGGTGCTGTCAGGGTGGCTGCCAAAATGGTTGTGTTGTTATTGTCCATTAGTTGTGCCGAAGTCGTTAGATTGGTATTAGGCACTTGATCGAGTGGTTCGCTTTTTATGGTGAAGGTGCTGAAAAAATAAAAGCGGTTAGAGATTAAAAGGGGGTTTTAGTTGGACAGGAGATCTATAAAATTTTAATGTCTTCTTTAAGAGAGCGAGAGCAGTGGTGTAGAAGGGACTAGTTAAGGTAGCGGAATTTGTATTCCGATGTAACAGTTTGACTGTTGCTTTTTAAAGTCACTAAGTCCAGTTACGTCATGTTGATCATTAATGGAATAGACTTAGATGGCAGACTTGATCGCGTGCTATTGATCTGAAAGCTTGTTGTCAGTGATGAAAAATATTCTTTATATACTTAAGCTTGGTTAAGTGGAATAAAATGAGATCTTTTTGTGATTTGATATTGATTCTAGTATAACATTAAATGATTATCTCGTAAGCTTTCAAAAGTTTAACTGCGAAAATTCAAAAGCTTTTGGACTCTTAAAATGTTAGGATCAAATCGTTCATTTATATGTATTTTTCAAGAGGCTGAGGTATCTTCGGGTTGTTTATGGTTTGATTCGTAAAAGGTATAGATCTTAAGGGTAGTTGGAGTATTCTGGACTGTAATCGATGAAAATTTGTATGAGGATCTTGAGAAATCATCGGATAAGGCCTTGAGAATTGAAAAAGCCCCCTAGGATTCTCGATTGCATGTAAAATAATAATTGCATGTAATATCTCCAGTTGAGCACTATAATCCTTTGAAAAGCCTAAAACAAGCTCCTACAACCCTAGGTTGATCGCCTAGAATGTTAGAATACTGAGTGGCAAGGGTGGAATTAGGTGTGTAAAGCACGAGTGAAGAGTCTTAGCGATACCGAATTGCTAAAATCTCTCAAAACTTTCAATGAGTCCGCGTACTTACCCACTCTCGCCATTTAAGCCAGTCCCATCGGCAGCATCCAGGTCATTGGCTTCAGGTGAAATTGATGGTGAATGGATGTTGATGTGAGGGTGCACCAGTTTCATGTGACGCAGCTGGAAGAAATAAGCAAAAATATAAGAATGCTAATTGAATGAATTTGTTTTGCCTTTCTGCAGCTTACCACATTGCCTTTATAGGAAGAGGAGTAATTACATAGATCGCAATTGAATATTTGTTGTTGCTGCTGCTGCTGCTGTTGTTGTTGCTGAGCTTGTAGTTGTAACTGGTGTTGCTGTTGTTGTACCGCGGCTATTTGCTGTGCCAATTGTTCTTGATTCAGTGTAGAAGCTATGCTAGGAATTTCCAGACCCTCATCTTCCAGTATGCAGGACATGTAGTGTTCCTCATTGAGATCGGTTGCTTTCTTGTCGAAATGCATGCGGATGTGAGTGCGCATTCCACTGAAAAATAAACAAGATACATTAAACTTCATATTCAACTTAGCAATGAAGAGTGTCTTCTTACCGTAAAGTGTTGCCCTTATAACGGCAGATGCTGCAACGGAATGCCTTAACGGTGCCATGAGTTTCCATGTGCTTCCGACTCTCGGTGGCCGTCAGACTAACCACATCGCAAACGGGGCATTTATAGATGTTTTGATTGGGTGTCGAAAGTGTCGATGACGCAGCGATGTGCTGGGCACTGCTCTGGGATTGCTGGAGTGCGGGCGGCGGTGGGCAGGGTAAACCGATTTCATGGATTGTCTTGCATTTGCCACATTTATCCTTAGTCAACGGCAACTAGAATACGATAAAACACTTTGAAGAACAAATTCCGACTTTCGTTTCTCTTGAAGATGACTTACCTGGGCAGTTTCGGTTGCCGTTGATGCAGCTGCGCCGGCCGTGCCGCCTCCCTTTGGACAATAGTAATTTTGATGAGCACGCAAATTGTCCAGTGATGTGTATTTGATGCCACAGGCAGCACAAATTAGTTGCTGATAGGCGACTGGAGTCGTTTCAACACTCGCTGCGGCACCGACTCCAAGTGGTGACGTGTTGGTCACTTTCGCTTCACCTTCAGCAACCTCCTGATTGCGCGCCGAACAGTAGTGTTGCTTGTGTGCCAGATAATTTTCATACTTGCAAAATACAATGTTGCACTCTTTGCATTTGGAGACACCTTGTTTGACATAAATTTGTGGTTGAACAGCCGCGTTGGATCCGCCACCCACATTACCACTGCTACCAACCGACGCTGTGTTACTCAAACCGGGCATACCGAGTAGCGAGGACTTCGCGGTGGCGGCGGCAACCGCCGCTGCGGCCAACTCAGCATGTGTCGAACCATTGCCTATATTTGTTGGTGTACTATTGTTTACAGCAGCTGCAGCGGCAGCCGAGAGCTTTAACGCCAGCTCAAAGTTTTGTTTGGCCAGTAGTGGATTCATAATATTGCTTTCGGAGAGTTTCAGCGCCAGATCGGCGGGTAACATTGAACGCAGTGGTAGGTCAAGCATATTGCTGGCGGCGGCAGCTGCTACCAGTGAGGCAGTCGGTACATTTACCGGAGGTGACATTGACGACGTGCTGCCGGCACCAGAGCTTCGTGGACTTATTGCACGTCGTTTTGGCGATGGGCTCATCGAGGGACTGTTTGGTAGTGAGGGCGCGCAAACGATTTGTTCCGGTGTCACTGTGCCACTTTCATCCATTGCCAAATTCTCTTTACTTGCCTCCAGTAATGTTTCCATATCCATGCGTTGTTGATCGACATCTGCATAGGAGGAGGTCGAGTGAACACGTTGTCGTTGCAGGCTGACATAAGAGGTAGGTGAACGACGTAGTGAGAGGTCCAATGGTGCAGATTCGCTGTTGGAAAGAACATAAATTAAGGAATATTTGAAATACGAAGTATTGTTTTTGCTGAGATTAAAATATTTTCGACAATGGTGGCAAATAGCGATGCTAGCATTCTTAAATAGAAATCTTTGTTACTTACCGCGCACCATCTTTTCGTTTTGGTGTTGAGGTCTCACTCCGATCACCACTACGTCCAGTATTTTTCTCCAAGGCAAGCGTCTCGCTGTTGTTGGGTTGCGAAGGTTGACGAGCCGGTGGAGTTTCGACAGTAGGGATTTGTAAATTATTTGAGCTTGCAGCTGCTCCGACAGGGTTATTATTTGCGGTAACATTAGGATTCAATGCGCTCATATTCAAAGCCGTGGCTAATGGCTTCAAATTACCATTATCCAACATATAGCAGGTGGTATCAGGGTTTGAAATGGACGCCGTTGCTGAAGAGCTGAAACAAGAATGAAGTATGTTTAATAGAGAATACATTACAATGCGTATAAGGCCTTAAATTAACCGTTACTTACAGTGGTCCCGGTATCCAGCTGGCGGCCCGTATTAAAGAACAGGGTATTATCAATATTGGATTGGTGGGTAAGGCCAGAAATGGCTGTGGCTGTGAAGCTTGCAAGGACGCGGCTGCGGCTGCAGCTGCCGCAGCGGCAGCAGCCACCATAGCTGGCGTCGGTGTTTTGGTGCGCGTTTGAGGACTGATGGCAGCCGCTCCTACTGGCGGTTTAATAACATTAGCGGTGCTTCCCTCCAGCTTGGGTGTTAGTTGTCTGTGGTTTACAAAAAATTTTGAGTGATTTTTTAAATAAAAAGTTGACAGTTTCCTTACCCATCATTACGGCGTGAACTGCAGTAATGCATTTTGTGCGCGCGATACGTCTTTACATTATTGAATCGAATATCACAATCGCTGCAGTAACGGTCCGTTTGCTGAAAAATACAAAGCGTGAAATTACAATTTCTTCTTAACACCTTAAAAAACATTTTAGAACCTAAGCTAGACTAAAGGACGCTATCAATGAACAACTAACTCACTTGACTAGTACCACCCTCATCCAATGCGACCGCACCGTTTGACGGCGGCGCGCTACTGCTGTGCGCCGGCGATGTTTGATGCATGCGCATGTGCCGATTGAGTGAGACCTTCTTGTCTGCGCTGTAGGAGCATTGTGTGCACGCATATTGTTTTCCCGTCTTGATGGCTTTGGCGACATTTTCGCCACCGCTGTTGCCGGCGCCGAGATTGATGTTGCCACTTGACACGTTGGACGCGTTAGCATTCAATGCGCCAGTTTTCTCCGCCATTACTGTGGATAACGTAGCACCATCAGTCTCCATATCCTTATTGCTGCAAAAAACAAAACATATTTTCTTGACTCCATCCTCCCCCACTCCTCATTCCATCAGTTTACTTACCGATGCGAGCAATAGTAGGACTGATGCGCTTCCAATGTGGATGGTGAACTAAATTGTATGCCACAGGGCAAGCACAAGAACAACTTTAGACGTGGTGGCATTTCCGCGGCGGCAGCTGGTGATGATGAGGCCGCTACTAATGCGGTTTTCACCGCCGGTTCTACGACATTAACAACCGGCGCACTCATCAAAATGTCCATATCTTCCTGCTTGGTAAGCGCCGGTGGCGGTGGCAATTGTGCGAGTCGATTTTTCGTTTGTGTTTCTTCATGTAAGACCTTTAGGTCTTTGGCATCCGGCTTCAAGGCCGGATCGGAAGCCAAAAGCACATTCAAGCGCAACTTTGGCAATACGCTGGTGGGTGAGGACATCGGCGGTGTCTCATTGCCTGCCAGTACATCCTTGTGTGGGCTGCTGCTGGCCGCACGTTTGTCGTTTGAATTCATTGAATTTGATTCGATACTTATTTCATTTTGATCTTTCAGTTTTTCACGTTCTATATTTAAAACGATTTTGTGTTCAATGGACTCATTGGCGTTGTGAAATGCGTCTATGGAATTTGAACCATTCGATGTTGCCACGCTCGGCGGACGACTCATTGTGTTTTCATCCCTTCTATGCGGCGATATTCGATGTGGATTTATAGCGAGTATTCGATTGTCGCCTTCTCTTGTGTCAGTATCGTCTTCCATTTCTATATCAGTCTCTTCAAGCCGATGATCTTCACGTTCTAAGTGATGTTGATCATCTGTTAAGTCTGCTGGACTCAGATCTTTGGAATCTAAAAATAAAAAGAATTTCGGAATTAATTAAACATTTTATGAGGTGAGAGTAAGAGAAATCGGATATCGAAATTATATTGATTTATGTATAAGGCTGATAATTCTCCATAATTAATCAATGGAGCCATATCTCATCCACTGCCACATAGTTTCAAAAATTCGGGTATACTAAGAGTGCGTAACTCCATGCTCTGGCCTTTTTATATCCTTAGGTAGCCTTTATTCAACTTTGAGCCATTTTCTATAGTATTTTTTAATGATTTTGTCTGTAACAAACTTTTTAGATCTTCATCCATAGAGTTCTTTGTCTTCGAATCACTAGATCTGTACAGAATATAACAAACAAATTCCGAATAATTTCTTCATCCAGTCCAAATGCAGATTGCAGATGATAACCGACTAATGGAGTTTTAAGTCCGAATGGGTAATGAAGCTTATTAAAGGGTTTAAAAAAAGACGCTACAAAAGTAGACCGATAGGGACAGCCATTTCATCTGGAAAGATATACGATCCAACAACGAATAGAAATGACTACAATTTACTACCGAAATTCGGAGTCAGTGGCCTTTCGACGGTTTTGTTCTGTAACAGGTAACATTAGACCTGTACGGAATATATAAAACAATTTCCGAATAATTGCTTCGCCAAATGCAGAGCCCGAAGTCCAAATGCCGATTGCAGATAGTATTTGACAAACTTTAAGTCCGAACGGGTAATGCAGCTCTTTAAAGACAGAAAAAAGTTCGGAACTCTACTATTAGCAGTTGAGGAAAGCTCATTAATGCGAAAAAGATATATTTTTGATCGGTTCCAAATAGTGAAGGTTCTTATCTAGAATTAAGGCGTATCTCTAAGTACTTGTCAGCTTTTGATCATTATTTCCGTTGTATACGATCCAAAAACAAAGCATTACAAGGAGTATCTTCAATATAAAGTGTAATAACAATCGTCTTTAGACGGTTCGGTAAATTTTCGATTTTGTTTTAATTTTTGTAAAATAGAGACTCTCTTAATAAATTTCACGACGATCTGTAAAAGAAAGCTCGCACCCAAAATATAAGTTTCGAAGCCTTTTTTGTATATTGTTTCTCTTTAGTTCCAATCTGTTACCACTCTGAAATGTAAGAAACCTTCACGCGTACAATTACAATTATTTCTGATCATCTTCAGATACCGCCATGCCATTCAAAAACGTTTACCCGCACATTCTTGCTGTCAATGCCTCATAGTTTGCGTACAATTCGATTTGCTGCAATTAAAAATATTCACGATTTTCATAGCTTATTAAAAACGCAATCTTGACTTATCGCAGCTCGAATCAAAACGAAAAAAAAATTGTCTGCCCATTCATAAGCTTTGTTCTCGGGTGGGCTTATCGCCACGCCAATATCGCACACAAAGACGTAATTCCTTGGAACCCTATTAACCGAAAGCAGTCGAAAGCCACACATATACCCACATACACATGTTTGTATGTAGCCAAGTGAAGCGTAGAGAAGGGATTAGATGGAAGCTTGGCGCACGAATACAAGACAGAAGATAAGCATTTTGTGTAGACGCAGTTTCACAAGAAATTCTCACTGACCATAAACTACGCAATGCTCAAGTATATGCATGTACATCTGTATGTATAGCTTTGAATGTGTATGTGCTATGTGTCAAATTGACCAAAGGTTAACAATTATTATCGAACAAATTGTCAGGCGTGGAAACCATCGCCGCCACAGTTGGAATAGCGTGTGGAGTATGGCAACTGTATTGTAAGAAAATGGTGTAGAGCCGCTGATTTTGATCGTGAAGTTGCACAATGGGGAAGCAGTCGCAGCAGTTGGAAGTGTAGACGTACGGGCGCTTGGTTAAACTACGAACCGTTTGTGAATCCCGCATATTAAGCCAGTTGTGACATACAGACATTAACAGGGGGTAAATTTCAACCCAGTAAACATTTTACTAATATTTAATGCTCTGGTCATTTAATTTCAGGCATGTTTAAACGGTAAGTGGAACTCTAATTTCTAAGAAAGTCGGTTGATAATGTTCATCTGTACTATACTTATTTACTGTTACATTATGGCAACCCTGAATATATGAAAAAAGATTCTAACTCGCTACTTCAAAAACGAGACGAAATGTCATACTCTCATATCACGAACTAACATATTTTTCTGTCACAGAAAATGTCAAAATCCTTATTTTCATCATTTTTACTAGAAATGTGGTGGATGACTTTGGTATGATACAAGGCTTCTTTTTTTTGCATCTTAAGTCGACCGTATTCTAGATTTATGTGTAGATTTCCCGATTTTTACAACTGATGTTATTGGTGGTATTAAGTTAATTTTTAGATTGACGCTGGATAATACCGGAAGTGCAGTTAGAATGGGAAAGACCTAACCGAGCCATTCGGTACAAAATAGTAAGAGTCGCAGAGTTAAATAATTTTGTCTACCTCGAAACCAGCATCAACAACACCAACAATCGTAGCCTCAAAATCCAACGCAGAATAACTCTCGAATGAAAAGTAAAGTCCCCTCTTGAGGAACAATGACAAAACTCTACACGACCCTCCTCATTTCCGTCTTGTTTATGGTGCAGAAGCATGGATAATGTTAACATCTGATGAGACGACACCAGGAGTTTTCGAGGGAAAGGTTTGCAGAAGTTTGATGGTCCCTTAACGCTTTGTTGTTCAACGGTACTTTCAAGTATCATTTCTTTTTTTGGCGTTTTAAACGGAACGGTCGAATTTTTGATAACATGCTGACCAACGGTACTGCCAAGTACAAAATAAAAAGCATCAGAAACGACACTGTTTGTCAAATATTCTATATTTTTGCCTTAGAGGGTCATTGCAATTTGATTTTTTCTATCGCGAAGATAGCTTACAAAAACGATTTCTTTCTGGACTTGGTCAAAAGGGGTTAAATATTGGCAACAGCGAATACCGCAGGCAATCGAATGGACGAAACCACGTCAGCTTTGAAAATGATCGATGGTATAAGCCAAGGAAGAGGAAGACCTCCACTGAGTTGAAAAGACCAGATGGTGAGCGATCTGATTTCGGTTGGAATTTCTAATTGGAGTAATAAATGACCCTCTTTCAATCAGGTATATCGTAGTTATTGGGGCTCCCAACAATTTACAACTTACCGATCAAAACAGGGTTAGATCGCCGAAAAGAAAGCCCTTCAGCTTCTGGCCAATCCCGGTACCCTAGAATCGCCTATCGTATCCATAGTTGATAATGGGCTTAAAACGGACTATGTTTCATTAAATTCGGTGGGGAAACTCGAAAGACAAGTGTTGAAGATAAATTTGACCGAGGTAATTGATGCATTAAATTAATTGAGGATCCAATTAAGCAGTGTTCCCTGTATGTAATATTTACAAACATAAAGTATAAGCATCAATACCCGCAACGAATGTTGCACCAAACGTAAGACAAAAAGTGAAAATAATTCTTGGAAACAACTTCAGTGCTTTTGATACCTCAGTTGCGGCATGAAAACACCGACGCGGGGGCAACAGCTTTGTCAGCGGATAATGATTAGAAAAGCGGTTGACATCTGATTTGTATGGAACAAAATATTATAACGACCGCCGATGCGAGTCGCGATAACGGCGCAGTCGCAGATGTGGCAAGCGCTGTACATAATACACGAAACTATTGTCGCGCTGTGCGTTCAAGTGTCTTATGCAGATACGCATTTGATATGACAGCTCAGATAAGTACAGAAAACACACACGACACCAAAAAAAAAGTAAAATAAATCAAGAGATAAATGAGAAAAAATGAAAACATTTCAGTTGTCAAAGTCAAAAGCCACGAATAGCCGCTGCAATTGTTTGGAGCAACGCGGCTGGCCGCGCTTATGCACACACTTACGAGTCTACATACTCGGACTTGACGCTTTCAACTTGTCGCTCGTGCGCTCGTTGCCAAGCACTCGTCGGTTGCATTGTCATTACAATTTCAATGGCAGTGAAATACAACAACAACAGCGTTCTTTTTACCACCTTTTTTGCGCCTTGTCGCAAAGCAGTTCGCCGTGTTTTTTGCTCATGTCGTTGCGCTTGCGCGTTGACCTGTCAATTTGTAGCTATTGAAATGTCAGCACTTTGCATTAACTGCAACTTTTATTTTGTATCTGCATAATCGCCGTGCTGATTGTTGTTGGCGGCGAGCGCGCATGCGCATTGCTGGACACACATAATTGAGTGCAATGCGCATTGCGCGGCGCACCAGTTTCAGCGCTGCGCCGCCTTCCTCAACTGCTCTGCACTGTAGCGCGCTGCGCATGCGCAGCTCCATCTACATTTGAGTACGTGTACGAGGGCTGTTTATGTTTGGCATGGAATTTGCTGCTGTCAATATTGATTGTTGCTTGTTTGTGTTTCACATCGCCTCGGTGCCATAATACCAATTTTGGTTGTTGCAGTGTCACCTCGACGCGCCATATTTGAAAAGGTACACATGTTGCCAATTCGTTGGAATAATGTGCATCGGAGTGTGTGTGTTAGTTGTAAGTGCGCAATTATGCAAAATAAATTCACACGAGTAAACGTGAACCCTGAGCCGCCTTTTTTGGACGATGCTGTGAAATCTTAGATAGCATTCGTGCGGGATTGTTTATATGTATACTTGTAAGTGCACAGGTTCATACTTTTTTCACAGCTTTCAAAAACTAAGTGTGTTTAACTAATATTATTTGCATTTATTAAAACTTGCGAATACCGAGACAAAGCCGTTCTAAACTAGTGCTTGCTGGCTATAGCAGGTACAGACAAAGTTTTTTTCAGTTTAGTTTTTATAAAACCACTTTAAATAAAACCACTAAAAATTCGACAGATCGGCCTAAAAAGTCCATCGACTTCTGCTTCGTCAAAGAAGTTATTATTATGAAAGCAAAAAACTACTCAGTTCCATAATTTATTCAACCCCTTAAGCTCACAGCCACTCAAACTGAGAACTAAAGTTACAATGCCTTTAAAATTTAAATCACATTAAAATTGAAATCAAAAGAATTTTAAGAGATTACAACTCAACTTTAAGTCTAATAAACACCAAATTATACTGTTTCCTCTTATAAAGTTCCCATGAGAGAAATACAATTTTTTATACATATAATCACTGTATAGTTGTTATTAACATTTACAACCGATTCAGTTTATTTACAAATTGAAACACACCTGTCATCGTTTTGGTCTTATAAATTGCAACTAATTTCAGTTGAAGTTGTATTAATATTACAACCTAAAAAGTGATGATTTGACTAAGAATTAACTGCGTTTGATTTTTTAATAAAAAGTATAGTTTAGTTAAAGCATCAACAACACCAACAATGTCATCATCGAAATCCAGCGCAAAATCACTGTCGCCAAAAAGTGCTCCTCCTCTCGACGAGCAAAAACCAAACTCTTCAAACCGCTCGAGAGAAAGGTTTTGTGTAAAATTTATAGTTTTCTGAACATTGGCAACGGGGAATACCGCCGACGATAGAACGATAAGCTGTATGAGTTATACTACGCCATTGAGATAGTTCAGCGAATGAAAAGATAGCTGGCCAGGTCATGTTGTTCGAATGGACGAAAGCGTTTCAGTTTTGAAAGTGTTCGATTAAGTACCCGCTGGTACAAGCAGATAGAGAGCCGTTGTAAAGATCCGGGGGATTGCTGACAAGTTGAGTTGATAGCTATAATACTAAATTGTAAAATTTCAACGAAGTGGAGTTGAGTCGTAAACCGTAATAGGGTTTATGCGTATATAAATATATTGGGGAATATTGTTATAATTTTATTGAATGCAGGGGATTACAATATAAGTGAGACAGCGAAACTCGGAAATAATTTTATTGAGAGACCGATTTCGGAAGAAAAGTGTACTTGAAGCCAAATATTTTGTGAGAACTTTCCACCAACTAACCTACCGAGTCGGACGATTTTCTCATATTTTCACATCATTTGCATATTTTGTGATGGCACTAAGTCTTGTTAACACAATTAGACTCATTAGAAATGCAATAGTAACTGAAAAAGCCAATAACAATAATAAAAAACCCAATAAATAGTTACAAAAACAACGACAGATGCACGAACCGTGATTTATGCATGTTACCACAAAGAAACACCTCATCAACGGCTCGAGATAAAAACTGTGTACAACAACTGCAAAAGGTGAATGCGAAAAGAATTGCAAATAACCGCAAGCCAGTGACGTACGCCTCATTGTTGTTTTCCCTTTTTTTTTCTTTTTGAAGCAACCAGAGCTGCCATTATACGCGGCAACGATGGGAGCTACAAACACGATGCGGCACGTCAACGCTTCATTAAATCATCAAACAAAGAATTTTAGCATAACGAAATCACTTAACTCAATTACAAAAGCATTAAAAAATGTATGATGAATATCGGTGAGTAAACAAAGAGGAAAAAAATTGGAATTTTCACTGGCTGCTCCCTGCTGCCGGCGCAGTAGCGTTTCAAAGGTGGTCCGGCGGCAGCCAAAGAGCAACACGCTGTAAACAATGCAGAACGGCGACTAACAAAATACCTTCATTTGCTTTTATTTACATGTTTTCGCTTTGCAGGCAATTCTCAACCAAACGCTGGTGTATCCGCTTCCACTGCGGCCAGTCGCATAACGGTTGCTGCCACGGCGCACATTAACAATAAAAAATGCAAAGCAATAAAGCGACGACGCGTTGAAAATAACAGCTACAACAACAATAAACTGTCAACGGCACGCAAAAGAAAGGGCGCATACGCAGCCAAGCGCCAACTGCAGAGCCAATTTTGGTTATTTAGACGCGCCGCGCCGCGCCCAATGCTCTTTGTGTATGTTTGTATGCAATTGGTTGCGGTGTCCACGTGCGTTTTCTGACCAACGGCAAGTGGCTGTTGTAATATTTATTGCGCCACCAAAAGCGCAAGCTTGCTTGTACTTTATGTGTACTTTTATGGATCAAGCCTCCACATAGCGCTCGTTTGCCGGCCAACATTCTCGTAAGCCTAGCCACTTGTTTGACTCCATATTTATGCTTATATGTTGTTGCAATTTGCACAAGTGCGCGTGTTTGTGCGTTTGTGCAACGCGCGAAACTCGTTCGCCTCGTTTGCCACTTGACCACCGCCGCTTTTGCGCCTAATTGGTGGGTAATGACGTGTTGTACACGGTTGCGGCTCGTCTTTGCTGCCTGCTGCCGACCGTCAATTGTCGGCCTTTTCATGCCGACGCGGCAGTCGTTTTTTGCTTTTGCTACAAGCCTATCCACGCAACGCAAACGTCGAAACAAGCTAAACAACCTCCCGTACAGAGGCAAGCGCAAGTTCCAAGCCTGCTCCTCTGCGCATGTTTTTGTGTGTTAAATGCTTGTTAAATATTTTATTGGCGCATTGTCGGCGCGCTCGCGTCAGCCAAACAAACTCCTGGCCACCGAGTGACCGACCGACAGAATGGCCGTTCCTTCATTGAATTTGCCGTCGGTGTATGGCTGAGTTGGCAGTGCCTTTGTTGTAGCGCGTGCGTCTTGTTAGCGCTGTGTGGCATGTACTCTTGTTGTTGTTGTTGTTTTTGCTCATGTTCGCATTTCACATTTTATGCTGCAATGGCACCTTTGGCAAGGACAACACTTAGCTGCCTGTACAACATAATAATAACAATAATAATAATGTGGTCTTGGTGGTGTTGTTGTTGTCTGTGTTGGGTTCGTTATTTGCTCGCCCCTTTTCACATTCATTTCTCGTGCTTTGGCGGCTCTCACAATTGACTGGGTGGCACCCTTCGTAATTGTTTATAGTTAATTGAAAGCGTTTAGGACAGTCGTTAGTCCTTTAGTGCGATAAATTTTCGGAGGATTACTGCGCTTAGACAAAATGTTTTATACTAGAGATTATATATTTTTTTATTTTAGAAATGAAAGGGTTCTGCTATGAGATATATTATGATGTTCATACTAAGAGGCATTTGAGAAATATAACTGTTAAAAGAGAACAATTTAATTAAGTTAATTGAGAAAATAATCACCCCTTTCATATTGCTGGGTCGGATCTATATATGTAATATGTAAGAAACGCTTATAGTTTTATTTCATTTTATCCAACATATTGGGGTATTTGTACACCATTTTAGAACTGCTAATAGATTTCACGAAGTTTAAAAGTCAACGATATTAGAAAAACATATTCCATAAGTTACGATTTTGTAATGAACGGTGTTTATCATCATTCTTTTCACTCGAGTTCAACGTTCGTCAAACACTCTTCTGTCAGAAGCTCTTAATCAGCACCATTTTTCAGCTCCCTGACCATTGCAGCGTCTTTCAGGCAGAGCTGGCTGCCTTTAAGGTAGCAGCAGACATACCTCCTTTAGAGAGGTGTGTATGCACTCCGCAAGCAAAGCCTTGGATTTGCAAATTACTTTGCAATCTTGTGTGGGTACCCGATCACCGCGGAATCATTGGAAACTGCATAGCAGACCAGCTTGGAAGAGAGGGTAACACAGCAACATTAATGTCGGAGTGGAAGCGAGCGGGTAGTCCGTGGTCCACTTGCACTAAATCACTGGACACATTGACTACGTGTAAGCTCGCCAAACGCTGTGCGGTAGCGAGGTATTTCTATACCGCGGTGGACCCTCGCCGCAATCATTGTTGCGCTTACTAGTCACTGTCCAATAGGCACACATGCGGTGGTGAAGAGGAATTATCCAAGTACTTCATCCTTCAATGTCCCGCCTTCGCCAGACTAATGTTAAACCACCTCGGTAGCCACACCTTTGGCGAACCCAGCGAGGTGCTAGACATTAGTCGACTTAAGAACTTAATAATAGAGTCCAAGCGCTTTGTCGAATCATAAGGGTCTTGGCAATCCGTCGGGAGTATTTGGGTGTCACAAAGTACAGTCGAAGCTGTCTAAGTGGGACTCTCTGCAGTTGCGGAGATCTACCCTTTTACCTAACCTAACCTAACTTTAACCGATGTATTCGGCATAAAGTCAACAAGAGGGGCGGAAAATTATTTCGTCCATACCACAATGAAATTTAACTACTTAAAATAATGCGTTGTAAAGCCAACCGAATGCTCGAAAATTTCGACCATTTTTAGATGAGCGTTGCCATACAATAGAGAAATTTTGTTTTTGGCATGAGTCAAATTGTAAGTAGGCATGGTCATACTTCAATACGGCGCATTTTAAAACTGTAATATGACAATGACAGATGAATTGACAGATGATTATGATTATATTTGTAGGTATCAAAATAATCTTAATTATATCGCAAATTCATTGGAAGTCAGAACTTAGTTCAGAAATATTCTACATTATTTCTAATTATTTCTCATTGACAATAGAAATGGAAAGTAATAAAAAAATAGAAATTGTAAAAAATGTTTGATGGCTTCGCTGTTTGATTCTTCAAACAGAATTTCTCTTTGCCAACAACATGTTGCAGTTGTAGAGACAAAGTGTCGTAGTGTTGCTAAGTTGTTTTAACAAGCAAAGCCCTTTAAAGCTGATCCTTGCAAACAACTAATTTGCTCCCACAAGCAGCAATCATGCACGCAAACGCTGAAGTGCAGAAAAGAGGTAGTAATGAAAAGGTACATACACACGCACATACATATGTATTTATATATGTAGGTACACCTTCTATATATCTGCGATCTCATTGCGCTGTTGAAGTTGTTCAAGTTGCATGAAATATCTGTCTATATGCTGGCCATTGACTAGCGATTGCCTGTGGAAAATTTACCTAAAACTACAACAGCAACAACAACAAAAATATTCTCATTCGATAGTAATTCTAGGAAATCGCTCGAGTCAAACGCTTTTGATGTCTTAATTAAAAAATCGCCAATGCCACATACAGGCGCTCGTCTTATGTCTCTATGTATGTAGGTATCTCTATATGAGGCAGGCAATACAGCGTTGACTTGGCATCGAGTTCAACGTTGTTGAGCAATTGATTTCGCCGATGTTGTTGCGCTGCCGCACCGTTGACGATCAGGCAACCGGGCAGGCGGCTATTATTGCTGGCCATTGCAGCGCGTGTGTTGCTCATGCAACAAAGTTGTTGCTTGCTTTTTTACCATCAGGATATGGTCAGCTGATAAGCGGTCTGTTGCTACTTTTTTCTTAAATGTGTTTCTTCTTTTTTCCCGTCATTCCGCCTTCTTGGCACGTTTAGTTAATTTTCTGCTCGTATAACTTGAAAACTGAAAATTGTCGCTTTGTTGTTTTTTATATTTCTTTCATTTGCCACATCGATCTGTCGCGAATTTCGTGTGAGCACGCTCAGCAGTGGCAACAACAGCTGCTGTTGCTCGTACTTTTGCCGCGACCGTTGCTGATATGGCCGCTGCTGCTTGCTGTATGGCAACCACGTTGTATTTAACGTAGATCTGTGCGATCGGCGCATATGTACGACAGCAACAAAAACAAAAAACCGACAGCGAGTTTCACTTTTGATCAATTGAGATCTGCAACTCAAAGCAAAGCCAACACTGCCGTCTCATGTGTGTTTGTCTGTATGCGCTTAATAAGTGCAGACAGAGCCAGAGACCTTTGGCTGGCATCTTTGAAGAAGCATAACCGCTGGCAGTCAGCTAAACTCCCGCGCAAATTAAATTGACCCAAACGGCGTAAGTCTCGTTACCTCGGTTGCTGTGTTGCACGGCGGCTTATCGTCAAGCGAAAATCGAATGGAGTTTTCGGAACCCGGTCAATTTCAGTCTCAGTCCCAGACTCAGTCAATTCTTTGCATATGCATTAATTCTCATGTGTGTTTGTGTTTGGTTTTGCTTAACAACAGATTGATCTGTTAAGAGGCGGCATGCGGCAGCAAGCGTTCGCCACAGCTAACAGCCAGCCACCAATTGTTGCAGCCAGGCAATTTATGTTGTCCAACATTTGCATATTAACACATGCGAGATTTTGTGACAAGTACATGGTGCATATTAAAAGCTTAACTTAACTCAATATGAACTCAAGTTGCAACCTGCATTTCGCATGCGCATTTATATACCGAATACACATAAATATTGCGAATTTACAAGTTCATATGGCATAACAGGGATGCTATCGGCGCAAGTGACAACGTCCTTCATATTGCTGCTATTAAATTATGAGCACAAATTGAATGCTCAAAGCCGGTATACAAGTAGTAGCTGCCGGATGGTGGCTGGTAGATTAAGTGAGTTGCTGTTGGCTCGATGATAGGAGTTGTACGACGTAATATATGAAGTGTTGCCTAATATTAACTTTTAACTGGGATTTCGGCAGAACAAAAAAAAAATAGGATACTAATGGTGTTGCAACATTCCCCAGCACTAAGTTTCGAACCTTCCCTATGATGTCTTAGTTATTCCTACTTCGCGAAGAGTACAACTCCAACAGACAACTGGCTTAAACCAACACTTTAATGAGATCCCAATATAATTTCTCGTATTGATTTAATACAAGATAGCTTTGCTATTGCTTTCAGACAAGTGACCGTCTTTATGGTTCCACAAAATGGGATCCTTTCGCTGCGATTTAATTACTTTCTTGCGCATCTCGGACATTTCAGTAATGATTTTGACATGAATGTTTGCCTTGAGCTCGTTAAGGGTTTGTGCTTCGCTGAAATATAATTTGCTTTTCAAATACACAATAAGCTTTAAAGTGTAAAATATAAAGATCATGGTAGGCAATTAATATAACCTGTTTTTTAACATCAGAGCGATTTTCTTGACGATGTCTCCGCAGTTGCATTTATACAACTTGTTGAATTGAATAACATTATCAAGACCACAGGATGGTTCAGTGAGGACATGGTAGTATGAGGGGATTTTAGTCCCGGTGGAATCACTTCAAAAGGCCTAAGTGCGTTGTACTACATCCACTTTACCTACCTAGCTAACATCAGAGCAACACTCTTCTTGACAGCCTCAATCCTTTAAACGGTTTGTTCGTTGATGAATCACATATTGATGCTATCTCTTTCTAAGTTAAGTAGTCAAGATATTTCGATATTTTCGACGAAGTGACCAGCTATTTTCTAGCTTAAGAGTAAATATTTGACCTTTGTAAGTTTTTTTGACAAGGGTTGTACTATATATCAAACAGATTAAAACGAAATCGGAGACTTACATATGTATTTATAACAGCCATTAGATTTCTTAGACTGTGGCACAAAACTCTCTCAATATATGTACAATTTTCAGAACTCGCTAAAATTTGTTTGATTTTAAAGAAGAAAACTCTCTCTAAGCTGCGAGTTGTCAAGTGGAGTTATTATTAATGCAATATGGGTGTGTGTCTCCATACTTTATAACGTTGGGGGAGCCGAAAAACATTATGGAGTTCATGATACATACACAGCTTTTGCCACCAAAATATTTATTTGATGTACGGCTTGGTTGGCTCCAATCCCCTTATATTTTCTTCACGTTGCTGGTACTCTTAACCCCTACTCGAGATTGGATATAACATCACCATTGCATGGAAAATAGTTATGAAGAGGAAGAGAACCAATAAAGCAAGGTTCATCTGTATTGTCACGAAATCACAATAACAGTCTCGGAATAATTTGTTTGCAGTTAGTTCTTACAAGTTGTGGAAAAAACAAGTTATTCAATAATATTTAATATTTGGAAGAAAAAAATCATGAAATGGGAGGTACATGCTATATGAAATTCTTTACCGCCTAGTACTTCAAAGAAATTATAACAGATGGAATTTCGAAGCTATAAATGAAATATGGATATTTATCAATTTGGAATAATAGTATTTTCTGAAAAAAGGGACCAAGGTATGAAGGATCTGTCTGAAAACTTTAAAGAAGATAACTTGTATAAGCTTCTTATATCACAAAGGGAGGCGGTTCAAGAGTGTGTTTGTATTTATTAAAATCAGTTCTACCATTTTTGTATTTTCATTGCAGCTCACTACTAAGAAAGAAATGCTTTTAATTGGTCACACAAAATTAACACCTTTTCAAAAGTGTAGGTAATAAGAAGACAAACGAGATATGAGGTAACGAGAAAAAACTAGTCAATATCTCAGATGGACGAAAAAGTGGAATACTACATATATATATATGAACATTACTGTTGGCAGCAAGCAAATCACAGCGACGCTATCACAAATTGTCAAAACAAATGAAAAAAATTAAGGCGAATCTTTGCAAAGAAGGCAACACTACTGGTGTAGGTACATTGGAACGCTGAAGAGAGCTTATCAAGGGATCACAAGAATTTAGGAGAATAGGTGCTGAAACGCCGAAAACACAGCAAAACGAACGTACGACAACGAAATAACACCAATTGCAAGAAAAAATAAGCTAACAACCACAGCAACAATAACAGAAACAACAAAAACAGCAACGAAGTGCTTTAAGATGCTCCACACTTGGCACTACTTGCAGTCACATTGTTGTTATTGTTGTAACGCTGTGCGAGTTGCGATTTGCCACTTTAAGATTACCGTTTCTACGCCGTTTTAACAATTTGCACCCTTTTGTTGTTGTTGCTACTATATCTTTTCATTGCATTTCATTCCGTTTCATTTCGTTTGGTGGCAAACGCTGCGCGATATTCAAACTCGAGTAAATCACGAATAACTGGCGAACGTAAGATATGGCAACGCTGATTATTTGCACTTCACGCCGTGTGCAACCTATTATGTGCAATACAGTGTTTGTTGTTATTGCTGCTGACTGTTGTAGAGGCAGCGAGGGTTACCGATGACTGGTGGCTGCTTTCTGGGTGCCAAATGCGAAAACGCCATAAAAAGCGTTCCCACCTTTTTGCATTGTCAGCAGCAGGAGCGTTGCTGGTGTTGTTGCTGTAACTAGTTGTTGGTACCGCTTTACGGCATTTTGCACGCGCCTTCGCTGCATTTGTTACCTTTGCTTGCTACTCTTATTTTTGATTAATAACAACTGATAACAGTGCAAGCAGGCGAAAAGCGTTGCATAAAATAGCAAAAAAAACAATTGCAGTTCGTTCTTGAGAGTTTTTCAGCAGCGACAGCAGCAACAACAAGTCAACGCTATCGCAAGGTGGCCGCCGCATATTTGCGCCACACTGCAGCGCGTGTTTTGCTCAACGCCAGTCGACCACGCTGAGCGCTATTTGTCGCTGTCCACTACACGGTTCTTGGTTCTTCTCAACTCCACTAAGCGCTAATCTGTTACAGCGGGCTCACAATGAAACTGCTAGCGTTGTCTGCATATCGCTGCGTTCTTCTGCGAAATTGATAAAGCCATGGATTGGGCTGACTATTTTAATTTCGTGTTGAAACTCACGTTTTTAATTTATTATTGCGCATTGCGAGCGATTGATTTCGAGCACTTGGCGCACAATAATGACTAATTGCATGCTGGAGATCCGCAATGCCATTGCGAAGACCTCTTTTTTTTCTAAACACTGGAGGAACAAGTGCCTAGTAAAGAAAGCTAAATTACCACAAATACGATTACATTATGTGGAATTCAATTGGAATTTTAGTTTCAGACTAAAAAACTCGTAAAAATGCTGGTCCTTAATATTTTGTATGAACTTTCCCCTCCTATCCGTGGTTTGCAGCCTGGTTTTGTCCAACAAAGTTTTAGGCTATAACTAACAAATTTCATGAATCATTGCCTAGACTATACAATCATTACCACGTTCAGTACGCAGTGAAGAAAATATACCAGCCGTAACTGAGAGTATACACGAAGACCTTGGAGAGTCAATTCAGCGCCGTTCGTAGCAGCTGACGGACTGACGTATGAAACGACTTGGTGTATATCTTAAGTTGAAAGCGTACATAATACAGTTTGGGTAAGAACTGAAGCCGCTCGACCTTCCCAAGCGACATAGCTTCGCTCTATGAGCTCTTGAACAGCTCCAAGAAGATCCAACGTTTTCGAGCCAAATTCTGTTCAGCGATGAGACCCATTTCTGGCTCAATGGGTATGTAAACAAGAAAAATTGCCGTATTTGGGATGAAGAGCAAGCTGCAGAGAATCAAGAGCTGCCATTTCATATACAAAAATTACGGTTTTGTGTGGTTGTGGACCTGTGAGACCGTAACCGTCAATGGCTACCGTTATCGCGCCATGATAACCGACTACATATTTGATGCCTGAAATTGAAGCTCGTGTCTCGGCGACATTTGGTTTCCACAAGACGACGCCACTTCCCACACATCGCATAAATCAATGGATTTATTGAGAGAACACTTCGGTGAGCAAAAAATTTCACGTTTTGGGCCGATCGATTGGCCACCAAGATGGTCTGAAATCACACCAGTCGAAGTGATCGAAGAAGTCTTCGAAAATTGCACTCAACGAATGATGGGCCATCTGAGACGTAGCTGCGGCCAACATTTGAAAGAGATAATCTTTAAAAAATAGACGCTAAAGAATGTTCTTTCGAATGATAATAAACATTCCCCATACAATTTGGTTTTCTGTGTTTTTTTATTCTTTAAAAAACGAACCTCGAAATTAATCATTCTTTATTGACTATTCGTAGTTCTTATCTATACAAATCGTGTTGGGTATTATTTAAAAGAAAATTCTTCGATAATAGTTATCCTTTATGATAATGCGACGCAATGATAATCGCTTATGGGCAACCATAATTATCGTCAAATTGCACGTGATTTCAATATGACTTCGGCTTGAGGATAAAATGAGTCTAAAATAAATATTTAAAGGGGGTATAAGTTTGAATTAGCATGTAAACGAATATGATTTGCATTGCTCCCCGCATATACTATATGCATATGTATACCTGATTTTGTATACTTAGCTCACTAACTATGGACACAATACCATTCAGTTGCAGTCGAACCAGACATGCTGGCGGCAACAAAAGCCATTTTGAAGCGCCTATTTCGTCTATCAGTTCGCAGTGAGACCTGGGAATTACGTTAGCACGAAAAAACGGAACAAAAGCAGAGGTAGAAACTCAGATAGACACTTGTAAATATATACATACATAAGTATATACATTTAAAACTATATATGTACAGTGCTGAGAAAGCTAAGCAGCGATAACGTTCAACTAAACTTCAAGCCGAAATGTTGCACAAAAGTGCAAGTTGCACGTCGCAAGTTGCTAGTTGCCCGACGCCTATCAGTGCGCAATCAGTTTTGGAAATAAGCAGCAATACTGCAATTGCAACAAAGAAGCGACGCGGCAGATGGCGATACGCAAACACTACGACGGACTTGTGAATACAAAATGCGCATTATTTTAATAGGACTGTTGTATGTTGTTGCGTTTTCCGGCCTGGATGGTGCAAAGTGACCTCGGCGAATGCAGCGATTAAGTTTTGGATTGTGCCGTCGCACCTCAGCGCGTAGCACAAGTGAGGGTCGTCGGCGGGAGCAGTAACTTTGGCGCGAAGACACACTTTCGTCGCACTGAGCTCGCTAGCCGTAGACAAACGGGCGGGCAAGCGGTAACTCTAAAAGCCAGTAAGACCAAAAAAGAGCAATAAACCATGGTGAAGGAAGTGGTGGTGGAGTTATAACCGCAATGCGCTGATCCACGAACGCACGAGGTGAGCGACAATATCACCGACGAACGAATTGCTGCGGGAATACCAAATTGTTCGATTGTTTATTGCATTCTACGCCTACAGTGCTGAGACTTCTTTGGTTTTCTTTTTGATCTTTTTTTCCCAGTAGTTAGCCGATTATGAGCCGAAATGCAATAAAATTAACAGAAAGTTGGGGAGCCGATGGAAAGGTTTATCAGCTGCCATCGATGACGCGCTACGCGCAGCAGCGCGCACTGATTCGGAAAAGTGATAAACAATTGGCAAACTGAAAATAGCGGCTATAACAACAACAACAACAGCAACGAGGTCAGCAATTTAAGCAAACCATGTACCGACGCAGTTCGCGTCACTTATGGCCGTTTGCACGTTGTCGTCATCACCATCACGCTCCAAACGCGTCAAGTTCGGTAGAAGACCGTCGCTACAGCACTCGTAGCGGTAATCATTGCACAGTGGGACAGGTAATGCTATGTAGTGAACGTAGCGCTGGCCTCTTTTCTTCTTTTTAAATCGCAGACGGTGCAAAATTTATGATTTCGGAAAATATTGTCTATTAATCATTGCCGGTTGAAGGCATTTTCAAGACCACGATTATATTTTTCTTGTTAAAAAAATAGTAACTTCTGCGACAATTAATTAAAGGGGAGAAGTTCTCCCCGAAGTCTAATAGCCGCACAGCCGGCTACTCGATTAACGATCAACTGTGTTTTTTTACATTTTTTTTTTTACAATTCATCAGAAGTTGGTAAGCTTATTTATCAATAACTAAAAATAACTGTTCAGCTTTGATAACAACCCGCAGATTGCATTACACTTTCAACTCGATTTATATTCGATTAATAATTAAAGTAGTAAAATAATATTTTCCTTTCGTATGGTAATTGATCTAAATCAGCGCTATAATCGAGCAAAGGCCGGTTAATTGATTAATTAACTCCTGTGCGAAAATACTATAACAAAGGAATCAATATTAGTTTTCACTATTTTATGTAATAAGAATCTACTCAAGCTACAGAGTACATCTAAAACGGACAAAAAATTTCCTTACAACAACAGAGAAAATATTGAACTTAGAAACGGGAGAAACACCAAACGTTTGTTTTGTTTTTCTTAAAATCTTCACCAAAGTGCCTCATTAGAGCAGTTTAAATTTAAATTTCATTTCATGGAAGAACTGAATTATTGGAAAAAATTGATCTTGCGGATTCTGAGAAATTTAATTTTTACTGCGAACTCAAAACATATGTATAAGATCTTAAATTTGTTGGATAAAGTCAACATTCCTCACATAAATAATGAAACTACGTCGTTTTACTAGAGTTATAGCCGAGCTTATTTCACAATTTTTGACATGCTTCTTGGTATTAGCAAAATTATTTATTTCTAAAAGGGTTAAGCTGCCTCTAACTTATTTTTCTGATCTTCAACTTATTGAGAGGTTCATTCAAAATAAGAAGTAAAAAAACCTTTGTGCTTGAGTTCTAACAGAAATTCATGAAACATCTAGTGTTTTCGGATGGCATCGTGAGTTTTCTGACCAAAATATGATAATTTCTGATAAAACTGTATATAATTCTTAAACGTTGTATTTAATGTTAATAACACTGTACAACATTCGGCTGGGTATTGGACCAAACTATTTTCTTTCTGTATTCTCCGTTTATCGAAGTTAGCTTCCAATATCGAAATATTTGCATTCAAAGTTCAAAAACAGGTTTCCTGAAAAAGATTATTATTAATTACTAGATACAGTTGTATATAGATATAAACTAAATTTACCCATCATTTGAATAATGTATCATAATCTTCAATCACGTGACAGATGCTTTAAGGGGTCAAAATTCAAGGTTCGAAAAAAATAAAAGTTTAATATTTTGAAAAATACTGGTTCAATTTTAGAAAATTTGCAAATTAAAATGTAAATTAAATAAAAAGACAATTCTCAAGCTTGATTACCTCCGATATAAAATTTATAAACACTATTAGGATTTCTAAATCTTTTTATTATTTATTACTGCTCATTTATGAAACCTACACCAATGTGCGACTACTAAATTGTGAAAATAAACGATTTGTGCGGTGACGGCGCAGAGTTGCATTGATTGTACAATTTTATTGTGAATTTAACAACATAACACGCGTACATTGTTAAACCAATTGTTAGTTGTTGTCTTTGTTATTGTTGTTTTTGCCATTGTTGGTGATGATGATGCTGGTGGTGCGTTGTGCGCTGCTGGCCACAGCATGACAGGCCCACCATAGCAACCGCGGTAATGACGAGGGCGGCGCGACGCGTCACTGCAACAACAAACGACCAAGCGACCTTCTCGCAATGCGAACGCCGAATTTGTGACTGTCTGTATGTATGTTTAGCCACAGAGTGTGCATGAAGCAGCAGGAAAACAGCAGCGCTTGTCTTGGCGGTAGGAGCAATTTAGCGCGCTGCCTGTTTTTTGTTGCTGCCGCGCCTGCTGCCACCGCTGCCGCCTCTGACATATCGGCCCTCAAAAATCTGCCAAAGTCATTGCGTTGCCGCTGCTGTCCGCTGACTTTTGTTTTCGGCCAAAGCCAATAGTAACAATAACAATAGCGTTTGTGATGTTGTTGTCGATAGTGTATTTGTTGTTGCTGCTACGTCCGTGCCACAAACCGCCAATCACCAACTATAAACGAAAATGTGCACACTTTACGTGTGCGCTTTTATCGCTTTGCAATCGAAGGCAATAAATATCTTACAAATAAGCAGAATGTGCCGGAATGCAGGCTCAGTAAGTCAAAAATACGGCGCAAAGCAAAAATAAAAAATAAAATAAATATATATAATGTGCGAGTGCATTATGAAGAAAAAGAAAATCAAATAAGTATATTCAAAGAAATAAATAAAAGCATTGAAAATGTGTAAATTGTAGAAATGATCACACAAACAAAGGTGTTGATTGCGAAAATTGACAGTTGCATAAGTGGAAATATTAAAAAATAGACCCGAAACAAATTTGAATTTATTAAAACATGGACTTATTGTTGTGAACTCTATTTAAGTATAAAAAACTCTATAACAAATCATTAAAAGCTTGACTTTCCTCATGCGGAAAATATTTCTATTTTTTTGCTTTGGTATTGATACATTCCCCTCAACCCCTTAACATATTCGTCAAATACATGACAGGAGTAGCCTCAGTGCTTCTTTCCAATATGGTAGTCTTTCCTACAACCGAGTTTAGCAAAACGTATTATATTATTTGGTCATTTCCGAATTGCTCAGGTCCTATATGTAGAGTAGCTTAATGAAGAAGTATCTCATGATAAACAAAAATAAGACTATAATAATAAATAATAACTTGCGGTCGTAAATACTAAACTCTCAATGATCACCACTAATTTGGAATTCGAATTCCAACCTAGATTTTCAATTGGCAATAAATGTGCTTCGATGCAAGGAAAGTAGAAAAAGGCAATCGTCTAAGTGATCGATGGGAAGTTGTTGTGTAGGATACCTACATCTATGAGTGTTATAATTGATAAAATAGCAAACAGATCATGAAACTTACCAAATTCTTATGAACAGCAAAAACAAAAATGTATAAAAGCTGATCGTTAATCGGCAAAAACCGGTTTCTTAATTATAATTGATTGAACTAAATTTGTTTGGCTGTGCGAAAAGGCTATTAAGTGGTCAATTAAGAAAAATTTACTTAAGCATGAATATATAAAAAACATATTTTAAGGAAAGATTTTAAATTACTGTGTTCATTCCTTGAATTGATTCGACCCATATCGGTTGCAAGTATATTCTCACCAATATTTGATCATTGTGATGACACTATATAGTGCAGAGCGGTTGAGTTGTCGACGATTAATCTGATTAAGTGTAAAGTGGTGTTTATATAGAAAAAATTAGAACCTATGTCTTTGTCACACCTGGACCAAATTAACTCGTTTGTCTGAAGAGTAACCCTTAAGGGATTAATATGTTTCAATTAAAGACAGTATGTGTATAGTGACAGAAAAAATTTCTCGAAAAATTTCGAAGATTGGCGACGAGTTGAAAATTCTTAGTCAGATAAAAAAAATCGGGTCCGCTCCGCTCCGAGCTCGTAGGATTGACTGTTGTAGGAACGAAAAGGCCTTCTAATCTGCACTATAATATTATTATACCCTGAAAAGGGTATATTAAGTTTGTCACGAAGTTTGTAACACCCAGAAGGAAGCGTCTGAGGCCCTATAAAGTATATATATAAGTGATCAGTATGTTGAACTGAGTCGATTTAGCCATGTCCGTCTGTCTGTTTTTATATATACGAAACTGAACAATCGGAATCAAGGGCTTGTATGGAAAACTTCCGCATTTTACTACATATCTTCACGAAATTTGGTGTGAGTTATTGTTCATAGAAAAAATTTAATCTCTGAAAAAATTGTTCAGATCGGTTAGTAAACTGTTTTAATTTTTTTTACTTACTTTTTCTTAAGTCTTTAGATTTGCTTAAACACATAGTTACTAAAAGAAATGCACCTGTGAAGGGTATATTAGCCGAAGTTAACGTTTTTTCTTGTTTTTTATCTACATATGGTAGTAATTGTCGCATATTAATTCGGAGAGGTCTTCGAGCGGCTGACAGAATTTGCTTCAATGTCAGAAACACGCTAAAAACTTTAACATTGCCTGAAGAATTCCGTATGAAATTATGAATTCAATTTATTTCTTCATTTATTTACATCAATTTTTGAAATACCAATCCTTTTCGAATAAACGAATTTGCAAACACGAAAATGACAACCGTTAAATTTTTGAATTCTTAAGAAACTCCTTAGCAACAAATGTACCACGCGTGAATCACAGGCAAAGTCAAGTTTCGGCGAACGATTGCTTGTACATATACATATGTGTGTGCGTGAGCGTGAGCCCCAAATTTGGTATACCCGAAATTCCATTTAGCTTTATCGCTCATGGCCATCGTCCATTCGTACAACAACACAACGCAACAACAACAATAGTAAACATTTAATGCGTATGGCAAGAATGATATCAACAAGGAAGCAACGCGTCGAGGCACATTAAATAACTCCTTGCCGCCACGAGCGTACGGTGTATGTGTGCTTGTGGCATTAACATACAAATCAAGCTACATATTTTTTAAAACATATATTTAGTATGTGAGCACAAGCATGACAGCAAATACATATAACGGCCCACGTTAGTGCATGTGCCTTATCAACGCAACATCGCTGCGACACACTCACGCGTGTGTGAGTGTGATATTTATGTGTGCGGTGTGTAAATAAAAATTTATACTTGTTTAATAATAAATTACATTTAACTTCCTTTTGGTAGCATTTGTAATGTGTGCGCATTTCGGTTGAGGGGTGGGGGGAGCGGTGACTAAAGCGGTCGCAAAGCTGTATGCAAGCGATAAACCGGATAATAGCAAACCAAAAGCACACACACTCATTTATTTATACATATATGGGTATGTACTATGCATGTGCATGGCTCGGTGTGCTTACTATTCGGTTTGTTTGCGCAAAACCGTTCAAACTGCCAAATAGTCGTAATCCTTTCATTTTACGCCGCTGTTAGTTTAAAATATGAAATATCCTTTTACAACAAACAACAGCAACAACAACAAGAAATAACAACAAAAAAACAGCAAAAATAATAATAAAGCTTATCGCTGATGAAAATCTTAGCACCAAACACAACAAAAACGCTCGCTCTTACAACAACAGTAAGCGTAAATGACAGCAGGCGGCAGAGAGAGTGAAAGAGCGGTCTGCGGCTGATAAGTCAAGCCAGAGCAGCAGTTGGCGAGCTATCTGACACTTATTTTTGGCCAGTCCAGACCACAGTGGGTGGCAAAGCACACAAGTTATCTATGTATATGTATGTAAGTCGATATTATATTTAGCCTCAACTACACACACATCTCTCTCCCTGAAGAGTTTAGCAGCTAGTGCCATCTATGTGTTTGTACGCACAATCCGTTGGATAAACGTTCTTATCTTTGCCGACCAGACGATATTATTATAATACAATTTCAGTTGACGCGCGTTTACTCTTTGCCACTGCCACATCTCTGCCTGTGTGTGTGGCATGTTTCTACAGCCCCCAATCACAGTTAATACGATGTTCCTGGCTGGAGGAAATCTGTAAGTAGAGTCACTCAAGTGACGCTTACTCACTTGCTCCGTTAGCACAATCGTAAATTCATGCAAACATTCATATTTCATAATAATGCCCTTCAATTCCTTTCTCCCCCTGCCGGGTTGGTCGTCTTGTGTTGGAAGTATCCCTTTAGCTAATATATTTGGTGATAATTTTCATAATGAAATTGCCGTTTTCTAAAGGTGGGGTGGTAAATTTGTGTGTATGAGCCTTGGGTGTTGCACATAGAAAATGAAAATAAGTTTTAACCACAAATGTGGCAACCCTTTGTAGAGTTTGGCAGGAGGACTGTACATATATCAACGATATTAGTTGTACACCAAAATTAAAATGTAAAAGCGGTAGGAAAGAAAATGAAGAGACCTCAACATCTAAGGAAGATGGCGAACTCAAAACCCCAACTTAAGACAAGAGAACATTAGAGTAGCAACATCGCAGCTGAAGTACAGCAAACCAACTGTTAATGGATTTCCGGCCGAGCTCAGCAAATACTGTTACAAGAAGCTGATAAAGCTGATTGTCAGATGAAAATATGACTTCTTTTCTCAGCCCAAGTGTCTTCAAACTAAAATGTATCATTCCTCTCTGCTAAAAGAATATATGTGAGCTCTCTACTGGTTTAAATTAGATATATTATATATATTTATAATTTGTTATTTGTGAAGAATTATCAAATAGTTTTGGTTAAACAGTCGCTAGCACAACAAATATGCTTCTATAAATATATCGGGAATTTCCAGTCAAATGTATCAATATATATATGTGCCTTATGAATGAGAATCCTTGTAATTCCATCATTTAAATATATGAACTTGTATATTAATATATTTGCTTTAACGAAATATTTGCAATGTTGTTGCAATTTTCACGCAATGACAATTTTATTTGCTACAAATCAACAGCATCATTATTATTTATTCATACTCCATTCGAAATCAATAGACCAAATATTATGGCTGACAGTTTGACAGCGCTCACGAATGGCGATAAAATGTGATGACAGTTGATTTTGGTGCATACATACTAAATATATGATACATTCATACATATATAGAGTAAATATAACAGTTTTTGTATTCGAGTGTGTTGGCACAGAATAGTTCCTTCAAAATTTGTAGTGACAGGATAATTTAAAATGTGTGGGAATTGACAAGCATATTCGTTTGGCTTTTTTGGATCAAAAATACATTATAATATGGTGTGTCATCTCTTTTGTCGCTATGTAAATATTGAGTAACTTGAATATTCAAAAACCGATGGTATTGGATAGATATGTTTTGAAAATCCACATTCTGTACATCTTAACTATCAGTAGCTTTCGACTGAAATCGCAGGTCAAAATATTAACACTGGAAATAGTAATTCTGTCAGAGTGACAAAGTTCATCTGTCAGGCAGGTTTACAATATTACCGTATTTAGTGAACAGAAAATCCATTCAATATCCGTTAAAAGCCTTTATATAATTAAAGTCTATGAGTTTAGAAGTATTGCTTATTTTTCATCAGAGTTTAAATATTTATTCAATCCAATTCTCTCATTTGAAGAATTTCTGTTTGGGGACACTAAGATATTTTTATTAGCTACAACACATTATCCTTGTCACTAATTTGCTGAGTGACATTATTAGATAAGAATTAAAATATACTCATATTCTGAACATACATTCATATATAAATAATGAAGTGAGTAACAACAAAAACATGTCATTTATAAGACACCCGAGCGGAGAATCTAAAAGCTTGGGAAATGTTCACACACATTAATATAAAACGCTCTGTGATGAATGTGAAGTTAGATCAAACCCGCAAAGTGACGACTTGCAGAAACCAAAACTACAACCGAAAGTACATAACATAAGTATATAAGTTCAACTTACATATACACACACATTTTTTAGAGCAAAAGGATTTGGCGCAAATTTGTTATTATAGCAGTGAGCTAGCATTTACTATGTAACTAAGTGTAGGGATTTTGAAATGGCAATTTCGTGAAGCGCGCTAAGGACAAATGCTGAGTAGTGGAATGGTGTTTTAAAGTATTTTATTTCGTGAAATGTGATAAATTCTAAAGGATTTACTCACCTTCATTACTTTTGGGTGAAATTAATGATGACGAAATGTGTTTTTAGTGACAACTACATAAATCATTTAGTGGAATAAGGTGACCAGAAAAAAATTTGAATGCCAGAAAAAATTAATTAAATAAAAAATTAAAATTTAAAATAAAATTAAAAAAAAAAAATTATAAGATTCTAATATTAACTTAATTTACTAAAATCTCATGAGTATAGCATAAAAAACAAATTGAGAAGGATAGTATTGAAGGCTTTCCCATGACTGACCCTTTTCCATGTTTCTTTAGAATCTCTCTCAGTTGATAAATCCTAATTTAGAGATATATTTTGGTCGGAATTCCAATAAATTATAATAATTGATATACTATATGCTTGCTACGTTAAAAAACACTGCGAGATCATTAATATTTACCCATTGTCTTTGATATCTTGAATATAATGAGTTAATATTTACCGAAAATAAAATTTGCAGAAATATTGCATTGGAGATGTAGCATCGCTCATTTAAAAAATGTCGAAATCGGACAATAATTGTTCAAGGTACCAGATATTGCTTATGAAGACCTCAGTGCCTATGGACAATTTTTTGCCGGAAATATCGGTAAATCTCTAACATATTTTATAGAAATGCGGACGGAACCCATTTATTTAAATAATGTTCCTCGGTGACAAAAATGTGACAAATCGGGTATAACATCTCCTAGTTGCTATAAAGCTAATATTAGGGTTTTAAAACATTCGATGGGCCTTATACCGTCAATATCAGTTATCTTAGAAAATTTAAATGAGCGTATAATCTTGCATATAATGTAGCTTGGTGATGAAAATGAGTGAAATTGGTTCAAGAATTAATTCAGCCCTCATATACTATATATGATGATTTTCGTTATTGTAGTGGACTTCAGGCCGAATATACAGTTCGAACTGTGTGTTATCTTAATATAATTAAACAAGAAAAATTACGAGAGCCTAAAGTGTTCCGTTACATCCGAACTTAGTCTTTCCTTTCTTGTTATTAGTAATTGAGTATAATAGCATGACTAATCTTTCGGACCAAGCTATACATACAAAGAAAGAAAGTCTAATTAATTGAAGTCTGAATATTGCTGATTGGTCGAGAGTGTTGTTCGTATAACCTAAAATCATCGTTTAATTTTATAATCGCTCAACAAATGTTTAATAATCTAATTGAAAACTATTCGTAATGCTATTATTCTATATAAATTATAAAAAGAGTGATCCAATCTTTTGAAAATCACAAAAGAGAGTAGCAGGAAAAAGTGTGGCCTCTAAACGGAATAGAAAATCACAAGAATATATTTTAATCCGATTACGTTTTGCTAATCGCAATTTATTAATTTTAATGCACTTATCTAATTGCGGCTTAGAGCCACAGCACAGCATTAAAATTTTAAGTGACCGATGTGAGAAACTCTCCCACCACCAACACCACCATCAACGCCGCTATGCCAGAAGTCAGCGCAGCCAATAGCAATTTGGGTAGCAATTTTCAGTTTAACGGTTGATGGTGATTTTGATTGCGCATTATATTATTTGATTTGACACCGTTGATGACCCACCCACACATACACACTCCCACAAGGATACACGCGGGCAACACTTGTGCCACAACAAAACCGCCATGATAATCCACTTTACATACGAAAGATGCACGAAGGCGCATTGTGTCAAAAATATAGGGTTACACGCATTCACACGCTCCAGCGACTTGCGGACTACTCGACAGGGGAACGGAACGGATGTGTGTGTGTGCTCTGTCAAGTATATCATAGTCAATTTCCGAGTGACAAAAAGTCAAAGGGATTTAGGGTGGTTAGAGCAATGATACTCGACTAAAAGGGGTTGCGTGTGTGAATTTGCCAAACAACAACAGCAACAACAACGGTGTTACCATTAGCAAACTCACACGCTCGCAACTGACTGCCACCCTGACACATTTTTGATTAACCCAAACGCAGCAATTGGCCGCCTGGTTGGTGTGTTTTTATGACAGATAAAGCTTGGCATTAAAATAGTACAAAAAAAGCAACAACTTCAAATGGCGGCGAATGTGCATACCGCCAAAGTACGTTGCGTCCGAAAGGGGTGACCGATAGCCGGGCAACGGCGAGTGGAATAGAGTGGAGTGGAGAGAGTTCGGCGACGGCTTTATAATCGAAGAAGATTAAATTTTTATTGGCAAAATAATGCTCATAAAGCGCTGACGCATTGCAGGGTTGGCGGCTGCTGGTGGCCAAAGGATATGCGGTCGCTGGTGGCCAGTGGCGTTGTCACTGTTGCTGCTGTTGCCGCTGCGTTGCTGCAGTTGGTGATAAACTTTGGGTTTTTACTCGTACTCCCATGCCACAAACATGCGCATAGCACATACAAATCAGTGTATAAAATGTTATCTGTTGCTTAGCACGCGACTTTGCAGCCAAGCGCTGGCCACCAGCAGCACAGATCACGCCCCAGCCATGCATATAAATCTATTATTACTTTAAAGTGGGGATGAGAGTATGTGCATTAATGCATGCGTTCTTATCGGCGCTCCTGCCATTCTTTCTATATTGGCTTTTCATTTTAAACCTTTTTTGAACACTCGCTTATATTGATTGATTTTTATGTGTAGACATAGTACTCTGCTGCCAAAGTGGCGTTGGGTCATAAAGATTCCGATTAATTTCGCTTTATCCAACAACCCCTTAACTCTGCCAACGCGCGCTTAGGTCAATATTATACCCAAACTCTTTGACTACGCTTTTGTTCGCTGTTTTTTGTTTGCCCGACGGGTGTGAGATTTAATTTAGTAACTTTATAGCGTGTTTTGATGGCAACTTTCACAGTTGACCATAAATATTTTTTTGTATGCATGTTGTCTAAGATTGAATATAATGCACATTAAAATTTTTATGTGACCATTATTGAAACTCTCCGTTTCTTATTTAATGCTATTTATGTATGTCAATTTGTTTATGTATATTTGGAAGCAAACATTGATTTGTATATAACTCTGTATAAATATCCATTAATGCATTGAAAGAAGCAGCATTTTATTTTAAAAATATAAATATATGTATATATGTAGTTTATATATATGAAGCAACTTGTTGGCTGACTACTCACCTCTGCTATCGGCTGTCATCTCGTCTGTTGTTTCAGAACAATCACCTGCAATGGAAATGTTAAAATCGAGATTAATGTGAAAGTTGTAACTCAAACTACTTAATCGATTTAAATAAGAAAGATGTTTATCATTTGATTAAGTAAATTTAGAAATAAATTACCAGCCTAATTAATTTAAATAAAATATGTGATTAGAAATTAGTTTGAGATTACATATATATTCAATGCATTCATACTCCATAACTCGAGCTTCAGCTTTCTGGAGTATTGTAGCGTCTTTCCAGGGGAAGTGGCTGTTATAAGGGTAGCAGCGGATATATTACACCTTGAACACGTTGACTGTGCGCTCGCTGGTAAAATAATGCCTGTCCTTAGTATCAGCTACTTCATCGAGCTTCTTCTTGATTAGACTACTTTGGGAAACTGGCTACAGCAGAATCCAGGAAAATGCAAGTCAGATGAGCTTGCTAAGTTAAGTACGTCAGTACAAGTAGGATCACCATGATTAGCTCTATTGGACAGATGAACACGGCTGAACTGAGCAAGCTCTGGATAGCTACTAGCACTGTCTTGCTCTGGACAGTTAGTTACTAGCACTGTCTTGCGCTGTCGCAAGATCTTCTGGAACAAGATGAATAGCAAGAGGTCTTAGGAACTCTTCGCACTCAGTAAATCTTTCTTCAGTTATAGGGATTCCAACTGGGCATTGTCTCATGAGGATGCACGCGGTCTGACTAAAAATTTTAACAGAAGGAGGATGATGTGGTATTATGGATATCGCTTTTTTGAACATCCTCTCGAATTTGCGGATATGGAAGTAAAATGTCTCTACAGATTTGTAGTAAGATGTAGGCGCTTTGTCGATTCTTAAAAGAGGGTATACAAGGTGGGAACAGCCATATAACCTAACCAAACATTACCTGCAAAGTACTGTAGGCAACTGGTCTTGGACAATTCCTCGATTTTGACATTTCTATATACTGTACCACGGCATGATACTGATACAAAATATAGTAAAATTGCTGAAATGAACCGAAATGGTTGAAATCTGTGAAACTCTGTTACAATAATTAGTCACGGCATACTGTATAATTGTACAATAAATTTTATTTGGCTATGTACACAAAGATATATGTAACAAAATTTATAATATTATAAACTAGGGCTCTTAAAATTATTCGATTAACCTGAAAACCGATTATTCGAATATCCGGTTTGTAAAAAGTTTGTAATATTAACCTATGAATGATAATAATATGAAATAATAGTCGTTCTACTTCGGCTATTCGAATAGTGACAGTATAACTATTCGAATAAATGAAAATTGTTTGAAATCCAAACAGCCTTTGAATTTTTAAAGTTTCCGCATTCCAGCCTCTTTATCAGAATCAGAGAGGACGTTCTCCATTGCTGGAAACATTATGACACCACGTAGAAGCTGCTTGCAATCAACAAAGACGTTTTATGAAAAATACTGATTTAATACATTCGCCTAGTTGAAATGGTTAAGAACTATTTTGTCATTACTTAATGGTTCCCGTGAAATGATTGTTGTTTTTTTTGTGTATTTTGAAGCAAGTTTTTTATTAGTTTTAATGTTTCGCTTTTTTTAATAAAAAGAAGAAAATTAATGAACTTGAACGAATAGTCGATGACTGACGACTATCCGAATAGTGCAAACCGAATATTATTATTCGAATAATGCCCTATACGGTTAATTCGGTTAGTCGATTAGTCGAATACCAAGAGCGCTAGTATAAACATTGAATTGAATACATGTAATTTAAACAATAAAGGGTTTATCTTATCTAATGCAGAGAATCTTTCATATAATTCAATATGGTATAACTTCATATAATGTCGAGAGATATTACGTGCTATTGAATGATATCTTAATATGGACCAACATTAACTCGTAACTTATTTACTAATGGTACAGAGAATATAATAACATGTGACTTGTGACTACTGAGTGGAACTGATAATATAAATATACTTACAAAATATAAATATGTTTTTAGAAATAGTTAATTGTAATGTAATTGTAATTTGATGATTTTTTGAGTAGTATCCGAAACTAATTTAGTGAGTAAGGGAAGAAAACCTGAAGCAATATATCGAGTATTCTTATAATTCCTCAATATCATAAATATCAGACTTAGATGTCCTTAAGTAAAAAAAAAAACAGTTTACAGTACATGGTATGTTTCAATCTGCTTTTGATGATTCGCTAATATCAGAAATTTAAGCTCTAATTGACTCAATAAGAGATTATTAAATGTTATTAGAAGATATTAGAGAAACCCAAAGATTAGAGGTGTTCTTAATAATGATCGGTTTACACTGTATTGCACAAAAATGTTGATATGGAGTTAAATGTATACTTCTTTTAGAGACACAGATTTATAATTTATAATTGAATTGCCTCAGCGTATAGATAAAATGTCACTTTGAGAAAATTGTTGTAAGATGTTCTACAAATTGAACTTTCTACTATCTATACAACATTTAATATACTCGTATCCCAAATTAATCGTTTAGATCTTAACTTTAATTTCGTAATTATTACTCAATTAGAAATAAACTTAGTTTTGTAAGCTTTTAAGTTAAGTGCATCTGTTATTATATTAAAAATATATGTACTAAAAAACGATATTCATTAAACGAAAATTAATTGATGAGTGAAAACAATTGTTGATGATAAATATTAGTTAATGTTCGTATACAAATTGCATTTGATTACTTACTATAAAACTTAATTGAATCAATTAGTTATAATAATGGTATAAAGTGAATTGGTAGAGCATATGAACTTGGAACCGCAACTAAATGTAGTTTGTTATGAAGTTAAAAAGTATATAGAAAACTTTTGTGGTTAGTGTACTTCAAGCTGAGGTTTATGCAATTAAGGTAGCGATATAAAAACTGTTCCGAGGGCTATACTCCTTCAGAGAGGTTAGTATTCACCCTGTTAGTAAAGCGACAATTATGGTCCTTATCTCGTTAAAGAACGTGTAGAGCCATTATCGATAGCGTCAAGCTATTTCATTGTCATATTTGGTTGGGTGTCGGGTCTCACCCGGATAGCTGGCAACTGCAGAGCGGATGATCTCGTAAGAAGTTCATCAAATTTGTGATCGGCTCAAAGCATTTCGCAGATGCTCAAAGGTCTTCTTACTTATGAGTCTTGGCATCACAATAGTCCGGCGCGTTTAGCTGTCCATATGGGATCCATCGCGATACCATCCCCTTTTAGCCTAACATAACCTAACCTTTTGTGGTGGATGAACATTTTCGATATTATCTGTGATCGCCAGGACAATTTTTCCGTAAGTTCGCTAATACAGTTGAACTTCCATAACTCGAAGTTCTCCATAACTCTGGAATTGGGAATAGAAGTCAAACTCGAAGATTTTTTGCGGATTACGGTGATTCGAGTCAGGGAAGTTCAACTGAATTTTTTTTTCTAAGACATACTTATACAAAAGGATCTACGAAGTATTATAAAATAACATGAATCACAAATGTATATTTATCAAGCGGTTTTCCCCACTCACAACTTCAAATCCACTCATGCGTTAGCAAAAAAAATATTCTTATGAAAACCACAAAGCTCGATTACTTGGAAAAATGCTGCGGTATTTAAATATATAGCATTTAATTGATTAAATACAGCAGTGAGGTGGGTATCGCAACGAGATGGAATCATAACTCAGCTCAGAGAAATACACACTAAAATTAAAAATGCCATGATAACACATCATTTTCCACAGAAGAGTCGGACAGCAGCTGCACAACCGCCCACCGACACCAACTGTTTGCTATTTAGATTAGAGTTAATCCAAAGCACAAGCCACTGACTACAACCGTACAACGAAAGCGATGGCTCAGTGCACTGCAAGCAGCCGGTGGTTGCACGTAGTTGTTGTTGTTGGTGGTGTTTCGCATATCAAAGACTTTAGTTCGCCCTCTTAACAAATTTACATTACAATCGCTACCGAGAATATGCGCGCTCACATACGAGTATGTACTTAGATAGCACTTATGTGCTTATATGCATATGCTTAATATACATATGTATGTATGTATGTATGTCATAATGGTTGGTTGGTTGTTTTTGTTGTGGTTATTGTTGATATCTTAAGGGAATAATAATTGTTTCAAGTGAAACAATGTATATTTTTTCCAACTCTCGTATCGCATTGTACTCCATTATTGTTTGTAGTTAACTTGCTGATTGTATAAATGATTGTTTCGCTGCCTCGTGTGTGTGTGAGTGTGTGTAAATACCAATGGTTGGATTTACGCTATACGAGCGCTCATATCCATATGTATATATGCTTGTTTTTGTATATTTCGACAATTTCGCTATTCATTGCTCGCCGCTGGCCCCGCCATTTTTCCACAACTTCTTTAGCCCGCGTCTTTTGCGCTCGATTTTGGCTTTAGTAAAGTGTGGCTTTTTTGTGTTTTGTTGGTGTTTTTGTATTTTGTATTTTGTGTTGAGAATGTGATTAAATTTTGCTGATATTCACTTCAAGGAATTATAATAACAATAATAACAACAATCCGCAGAATTCGTTGTTTCGTGTTTGTTTTTGTTTTTGTTTCCTCCTTCTTCATTTCTAGATCGTAGATACCGTATGCGCATACCCACACATATGCGCTAAACGCTACAAAACACACACACACGCACGCATAAAGCTCCCTCTGTGTGTGTGTGAGTGTTGGTGTGTTGCACGTGTTCTTCGCCGTTATATACATGGATGTTTGTGTGTGTGTGTTTTTATAAATGAATGTATCCAACAGATAGTAAACTGATAACAATCCGAGTTGGAGTAGCAGCGGCAGCAACAACAACAACAACAGCGTTTGCAGTCAATATTCCCCTGCAGAGCGTTGCAGGAATACTCGTATGTAGGCAGTTCGGTGGGTCTGCGGCTGACTGACTAGCTAGCTGCCTTGCTGCCTGTTTGGCTGGCTATCAAGCGGCTGCTTAGCCGGCTGATCGTTTATTTGCTCGCTCGCTGCTATGGTATGGTCGGCTGGTTTATTTGTTAAGTCAGCGTTTGGCAATTGTGGTGGCAGACGGTAGGCAGGAAGTCCAACACTGTCAGGCGTGAATACCGTCAGTTACATACATACGTATTAAGTATTCGTGCAGATGTTAGTCAGTCGATTTGGCAGTTATTTAGCAGTAATTTGAATTGCTTATGATTTGGTACGAGCACTGTATGCATGTAGTATATGATATTTACATATATTATACATATGTGTGTTGGTGTGATAAACTTTCACCCAGTGGAGCTTGAGATCGTTCTTCGATTATTAGGGAATGGTCCGTTATATTCAAACAGAGATAGTTTGTATAAGAGAATATATGTACTAATTATTATTACTATATATTTAGATATATCTATATATCTTAATACTGTTACGAGTAATAAATAATTATATTATTTAGCTGTTTTAATTAGGGAGCTATGTTTATATTTAGCTGCAATTGAAGTTTCAAACCTCGAACTCTTGAGTTGGCAATAGAAGTAATATTTCATACAAATTACCTTCCGTAACTTCCTAACTCGAAGCTTTTTGTGGATTATGATGATCCGAGCTGGCAAAGTTCAATACATATATATTTCTTTACACATTTGTATTAAACTTTTTATATATATCTTTAAGTCTAGTCGACTGTGGACGACTATCAATGTATTTTTCTACGGATTTATAATTAAGTTTGCCGAAAACTTAAGAAAACTTATCTTTAACATAAAAATTGAGATAGCGGCGTATTTAAAACAGATTAAGTTGAAGTTATTTGGCATACTGCGATGTAATGGCGGAAAATTTCACAAATCCACTTTCATTTTTTGACGTATCACAATACTAATTTTAGTTGTGAATAAAAATCTTCTTCTAAGTAAGTTTGAAAAAATAGCAGTTATGGAATTAAAGAATCACACCCACAAACTTCGCTCAAACCGAAAGAAATAAAATATATTTGTGCAAACATTAAATAAATAATTTTAATAATTTAAAAATATACCTTCGAACGGGATTTTTATGTGTCCAATACATCCTCTATTGAGATAACAGCTTTCAGACTTGTCAATAATCTACTGATCTTTTACGTATACTAACTAAGATACCTAATAATGACAACTACAACTTTGCCCTGATTAAGAGCTGATATTATTTAATAAAAATATCAATAAATATCCGATATAAATGTCATTTGTCCTCAAAAGTGTAACTTTTTCATGAATATTACTTAAATGTCGGAGCGAATTTCCGCCTCAAGTATCAGTAAGATACGCGAAAAGCCTCTCCGAGCTGTAACGAAAGTTTTGAAGTCATTTAATGGTTAGGATCATGGGTATCCCGAAACAATACAGAACAGCTTTAAAGAAAGAAAGTAATTTTCGATATTTAGGGCACATTGAAGTTCTTTCAAAAGGTTAGATCTAAATAAAAATTATAGTATGTGCTTTAATAACAACAGAATGGGGTGGATCCAACTGGGTTTATGTATATGCAGACCGAGTATAGTTATTGAAAGGTAATAGTATGACAATTGTCGTGTTAGAGCAAAAAGTCTCACATATAAATTGAGAATTCAAACATTTTTGAGTGTAATTTTTTTCCGAATATACACTTCTAAGAATTTAAGCAATTTGAAGTTCATATCACTAATGCAAACATTTAATAAGAAACCAAAAATCTTAACGTACCAATTTTATTTCCGCCCATATTTTTTATACTTTCGGCATCCGCTTCTCATGCTTCAATGTGACAATGAACTGAATAAAAGTATCAACGCCCCTTGTTTGGATAAATAGTTTATACATATGTATCTTCAACTCAATTATGTTTTCTATCAACATTGCTATATTCATTGCTTCAACGAGTAGAAAGAAATTGTGGGGCATACGACATTTTTTATACCCTGAACAGGGTATACTAAGTTTGTCACGAAGTTTGTAACACCCAGAAGGAAGTGCCGGAGGCCCTATAAAGTATATATATAAATGATCAGTATGTTGAACTGAGTCGATTTAGCCATGTCCGTCTGTCTGCCTGTACATATACGAACTAGTCCTTAGTTTTTAAGATATCGTTTTGAAATTTTGCAGATGTTATTTTCTCTTCAAGAAGCTGCTCATTTGTCGGAACTGCCGATATCGGACCACTATATCATATAGCTGTCATACAAACTGAACGATCGGAATCAAGGGCTCGTATGGAAAACTTCTGCATTTTACTATATATCTTCACGAAATTTGGTGTGAGTTATTGCTCATAGAAATAATTTAATCTCCGAAAAATCAGATCGCATTTGACGTGGTATCTTCACGAAATTTGACATGGATTACTGCTTAAGGTAATAATATAATCTCCGAAGAAATTGTTCAGATCGGTTAACTATATAACCCTAATGTTTGGTAATTTTTCCAAAATCCAGATTTTAAACTTTTCAAAAGGTGTCAAAGATTTTTGTAAAAAACTTATGTGAAACACAAAATTTTGAATTTACACGAATTACATCAAATAACGGCTTTTTGTAAATTAAAAATAAAATCTCTACTCACCAAACATAATTATTTCTACAATCCGTTAACCAACACTGTGCACCAGCTGTGTGACTACATGCTCAAAAGGCGCCCTTTATAACAGCTCACTCACTTACTCACTCACTCACTCTCTCTCTTCACTTCACTACACTTATATGACGCTCACTAACACTAGCGTGAGATAACAAAACGCACGATAATGAACACTTGGTGAGAGAAGCGAGTGGGGCGTGCACCCCCAACAAAATGCTGGTTAATACGGTTACTATGTGTGTGTGAGTAACAGCAGTCAGTCACATGCACAACAGCAACACCAATACAGTGGAAAAGGAAACACGCAGATTTTATCACAAGTAAATATACGAGAAGCACAACAAAAAAAACAACAACAAATAAATACACGACAACAGCAGCAAAGCAACAATGTTGAATGTTGACGATTTTTATCGCTGCATATTTTATAACTCAACACCGATATCAAAGTTTGTATGAATGTATATGTGTATTTGTATGAAAACAATGCACGCACGGCTTGTGGATTGCGGAGTGACGGAATGGCGTTTATTTTATTTTTTGTTTTTCGTTTTTTGTTGGATTGGGATTTTTTATTCACTCCAAAAGTTGAGTAATGCCGTTGAAATGCACTTGGCGATAGGAAATACTGTAACTCACGCTTAACACTTTCACATGCGCTGCCGTTCAGTGGCAATAAGCAAAATATTGCTGATGAAAAATTTCAAAAAACAATTTCTGCACTTATTTTCGCACTTAAAGCATCAAAATGTGAATATTTAGCGTCTATTTGAATTCACTTAAATTTTGATCGAATTTATTTGTTTTGATTTTTCGTCACTTCACTTGTTTTTGAGCGTTTCTGCTTTGCTCAGCTGCTTCGCAATGAAACAAACTTGGCTTAGACATATACAGATATGTATGTACTGTAAACCAACGCGTACGTGTGTTATTCACTTGTTTTTATCACAGCATTCGCATCAACATACACTTGTTGTTGTACGCCATTTGCTTGCATTTCGTCTGTTTATCTGCTCGAGATTTAATTAGCGCATTTTACGAAAATGTTGAATTTTACGCGCGCTTTTCGAGCCACAACACTTTGCGATTTAGGCCAAGTTAACACCAACACTAACGCACAATTGGAAGGCGCTTCACAAACCACGAAAACCAAACGCGCGATTTGCGAAAAAAAATCACGATTCACGACGTATCGTATTGAAATATTTTGGCGCCGACTGCAGCACGTTATGTTGCTCGTTTCACGTTCTATGCCCAACTGAAACGGCCACAATGAAATCATGCTCGAGCGCGCGCACACACACAGCGCGGCGGCAGTCGTTTGCGGAGCGGCGGAAATGAGCGCACCGAACGCGCTCTTTGTTGCGCTGAGTGACGGCAAGTGTTTGAGTGAGCGTTGTTCGTATTTGTTGTTATCTTACAGCACAGCACAGCTGATAGCTAAATGGGGCGCGCTGTTGGCCAGCTCCCAAAAGGGTTGAAATCTCGCTGCAGCAACGGAGGAAACTCAGCCGCGGCGCAGGATATGGCGTTTGAGCGCTTTGTGTAAAGTGAAATTATGGCTGCAGAGAGAGAGTATAATTTCTCCTGCACTTCATTGTTGTTTGCTGTAGTCAGCAACCCCGTTATCCATAAACTTCCTGCTTATCAAAGGCGCTCCGCCTTCGCTTTTGCCACACAGAAACCGCGCGTTCGTGTTGCTAACTTATTCTGTTCGCCGCTTACTTTGCTTGTTTGTTTGCTGGCCAGCTGGCAAGCATGCTTGTTAGCTTGCGGTGTTTGCTCTGCAATTCCTTTGTAAGCGCTGCTCCGTAAGCGTTGCGCTTGTTTAGCGTAATATTACTGCTATCAGTTCGGTGTTCGTGTGGCGGCCAAGTAATCAGCATTGAATCCCGCCCACCACCGCTTGTCGTCCATCCGCTTGCTCCACTTGCCTGTATGCCTGTTCACTGATACGCTCGCGCGCGCACACACACGCTTTCAGCCGACGCTTACTCCCATTGGTTTGCCGTAGTTTACTCATTTATTTGCAGTATGCTTTATTTGATTTGTTTTTGGTTTTGTTGTTGTTGTGTTGTTTGATTTCAGTTACGAGCTGAGTAAAGTTGCACTCAAATGTGGCATAGCATGGCAGAAACAAAAAGGAGGGTATGAAAAACTGATAAAACGCTGATAAGCGCGCAGCACAGCGCAGCTAGATAACATCGCCCGAAAGCAGCTACAACAGCTGAAACTTGTGTGAAAACCCACACAAACACACTTGCATACGCTTGGTCATGCGCACATGAGTATACAAATGCATCATTCCGACACATACGAGCAGCAAATACTGAGTGTGGTGTGTGTGTGAGTGTGTAGCCAGTGTAACAACGAGTCAGTCAGTCAGTCAGTTAGCCCGGCAATCATATGCACAGTGTTCCAATTTAGTTTTAGAGTTTTAATGGCATGATATATTCCCGATTCAAAGTATCTAGTGATGCCCAGATGCAAAAATAGTTTATAATTATCCATATCATGAATTTGATTCATCAACTCTTCGGACAAAAATTTCAATACCCAAAAATATGAACAAAATATTCAAATCACAGGTTCTATAAAATATAGAAAACTCTGTTACGATTACAGTTATTTCTACCATAAAAAAGTGCACCACAAAAATAAACTAGTGTACATATATCAACAAAAATTTTGAAATATGTGTTTTCTAAAAGTTTTTCCTACAATCTTTACCCTATAAATATCGAATTAACAGTATATTTCATTAACTTTGTATTTTGCAAGGGCAGATCTAGGTCAGAGTGAAGGAAGCATATAAGGGAATGTAAGAAAGAGAGCTAAGCAACTTTTTAATCGTTAAAAATTGAAGGAGAAGGCAAAAAACTTAATTTGGCTCAGCTTTTTTCACTGACCGGTCATTGTCGTTTTGAACCAAGTCCCACTCCAACTCACTCCATTATTTGACCTATGCTGCAAAATAATGTATTTAAACATAGTTTAACAAAAAAATTAGTATTTTTCTTCTCAGTTTCACGATTCAGTTCCATAATTAAGTAATTAACTATAGTTAGTGCTTAATTGACTATTTAACTGACTTAATCGACAAAAAATTTAAGCAAAAGTTCCATCAAAGTGAATTAATAACTTATCCAACCACAGATTTAGTGAAATTTAGTAATTTAAGAATTAATTTAGTCAATTATACGAAAGATATATTTATTGATTGCCCAATTAACGTTTAATTGACAGGAAATTAATGTAAAATTTTGTGTCAAATGGATTAATAATATACACAAGAACATGAATTCAGTAAATTCATTTAATTTAATTAAATTGTACTATAGAACAACTTATTAATTATTCAATTAATTTAAGCAAATTTACAATAAATTGATGCAGCTTCAAAATTTCCATTTAAGTGGACTAACGATATATTTAACCGCAGCTTAAAATAAATTTAGCAATTTAACCTCTTATTTTACTCAATTCTACTTTTAAGTAGCTCACTAATTGCACAATTATTCACAATAATTTAATGTAAAAGTTCATTCGAACAAATTAATAATGTATGCAAGTACTCTCGAATAGCATTTTCGCACTCATAAATTAATTTAATACATTAAGATCATAATTGAGAAACACGTTATTGCCTTTCGCACAGCAGGCTACTCGATTAACGATCAGATGTTATACATTTTTGTGAAAAGGCTATTAGCGTTTTCAGACACAAGCTAATTGATCAATTAACCGGCCTCTGCTCGATTAAAACGCTTATTAAGATCGATTTAATCGACTTGAAAATCATGTATCAAATATACAGTACGAACTCGTTAATCGCAACTAATAGAAATCTATGTAGTTGTACTTATTGAGTTTGTTGCACCCAGCGAGGAAAAATATATAACAAGAAATATGACAAATGAAAATCGTTTTATGATATAGAAAGCTTATTTTTTTATTAAAAATTTTATTTTTTAAACATATCGGGTTTTATTCCCTATTAAATGCTCCAAAAGACTTTTTTATATTAGACTTTTATTAAGTTAATAACGTTTTGGTCCATTGTTTGGAGAATCGCGGTACAGTTAGGTGGACACATAACGGACACATAACGGTTATCATTTCATCATCACTTTTCATCTCATTGTCTTTAGGATGACACGGGGAGTTATCCAAGACCGATTGACAACGGGCATTTTTTGAAAATTTTTCAATGCTCTAGGGTTTTTGCTTTTCCAATAATAAAGAGATTAACTTGCGAGAAATGTTATTCTTTCCTTACTAACTTTCCGACCAGGAGCAGATGATTCCTTGAAGCTCACCAACGTTTTATCTGGTATCTGCCTGAAAAAAATCCGGACTCGTCGGCATTATAAATTTGTTCTGCAGAAAGATCAAGCTCCTTGATTTTAATTCTAAAACGTATTACAAATTGGTCGACGGACGCTGTCTTATTGGAAAGCGGAAAGCTTCTCTCCACAAATTTTCATGTGGCGGAGGCCATATCGCCATTACTTGCATGAAAACATCCTGTCTTTTATTTTCTCATGGAGCTTGCGAGCTTTTGACGATACCGACGGATATAGGCACATTTTCACTCCTTTGTTTCAAAAACCACTTGTAGAGAGCCTTTTCCATTCTTGGGTATTCATAAGATTTTAGGGTTTGCCGTTTTTTTCTTCTTTATTCGCGTTATTGTCGACTTGTGACCTTTATAATCAATACAAAGAGCTTTTGTCGATACACCACTTTCTAGTTTATCCAAAATTTCAGTTTTTTTTTAATTGTTAGTTTTATTAATTTTTTTGTGACCACCATGACTTTTACACATAAAACAATACTGGCGCGTTGCAAAACAAACTGATAATGAAAGTCATTTGTTGACAATTGCTCTTAACACACACACACAAAAACAGTAAAGTCGACAGAGCAACGGTAAAATAACGATCAGTTTGTGAATATATATATATATATATTTGGCGTAGGAACCGCTTTAAGCGATTATAGCCGAATCCACCAGAGCGCGCCACTCATTCCTCCTTTTTGCTTTTTGGCGCCAACTGGAAACACCAAGTGAAGCCAGGTCACTTTGCACTTGGTCTTTCCACCGGAGTGGAGGTCGTCCTCTTCCGCGGCTTCCTCCAGCGGGTACTGCATCGAATACTTTCAGAGCTGGAGTGTTTTCATCCATCCGTACAACATGACCTAGCCAGCGTAGCCGCTGTCTTTTTATTCGCTGAACTATGTCAATGTCGTCGTATAAATCGTACAGCTCATCGTTCCATCGTCTGCGGTATTCGCCGTTGCCAATGTTTAGAGGACCATAAATCTTGCGCAAAACCTTTCTCTCGAAAACCCCAAGAGTCGTCTCATCGGATGTTGTCATCGTCCACGCTTCAGCGCCATACATCAGGACGGGAATAATGAGCGACTTATAGAGTTTGATTTTGGTTCGTCGAGAGAGGACTTTACTTTTCAATTGCCTACTCAGTCCAAAGTAGCACCTGTTGGCAAGAGTGATTCTGCGTTGGATTTCAAGGCTGACATTGTTGGTGTTGTTAATGCTGGTTCCCAGATAAACGAAATTATCTACAACTTCAAAGTTATGACTGTCAACAGTGACGTGGGAGCCAAGACGCGAGTGCGCTGACTGTTTGTTTGATGACAGGAGATATTTCGTCTTGTCCTCATTCACCACCAGACCCATACGCTTCGCTTCTTTATCTAGTCTGGAAAACGCAGAACAAACGGCGCGGTTGTTGCTTCCGATGATATCAATATCATCGGCATACGCCAGGAGCTGTACACTCTTGTAGAAGATTGTACCCTCTCTATTTAGTTCTGCAGCTCGTATTATTTTTTCCAGCAATAGATTGAAGAAGTCGCACGATAGTGAGTCACCCTGTCTGAAGCCTCGTTTGGTATCGAACGGCTCGGAGAGGTCCTTCCCGATCCTGACGGAGCTTTTGGTGTTGGCAAAGGCAGCTCCTTTTCGTGCTATCGAAGGCAGCTTTAAAATCGATAAAAAGATGGTGGGTATCGATTCTTCTCTCTCGGGTCTTTTCCAAGATTTGGCGCATGGTGAATATCTGGTCCATTGTAGATTTTCCAGGTCTAAAGCCACACTGATAAGGTCCAATCAGTTCGTTGACGGTGGGCTTTAGTCTTTCACACAATACGCTCGACAAAACCTTATATGCGATATTGAGGAGACTTATACCACGGTAGTTGGCGCAGATTGTGGGGTCTCCCTTCTTATGGATTGGGCAGAGCACACTAAGATTCCAATCGTCAGGCATGCTTTCTTCCGACCATATTCTACAAAGAAGCTGATGCATGCACCTTATCAGTTCTTCGCCGCCGTATTTGAATAGCTCGGCCGGTAATCCATCGGCCCCCGCCGCTTTGTTGTTCTTCAAGCGGGTAATTGCTATTCGAATTTCTTCATGGTCGGGTAATGGAACATCTATTCCATCGTCATCGATTGGGGAATCGGGTTCGCCATCTCCTGGTGTTGTACTTTCACTGCCATTGAGCAGGTCGGAGAAGTGTTCCCTCCATAATCCCAGTGTGCTCTGGACATCCGTTACCAGATTACCTTCTCGGTCCCTACATGATAATGCTCCGGTCTTGAAACCTTCTGTTAATCGCCTCATCTTTTCATAAAATTTTCGAGCATTACCCATGTCGGCCAGCTTTTCAAGCTTTTCATACTCACGCATTTCGGCCTCTTTCTTTTTACGTCTGCAAATGCGTCTCGCTTCCCTCTTCAGTTCTCGATATCTATCCCACCCCGAACGTGTTGTGGTCGATCGCAACGTTGCGAGGTAGGCAGTCTGTTTTCTCTCCACTGCGGAACGACAATTCTCATCGTACCAACTGGTTTTTTGGCGTTGCCGGAGACCAATTGTTTCGGCTGCAGCGGTATGCAATGAGTTTGAGATGCCGTTCCACAGCTCCCTTATATCGAGATGCTGATGAGTGCTCTCCGAGAGCAGGAGTGCAAGTCGAGTAGAAAATCGTTCGGCTGTCGGTTGTGATTGCAGCTTTTCGACGTCGAACCTTCCTTGTGTTTGTTGACGGGCGTTCTTTGCTGCACAGAGGCGAGTGCGTATCTTTGCTGCTACTAGATAATGGTCCGAGTCAATGTTTGGTCCTCGGAGCGTACGCACGTCTAAAACACTGGAGACATGTCTTCCGTCTATCACAACGTGATCGATTTGATTGCGCGTGTTTCGATCAGGGGACAGCCATGTTGCTTGATGAATTTTTTTATGCTGGAATCTGGTACTACAGACAACCATATTTCGGGCCCCAGCGAAGTCGATCAGCCTCAGGCCGTTTGGCGATGTTTCGTCATGGAGGCTGAATTTTCCGACTGTTGTGCCAAAGACACCTTCTTTACCCACCCTGGCGTTAAAATCGCCAAGCACGATTTTGACATCGTGGCGGGGGTAGCGCTCATAGGTGCGTTCTAGGCGCTCATAGAAAGCATCTTTGGTCGCATCGTCCTTCTCTTCCGTTGGGGCGTGGGCGCAAATCAGCGATATGTTGAAGAACCTCGCTTTGATGCGGATTGTGGCAAGACGTTCATCCACCGGGGTGAATGCCAGGACTCGGCGACGTAGTCTCTCTCCCACCACAAATCCAACACCGAATTTGCGCTCCTTTATATGGCCGCTGTAGTAGATGTCACAAGGACCCACCTTCTTCCGTCCTTGTCCCGTCCATCGCACTTCTTGGACGGCGGTGATGTCAGCCTTTAGTTGTATGAGGACATCAACCAGCTGGGCAGAGGCACCTTCCCAATTAAGAGTCCGGACATTCCAGGTGCATGCCCTCAAATCATAGTCCTTTATACGTTTGCCGTGGTCGTCATCAAAAGGGGGGTTTCTCATCCGAGGCCTGTGTTTCTTATTCACTGGTTATTCGTTTTTATGTGGTGGGTCCCAAGCCCTACGCACAACCGCACAAGCGGGCTTCGCCTTCTCACTTTAGCTCGCCTCCAAACGGATGTCTGTTAGCTACCCAGGGGATACTTGGTCTAAAACCGGAAGTCGTGAGCTGCTTGAGTCATATGCAAAAGAATCGTTCCTGGCCACTCCCAAGTGAATGGCAATCAGAAACTTTCCTCACTTGCGTGAACTTCTACATATGACCCCATCCCCCAATGAATACATAACAAAAAAATGCCATAAGAAGAAACCGACAAAAAAAGAACTGAAGCAAAACATATTTATATGTAAAGTTGCAGTTATTGAGGACAATATTTTTGAGTAGTTGCACTTATAAAGGTTACAATGCTATGTTTTATAGTGTTGCATGAATCGAGGAGTTGCGTGTATCGAGGGTTGCGGTTACCGAGTTTATACTGTACTTTCTTTGTCTGCGATTGGCTGAATTTTTTGATAAAAAAGCTACGGTAGATGTCGCTGCTAAAAAATATTTAGCAGCATGTGAAACGTATCAACTTCTTATGAAAAGCAAAAACAAAAATGAAAAACAACTGATCGGTTATCAAGTAGCCGGCAGTATAAAAGGCAAAAAAGGGTTTCTCAATAAAAAATTTAATTGATTAATTAATTTGTCTGTCTAAAAACGCTATATAACAGAAATTCAATAAATTCAATTAATTTTACACAATTTTACAATATAATAATTTCTTTATTGTACAATTAGTACAATGTATTGACAATAAACGAATGCAAGAGCAAAAGTATAGTCTCTTTCATTTATTTACTCGGTATATTTGGCAAACAATATGAAAACTTTTTTTAAAATTGTTCTCAACAACTTATTTTGTTTGTGTGTTTGAAAGCTGACTCAATTTACTTCTTAATTGCCTTGTCTGAAAGTGCTATAACTATACAAGCTAATGAACTAACTAAAAGAGCTGAAAGTACGAAATTTTATAATTACTTATTTACTCTTGCTCTCCTCCGAATTTTAATTGACTTGAATTGATGAATATTTAACCGAATCAACACACAGTGCATTACACATTATTTGGCCAGCGATGAATGAGCAAAGATATTAATGTAGATATGTATTTATGTAAGTATGATGATGTTGCATACTAATAATAAGAATGAATCGTCACTACATCCAATGCCAATCGCAACATTTTGTGTCGAACTGTGACCCAAGCGAAAAACCATAACCAGACCGAATTGAAGCAAAATACAAATAAAATAAAAACAAAACACAGCACACAGTCGAAATGAGTTTTGTTTTGTGTACTTTGTAGCTGTAGATTTGTACTTGTACTATATACATATATATAGCGATATATGTTTGGATGTATTTTGGCTGTATGTCTGTGGCAAGTTGAGACGATGAGCGATGCTTTTGTGCGATAGCGCGTCTACAGCTAATGGAATTCTGATTATTGTGCGGCGATAAGGCGTTTCATATAATTGTATCTGTATCTGACGCTACACAATGCCACAACCGACCGACCAACAAACCAAGCAAGCAACCAGTCAAACCGAAAGCGAGCGCTGCTATGAGGCAATGAGCGTACAACCGACGACGGACGATGAGCGAGTCACAACACTTGGCTAGCGGACAGTCAGCTTCATGCATATATGTATGTGTGTGTTTGTGCTGCTGATAGTGTTGCGGCTGTTGCTGCTGCCGCCACCGTAGACGGATGTTTATCTATCTATCTGCTGGCTGTGTCGGACGGTCGATCAGCCAGCCAGCCGGCTGACTTGCTTGTGAGCCAAAAACAAAACAAACAAATCAACCGTCTTGACTGTGGGCAGCAAGTGAGTTGTGACAGCAGTGCGGTGAGCGGTGAGCGAGGTACGCGTGAGCGGTAAGATAGTGCGCGCTCATTGCCGCTTTGGCACTTCCTCTAGCCCCCCAGTGGCGGCGGCTAACACACACACACATTAACGTTCCGCCGTCTGTACATATCCTGCAATAAATGCTCGCGCTAGCCTGCTTAGTATGGTTTATTTGGCTTTTGCTTTGCTTACTAGCTGGAGTCGCTTATCAAATTTCTCTGATCAATTTTAATGTTGCTCTGCGTTCGCTGTTGTCCGCCACAACGTAAACGCTTATCGCTGTTTGCATTTTCTTGGCATTATAATAATAACATCGGTATCTTGGCGGTCGCATCTCACACACAGACACACACTCAAACTAATACACTTGCCACGGCAAGCACTCATTTGCACTTGAGTTGATTTGTTGTTTTACTCAGTTGCTCTCTGAATTTACTCTCGCTCTCTATTTGAGTACAATCTCTGCTAAATATTTGTCTTCCTCACCTGCTTGTATTTGTATTTGCTCAGCAATCAGCTGTTCTGTGTTGCGCATGCGCCTGCTCAGCTTTTGTACAATCCATCATTGTTGGCCAACACCTCCACCACCACCGCCACCAGCAGCAGCGGCTGTCAACTAGAAGTAATGCCGAAATTATTAACACCATAGGGTTACAACAACAACAATCACGGGTTACATTTACATATTTACGAACTTTTTCACAGCACCAAAGCAACAACAATACACGTTGTTGTTGTCATACATTGTTGACTTTTAATTAGATTCATTGGGAAATTTTCATTTTAGGGTTGTTCTGCGTACGCACTATCACCATTTATCATACAACAACAGCACACACACACACCGACTTTCTATTCTATACATATATATATGTATATCTATATATTGCATGTGTATTGCTGTTTAATTGCTAAGCTCACTATCAACTTGCCACAGGGCCTTACGTTTGCTGACGGCGGCCTGATATGCCCCGGCCTTTGCTGGTGGGTGTCGGTCGCTTCACCGCTTTTGCGATAAACACATCATCCTCTGCTCGTATCTGTTTCACATTGATAAGCCGTACGTCGCTGCCTTGCTACAGGGGCGGATTCGTGCTCATTGTGCCTGAAATGGCAATGGACTTTGTACACGTACACACATTTCAAACGGTTTCTGTTTCATTTCTTGTTCGGCACTTATCGCTTGATCTGCATTGTGAGATTAAACTGTTATCAATTTGCGTTGAGAAATGTAACTGGAGAGTACACGAGTATGTACATTGTTGTGGCTTATTCAATTTGAAACAGCCTTTATAATAAACATATTAGTTTGAGACCGCGAGGAGATCAGTAGCGACAGAATAGAGGAGTTATTCGGCTTATAGGCAATTAAGCGGACCCAATTAGTTTCGTCATATATATGGTCGAAGTTTTAAAGAAAAATACTACTAATTTTAAAATGACGTATACCATTCTAAATTTTACAGACTCCCAAGGGTCTTATATTAGATATTAAATCGGATAGGATCCTTGTGATGGAGACCCTTTGTGTTACGTGAAACCTTTTAAAGCTTTATTAAAACACACCTTGAGTCTATCACCAAGTTGATGTGACCTCTACTTTCGTTTCAAACCGATTCCATTGGAAAACTAAAGGTATGAGTTCCAAAATGTTTCTACCTTAGTCTTGGGAAAGTTAGACCGTTCCGTAAGAGGTTCCTATACCGAGAAATGTGACCTTCATCCAAACAGTTTCGACAATTAGTTAACCAAAATTATTGACGTTCTCATTTGACGCTCCCCTTTATGAGGATTGTATCTAAACTGACCAGTATCAATAGTAATTTTTAAGTTAAGTAAAATTTAAAAAAATAAGTATTTGATATTATTTCTTTCATCATGATATCTTCTATTAATTTATATAGTAGTCTATTTAATTAAATATGTAGTACACGCTGTTCCAAAAGATCATCAAATATTCTTGGTTAGTTTCACAATTGCTTTAAATGCTTCTATATGTAAACAAAAATCGGATGGACTGTAATTAATATGGTTTAGGTCTTTTTGGCCCGCAGTGAGACAGCTGCTGTCGCTTTGTAAGACTTGTCTCTCCGCTATCATTGGAGTGCTTACTGGTCATTGTCCAATAGGCAACTCACGCGGTGAAGTTAGGGATCAAGCAGACGCTAATTGCCAAAGCTGTTTGGAGGAAGGCGAAGAGAAGAATCATACAGGCACTTCCTCCTTCAATGTCCCGCATTCGGCAGACTTGGATTAAAGCAGCTCAGTAAGTGACGGGAGTCAACATTAGCCGACCTAAGAACTTTATAATAGAGTCACAGCGCTTTGTCGAATCATAAAGGCCTTAGAGATGTCAGGAGTATCCGGGTGTCAGAAAGGACAGTCGAATCTGTATAAGTGAGACTCTCTGCAGTTGCGGAGATCTACCACTTGACCTAACCCAACCGAACCTACCCAGGCATTTATAAAATTTTGCTCGTTTATAAAACTTATTCTAGATTTTTGAGGAAGTATTTCAAGAGAGGATTAACAGCTCCAAAGTCGACGTATAAAATATTAATAATAATGATGATAAGCCAGAATTTTTGAGTAATAAATTAATGAAATTTGGTTATATTATGCCACTCTGGAGTCCAATCAATAGTTTTCATCGGCTATCGAAAGGAAAACAATAAACAACAATTATTAAAAATTTGAAGAAAAAGGAATATCCGTTTCATCTCGTCAATATACCGTATGATAAATTTAGGAAAACAATGTGAAGAATGCATGAATTTGGCTTCAAATTACAAACAGATCTACCGTATTCTCTAGATCTGACTAGTAGCGATTATTTTCGAATCCCGTATCACAAGAGAATGTTATATGAAATTAAGATTAACGACAATGGAGAGTTAAATGCCGAGTCCGAAGACTATTTCGAAGCACAAATACGACTATAGAAATTGGATCGTAAATGGTATGGAAGATCACTATAATTGATGTACTGTTTTCGATGTCAAATTTGTTGAATAATATACTCGATATTTGCAAAGCTTTAATTTATTCAAATATACCAGACGTCTATGGGTTTAAGATTAGTGAAACTTGTGTCTGACGAATAATGAATGAGGAGCAAAGCCTAAAAACGAGAGAGAGAGAGCTATAGTGGAACCACACTAAAATTTTCGTAAGACACTACAGAAGTACAGCGAGAGTTCTTGGTGAAAGTGTAGTCGACAGCGGGTTTCAATCTTGGAATACTAAACACGTTAAACAACTAATATGATGCGACCTTGAACTTCTCATAAAATCGATATTTTGGGGGGATTTTAAGTAGCATTGCAAAATAATTAAAATAAGTAAATTGGTAACCTTTAGTAATCTTTGGTAATTACAATTTTCTTTAAATAGAACTTGAGGCGAGTCCTTAAATGACACTTCTGCCCAACCAACATTTTGTAGAAGATGGATTCGACATTTATTTCCGTTCTCACACACGTTTCAAAGCATACGTTTTGACATTTGTGACTTCGGCCCGAGTGCGTTTTCTCAGCAATTCGCTACTGTTTGCACTTAGATGCCAGACATTGATGTATGCCAGTGTTTATCTATTTCAACGAAGGTCGGTATACCTTGAAACACAATCATATACATATACCTTTGTCTGTCTGTCTGTTTGTTTGCTTGCTTGTTTCGGTAATTTTGCTGTGTGTCTAAAGAAAAACATTAAAATTGATCTTTGGGCGATAAGCAGTGAAATAAAATATGCCACAACTTTAAAAACTGCAAGCGAACTGTAACTGAGCGAGCGATAAGCGACGCTACATACATATAATATAACAGCAACAACAACAACAACAGCTTAAAATGTTTGCCCACACCTACGCGAGCGCACTGCAACAACAACAAGGCAACACTCGGCGAACGGAAGGCAATGAAATGAGCTCATACTCATGAATGCAGAGGCAGGCGGCACATTACGACATTGCATGCCACCGGCTCCGCACCAACCACCACCAACAACAACAGCAGGAACACTTACTCGCGTTTGCGTATGTATGCATAAAGTGTTATCGACAGCCCGAAATCAGCAAGCCAGGCGGGCAATGACGGCAACAAACGACAGCAGCGACGTTGACGCCGGCAGCGCCGTCATTCGCTTAGATTGTTGCCGTCGATAAGATCCTGGCGTAGATAGCGGTAGCTCGGTTTTTCCTTTCCTTTATTTGCTGTGTGTCTATGTGTTATTGCATTATTGTAGTTTTTGTTGTTTTTGTTGCTGTTGTTGTAGTTATTACTTTATTTGTACTCTTGTTTGTGTTTGTTACTGTTTCAAATATGATTACAGCTACTGCCGCCGTTGGCAAACAACAAGCAACGTTGCTGCACAATCGCGATGTGCGGTAAACAAACAGCAAATGTACAAATAAAATTAAAACAACAACAACTACAATAAATATTATAGATGATTACACACGCACACATACAGACAGACATACAATACGCATTTTGGTATGATTGCATTTGTTTATCTATAAACATTTATCGCAGAGTTTATGTTTTCATCGCTAGTGTAAGTGAGTGTGTGTGTGTGTGTGTGGTTAATATGTGTTGTGATATTTACCCTATGTTAGTCTGAAATTCAAAACGATTTTTCCAAAAGATTACATTCCTGGCTGCTGCTTTCGCTATTGGCAAGACGAACATTTGATTAGGGTTGCCATATTGATTACATCTCTATAATACCATACTACCTTACTATCTACTGATTTCAGAGAACACATTTTGTTTACTGATATTCAATTTCTCTCTTAATATAGGGAAATGTTGGAGTGTTCTTGCAATGACTTTCAAGCAGCTAAGATCTGTATAAGCCACATTTTGGAGCTTTGTAACAAACCCTTGTATAGATGATAATTCTAGGAAGTATTTTCAGTTAAGAAGGTGAAGAAATGTAAATCTAAAATTACAGTAATGCTAGGGTAAAGAGTGGATAATGTATTTCTTTATTTCAATCATATACCTTTCTGACATGGATATCCTATCAGGGTAATTATAACTATACTATGGGTTTTCGTCATCAATGTTATATAACCTAAAGTTCTCGAGCTCCATTTTACAATTATTTTTACAATTGTACCTAGTATACAATGGTTATTTACTAACAAAATTCAATTATAATAAGTTACAAAAACAAACAATTAAAAGCTAAATGTTAGAGAATTTCATTTGCTGCTACAGTAGCCTTGAAGAAGTATGAAGGCCTCTTACGTTTCAGTCGGTTTTCTCGTTCAGCAGTTCCGTTGAGTCTGGATGCCTCTTCATTTACATGCTGTCTAAGCCTCATTTCGTGAGACTTTGCAAGTTTGTTTATTTCGTTTACTACTGAATCCACACCAAGATCACGGTGAAGGTCCGCAGATCTAACATATCAAGGAGCATTAACTATACTATATATAATTATTGGAAGCGCTGAATGCAGGCAATACAGCTTTGACTTGAGCCCATAGTTGAGCTCCATAGACCCAAATTGCCAAATCATAGGTAATTGCGTTTCGGAAGACCTTAAAATGATCCTCAAGATGTCATACCTCATGCCACAATCGATGATAAAACTACTTTATGCCTAAGACAGACATAGGGTTTACGTACTTCGATGTGTACGACATTGAAAGCTCAAGAAACCATGTACCAGCATAGTGACATACATGTAGTATTGTACTATGTTTACATCCATCAGCTGATACAAATAAATGCAAGCAAAATATAATTATGAATAACAGACAGGAAAATTGATCCTGACTTAGTTATAACTTCAAGCAATCTTAAAATAAAACTATCGGTGCGTTCAATGCGATCCATTGTAGTGCATTTCACAACACCACAAAATTTGAATGGTTTCTAAAACCGTATTGTAGTACGGAACACCATTTCAAACAAAATTCGGAACACCGGACCGGTGATACACATATGGTTTCTGAAGCATACTACAATATGTACTAGATGTCTGTCTCAGGTATTACTAATATTGGGTTGCCAAAACAAAATTTCGTAACACGTAGAACTCGAGCATTATTTCAAAATGGGATGTCGCCTTTCCCTTAAAATACACGTCCTCCACTCATATTTAAACTTCTTTCACGAAGATTTGTGTGCGATTAGCGACGAGCAAGGAGAAAGATTCCACCTGGACATCCTAGCAATGGAGCAATGATGCCAAGGCAGATGGAATCCAGCAATAAAGGGATATTACTGTTGAAATAGAAATTTATTTTGAATTCGTTATAGTAAATAAAACCTTGTATTTTTGAAAACCATGTACTCTGTAACAAAATATCCGTACGTGATGAAAATGTTTGAACTCAAATTCGTAATTAATACACCTCAAATACCCCCAAAGACCTCACAGATTTGTTGAGTAGTGTAATTGCCCACCTCGGACTCCGGTAGATGTATTTGCGAAAAATATCAATGAGGTTGCGCGATCAATCCATTAATAAATACGAGTATATGTATACGCGCGCATTACTTATCCGGTAGACCATTCGGGTTTTACTTGTTGTGTCTCTCTCTCTATCTTGTTTGTGATAGGTTAAGTTAGGTTAGGTTAGAGTGGCTGATCTTCTGTGCCACAAGATATTCCACTTGGACAGCTAAAGCCAGTCCTATGTGATGCCGCAAACTCCTTACCTCATAATGGATGCCCGAGACACTGAAGTAACGACAAAGCGCTGTGAGCCTATCACGATAGGATGTTTGTGAAATAGTTTCCCGTTTCGACACACATTTGGCGTGGTATTCTTAGTGGTCCAAGTGGTACAGAAATGGGAATTTTTTTCTAGTCGGCAATAAAAAAAAAAGACCAATAGAGACTCTTTCTTCATAATAATTGGAGATTTACAAATTAGACATACATTCTTTCAAATAAGTACCCGGAAATTTGAAATAAAATAAACAACTTATTCATCATCTAAATTTATTATATCCCCTTCAAAATAGGCCCCTTCTGAGGCAATACACTTCATCCAACGAACAATCCAATCATCGAAACACTTTTTAAAGCTATATTTCGGGAATATGTGGATAGTAGACGTTTTGGTAGTCATACGATTTTGGATCTGAGACACCAAAAAATTATGAAATTATGGTCACAGATGTCGTAAACCTTTTTGAGTGGAAATGGTAGTCTAGATTTCGAATATTAATGGAAATATTTAGGTTAATATTATCAGTTAGATGTCAATGGATGGTGTCGAACAGATCGTTTCCGGCGTTTTTTTAAAGATGACGAAGTGTTGTTTTTGCAGCGGTAGAAAATGTTACCAAAATTTTGATAAAAGTTGCGGAGTTGGCAGCCTTTGACGAAAATAGAACCAAGTTCGCTCAACTTGTGGCTGTATAACCTATCTTTAAAATTTTCATTAAAAAATAAGTAAAATGTTGACGATTAAATGTTAAAAACTATACGTAAAAATAAAAGAAAGTCAAAAAGTTAACGATTCAGAAAGAAATATGTATACAAACACACACTTCCTCACTTCTGTCGTCGGTTATAAAAAAAAAACTCGTTAAGCGCTCTGACAACTCTGTCATCCAAAATAAGGCCTCTTTAAGCACTGTTACCTTCGCGTATGTTCATTACCGCCACGAGTTCAGTGGATCACGTGACTTTTTCAGTAGATTTATAACACCTAATCTAGCAATCAATCAAATAATTTAAATTTTATATCTACGCGGCACATATGCTACATACAGACATGCTTTGCAAAGGCGGCGGTTGATTTGTTGTTTGGTAGTTGTCATTAGGTGGGCGCCGTTTGTCTGTTTTCAATATTTACTTATCTTTTATGATGCTTCGTTGATTCGCTCGCTGCCGACTAGGCCATTTGATTTAGAGTGCTGATTAGGCACTTGGTGCGGTGGCTCGGGAGTAAATGTACATATATACAGGGTGGTTTTTTTGCAGTATGAAAGTTATTACAGAGTTTTCATTCAAAAATGTTGTCATAGTAAAATCAGATAATATGAAAAAGCTAAAAGAAATCGTAAAAACGTATTCTCAAATTTTGTGGTCTTTATAGCAAACTTATATTTATATTTTTTACCGTCCAAGTAAAACTGATACTTGAACGGTAAACTTCTTAGTCTTGAGGCACACTTAGAAGAACACATGTCCTTGTCGTGTGCGAATAATCCCGAAGAGAGTATTCAAATTTACTGCGGGCATTACTGGTTTATAGTTTTTTTGAAAATTGAGAGCTACGGGTATTTGATAATTAGCTTTTTGATTCAACAATTCATGTAGCACTGTCTTCAAATGCAGGTCTTCCAAAGTTTTAGGGTACATATTCCGTAAATCACATTGGTAATTCAAGAAATCGAATATTCAATCGGTAATTTCACTAATGATGAAAACAATAATTGTACTTATATAGCTCTAAAACCCACTCCCTATACTATAAATAACGAAATTCGGTAGTTTCTTTGAATATTAAGTAGTGGTTATTTTTATGTTAGCTATAGAAGAAGTGCTTCATTAGTACACTACAAAGTTTGTAAATGTTTTCTATTTTATCGCTTCTTTTAGCAGTCATACATAGTAGTAGTAGATACTTAAGCATCAAAAGAGCAATGAATGAGTAACCACACACATGCTCACAGAAAGTTTTTGTAGTGTGCTTTCTATCATGATATCACAAAAGATTAAATAAATGGAGAACCACAATGAGGCGGTGAACTACGTTGGTTCAAACTTCGACAATATATGTATTTTGTTTTCTCGTAACTCGTGACTAAAGGATATGGTATCAGGCTACCTAACGAGACTCTGGAAGCGATCACAATATTTAAGTGCCTAGTGAAGCTTATTACGACTCAGTAGAAACAATTGGGACTTCCAACTACCATTCCCGGAATATTTTAATTCCTTGACCAGTCATCAGCTGACTTCTGCATTATATAAAAAACTACACTTATAAACATATTTTTTAACCTACCATAAAGAACATCATCGTGTTTGTTGATGCTTAATATATACTAAATAGATATGTACATATAATATAAGAATAATAAATTTAAAAGAAAATGTATTTTTATCATGCCTACAATACAGTAGAAAAATGATTTTTAACAAGTAAGAAAAGGCTAAGTTTGGGTGCAACAGAAAAACGAAAATCATCATATATGGTATATAAGGGCTGAGGTAATTGCTGAACCGATTAAACTCATTTTCAACACCAACATTCATTATATCTAAGATTATAAACTCACTTAATTTGGCTAAGATATTTCACAGATTAACCGATTTATAAGCTATTAAGCCCATCGTATTTGTGAAAATCCTATAATTAGGTATATGAGAACTAGAGGAAGTTATGTCCTGATTTTACCCATTTCTTATACAGAGACACACTATTAGAAGAAAAAGATTACCTCTGAATTAAATTAAGATATCTGAAAGATTTACCTATATTTTGGGTGAAAAATTAACCTTAGGCACTTAGTTCTTCATATTCGATATCCGGGGCATTGAAAATTATATTATTAAATTCCGATTTCGACAATTTTTTCACAAGTGATGACACGGATCATATTTGTATGTCTTATAAAGTGAAGGAATCAGATGGAATTCAAAATTGAGTTATATGCGAAGTTGTCTTGGTTGGGAACCGTCGAGTAGTTCCTGAGATATGGTTTTTGAAACATAAGTGGGCGATGTCACGCCCATTTTCTTACGTAAAATTTAGTGCTTCTGACGTTTTTCGTTAGTGAGTTAACGCACTTTAGTCAAAGAATGTATAAATATAGAAGTATAAGTGTCAGAATTCGTCCATTTGAAAGAATTTATTGGATTTGAATTGTTTTGTTATGGTTTTTCATTTAAAAAAAAATTATTAAACTTCAATTTACGGATATTTAACTCATTTTTATTGATAAAAATACCTCTGAGTACTCGAATTAACGAAATATTCGATGTAACGAACAAGCCTGACAATTAATGTGTTCGTTATTTCGGAAGACTACTGTAGTCATATTTATCTAATATACATATACAAGTATACTAATAATAATATAATATATTTTTAACAAAAGAAAATACTGTGATATTGCCACATTTTGATTATACACCAAATGTTGCACGAAATGAATACCCCTAACAGCAAACAAAACGTATAAACACGGATAGGCACACACACATACATACACATACATGCATGTACGCACGCATGCCTGTGTGTCCAGCACTGACAATATCACTCACATATGTACATAAGTACATAAGACTTACCAAGATGTAGGGTGGGAAAAGCTCCGCTTTTTAATTTTCTCGCCCCCAGTGCATAACTTTGAAAGTGTTTTGCACATATAAAAGTGTTGGTGGGCGAGAATCTCTTTCCATCTTTAAAAATTATATTCTGGAACCACTTTTTAGCAATTTGTTCATTTTTCGGCCAAATGAACAAATTGCCAGTTGTGCTATCACCGGAGCACCCGCGCACACAACACTTCCGAACTCGCGGCATTTTTAATATTTTTTATTTAAATTTTAAATTAATTCACAAATAAATTTTTACTTTCTAAAAGAAACGATCTGTCTCACGCCACAAACTTATAAAAGTGATGCTTTATGTAAAATTTGTCAATTCTCTCTTTCGCTCTTTTTTTCTATTTTGACACAATTTCACACTTCCCAATTGGAAAATTCTCACAGATTTACCCCTTTTTACCAATAGAAATTATGACAAACAGGTGCACCTCCTTCCACGGTGGATGAGGATATTCACCTCCTCCTCTTCTTATAATCCAACTAGAAATTTTTCACATACCAGTTCAATGTTACTCCAACGTAAAGAATGTGAGAAAAGCACCGTTCGTAGCTGGAGTCTTATAGGTGTTGTTCTTACAGTAGCTTGATCCGATCTTTTGCCTAAGTTCGAATCCCACCCACATCTCCAAAAATAAATATTTTTTAATTTTTATTTATTTATTAGCATTATACTATTATACTATATTATATGTTTTTTAATTCGCTACCATTTTATAAATGTATGTACATACATTCAAATGGGTAGTAGTGGCATGACTGAATATACATATAATACATTGAGATCAACATTCTCATTGAAATCAATATTCTCATTTCTTTCTCCTATTCTTATTTTGGCGCAATTTCACACCAATTTATTGCTTTTTAACCATTTCCAATTATTACAACAGTTTTAGCCGTTAAAAATTCACCAATCCAAAGCATACTCTCTTTCATTGGATTTTTGCATATGCAAAAAGTCAACATTCTCATTGAAATCAGCATTCTCATTTCTCCTATTCTTATTTTGGCGCAATTTCACCCAATCCAGGGCATTGCATTTTTGCATACATATTGACATTGATATTTTTCATGCTCTCTATTAATGTGGTGTATTTTGTCGTGGTGGAAAATTTGGGTAGAGGAGTATATATCGCTTTTATTGTAAGTATACCACAATAAATTCCATATTTTTAAAGTTGGCTTTAGTGCTGTGTGCTTAGCTAGTCAACATTTTGCAACTCCGAATATTTTGTGCGGGTTCAAATCCTACATGAACTTCTAAAATATATATGTATTTTTTTACTTTTTTGTTTTTTTTTTTATTGCATTTTATTTTATTTCCATTTTAATTACTATTTATTTGATTATTTGCCCTATAATTATTTTTTTGTAATACACATTATTCAAATTTTCCCTTATGCGCATATCAAAGAACACATGCGTGGGCAATTTCTATAGAGTAGTTCCCTTATAGTGTGGTGTAGTTTCTCTGATGCATACATTTTCTGTTCTGTTCCTTTATATTGTGGTGATCACAATTGATAGTTCCCTTATAGAGTTGTAAACATTGGCTTGCTTCCCCTTTTGAATGGTGTGTTCCTTTATAGTGTTCGAAATTTTTTCGATGTTCCCTAATGTCAAATAACATTTTAGCACAGCTAACATTTGTTCCTTCTTATTATTATACATTCTTTGCTTTAGTTATTTTCAACCTAACCTTTGCATGGGAGGTGGGAGTGGTTATTATCCGATTTCAACTATTTTCATGGTGTTACGTAAGGGAACCGAGTGCAGAAAGTTTGGTTTATATGGCTTTATTGGTTTGCGAGATATATACAAAAAAACTATTTATGGGCGGGGCCACGCCCTCTTTCCCAACAAAATTGCATCCAAATATGGCCCTTACTAGGATGCGAGATAATAAAAATATGAAGTCGGTTTAAAGATACAGCAGTTGTACAAAGTGCTCAGTTGGCAGTTGGAAATTGTGAACGCGTGTTTCTCAAAACTGTGTTTTCAAACATTCCTCCATCGTATCTCAAAAACGGCTCGACCGAATGACATGAAATTGGAAAAATGTATTAAAAGGAACAAAAATTCTCAATTTCTATTTTTATTTTTGTTTCCGATAAGCACAGCAAATCGGAATCGTGGATGAAGGGCGAGTATATTTTTGCGGGTCAGGGGTGTTCCGAACACTGTAACTCATGTTCTACACAATATATTTAGCTTACAATTTATATTTATACTGTCCAAATGTATGTTAATAAATCATAATTAACTGAAAGCTCTATCTATTGCTGGTTGAGGAAAGAAATCTAAAAAGAGACCATCATATGGGATGACCCGCTTAATATAACACACAATTTGACCCATATATGTATTTGAGAGGTTTACAGATATTTTCGATAAGAAATTAGCCACAGGCTCTGAAGTATGCATGAGCGATAGAGATGGAATTGAAAAGCTATAGTCCGTTTTTTAAATGAGCGATGTCACACCTCCAACAAATAATTTTATCAAGTTTTATTGCGATATCTTCATTGGTTCTCTATTTACATATATGTTCCAAAGTGAACGAATCAAATTGAACTCAAAATTAAATTATATGGAAGGTAGGCGTGGTTTCAATCCGTAAAATCAAATCCGTTCGACTGCCTTCGTTGCATATCCGGCTTGGATACTGTTACATGTGAGCGCGTATGTATATTTGCAGTCTTCGTTCTATAAATAACTCTACTCTGACCTGTTCCAAAAGTTGGAGAGTAGATCTTATTTGGAAATGAATTTAGATAGTGACACTTCTGCCAATCGGATGCATGAAATGTGGATCGATGATGCCGGAAATTGACATCCCTGATATTTAAATCATTTAAGTATTTTAGAAAACAATATACGACATGTCAATCAGTAGAAATGAAAAAATCACATATAATTTCAAGTTATCATAGTATATCGTCTGAACAATAAACATTAAATCTGGCTATAACTCCAAGGTGTATGAAAATATTATGTGCCAAATTTGGTTGAAATTGGTCGAGTGAGTTCTGAAGGGCCGACGCCACATCTATTATCCATCTTGTATACCAATCTAAGTGAGTACTGAGTGAGTGTGCAACATATTGCGAGAGTACAAAAATTCTACTTTCTAGAATAAACAGCTGCACTCAACTAGTTGCTAAACTACTATAATTATAGTATTTAGTAATCTACTCGTTATATTAAAAAAGCAACAACAGTTGTTTTTACTTTTTTCACCATATTCTACAACTCGTGCGGTAAAAGCTGCGCTACTTCATTATAAAATCATATACACTCTTTAATAGTCATCGGAACAAATGTAAAGGAATATTTATATATGTATGTGTGTTTGTATGTATGCATATGCATAAGTAAGGTGGTACATGCCACCATATCACGTTCAACTTCTATGACTACAAAAGGCAGCAGCAGCAGCAAATGACTCATGCCACACATAACGCCGATGGAAGGATTCAATAGCGATTGGAAATAAAAGAAGAACGTCTCTTATCATTCAGGAAACCTTCAAGTGCTTTTGAGTGCGCTTTTAGTTCCACACATACACACATAGGTATGTACGCACTGCGGGCTATCGGTTTGGCATTAAATGAAACCAGTTTACCAATACAAAACTGATGCAGGCATCCTGGCTGATAGCAAACGATGGCAACGCTGCGTATGCATTGATGCATTAAGTGCTCATGCACTTGCACCCATTACACAATTGAAGACTACTGATGAGGCAAGCGGTGCATATCTATGCATGCGTATGTATGTATGTGTGTGTGTCTGTTTTTGAATTGATTTATGCAAATGTGTGTGTTCAAGCGCTGTTATGACTCAATTCTAGTTGTCGTTGTTGTTGTTATTGTTAAGTTTGTAGTTACTGCCTTGTTTTGAGTTTTTTGTCTCTGCGCTCTTACGCATTGGCAAGCGTGTGCATATCTACTAAATATTTTTATCGGCACTGCATTAACATTTACTCGCTACTCCTATCGTTAAATTTCATATCTTATATTTTTAATATTTTCTCTTTTATTTTTCATTTTTATTTTTTTAATTATGCACTGAGTTTATTTTCACCTCAAATGAAAGGGGAATTGCCTAGTAGCAACGCTGTTACTTTTCGTACAATGCAACAACAACAACATAAGCGTATGCATTTTAAGTAGTAAAAAAAGTTTTATTGCACCTTCCTTTTATGGCTGCTGCCTTTCCGGTCGCGATAAGGCAAGAACGAGTGCTTGGGCAGCAAGTGGCAAGTGGCAAGTGTGTGCGATTGGCGTCAGTGTGTTTGTGTGTGTGACTCAGTGGGAACGTCACCTTTTTGCAGCCCTCAAGTCGAACCAGCATGAACCAGCGACCCCCACACTTACACGCTTGCTCGATTCAATTGCTTACTTGCGCACTTAGCGGTATATTCTTATCCGTATGATCAGTCAAAATGATGACTGAAAAAACATACTGGCAGCTAAATATATGATGATTTTGACTACAAACTTATGTTTGTTGGTACTTTTGCTCTACAGTTGATTGTATGTGTGTATGTCTGTATATATGTGCATGCGGGTGCTGAGGAAAAAGTCGCATACAATGGCAGCAAAAGAACTCAACCGCGTCAAATACTTGTATCATATTGCAAGTAACCGAGTTGGTGTCAGCAACATTGCAACAACAACAAAAAATGTAAATATCAACGTTATACTGAATGATAACTAAATTAGGTGGTTTCTTCTAAGACGATAGACGATTCAGCAACACGTAGTGCATTGACAACAACAAAAAAAACCACAACAATGCTGCTCAGTTATAGTTGCAATTGCTGACAATGATGGCAAGTTGAAGTTGTTGTTGTTGTTGAAAGTAGTGAATGACATGTAATACATATATATTATATAGATATATTATAACGGAAAGTCACATACATATGTACATATTCCCACCAAAGGATACTTGCACATACATACATACGAACATCCAAAGGCAACACACAAGCCAGTAGCTGCCGTGGCAGCAGTCACCAGTTGACGATAAACGCCAGACTCATCAGCCATCAGCCGATTAAGATGACAGACAAGTCAGTCAGCCACGCGTTTATATCTGTCTTCGCAGGAGCACCAGCCAAATAAGTCCAACAACAACAAAGCGAACGACTCGCACATCAACGGCACAGTCAGCGCTGTCATTAGCGTTGTCGTCGGCGCAAATGTCGTGCTGATTGCAAATGTTAACGGGCCACACAAACACACCAACACTCTTAAAGATATATACATATATATTTCTCTCAGCGTATGCACAATATGTCATTCGCTAGCTCTTGCCTCACTGCCATTCATATAAATGTTGTCATTTCCAACAACAACAATAACAACCAACAGCAATATTACTGTCGTCATCTTTAACACCTTGTCGCCACGTCGGCATGTTACCGTTACTGACGACAAGCCAGAAAATAAGTAAAATTAATAAAAAAATGAAGCGAAGGTCCTTGGCAATTACCCATTATTGTTTCATCGCTTGTCATTTTTGCGCTGCTGATTTGTTCATTGACATTCGCCGCCTGGCAAGTGGCAAGCGGTAAAGGGAATGCGAAAAGTAGAGCGACAATAAATGTGCATTTACCAGTTTGCGGCGACACCGTTGCCGTTGTCAAGTCGGCTGCAGTCGTTGCGCTGTTGAGTTGTGCTGTATCGATATCTCTGTCAATGTATCGGCTTTTATGATTTTTCTGCATATCCTGTTATCCTGTCGGTAGACTTGTCTTGTTGTTTCGACTGCCTTCGTTGCATATCCGGCTTGGATACTGTTACATGTGAACGTGTATGTATATTTGTAGTCTTCGTTCTATAAATAACTCTACTCTGACCTGTTCAAAAAGTTGGAGAGTAAATCTTATTTTCTAAATGAATTTAGATAGTGACACTTCTGCCAATCGGATGCATGAAATGTGGAACGATGATGCCGGAAATTGACATCCCTGATATTTAAATAATTTAAGTATTTTAGAAACAATATACGACATGTCAATCAGTAGAAATGAAAAAATCACATATAATTTCAAGTTATCATAGTATATCGTCTGAACAATAAACATTAAATCTGGCTATAACCACGCCAATATCACATATACCGACATTATTTAAACTAGTTGGAGTACGCAATTGCTTAATCAATACCTTAGTAAATTAAGGAACTGTTTTGTTATACTGTAATGCAGGGTGATCATTCTTTAATTCTATTATATTTACATTTTTACTGAGTTAGGTCCTTTACGATTTATTTGGATCAAAATAAGTATAAAGTCAAACAAGTTCCTTTCTGTGGACAACAGAATTTGCTTCACTTTTTTCTGTCCGTGTAAGCGATAACTTGAGTGTATGAGATATGAATGAGATGTCTTGATGATATTTGGTACACATATTCCTGGGCACCCTAAGGAGGTTGGTATTGCATATGGGGCGTAATTGGCCCATTGGCCCGCCCCCAAATAGGTTTTTATATATATCTCACAAACTACTTAAGCTATATAAACCAAACTTACTAGTCACATTTCCTTTTAGTACTCCATCACACACCATGAAAATATGTTAAATCGGATGGTCACAACACCTACCTCCCATAGAAAGGTTATGTTGAAAATTAGTAAAAGTGCGTTAACCAACTAATTTTACAAAATTCAGAAAAAATCTGCACTTCAATTAAAAAAATGGAAAAATATCTATATCTCTTAAACTATTCGACCAATTTCAATGAAATTCAGTACATAATATTTTCATGACACCCTGATAACACGGATGGAACTCAATTTTGAATTCCATCTGATTCCTTCACTTTATAATGTATGTATATATTAGGAACCATTTACTGTGACATCGATTGTGAAAAAATTGTCAAAATTGGACCATAACTTTTCAAGGTCCCTGATATCGAACATAAAGAACTCAGTGCCTAAGAGTAATTTTTCACCAAAAATATTAGTAAATCTCTCAAATATTTAAATTCAGAGGGAATCTTTTTCTTTTAATATTTTTCTTATAATATCTTAATAGTCGGCATATGAGAGCTAGGGGAAGTTATGACCCGATTTTAACCATATCTGGTACAGAGACACACTATTAGAAGAAAAATATTTCCTCTAAATTAAATTAAGATACCTGAGAGATTTACCGAAATTTTCGGTGAAAAATTTCCATGGGACACTGAGTTCTTCACATTCGATATCCGGGGCTTTGAAAAGTTATAGACCGATTTCGACAATTTTTTCACAAAAGATGCCATAGTGAATGGTTCCTAATATATACATATATTATAAATACCACGCCCATTTTCCATTTAGTAAAAAAAATCTGAGTACAGCTTCCTTCTACAATTTCTTCTGTAAAATTTAGTCTTTCTAACGTTTTTCGTTAGTGATTAATTTTTAGTAATTTTCAACCTAACATTTGTATGGAAGGTGGTCGTGGTTATTATCCGATTTCAACTATTTTCATGGTGTGTGGTGGGGTACGTAAGAGAACTGACTGCAGAAAGCTTGGTTTATATAGCCTCATTGGTTTGCGAGATATATACAAATAACCGCTTTTGGAGGCGGGGCCACGCTCACTTCCCCAAAAAAATTACATCCAATATGTTATTTATGGCTTAATTATGACAATTTATGTGTTTTCGGGTTTCGCCATTTTGTGGGCGTGGTAGTTGTCCGATTTTGCCCGTTTTCAAAAAACATGTGTTACAAGTTTCATCAAGATATCTTAATTTTTACTCAAGTTACAGCTTTCATAGACGGACAAACAGACATTCGCCTCGCCTCGTCGCCCTGATCAGTTTGGTATAAATAACCCTATATCTAACTCTTTAGTTTTGGGTGTTACAAACAACCGTTATGTGAACAAAACAATAATACTCTCTTAGCAACTTTTGTTGCGAGAGTATAAAAATACATATTACTATTCTGTGACGATAACTAATATAACAAGAAAGGAAAGGCTAAGTTCGGCGGTAACCGAACATTTTATACTCTCGCAATTTATTTATTTAACTTTATTTATATTATATAATACACAATTTGACCCACTTATTCATCATATATATTGTATAAAGTCCATCGAAAGTTGGGAACCCTAATATTAGGTTGGAAGCACCGAGGTCCTCATGTTCGATACATGGGGCCTTGAAAACCTATGGTCCGATTTCGGCGGTTTTTAGAATGGGGCTTCCACACTATAAAGGTAGTATTTGTGCAAAGTTCTGCATCGATATCTTCACTAGTGCTTCCTTTATATACTGTAAAGTTAACGATTCAGATCGTCTTCAAAGTTCTGGTATATAGGAAGTTGGCGTGGTTGTGAAGCGATTTGACCGTTTTTCACAACATATCATTGGGATGTAAGAAAACTATTACAAACCAAGTTTCATTGAAATCGGTCGAGTAGTTCCTGAGATATGGTTTTTGACCCATAAGTGGGCGATGCCACGCCCACTTTCCATTTTGTAAAAAAATCTGAGTGCAGCTTCTATCTGCAATTTCTTATGTGAAATTTAGTGTTTCTGGAGTTTTTCGTTACTGAGTTAACAAACTTTTAGTAAGTTTCAACCTAACCTTTGTATGGGAGGTGGGCGTGGTTATTATCCGATTTCAACTATTTTCATGGTGTGTGGTGGGGTACGTAAGAGAACTGACTGCAGAAAGCTTGGTTTATATAGCTTTATTGGTTTGCGAGTTATACACAAATAACCGATTTGGGGCGGGGCCACGCCCACTTTCCCAAAAAAATTACATCCAAATATGCCCCTTCCAAGTGCGATCCTCTATTCCAAATATTACTTTCATAACTTTATTTATGGCTTAGTTATGACACCTTATGTGTTTTCGGTTTTCGTCATTTTGTGGGCGTGGCAGTGGTCCGATTTTGCCCATTTTCGAAAGCAACCCTCTCACGGTCCCAAGGAACGTGTGTTCCAAGTTTCATCAAGATATCTCAATTTTTACTCAAGTTATCCGTTGCATGGACGGACGGACGGACAGACAGACATTCGGATGTTGACTCGTCTCGTCATCCTGATCATTTTGATATATATAACCCTATATCTAACTCGTTTAGTTTTATGACTTACAAAATTATCGCAACCTACATACGGACGGACAGACATACTTGGCGGAATTAAGTAATCTTAAATAAGCATATTTTCTTAGCAACGGGTTATTGTTATTTATTTCTTATATTAAAAACACCTCGATTTTGCTTTTCATTTACAGATATTTTCGTATATGAGTGCTTCACCACTTCAAGAATGCCTTCAAATCATTTTGCACTGCCTTCAGATATTTCAATTTGGCGCGTAATACAACTGCATCAAGAATATAATGTGTCCGGTTTAAGATTTTATCCACATATTTTTACCTAAATATGCATGTAAATATGCCATAAACCGTTTCAGCGATCATTGACTCCCGTGTCCCTTCCTCCGCTCGTTCCGGTGCGCATAGCTACATATCTCCTTCCGTCACTCACGCGCGCTTCCTACCCTCATGCGGTAACAACAAGTAAGTACTTATCTGAGCGGCAGCGCCGCGCTTACCTGCGCTGAGCCCGCTTGACTCGGCTGACGCGGCTTGACTGTCTTTTGGCGGCGCCACACTATTGTTCATTTAAGTGCACTTTTGCCTTTTACGTGTTTTGCCTGGCTTTCGCTTTGTTATCGAATTTGAATACGAAATATTTCTTTTGTTGTTGATAAAAGACACTTCAACTCATTTCGGATGTTTTCATTTTTTCTCTCCACATTTTCCACTTTAGCAACGAGCAACGAGCAGCGACGTGACGATAACTTGTGTGGAGACGTCGAGATGTCGCCGAGCTAATTGCTATGATAATTGTGTGTGTTTTATCACTACTCAACTGATAAGAGCAAACATATATCCTATTCATATCTGCTTTCGTGGACTGACGCTCTCAAGGAAGAGATATGACTAAAAGCATTTTAAAATGGCAAGCGATGGTAAAGTAATAAAGTCACAAAGTAATATTTGTAAACACAAGTGAATCGCTGCATACCGAAACGGTTCGTACAAAGATTCGTGAATGCGTGTTATATGAGTAAGTGCAGAAAACCCCTGTGGGAAATGTATTACCAAACTTCTTATTAGCGCAATTTTGAAAATCGAATTAATGCTTTCAGTTGTCACTAATCCATATTTTGAGGTCCATGAAATATTGATTGTCGTAAAGTCATTTTAAATTTAAATACAATATGACCGCATCCACTTCCTCCCAGCATTCAATCGATACTTGTCGTTCCAGTACTGAGTCGACGTTCTTTTTACTTTGTTACTGTTGGGCAGTTCCGAATGTTCCGAGTTCCTTCAGGACTGAAGAGTTTGGATAGTATGCCAATATACTATCTTGAATAGCTTATTATTCCACTGTTTGTTGAATTTACATTTTTTTCCGACGAATTTTTCGTTTTATCACAGTTCCGTATAGAAGAAGTATTGACACACACCATCTCTTTGTCGACTAATACGGCTGTGTAAGCTGACGTTGAGCAACACTAAAAGCTCCGTCAGGATCGGGAAGGACCTCTCCGAGCCGTTCGATACCAAACGAGGTTTCAGACAAGGTGACTCTTTAACCTGATGCTGAAAAAAATAGTTCGACCCGCAGAGCTAAACAGAGAAGGTACAATTTTTTATAAGAATGTACAGCTACTGGCGTACGCCGATGATATCGTTATCATAGGAAACAACACCCGCGCCGTTAGTTCTGCTTTTTCCCGCCTTGTAAGAAAGCGAAGCGAATGGGTCTGGTGGTGAACAAGGACAAGTCGAAATATCATCATACAGTCATCAAACAAACAGTCAGCGCATTCGCGTCTTGGCTCCCACGTCAAATTGTAGATAATTTCGTATACCTGGGTACCAGCATCAACACCAATAATAATGTCGGCTTTGAAATCCAACGCAGATCACTCTTGCCAACATGTGGTACTATGGACTGAGTAGGCAATTGAAAAGTAAGGTCCTCTATCGACGAACAAAAACTAAACTCTACAAGTCCCTCATCATTCCCGTCCTACTTTATGGTGCAGAAGCGTGGACGGTGCCAACATCCGATGAGACGGCACTAGGAGTTTTCGTGAGAACGGTTTTGCGGAAGATTTATGGTCCCTTAAACATTGGCAACGGCGAATACCGCAGAAGATGGAATGATGAGCTGTATGTGTTGTTCGACGACAGAGACATAGTCCAGCGAATAAAAAGACAGCGGCTACACTGGCTGGGTCATGTTGTTCGAATGGACGAAAGTGCCCCAGCTCTTTGCGATTTACTATTTTTCTTGTAGATATATAAGTATGTGTATACGCCTATATGATTTCAGAATGATATATATTATATTATGATGTATATTATAATAATAATACACATTTTCCACTTATTAAAGCCCAAAGTCTTCAAAGGACTACAGAAACATCAACGAAGCAACAGTTTTCAAAATTATCCTACGAATTTGCCCTAAAACAAAAGGGAAATGACGTTGCTTCCAAATATAAGTGCCATCATATAATCATCATAATAATAACCTCAAAATTGCATGTCGACCGAGTAGACTATAAACATATACAAATGTATGCATCACTTCTTCTGAGCAAAAACAACACAACTCAAAGGATAATTGTTCTGGAAAAATGCATTTCTCATGTTTGTAATATACATAGCAAATTTCTGGGATTCGAATAATTTATATGTTGACATGATATGTTTGGATAAAGATTAAAATAGTTTCGATTTCTTTTGTAAATTATGCATATCGAAATAAAATGAGAGAACTTGTCAACAAAATCAAATCATTCATTTAACTTTGTGACTACGAAAACTGGTAGACAATTGATCTAATTTGAAAAGTCAACTATAGCCTTTACGCACAGGAGTTAATTGATCACTTAACTGACGCTGATTCGCTATATAAAAAATCTAATTTTTCCACATTAATTTTTAATCGAATACAAATCGAATTGAAAATGGAATGCAGCTCCCCGTGTTTTTCCACGCTTTAAATGTGGCTGTGTTTATTGATAAAATAGCAGTAATGCAATTCTGCGGTTGTATATATTTGGTTGTGATTAAAATATCAATCAGCTGTGAAAACTTACCAAATTCTTATGAAAAGCAAAAACAAAAATGTAACAGGTGGTGGTTAATCGAGTTGTTGGCAGTGCGAAAGGCAAAAACTGGTTTCTCAATTATAATCTTAATGTATTAAGTTAATTAGGCTGTGCGAAAAGGCTTTTATGTAATAATTGAGATTACTATAAATCTACTGGCTTATCTTTTCATTTTAAGTTATGACATTCTTGCATTGAAGTAATTGCGATTTGGTGTATATATTATATATATTTTTTAATAAACTCTTGCAAGGTAATCTATATTCCGACTTATATATAGAAAGATTTTCTCATAAACCTGAATCTTTTGTTTTGACTTCTTTGCATTGAAGTTAAGAGTAATTGTTTGTTACAATATGGATTTGATGGACAATAAAAAATATTTAAACACTCAAGATTACCGAAACTGAAAATTTTTAATTTTTAATTTAGTCCTTTCTTGCTTTGAACGAAGCAACAACTATGAATGTAACTCCGTTCTTAAGTAAATTTACAACAGTTTGTACATTTTATCTTGTTGTACAAACATAAACATATGCACACACATTTGTGAAACGCATGAACTTGCGTCCAGCAAATGTCCTTCGTCCTTTGACCAACCGAAGATCTTATCAGGCAAATAAAACCATTTATTGTGGCATTTAGCACACACATATGAGTGTTTATGCGCGGATGTGGGAGAAAGGAAGAATCACAAGCGAATGCTCGACGCTGCTGCTTTCAACCACCACTATTCACAGGCGAAGACTGTAGTCGATGGTGTAAGTAGGTTAAAGGATAACAACACTTATAGACACATTCACAAATTGGATAAATATGGCCACATTATGAGAATTGTGGAAAAAAGTGAAGTGATTTGGTGAACTTGGAGCAACTTTGTGGTTTTGTGTGTTGCAGCACACTTTAAATTTTGTAAGTTTAGTGTAGTGTATATATAGCATATAGTAAGAATCTTAAGGATATTAATGTCAACAGTGAACTTCTCGGAAATGTTTAAGCACATTTTGCGGCAACTCCACTCATAGTTGTTAGTGTATTGGAGCGTATTGCAATGAGTCTATCATTGTCAGACTTATGACGCTTATCACAGCTCGCCTGCAACATAACCTGATCATGACAATGACAATGCAAAAACAACAACAACAAACTATCAGTCGAGCAGCCACAAAGTGAGTTGACAATATTGTGTGGGAATCTATCAGCCAGCAGTCAGGCAGTGAGGCGGCATTGTTGGGTTGGTAGGCGAGCGCTTACAAATAGATAGTTGAGTCCTGGGAATTGACAAGAACGACATGCAAGCGCAGAAGCAGGCTATATATAGGTGGTATGAGCCCAGCAACAGGAGCAACCAGAGCAGTAGGAGTAGCAAGAGGAGCGGTGCGGCGTCAACTGAGCTATGCAATGCCACTCTATGCGCCCATAAATCCTTATCATGTTTATGCATTCGCCGTATGATAAATGAGAATTGCAATGACAACAAAATGCGAAGAAGCCGAAGCGGAATGCTCGCAATGTGACGGTGCTTTTGGGTGTGTGCTTGCATATATACGTATATATGGTTGCATGTGTGCTCCTGCGTGTATTCCATATCAGCTAGTTGCTCTGCATCAGTCTATCTGCACCTTTTGTATTCATGCATGTATGTATGTATATATACTTGCAACGTGCAACATGCTTCACGACCACCCACTCACCTCCTCCCTTAGCGATTTGGATGTGTGTATGCGCGCTGAAGATATCAACCAAGCCGCCAACAAACCAACCAGTCAACCAGCTAACCGAAGATGTGGGTTGAAAAAAGATGTTGCATAAAACACCAGCAAGTATAATCACAACAACAACACCAACAATAACAGCTGTGCTACGAAAGGGAGAAGCAGAAAATTCATAGTAAGCAAAAACGAGGCGACTAACGATAAAATATGAGTAAACAATGCACTGGCCGAAATGAGCAGAGATAAATGTGTTTGATGTTGCATAAATGCTAGAGTCATAAGTCATTACAGTGCCTGTTGAGCGGGCTGGCTATGTGGTGGTTTAAGGGTGGAGATAGCAATGAAATTATTGCTGCTATCAGATGACCTCAAAAATGTAAAAAATTTTTTTTTTGTAAAATTTGATTATTCTCTAGAACGAATATTTGTACCAAAATGTAGTTGTTAATGCGCTGTGAAATATTTTTTATCAGGAGATCCCACGATCCTCCTATATCCATACAAGATTAAGCTTATTCTATAACGCACATTAAACAATTGACGAGTGTTGAAACCATATCTGATATCACGTCATGACGCGTCAGCTGATGAAACCAGGTTCAGATAGTTGTAACTTATAACCTGGGAGGACAGAAATTTCGATAATAAGCAATTAAATGATTAATAAAACTGGGATACTAGATAGCTTAAAAGATAATCTTTTTGTAGAACAACAATTAGGCAAGAGCTTATCATACTTGAAGGGGGTTCTTCATCTTGACTCTTGCATTTTCGAACATAAATTCGTTGCGTTGACAAATTAATATAAATACTATTGCTAAACCCGATGGTTAAACCTTATTATAACGATATTTTCGGTGAAAAATTTCCCTAAGGCACTGAGTGGTTCATGTTCGATATCAGTGACCTTGAAAAGTCATGGTCCGATTTTGACAATTTTTCCACAAGTGATGTCACAGCTCAAATACAGTATTTGTGTAAACTTTTATTCCGCTATCTTCATTGGTTCCTAATGTATATATTATAAAGTGAACAAATGAATCAGATGGAATTCAAAATTGAGTTATATGGGAAGTAGGCGTGGTTGTGAACCGATTTCGCCCATATTCCACGCGTGTCATCAGGGTGTCAAGAAAGTGTTATATACCGAATTTCATTGAAATCAGTAGAGTAGTTCCTGAGATATGGTTTTTGACCCATAAGTGGGCGACGACACGCCCATTACCCATTTTGTAAAATATCTGAGTGCAGTTTCCATCTGCCATTTTTTCTGTAAAATTTAGTATATCTGATGTTTTTCGTTAATGAGTTAACGCCCTTTTAGTCATTTTCAACATAACCTTTGTATGGGAGGTGGGCGTGGTTATTTTCCGATTTCTTTCATTTTTGGACTGTATAAGGAAATGGCTAAAAGAAACGACTGCAGAAAGTTTGGTTTATACAGTTTATTTGGTTTGCAAGATATATACAAAAGACCTATTTGGTGGCGTGATCACGCCCACTTAAAAAAAAAAAATTACATCCAAATGTGCCCCTCCCTAATGCGATCCAAATTTTATTTTCATAACGTTATTTATGGCTTAGTTATGACACTGTATAGGTTTCGGTTTTCGCCATTTTGTAGGCGTGGCAATGGTCCGATTTCGTCCTTTCCCATTTCAATACCAACTTCCGCAGGGTGCCAAGAAATACGTCTTCAAAATTTCATCAAGATATCTCAATTTTTACTCAAGTTACAGCTTGTACGGACGGACAGACAGACATCTGGATCAACTCGTCTCGTCATGTTGAGCATTTATATGTACATAACTCCATATCTAACTCTTTGTGGGAACAAAACTATAATACTCTCTTCAGCAACTTTGTTGCGAGAGTATAAAAATATAATCCACTCAATCGACTGGGGTCTGCCAGTCAACACTGGCAATAGGTATAGGTATATTGGTTAAGTTAGGATGACAAATAATGGTATTAAGATAAATATATGAATATAAAAATAGGAAATTACACGACTACTTACAATATCGTTCAACCTTTTCATAAATTCTCTCTCCAATCACTAACCTAAAAAGAGAAAAATGTGTGAGTAAATAATAAAACGAGAGTAAGGAGTTAATTATTAATAAATATATTTTGCTTTTAATATATTAACGATTATACAAATACTTTATTGAATAAGTGCACAAATATTTAGTATTCTTATTGAAAAAATTCAAATTAAATAGGAATTCATATTTTGGCCTATTGAACTCGTCATTCATTTTCATTGGAACACCGGGGATTTTACTCAAATAAAAGCGTTCAAAATTCAATTTTTGGAAAATAGATCTTAAGTGGTTTGCTAAATTTCGTATAGACCATATGAACACTGAAGATGAAGGCTTAAAAGATGACACCAAAAGTTACCAAGGCTTAGCATTCATGAAAATTTTGAGGATTGCGCACGCTCAAAATCCACCGGTTTACAGTAAAACAAAGCAGTGAAAAACGATGGGAAAATTGCATGAGAGCATTTTTCGGTTTAAAAGAAGAAATTTAACGATGAAGAGATAATCGCTCAGACTTAGGCTTATTATTGAATAGAAAATTCGTTTTAGCAAACACCTACAGTATCGTAAAGTTGGAATGTTGCTACAATCGAAAAATTGTTCTCAATATTGAAGCTTTTTGACACGTAACGGATCATTTTCGGTAATATTCGGTATAGTGATGAAACTCTCACCTAACTGCTTTAAGAAACTAAGACGACGTGTTTTTTTCCCTAAAATACCTCAAAAAAGGACTCCAAAAGCGTTCGTTAAAAAGTATATGTAAATAAAAATAGTTCTTATGATTGATAACAGAGATTCCAAATTATGAGTGGCCGCAAAAAGTTAGACATTATACATGACATTAACGCTGCAAAGGAAAGGTTTTCGTTAAAAACTTACAAGTAAATATTTTTCACAGTGTACTGAACTGTGGCGTGCCACACTCTAAAGACCCACAAATAACAACATCGGCAACAAGAGGGCGAGCAGCCGAGGAGAGACGTAAGCAATGGCATTGGGGAAAAAATACAACAAAACACACACAAAAAGGACATTCCTCAGAGCGCGCACTATATTTTATATTTTACGTTCTTATCGCAACCGCTCACTCACCCATTCGACTGCGACATTGGAGATGGCGATGGCAACACCAACAAAAATGCACAAGCGCAGAGCCAGCCAGAAAAAGGAATCAGCAGCACGACGAAGAGCTGATAACACCCGCGCTAATGGGACCGTACAATGGCGCATAGACGGGCGGGGCACGTTGCATGTTAGCGAGTAGACACACCAGATGAGGGGGCGAGTGACGGAAGTGGCGTTATGTGGTAGTAAGGAGCAGTAGCCAGGCGGTGTAAAAGGATATGCGAGCGCGCGCTAACACAAAGAAAACAAAGAGCCGAAATTCAGCGACATCGTACTATAAAAACAACAACAACAAATTGGGAAGCCGGTTAAGGAAGAGAGCTATTATGTTCGGCGGGCGTAAACGCGAGCGTGTGGGCGTATGAAGATATAAATGCTGTCGTTTTTATTCTTGTTGTTGTTGTTGTTGTTCGCAAGCGAGTGAATGAGTGAGCGAATGGCGCAAACGCTTATCTATGGCCATCAATCAGGCGTGCAGCGATAAGCAAAAAGATTGCAAATGGAGTACTACGCGGCGGCGGCGGCATTGCTGCTGGTGCGGAGGAGGCGGTGGCGGTGTACGACATGCCAAAGCGATTTATGTATTGGCGTTGGTGTGCATGCACCCCTGGCAAATGCTGGTGGAAAGGGTAATGATTAAAAGGCGCACACATAACGGCAAAAATGTGACTCAGCAAAGTTGGTGACCGTAAGCGCCGATGTGTAGAAGAAAAGGTAAGCAGCGAAAAGAGTTGGAAGAGTTATTGTTGGTGTTGTAAGGTAGTGAGGGGCTGTGAAATAGCATAGTGAAAAGCATGTTGTAATTGAAAAGAAGTAGAGAATAGCTGAATGTCAGATCTTGCCAAAAAACGCTAATGACAAACGCTTATGCAGAGGAGGATGCGGGGGATAGTGGGTGTGCTTCATTAATATATTATATTTTCAAATGATTTTTAACTTAATAAACATATTCTATATTACAACCATATAAGTCATAACAACCTTGCTTCCACTCATATTTCTTGTGCGCTCCTTCCTTTAGCACTACCCACACACAGAGTTCGTATACACAGCAGGTACCCACGCCCCTTCGTATCAAATGCATTGCGTTCGCCATTTACCGGCTTATCAGCAATCGTAGCAGGTTTCCCAGTTTTGCATCGCTTTATCACAGTCGCCTGCAGTCGCCTGTTCCCCGAGTATGCTCGCACTATTACACGCACACATTTCAATAAGCCCAGCCTCGCAGCCGCTGCACCACTACATATCCATACACAAGTAATCATATATATAGTGGATGCGTTATCCTGCCAGCAAGGTGTGAATTGTGTTGTCTGCGTAGTGGGAGCGCCAAGTTGGCAAGCGCCGAACAATAACATCCTGACAGCGTTGCGATAAGTTGCACTGTTGTCGACTGATGGTTGCGAAAACCTTTGCAGTTTGCAGCTGCAAGCACTGTATAGTGGTGGTGCGAGTGCAGTCTCCCCATGGGTAATAGGGACGATGCCGCTGATTGTGCGACTTACGAAAATGCGAAAGTCATTGAATGAAATGGCATTTCATGCACAAAAGAACCCATTTAGGGCGTTTGCTCCTGTAAGCTAAAGACTACTTCGATAGCTTGCGAATGTTTTGTTGTAATGCAAGTGGAGCTATATTTAAAGGTTAAGATCAAATGTCTGGATACTTAGTAAAGGTATTGCACATCTGTTGGATGTTTCATCTAGCGTCTCGCGTTTGTGATGAGTTTCTGAATTTATATGAGTTCTGAAATGCCATGATCGGTTTTCAAAGGTGGATAGATGCTGAAATTATACTATATATTAAGTTGGCAAATATTTTCCGTTTTTTTTTGCTGTTTATTCAATGCTCTATAAAAAGTGTTACAGTGATCGGATTTAGTTCAAAAATGCGCCGTTTCGTTCGATAATCTGTTTCCATCTAGACGGCAGCCACTTTTCACAAAGCCTCTTTTGAGTTCAACTTTACACCACCAAAGGCGTTCGCCATGAACAGGAACAGGTGGTTATCACTTGGCGCTATGTCCGGGCTATACGGTGGATGCGATAAAACCTCCCATGTAAGCTCCCGTAGCTTCTGGCGAGTCATCAACGAAGTGTGTGGTCTGGCGTTGTCCTGGTGGAACGCTACACCCTTCCTGTTGGCCAAATTTAGACGATTCTGGTCGATCGCCTGCTTCAAGTGGTCCAGTTGTTCGCAGTAGATGGTATAATTAGGCGTCTGGCCATATGGAACCAGCTTATAGTGGATGATTTCTTTCCAATCCCACCAAACACACAGCAAAACCTTCCTGGGCGTCAATTCCGGCTTGGCCAGAAGGTTGTTTTACATGATTTGATAGATATTTGTCGTCACAGGTCTTCCGCCGTCTGGCTTATCCATGCTGTCGTTTTCACACGCTCTGAATCGTCGAAACCATTCCTCCGCAGGTCGAAGTAATAGAGTACCATCCCCCAAAACACCATTTATATCATGGAACGTTTCTCTAGCGGATTTGTCTTTAAAGAAGAAAAATTTAAAATAGCGCGAATTTCGGCGTTAGTGACGAGCTCTGTAGCGGAAGGGAGATATTTGCCAACTTGATACACTGTGTTAAAAAATAACTGCATCCGAATATATTTCGAACATCAAGTTCGTCTAATAATCAGAGACTAAGGCTGTAGATATGTCCATTATAGGGTATCCAGAGAAAAGGGCCGAAATTATTGCTATATAAGCAAAAAGAGAGGATCTAACTTTGATTGAAGGATACGTCAGCAAATGTTGTAATAGGTCAGAAAAAAGTCTGAATCGCTTTTAAAAGCGGAACAAGATATGTATGGTTCACTCAAAATAATATTTAGGTTTAGGTTTTAAGCAGGCGCGATGAACTTCTTTACGTATGTGTCAAAGTTGGTGGGGAAGGTTGTTCGATGAGTTTATTGTCGCGAGGTTCTCATCAACTTTAGCTTTTGGCTTTCAAACTATTATAACGTTTATTGCTCCGGAGTTCGGCATCTTTCAGAGAAGTAACGATCCACTCTTATAGATGAACGGTGATACTAGTCTTGAGCTCGCAGACCGTGTGCTTGAAACTGGTAAAGGAATGCTTATACTCACTATCTGTGGCATCAAGCTACTTCTTGAGTATATCAACTTGGACGTCTGGCCACATCAGAATCGCAGGAAGTTGCAATGTTGGTGAAATTTCAATGCTCGTGGCTCTAATCTATAATATAATGGGAACAAGTAGGAACACTACAATGCTTTGTGTTTTACTACTGTACGGTTGAGCGGCACCAGAGTAAGGGAAGCGCTGGATGCTCTTCCCTTATTATAGCGGTTCTAACTAGTGCCATTGTAATGGATACGGTCACACTAAAAATTTTATCGGACGCTAGCTGCAGAAGGCGGTTAGAATAGGACGAAGTGGAATCATCAAAAATATACTTTCTTCTGGAATGCCCTGCCTTTGAGAGATATATATATGTAGGTAAACATTTTTTGCATGGAGAGGATATTTAATTTAAAAAAATGTAGATTTGTGAAAGGTTCTAGTAGCTCCGAATTCGAGGCCGAGATTTAAAGTGTTATATTTGGCATCACACTGGACTGCCTTTTACCTAACCTAACTTAACCTAAGCAGGCTATGATCTAAATAATTTTATATATTAAAATGTTTATACTAGGAAGAAAAAATTTGTAGTTGTGGTAATCAATTTCAGGTTCTGAAATTGAATTATATTACTGTTACACATGTCTAACATAAACTTAAAAAAATTAATGTATGATTTGCAACATTTGCGACAAAGTTCTTTGTCTTCAATGCAACATTGACTAATTTCAATTAATTACCGCAGGAAGCGAGTAAAAGATTTTTTCTCAAACCCACTTTGATGCCGAAACATTTACATGCCAATAAATGTACAAAAACTTTATAGTAGAGCACCGATATTCCATAGCATAGATATAGCATTGCCAGTATAGTCCCAACTGAGCACTATAACCTCAGCCAGCACCAATGCAACCACGTAAAAATCACATTTGCTCAGTCACAAAGCGACGCCGCTCATTCACTTTGTAAATACATTTGTACATATTTCCTGGACTATTTCGGCACTCGTGAGCACCAGGCGGTAGGTGCTCATACATTTTAGCCCCCCCCAGCAAAGCCTATGCCGGTCAGTTGAGCGTAGGTGTGTCCTTGCCCCATTCAAGTTTGGCGCTTGTTTCGCACTCTGCACTGGTGTTCGTGTTGAATTGCAGTCGAGTGTCTCGTATTTTGCTTATCGGCCGCTGCGTGCCATGCCATTCATTCTCGTAGCGATATGCCGAAATAGATAAGCGAACATAGCAAAAACAAAACAAAACACAATTCGTGTCTGTGTGTGAGTGTGTGTCAATGTGTGTGATTACGCTAAAACTCCACCCCCAACTAGTCGATTACTCGGCTACGAGCGAAGCGTTGGAATTTAGTTTGGTTTATTTAGCAACTCGGTGAAGGAGCGCTTTGAACGTTCTCTCTGTATGTGCGTGTGCGAGTGTGTGATAGCGTTGGACGTCAAAGGATAACAAAAGGAGGTGCAGTCGAGGCTCAGAGATAACATGCGACGAGGTACAAATTTGTTTAGAATGGAATCAAATAGAAACCTGAGATATTGAAGAGCACCGTTGGGTAACTGTAAAAATTTGGCAGCGCACATTTTCAACTTACTCTAATGCTTGTGTATGCGAGTGTGTGCTTGCTGAAATTGCCAGCATTTTCTATCAATACATTGAGCGATTCGGCACAATTCTCGTCCCTAGTGCCCAGCAACGGTGCACAATTACATTGATACAGAGACCAGGCGGTCAGCAAGTGGCAGCATATACCCGAATGGGTGAAATGGAATAAAGCACACAGATGCTGGTGTTGTGGGTGCTGTGAGCTCATCGGCGGTCGGTGGTAAGGGAGGGTAGAAAACCGAGTGACGCTTTTGGCGCGCTTCTCTCATCGCCGTTTGTTGTTTGTATTTGTTGCGTGGCGCACGAATGGTGTTGTCCAGTTGAGATAAGGAATTGTAACACAAATAAAAAAGAAAACAAAAACAAGGGTACTATGTAAATGTACATACACATGTAAATGCAACATTCATCAAAAACTTTAGGAATTGCCGAAAAGTACGGCTTTAGCTGGTTATAAAGGGGATTTGCTTCTCATCTCTCAGCACTCTTGCATTACCAATAGTTCGAACTATGTATAATATAGCGATGGTTGGGGAATTCGTAACATATTATATGTCGATGTCAGAAGAGCAGATGTTGGCCTCATTTCGGTGGAAAACATATTAGAAACCATGAATTCAAAAATAAAGGGAAGTAAGGAATATGGAATGTCAAAGTTATGGGATCGGAAATTTCGACTTCACTATGAACTAATCATTACATTTTGTCACACGTTAAATGAATATACCGAACGCCTTCGTATTGAAAGCTTAGGTATACTCACATAGATATATGTAGGTATATGGGAGCTAGTGGAAATTATGACCTGATTTTAATTGCTCTGAATATCATTAAATTATCTGAGGGATTTACCGATATTTCCATTAAACAATTACCCTTAGGCACTGAGTTCTTCGTGTTAGATATCCAGGGCCTTCAAAAGTTATAGTCCGATTTCCATAATTTACACAAGTGATGCCCACACCTCAAATATAGTATTTGTATCAAGTTTTATTTCACTATAACGTGAAGGGATCAGATGGAATTCAAAATTGGGTTATATGGGAAATAGGAGTGGTTGTGAACCGATTTATTATCCGATTTCACATATTTTAATGGTGTGTGATGGAGTACTTAAAGGAAATGTTACTAGTAAGTAGTTTAGATAGAGATATATGTATATAGGTATATATGTATAAAAAATGCTATGGAGGCCCACTTAAAAAAAAAATTAATTTATATTTAATCTTAAATTTTTGCTCTAGTTATCGCTTGCATGGACAGACAGACATCCCCGGCACCCTGATCACTTTGATATATATAGCAATATATTTAACTCTTTTAGTGACGCAAACAACCGTTATGTGTACAAAACTATTATACTATGTGCAACATTCTGCGAGAGTATCAAAATGTATACATATATGTCTGGCCGTGCATCTGTTACCAGAAATCTTTAGCAATTTTGTGTTTATCGAACATGTTGTCAACATTCAATACATGTCCAGACAGCAATATGCATAAAGTAATAAGTCAAATAGTAATAAATCTATGACCGGAGACATAATAAAACTAGTTTGCTTTAATTTTCAGAATTTCGTTTTTGTACAGAGTTTTTACACGCACAAGGTTATATTTTACATTTCCTCTATCCTGCAATTGGGGGCAACTTTTCTGTTTTGCAATAACCTTTTTCACGTTGGATTGCTTTATTTTATTTCTCTCGCACTCTTGATTGTTCGAGACACGAAAGTGTCATAACTGATTTTACTCTTTGATTTTGTTACACACACAAACCGGCAATAATACCCGAGGAATCGCCCTTCCTGATCTTCTTGTCGACACTTCACACCATATTTTCGCTTGCACTTGGATCCATAGACAAATAAACATAGTAATAGTAATGAAATGCCACGCGACATGCCTCTGCACTCTGTGAGTAAACTGTAGATGAGGATGCCTCTAACTATGCCTTATTCATTTCCATTAACATATATAGCAAATAGCACATCATATACATACATATGTACACATGTGTAAACAATTTCAATAGTTCTCATGTGGCATCAAAGCTTTCTAAACTTCATCAATTTTTACCTTTTACGCGCCACATTTTGTTGCAATGCATTTGGGTGCATATTGTCACATTTTTTCATTGGCTATCTTTGACATTTCATTTGCATGCGTCATTGATGCGAAACATTCATGAATCAGATTCAGTGCACTGAGAAAAGTTGGGCAGCAACTCTTTAAAATAAATGTTTAGCCAATAAGGATTTCTAAAACATCATAGTTTCTTTCGATTCTTTTTTTTCACAATATTTTATATTGCGGTAATATAATAAGTTTTCTCTGAGATTTGTTAAAATAAAAAAAATTCCAGAGATGTATGTCTCTGGCTTTTTTGGCATCTTTATTAATTTTCGGCTGCGGAGCTTATAAGGTTATGTCGATTGAAGGTGCTTCAGATAACTGAAACATAGTTTCGTGGTACCCTCTAGAGACCAAAGAATAGTTTAAGTGAAGTATAACTCGGCAATCCTGTTCCTAAGAAGTGGAAGATCGTACTGCGGCCGGAAAGCTGAACGCCATCGTTTTCTGATATTTACAAGGTGTGATTTACAACGAATGCCTGTAGTAGGTTAAAATGGACAGTGGACTTTATTATGCCGAATCATTGGGCCAGTTCGAAGTCAACTTCCAGAAAAAATGGCGAAAAAAGTGCTTTTCCGATATGTCATCTCACCGGCCCACACCACCTACGAATTTCTTCCAATCCACCGTATTTTCAAGAAAAAAAATTTGAACGGAATGAGAAGGTTAACTCATAGAAGACAATATAATTTGACTATTAGATCGTGTGACTGCCGGAGGATTTTGTTTCATTTTTTAAATTCTCGGATATGGATGACGTTATGTATCGGCACTTTATCGTTGTACCAAAGGTTCTTAATCAAATTATGTTTTGCATTGCTTTTCCTACACATCTCATGACTCCTAAATTGTATGTTTTGTTTACAGTTTGACCTTTTGGTAAGAATTCTTGAAGCACAACACAGTCACCTTTTTTATTTTTTTATACCGAAACACTTTGTTAACATTTTCAGAGAGAGAGAGAGAGAGAGAGAAAACTGAACTTCGTGTAGGTTGCATGTTTTCTTTTATTTTACTGTCCATTTGTTCTGAGGAACATATATGAAAACAAACCTCATTTGCGTAAACTCTCGGGTAGATAACTTATCCCAAACCTAATTATTCTATCCAGCTTTAAATAATACATTATCAAGTCCAGTTTTGAAAAATATCTTTTTAAAAAGACAATTTATATATTCCAAACGATTGCTTTTAACTGAAAAGAGGATTGTTTCAATGTGAATTGTTTTCAAATGTGACTATTAAATCAATAATGTTTTGGTATCTCGATGAAAAACTGCGAAATTATTATTTCTAACAGTTCAAAATGGATTTTAAGTACCCAACTCACTGCTCGTTTTCAATAAATTTATTATTATATAATTTAGCACTCATTATGTAATACCTTCCGCTTGACTATTGGGACCTATGCGTCTATCGGCACGTAGTTGCCACAGGGCAGGTGATGGGCACTGTTTGGTTAACAAAAAGAACCGTTATAGCTGAGTGTAATGCGCACCGTATACGAATGTAACAGATAGTGTTGTTGCTGGACAGTCATCATGCACGGGCGCTGGTCTCATTTGCGACGCGCCACATTTACGCGATTAGCGTTCACCGTTCACCGCTTGTCGCTAGCGCGCAGCCAAAGCGATTTCTATCGCGAATATTCAACTGGAATGAGCACGTTCGTCGGCGTTGCTGCTGGTGCTGGCGCTGGTGCTGCTGCCAAATCGCTGGATAGTGGGTAAATGTGGTAATGTAGGTAAAATATAGCGAATAACAAAAACAAATACAACTACAACGACAACGACAACGACAATTTTATCGCAATCGATTATTTCTTGGTGCCATTTTGCGCTATGACAAATGCGCCACAAAGCAAATCGGACGGAAAATCAAAACGCGTGCAAGTCAACTGGCGCACACAAGCACACTGTCTGCCAAAGCAAAAACCGACTAACAAACAGCAACGCCAACAACAAATCAGATATCGCAGTGAAGCCCGCGAGACGTGAAAAACGTCATGAAAAATGAATTAGAAGCGCGGCGACTTTTTAATGATGATTGCTTTTGATTGATAACATTTTACTTTGCATTTGAACGGTCGCAGTACCACCACCCACTCCTTTGGCCGCACCGCTCCCCCGCTTGCTCTTGCAGCCTTTTAACTTTTAACTGCCAGCGGCGGCAGCAGCAGCAGCAGCGGCAGCAGCTCACCTTTGTCGTTGTTTATTTAGCTTAATGTGTTACTTTGTACTGTGTATGTTTGTAATTTGTTATTGTTGTTGTTGTTGTTTTCTATTTTCATTACAATTTGACCCAAAAAACAAACGCGCTTTAATCGCACAGTGGCGGCACTGCGCCGCTCCGATGCCAAACGCAGATAAGGCTGATGGATTTTTTCCCTTACTTGATAAGCGTTGCCAGATGGTTGACTGACTTGCTGGCGTATTGTGATGGCTTTACTTTTGTAGCCTTTTTTGTTGTTTCCTATTGTAATAATTTATTACATATTATTTATTTTAATTTTTACTATTCTTATACATATGTACATGTATTTTTATATAGTAAATATATATCTGTTATGTCGGTAGTGACTAATGTTCATATTTTAATATATGTATTAAGGGGTTAGGTGGGTTTCAGAGGCTGAAAACAAGTTTAAAAAGTTTTGTGTGAAATTTTTATTTAAAAATTCTGAAAACTCATCCGTTGGTTCCAAATCTCCTATGTTGTGTCTATGGTTTTGCCTTGGACATCATAACTCGTTACTGGTTGATCTAAAGTCAATAAACCAAAATATTTTGATAGTAAATGGATAAATCTAATTAATGAACGAAGGAAAAAAGAAAATATTAAAATTTGTATTTTTGACAGAATGTTACATTTTTGGTCAAATTTTTGCTATATTGGGACGAAAAAATTGTTGTAATAAAGATTTAAAAAAATCTTTCTTCTATAAATCGCTTCATAACTTTTTATATCGTGTCTACCAACTTTTAAAATTTAGGTTTTAGATAAACGCGTTTAAAGTTTTACATTCAAACTGACGTGGTCTGACGGGCGGAACTTCAAAAGGGTAAATCTCTTAAAATTTTACTTAAATTGATTATATATATTTGGATAATATAAGACATTAAAAATGTATCCTAATTTTGAAAGTTTGAACCCCACCTAACTCCTTAACTGGTTAAGTGCTGAAGACTATTCTTAAAATAAGACTGTCTTAAAATAAATAAATAAAATTCTTTAATAGATTGTAAAACTTCTATCTACATTTAAGCCTTACATGGAAACCTATTTGACAACCTTAATCCGATCATCCCTCAGAAAGTCAGTACTAAGATTCTGTAACGAAAAAGTATTTCAAAGACATGGAACTTTAATTAGAAAGTATACGTCGATCAGCCTTCTGATTATTCATAAATATTCAAGCATATATGTCGCTCGAGGAGGTCACAATATCTCCCATAGTGTAACTGTCTGTTATGTAGAGTTACCACGGAGTTCTTCACGAGAATTCTACGCACAACACCTAATGATATTTTAGATTTCCCCATTATTGGCTATGCAATCACTTAGATATCAGGTGAGCATTTGGCAACGATTTATCTTCTGTTTGTTTAGGAGATAGTAGTTTTGACAACTTAGCACTGTCTTAATGTCCATACATAGTCAGTAGACTTACAAATGGTTCTAAAACTATCTTGGAAGAATGTTCTAACGGATCTGTATAATGTTTTTAGGCAATCTCAATGAGAGGTTGACTCTTAATTGACTATCAAATCAGCGTTGATTTTTATCTCGAGTATTTTTATGCTTGCTATAATCATAATTTTGAAAAGCGAAGGTCATCCCATAAACCCTAAATAGCACTTGGAATCCTATATATTAGATTTTAGTTCTATCAGAAGACTAGGTCAAGTGTCTCTTGATGTAAACAAAACTCGACGTTTTGGTTGAGATCAGATAAGGTGTACTGGAAGAGTGTATTTATTTTCTTTACGGCAAATTTGTCCTATCTTTTAAGCCAATCAAGGGCAACATCTAGAGCTTTAAAAGCTTCTACGTGAGATGGTACTTGACATACATCCCGAGTTTCAGTTTCTTCATCATCTTCTCTGCTTACTATTTTAATCGTCGATGATTTCTACATAATATTTGGAAGCCAGGGTCTCTATTATTTCAAAGAGTTAATTATATACACATACATACATATGTATGTTTGTTGCCGTTCGTTCGGATAGTCGGGATTCTATTGTAATATATTTTGATATACATGCGTTGAAGACATCACAGATATTGAGAATATTGTATAGGAAACAGTAGTAATCTGTAGGACAATTAATTTTTACTAGGACAACTAACTAAGTGGTGCTTGAGATCTTAAGCTAATTTATTATGAAAGCGAATTGCAAAAAATATCTGCTAAGTTCGCGAAAAGCCTAAAAAGTACGAAAAGAAACTTTTCAAACTAATTTAACGAGTTTAGGGAGGTTAACCAAAAGAAATTGTTTTGAAAATTTTAGAAGAACTGTTGTAGGGACATTATAAAATAACAGTTTCGTTGTGCATAGTTTGGAACTTTTACAGCTGGGTCTGTAATTATTCTAGAAATAAAATTTCATTAAAGTTATTAACTTTGATGACTAGATTGACTGAACAAGTGTTGAAAATATACTCTCAAAATTAAATTTCTCAGTTAAATCAAACACCACAAAGCAGTAAAATCACTCATTACGCTGAAAAAAACCGTTGGTATAATATGGTGGCCCCAAAAATACACAGATGTGCTTTAAAAGTTCTGGAGAAAAAACAATTTGAAATGGAATTAAATCAAAATAATTTTTCGATAAAATCTACAAAACAAACTGAAATGGAAATCAACAATAAATGCAATAATAACGTCAATGACTGGACAGCGCGATAAATATAAAAAACATTGAAATACAAAACAGAAAATTCAATAAAAAACGAGCCAAACAAAATACCTGACCGTCAACAATGGCATATCGCACATCGAAATTGTGACACAATTTTTTTTCTCATTCGCTTCGTTTATTGCTTTCGCTTTTTGCATTTGTTCATTTGGAGATTTTGATGTGTTGGCATCAATCGCCAACGCTATGATAATGAGCTCCACGACCCCCACACTAGCGCGCTCTCAATGGCACCCACTGTCAACTCAATTAGACTTGCTGCGAAACCGGGTAACCAGTTCTACACGCACACAAACACATGTATGTATATATTTACTTATGTACATACAAACACACCGGCATACCTGAGCGATTTGATATGAAATGGTTATATAAAGAGATTTATCTACATTTCGCATCGGCAACAAAACAAAAAAAACACTAAAGCAATAAAAACAGGCGGATTTCATTAAGGCACCCTCACCTCACCTGCGACTCTTCATCCGTCACTGTATGTGCGCTGGCGCAAATGTGAACGCTGCCGCCACCGCTCCATCGCTACCGCCGGTATCGCACGATATCCACGCCATCCAAGTTATATCGCAAAATGCGATTTATTGAATTGGCTGTGTGCGCGTATCTATGAATCTTTAAAAGCCGAATGAATTTATCGCGAATTGAAATCTCATTTTAGTGCTTTATAAGCTTTTTATAGCCTCATAGATCGCCACAGTCACAGTCGCAATCGGCGGCAGAGTCGGAGCCAGAGTCATAGTCTGAGTAAGCACCAGGTTCTATGGCTGCAGTAGCAACGCTAATGGTTCTGTCAAAATAGCCGTTGAGCAATAAATACAACGCAGATGAACGCAGAGACAATGGCACAGTGTTTAAAAACGGCGGAACATATTAAATATTAGTTTAAACCAACAGCATTTGTTCTGAAGTTGTGCATAATCTCAAAACCCACACAATAAAAGAGTGAATATCGGTTGCCACTCCTCAAGCTATTGACAGAACTCTATACATTTCTGTGAAGAAAAATATTCGCATAAGTCGCTTAGCCATCCGAAGTCGGATTAAAAACTTCAATCAAGATCCCATAGGTCAATCATATAGCAGAGTTCAAAGCCCAAATTGAATATACATATGTTATATGGTTTGTCAAGTATCAAAATTTTTTTTAGGTCAGTTTAAGTACTAGAAGTATTATGTAAACCTATGCGTAACATTGTCGAAAGTGTATATATGAACTTAAAGAGGCTCAAGCTAATTAATCTTATTTTCCAATAAAATCTTTTATATCAAACCATTTTGAACATAAACTCTTACAGGTATCGTTTTGGGATTGAAAAATGTTTTCAAAGTCTGTCATCAGCTTTTTGGAATCATTCTAGATGTTGGAAATTGCTTTTTTCAGCCAGATGTTCTCTGAGAACCAAGATCGATCTGGCTGCTATATCTAAAAATACATATATACTCACTATATATATTTAAAAATTAAAATCCCAGAAAATACTTATATTTTTATCCACCTCAACACCCGTTAAAATTTGTATCCATGTTCTACAGTGCAACGTGATTATAATGAAGTCGGTAAAGTTTACTACCCAAAAGGGGTTTCATTTATCAATCAATCTTAATTAATCACTCACTAAGATCAGAAGGTAAGAACAAATCGACAACGAGTACATACAAAAAGTCAATTACGTTCAGGTAAAGGCGGCGAATGCTTAATCTACTACAACAGTATCGACGAAGTTTGGTGCCGTTTGGAGAACTTTTTGGCATGCGTGTGTAGAAAATAAATCTAAATAGAATGCTATTGATTCGAAGCAGTTAAATAAGAGGTGTAGGTTTGAGTATAATGGTTGCTGAACTTTCAACTTTACGTTGCATAAAGCGATATTACAGTGAAGTTTAAATTTATAACGCGATTCTGTATACCCTAGACAAAAATTTTAAACCGGGTTTGGCTTTTGGAAGCAGGTTACGTAATAAACAACTTTTACTATTTATGTAAAATGCGATAACATATCAGATGATTGAAATGCGATGATAGCTACAGTCACTTGCTTTATAGATATATTTTAAGGAGTAACGAAACGAAACGAAATAAATTTAACAAAGCTAATCGTAGCCGAATGCAAATATCAAATTCAGTCAAAATTGTCGACCGATTACTCTAGATTCTAATAAACTAATATTTATGTCTTGTCTTGTATTTAGTCAAAATAGTCCAATATCACTCAGCTTTAAGTGCCGAATTACGTAATTAAGATATATTTTTCAATAACCGATATGTGATATGATAAATGTACGAGGACCAAGGAAAGGTTTAAACCGATATAACCCACTTTTTTAAGAAATAATACTTTCCTAAATAAAACCAATTTTCTTTATTGAAAGTCAAAAAGACGGACGAAAATATCATTCTACTCTTATAGGGATATGGGTATGAGCCAATCGATTTAATTGGTTTAAACTAATGTGAGCTTGAGAAAGTATTCCTACTTAATGTAACGTAGATATTTTAGATATTGGATGATATATACGACATAAGCGCAGATATTTCCATGCTCGATATATGGGAACTATGGAAAGGTATATGCCAATTTCGAATATCTATGGAAGAGGACGGGCACAAGTCACTGGCTTTATTTACGATCAATATTTTTACTATTATATCTTCTATGTTGCTCTCTTTTGATATTGTAAAGGCGTATAATCTAATGCTGTTTAAAAATTATATTATGAGGAAGGTATCCATGGAAGATATCAGAAGTTTGATTTGGTCGGTTCCATCAAACAGTTTGTATGATTTGATTTTTTCCTAAAATTAAATTTAATGTTTCCTTCATTATTGGTTAGAAAGTTTTTTTTAAGAAAGGAATATGCTCGAAAAAGTCTTTTGGACCAATGTAACAGTCCGAACTGTGATTGAGCTCATGTAAGGCGGAGCGAGAAAACACACATGAGTACTAGTTAGTGATGATCGTCCACTTGTGCCTCTTAGCTGCTTTGGCCTTACTTAATTAAAGAAATTTTCATCATAAAATCAATAAGCAATACACATATGTGTAAGGGAACGTTCTCCATAGTTCCCAATATGAAACAGATGGGGTTCCCTGAAGGGCTGTAGCTGATGATAGAGCTAATAGTTGCGCTGCTAAAACTTTTGTTTCAAGCGATAAGCGCTGAAATTATGTTTATTTATCAATTCTAGCGCATCTGCTGTGGCAGTACAACTAGCGAGCAATATGCAGTTAACACCAGCAACAACAGCAGTTGTGTGACTCTGAATATGATTATCAGCGAATGCAGCTCCCTGCCTAGAAGCAAACGCCCGTGCACCTATCCAGCCAATCTCTCACTTTTAACAAACACATGAGAGGTTATGTGTAAATACATAACAATAAATATAAATATGTATGCACATATATACGTGTGTATGTGCAATAATGTGCAACGCCTGCTTATCTGCCACACTAGCACTACTTTAGTTACCAGCAGTTTTACACAGACTTTCTGGCTGTTTGACTGGCAGTAAAAGTTTTGTGGCAGTTCCCAGCGCACCTTGCGCACCTGCGTTGATGTAAGTAAGTTCTTCTATATACATACATTCTTACATATACATACATATGTGTATGTAGTCTGGCTATCGCGATATTACATATGAGTTCGTATGCGTTGCAGCAACTTTTCTGCTGCAGCAAACACAAGAAATGCAAATGCTGATTGAGATACGATGACGATTCCGTTGAATTTAGTTGCGAGTAATATTTGTCGGTATGCATGTATGTAACGGTGTTTGTTTGTTGCAAGTTGGCTGTGTGGTACACCGGTAGACGTCTGGTTTGCTGCGGCGATATGCAATGGCTCTTATCAATTAGCAGTAATCGGCGAATTACGAATATTTTGTTTGCTCATATCGATGGTTGAATTCAAAATTTTCGCAGCGAAAATGAAATGACATGAACAAAGTGGTAAAGCGGAGAGCATATGGGAAAGCATGGGGAGGATATGGAGGATAGTGCCAGGAAATTTTAGGCTCACGTCTGTCAAATAAATCAGATTTTTACTAGCCAGTTTGTGAGTGAGTTCTTTTCTGATGTGGTTTTTGTAGATTCTAAGTTCAGGTAGACTAATTACATCTTAGTTTATTCAACCAAAGGTGTTCAGAATATGAGTAAATGGATTTATAGTAGTGATGTAGATAAGACAATGTGTGTGATCCGGTGATAGATCGTACAAATAAATTCCAGATTTACTCAAACGAATTATTTTCTTTAACGATCTTTAATTAGTTTCAGATGCTAACAATGTCACCTACATAGATCGTTCCAAGAAATATAAAATATATAGTACTTATGGAACACCCAGAAACCAAGGAGGTTTTTTTTTGTCATATTTGATTTTCCTACAAAAGATCACTTTTCCTTACTTTTCTTACTTATCCAAATGTAACTTCTAGTCTGATATATATTATCTTTATATTCATTCCAATATGCTATTTTTATTGTCAATACCAATGAAATTTATTTTTAGTCACTTTTTATCTATTATATATATATTAAGCTTTGCTTTATCAACATCTTGATATAGAAGCAACGCATGAGTTGATTAATTATATTTCATAAACAAATACATGTAAAGACATTACGAAACACATTTGGCGCCGATTCCCTATTCGATATAATTCTACGTTCAATGCATACTCGATAAAAATATATTTTCATTCTATCAGTATAATTAATTACAACTTTCATTTCGTGGTTTATTTACATATTCACATTCTCATTTTTATTTTTATCATTTTCTACAAGTTTCTTTATTATTACTGTCAGTCACATTGCTGGCTGACGATTGTTATTGTAATCCGCTATTTATCAAGCAAGCTAATTTCATATTTTTCTCGATTTTCGATTATGCCCGCACAACACCCAATGCTGCTGCCTAGGCCATCAAGTATATTTGTAAATGTTTCTAACAGTAAGAATCGAATGTTTCAAGGTGCTGCTTTGTTCATTGCCGCCGCCGTCAACGGCGCTCGTATCACAACGTCATTCATTTGACCAGCGACGTTGGCGCCGACGCCAGCACCGGCCCCCTCTGTTACATTTGATAAATGATGATAAAATTGACAAATTTGCTTTTCGAATGCGAGTTGTGTGCTCATTATCATAAACTTAAGCAGCCACTCCGTGTGGGCAGGCAATCAGTCGTACGAATCGACAAGCCGGTCAATCAGCTTTTCGTTTGTTTGCTGGTGGGAGGAGCTGTGATTGTCCAAGCTGACCAAGTTCGGGATTGGCTGTCAATGGTTTAGTATCTCTCTAAACGTGTATCAATGCTATGAAGTGAGTATTATTAATTGCGGGAAGAGGGTTTCTAGTCTTACTTGAGATTGTGAAGTTTTGGATGTACATATGTGCATACATATGCCTTAAGCTTTCTAGTAAAGCAAAAAATATTAATTTAAAACATTTAAAGTTCGGAAGCAAGGGGCATATTTGGATGTAATTTTTTTGGGAAAGTGGGCGTGGCCCTCCCCATTTTTTTCTATATATCTCGCAAACCTATGAAGCTATATAAACCAAACTTTGTTGACACCCTGATGACACGTGTGGAAAATGGATGACATCTGTTCACAACCACGACAACTTCCAATATAACTCAATTATGAATTCCATCTTATTCCTTTACATAACGAACCAATGAATATAGCGATCAGTGGCATCACTTGTAAAAAAATTGTCGAAATGGGACTATAACTTTTCAATGCCTCTGATATCGAATATGAAGATCTCAGTGTCCCATGGTAATTTTTCACCGAAAATTTCGGTAAATCTCTCAGGTATCTTAATTTAAGTCAGAGGAAATTTTTTTCTTCTTATAGTGTGTCTCTGTACCAGAAATTATCATAACTTCCCCTAGCTCTCATATATGTAGGCACAATACTAAAAGTATTCAAATCATAGTAAATCATCATATATAGAATATGAGGGCTAAGGTAATTTCGATACTCGATTTCACTCATTTTCACCACCAAAGTAAACTATATCTAGGACTATACGCTCACTTAATTTTGCATATCATTTGTATTACATATTAACCGATAATGCGGAATAAAGCCCACCGTATTTTTGAAAAACCTACAATTAGGTATATGGGTGCTAGCGGAAGTTATGATCAGATTTTAATACTTTTTTGAACATGGACACACTATTAGAAGAAAAAGATTCAAATCACACCCAACAAGACTATAGATTAGTCGAGCTTATTGTTCACCTAAAATCGAAATTATTGTTATGTTATTATGATCTATAGTTTCTGGTTTCAATCTGTGTTAAATTTATTTATAGGACTCCACGGCAGTTATGGTACTTTCAATATATTCCAGTATATTTGGTTTTGAACTTGGGCAGTCTTCTGGTAAATCTTGTACTTTATGTTAAGGATAGCGATTTTTATTTGTTAAGTGAATAACGTTTCAGCCCGTACTATATAACAATCTAAGTTCATTTCGATCGAACACCCAGTAACTAAATGTGGTATCAAGCTATGACTCTGAATGGAGACATATACTTTTTTTATCAAATGACTCCAAGAAGCCCAGAAAATAGCTACATAATTCTATTCTAAAGACTAAGTCTGTAAATTTCTGATAGAAATGTTTCTATAAGCCTTTTTTAGTTTTCTTCCTCATCGTATATTAAGAGTATTATTACTCATTTCATTTGAATATTAATTTCAAATTATTATCTCAACAATTTTCCGCTCACATGACTTAAAAACTCTCTCTATCTCCCACTTACTATTAACTTTAGATTAAACTATTTTTAGAAATTGACAATACTGTAGGCATAATTAATTAATATTTCCCAAATCACAGCAATGTTTAATTTCATCGTTCATATACACACATAAACATAAACATAAAGATCATTAAGTAAAAATGTTAAACATTTGTTTATTTTCATACAACTGCCCACAAGTGGCTACAACTCCATTTCTCCAACGAGTGGTGGCGAGTGCGGCGGTGCGCTTTGATATGCGCCTGGCGTCTGCGTTCGCGTAGTGTATCTCGAAGATAACGCACGAGTGTGTTCATTGATAAGCGCCAAACCGACAAAGGCCAGCAATAGAAGACACTCGAAAAGAACATTTATATTCACTTCGGCGGCGAAATTAATGCCTTATTTACTAAATCACATTGAGTGTCACGAATTAATATCATTTAGATTTGTTTTTCAAAGTTTATTGAAGTTTCGAGACAATGCCCAGATAAGACCGTACGGGCAGTCACTAAACCAATTATTTACCAAACAATACAAATTTATAGTATTTGTATGTATGTATGTACAAGGGTGGTATGATAAGTACTTAGTCTCGCCATTATCGTGTAGTAGATTCTTGTAGATAAATGATGTTGAAATCTCAAGCGAATCGTACTCCTAGTTCAGTTTTGACCTTGTGTGGAAGCGGGTGTTGGATGAAGATAATTGAAAAAGGGATTCGGCTGTTTGCTGCGAACAACAAACCCAACCGAAAGACTACTCCTCAACATTATTCGAAGCTGTTTCGATGAAATCTAAACGAGATTTTCCACTATTTCGTGACCGTCGACTAACATGGATCACTGATACACTCCAGGTACAGATAATCATTAGACCGTTTCAAAAGGCTTAAAAAGGTGTTTGACAGAAGACAAGTCCAACCGAAAGACAATTTCTTAGCAGTATTTGAAGCTGTTTCGGTGGAATCCGAACAAGCTTTTACAATATTTTATGACCACTGATTAAAAGTGGACCGAAATGAAGCCTGTTCTATCGGCTGAAATTATGTTGCCCACTGTTTTCTGGGATTCTACATCGGATAGCTGAAGAAAATCAAAACGGTCACCAGAATCGTTGTCGAATTGTAGTAAAAACTGTCCTATTTTTGGCGAAAAACTATCTTTTGCCATGACAAAGCTCTCAGTCAGTCTCCATATTTTGCTCCGTGAGACTGCTTTTTGTTTCTAGAATTGAAAAAGTCAAACTTTGGAATAAACTTCAGTCGAATGAGGAAGATATCGCCGTCACGTAGACTAACTTTGCAGAGCTCCATAAAACACAGACACAGTCAGGTCACGGGGTCAAGTCCATCGAACTAAAAGGAGACTACGTTGAACTATTATAGATTGCCATTTTTCTAAACCTAATTTTGTTTTCTTGTAGTCTAAGTACTTATCGTACCTCCGTCGTATGTACTGGTGACCTCACCCTAAGCTTTGTAGGACGGAACTATAAATTGTGTCAAAATAAAATTCTTTAGCACTCAGAAATTATAATGCGAATTCAGCTAATTTTCAAGCTATAAATGTAGCGTATAAAAGCAAATTATGGATAAGACAGCAAGGCAAGGGCGCAAGAAAGATAAGTTTGAATTGATAGGGCCACTAAAATGCTTACTGCGCAAAGTAAGCTCTGCAAACAAATCGGCAGAAAATAGCTAAACAGCTATGGCGGACATAAATGATAAAAATATTAAAATTTCATATTTTTATCGCCAGCGAAGGATCACATTTAACTGTTTAACTGCTGCGGCGCTTATCGGGGATAAGGCAAGTGAACAGCAGCAATAACAACAATAATGTAGAGTGAAAGCAAAAGTGAGAGTACAAACGATTACTGTGAATGCGATACACATTTTGTAATGGAACAAATGGGAGGCTTGCGAACTACAAGGACACACACAAAAGTGCCATTAGAACAACAACAACAAATAGTAGGGTGAATACACAATGACAATTAGAAACATAAATGAATGCCACAAGGACATAGAAAGGGTGCCAGAGCTTACAAATACTCAATGTACATGTGTATGTAATACTAGAAAAGAAACAGCGAAGAAGTGGAAGAGGCAAGGCACACAATAAGTACATTAGTGGTTTGTGAGGAAATTAACTTAACCCCAAGCATGAGAAGGTCAGTATGAAAACAAAAAGTTACAACACACACAGTCAAAAGAAAGTGATTGAGATCCCTCTAAGTTCATATCTCCACTACATAAGCGCATATAATACAATCCACATATGCTCCGCCATACCGTTAAACATTTCGCACCTTCACCACTTTGCAAGCCGCTTTGTTGCTCAGCCACACCACACACACCTTTGCATTATTTATACACACACGCATGTTGCAAGCACTTTGGTTTTGTTAGAATTTGTGTGTGCCATCGAACAGGCGCGCAGCAAATGGAATTGGCGAATTGGCGGTCTTGAGTTGCGCGCTTGCAATGCGTTGGTGTGTAGAAGGCAGTGGATTGTGCGAAGCTTGTGAAATGCAAAAGCTATATTTCGTTTATGTACACAATGGAGTGCGAACGCAACAAAACTGTGTGTGTATTGTTGTTTATGAAAAGAACAGTAAGGCAAGGACATTGCCTTATATTTACAGTTTAGTTTTCTCGAAAACAGAAAAGAAAGCAAGAAGATTGTGCAAATACTACGGCAACATTGTTCTTGCTGCTTTGCGCTGCGCCGTGTCTGTGACGTAATACTATCTAAACAAAGTAGATGGAGTGAAAGTATCGGCCATTTGTTGCACTATCGATGATATTTAAGATGCGAGTTAAACAGACGAACATTATCATTTAGTAGCCGAATTGAATGTAATTATTTTAACTTAAATTCTAAAACAGAAAACCAATGGTTCCAAACTTAAATAAATGCGATAATGTATCTTAATATACAAATCAAATACATACATCAAATTTGACAAACAGGCTTTGCATACATTTTAAATTGAGAACAAATTTTTGATGAACACATCACTTCTTAGTGACAAAGCAGTACGGGACATGCCGTAAGATTATTTCAGCATAATGTTGAGAATAGCTAAGCGATATACTATAATTATTGTATATCGGAAGGTTTAAATGCGACAGATCGCTATTTAGGGCAATCAAGACGTTTTCCTCAAGCAGTATTCTCTATTTCGATTTCTTTATTTATATTATTTTAGATTACGTCATCAAAGTTTATTGGAAGATATTACTATTAATACATTTATATAGAAGAGATTCAGAAGAATTATATAAGCTATAAAGAAATCTTCTAAGAAGACCGAAAATATGTTAATGACTGTCCAGACGATTACGCTTGACTATGACGTAAGTTTTGCAGAATCGTCATTTGCTACCGCGGGTATTACTCTTACCAGGAAATTTCTTTATTAAGTTAAAATGATAAATGATAAAATTATAAGCTAAACGTCGCTCAGAACCACATTATTTAATGATACTTTTTTCCAGATAAAAAAAAAAAACTTATACATCTCCCTCATATCACTATTGACAGTCACAACTTCGAAGTTTTAGATAATTTTTTCTATATTGGAACAACAACAATTTCAGCCTCGAACTCCAAAGCAGAATCGCTCTTGGCAACAGGTGCTACTTTGGACTGAGTAGGCAATTGAAAAGTAAAGTCCTCTCTCGACGAACCAAAATCAAACTCTACAAGTCGCTTATTATTCCCGTTCTGCTTTATGGTGCAGAAGCTTGGGCGATGTCAACATCAGTTGAGACGACACTAGGAGTTTTCGAGAGGAAAATTTTGCGCAAGATTTATGGTCCTTTTAACATAGGCAATGGCGAATATCGCAGACTATAGGATGAAGAGTTATACGACGACATTGACATAGTTTATCGAATAGAAAGACAGCGGCTACCCTGGCTAGATCATGTTGTCCGAATACACGAAAGCACTCAAGCTTTGAAAGTCTTCAATGCAGTACTCGCTGGTGGAAGCAGAGGAAGACCTCCACTCCGTTGAATGATCAAGTGGTGAGCCACATGGTATCTCACGAGAGAGGTTTCTAGTTTTCCCATGATAACAAGATTCAGAAAGAAGCTAGAAAGGTAACCAAATAGTAATATTTGATACACATAACATAACTTTAACTTTGCATAACTAGGTCTTTCAAAGCTCAAATAGTTTTTACTTTTTTCAAGCTACAGATCGATTATTGTTATTTTTTCATACTTTAACGATATAAAAATTATTGTTTCCTATTTATTTTCATTTTATATTGAAAGCCACATTATTGATATAACATCAACGCAGATAGTCAAATACTAACCCAAATGGAACAAATAAGGAAGGGCTAAGTTCGGTTGTGACCGAACATTTTATACTCTCGCAATTTATTTATTTAATTTTATTAATATTATAACCCACATAATCGTCATATATATTGTATAAAGGCCATTGAAAGTTAGAAACCCTAATATTAGGTTAGAAGCACCGTGGTCCTCATGTTCGATATAAGGCCTTGAAGACCTATGGTCCGATTTAGGCGATTTTTAGAAAGGGACTGTCACACTATAAATTCAGTATTTATGCAAAGTTATGTTTCGATATCTTCACTAGTGCTTACTTTACATATTGTAAAGTAAACGATTCAGATCGTCTTAACCTTTTCGACCCCGACTTTTTTCCTGTGGTATCAAAAAGAGATTACAAACAAAATTTCACGTTGCAACGTCTTTTATTATGGGTGCTACAGAAGGTTGCTTGTGAGCAACATTGGGGCATGATGGTAAACAAAAATCATAAAGCGAAGATTTTGAATTCATGTAAAAATGTTCTGATAAATTTCGACCAAAAATGCATACTCATTTTTTTGTTAAATTAAATTAATACAATAATTGGATCTATTCTAACAAACGTTTGCAAATTTCCGTTCACGAATTATCAACGACGTTAATGCACTATGCTAAAAAAAACTATAAGAATAACGGTAAAGAATGTTGGTAACTCTTTTGATTTTAATTCTTAATATATTAACCTATAAGTAGCCACTTAAATCAAGTTAAAACATTAAACACAGCTTTTGCTTTAAATCATCAAACTGGTAAAATTGCTCGCACCGTCGGGGTCGAAAGGGTTAAAAATTCAAGTATATAGGAAGTAGGCGTGGTTGTGAACCGATTTGGCATATTTTCACAAGATATCATTGGGATGCAAGGAAAATATTACAAACCGAATTTCATTGATTTTGGTGGAGTAGTTTCGGAGATATGGTTTTTGACCCATAAGTGGGAGAAACCACGCCCATTTAAAATTTTGTTGTGCAGCTGCTCTGCACATTCTTTATAATGAAATTTGGTCTGTGGGTTTTCCTTACTGAATTATAGCATTTTTAGTAGTTTTCAACGTAACCTTTGTATGGGAGGTGGTTATAATCCGATTTCCTCCATTTTTGGACTATATAAGGAAATGCCTGAAAAAACGACTCTGAGAGTTTCGTTGATATACATACATAGTTTTAGTGATTTACGAGATATGTACAAAAAATTTAGTAGGGGCAGGGCCATGCCCACTTTCATAAAAAAATTACATCCAAATATGCCCTTCCTAGAACAATCCATTGTACCAAATTTCACTTTCATAGCTTAATTTATGGTTTAGTTATAACTTTTATGTGTTTTCGGTTGTCGCCATTTTGTGGGCGTGGCAGTGGTCCGATTCCGCCAACTCAATTTTTACTCAAGTTACAGCTTGCACGGACGGACATATGGACAAACGGACGGACGGACAGACAGATATATATATATATATAAGGTTAACTCGTTTAGTTTTGGGACTTACAAACAACTGTTATGTGGACAAAACTATTATACTTTCTTTAGCAACTTTGTTACGAGAGTAAAGAAAGAATATTTTAATTTTTATTATTTTTTTAATTCATTGCAATAAAAATTTAAATATATCATAAATTTATTTTTGAGATGAATTAGTAATTATAAAAAATAATAATCATTTGACCATTGAAAAGGGGAATCGAAGACCCCACACAAAATACTATACCTTATGTGGCACTCTGACGCAGTCCTTAATCAGCATTTGCACAAGTGTCCTCCTTTACGAGTGATAAGCATTTACTACATTTTGTTTACGTTTGCAGTTGATAAATCATCCTTAGAGTCGAGTAAATAAGTGGGAATCTGTGCAGCAGTGTTTATGAGCAAAGCTAAATAACTAATATGGCACGCCGAGGAAAGAGTGAATGTGTTAGTGCACGTTGGCTTCCGCCTCGTTGGTTGGTTGGTTGTGAGTCAGCTGTTGCTGATATGGCAAACCGAGCGCATTCGAGCTGATTTCACTCTTCCCATATTCACAATCATCAAGATTAATGGCGCGTTCATTAACTTAACTCGGGTTATAACTTGAACTTTGTGTCAAGATTTAAAGTGACTCATTGTGGATTTCCCAAAAGTGGAATATACATATTTTATTATATTTTATTTTGGAATTATGTATAAATTCCCATTTGACTAAGATGAACAATACACACGTTAAGATCGGCAAGTAAGGAAACGCTAAGTTCGAATCTTAATATATAGTATATATTTTCTCAAATTCTAAGAGTTAGAGGTGTGATAAATATTTCCAGTGTCCAGTGTATAATAAAAACTTAAGTTTTTTAAACACGAAATTATATTTTTGAGTATATGCAGATAATGTATCGATGTTACATTACTGTCCATAGTCTCATATGGTTCGATACAAGTGTAATAGAAAGTGCGAAGTTCCTCATATTCGTTAAAAGTGGTTACAAATGGTATGTATGGATTTAGAATATGTTAAGGTGATGATTGCTATATCTGAGAGGAACTATTTGGATATGTCTTCTTTAAAACAGTATTTTATCGTAAGTAAAAGTGAGAAGAAGTAGAAGGATAGATCATTTCGATAAATATTGCCTAATCACAGAGCCACGGACAAAAAAATTGGTCCTGACTTGGGGGTCTTACTTTGTATACCACATGTTTTTGGTGTCGCTGAAATCCGATTCCGGTCCATTTTCACATATCAGATCAGGTTTTTGACATAAACCTAAAATACCAAAATAGCGGACAGCGTTTCTAAAAATTCATTTGATTCGCTTGAAACTCGATACACGGGTGTTTTGGAGAGTTTCGGGACAAGGAATACGATTCTGGTGTAACCTTTTTTTTCCAAATTCAAAATGGTGGATTCAATACGACGGACGCTTTTTTGAAAAAAGTCATCGGATGAGTTTTACACTCGTTATTACCCGGGGGTTTTCAGGTAGCTGATTACAATTTGACTTTTGTTTTCACAATTTGAGACGGTGGATCAATATGAGTTAATTTTTAAAATTTGTCCACAAATGTCGGCTCGTTTATATTCGGACTTCTCAAAGACTAAGAACAAGTTTCCATCCTCGTCTTTATTTCTCTTCTTCTTCAAAATAATTAAGCGAATGTGAATCTCTTCGTTGGTCACATTAGGACTTGAATGATGTTCAACTTGGTATGAATGTCACTGAAACGTTTTCAACTTGTCTATATCATGTGGCTTTCGAATGATATCTGTTTTTACATACTGTTTTTATAAATTTATTTATTGGATTTTTTGAGATATTAAGAGATCATTGAGATAAGAGAGAACTAATTTGTAATTTTTTGGTTCTTAACTTCTTAAGTATCGGATCCTTGATGATTATAAATAAGTGTTTCCACGAGTTTGTAATTACTGTTTTAAAAAAGTTTTTTGTGACCAATCTACACTCGAATTCAGCAATTTCCTGACTAAAGGTGATTACTTAGAGGTAAATATTATCGTATCATTTTTCGTATCGACTTTCTTATAACTAAAAAATAAACATTTCATATCTTATTTTTTTTTACCTGCCACCAGCAATATCTTAACCAAAATTAGTCTAGTGAAAAATTCAGTCATTGGAAATTTTGCATTAAACACAACGAACACATTGAGATAGAGACACATGTTCAATATCTGTGTGTGTTTAAAATGGAATTTTCAATAAAATATGTATGTATGTGCGCCATGTAACCACATCGAATAACTATTTCGATTAGAATCAGCAGAAAGCAAAAATTGAGTTATACCAATAATACATGGCGCTGCATGCCACATGCAACGTGATGCAAATGGGGCATGCACGAAATCTTGCCACAAGCAGCCGACGGAAGCTGACGATGGTGTTTGGGGATGCACAACATTAATGTTATCTATGCGCAATAACTGTATAAACTGCAAGCAAACACAAAATAGCAACAACAACAACAGCAATAACACTAACAAAAAACTATATACATTAAAATTATGAGTTTTATCAGTGGAGCCAATTTTACAACCGAAAATTTTATGAAACGTGAAACTTAAGATATCGACTACAGCCCGAAGGATTACGGGCACAAACAAAAAAAAAAACTACAAAAAGCGGAGTAAATATGATGCGTTCAGCAAAATAAGGATAAGCGTGCATGCAAAAATATATGCTCATAAGCAAACACATAAGCGGCAAGGATGCGCTGTGGCAAGCAGTAATGCGGCGAGTGTAAGGAGGAGTGCAGGCTGAAGGGTGTTGCTAAGCGGCAACTAGTAGGTTTGGAGGCTAGGAGGCGAATGAAAGTGTAAATGAATGATTGCATTTCGTGTCCTTGCATGAAGACTTGCATGTTTGCACAGGCGGAGGCACATGTGTGCTCCAAGTGTGTGTGACATATGTGTGAGTGTGTACAAGCGAGCTAATGTGTAAGTGAAGGACGTTGAAGCTCAAGAGAACACGCACACACATGAACTTATTTATAAATGCATGCAAACTCGATTTCATAAAGGGCCTGCTGGCAACGGGTACAGAGACACCCACAACCGAGTCACTGCGAGAAAAAGATACATTTTAATGTGAATCTTGATTGCGAGCAGCAAGACAAGATTACTTACTTCTTCGAGCAGCAACATGCAAAGAAATGTAGGAAACAAAATTTGAGCGAACGCAAGCGATAAGCAATGCACAGCGCAGGGAGGCGGTGGTGAGGAGGTGATGTTGCAAGAAAGCCAAGTGGCAAGTAATATTGCAGCAATGACTTGAATATTGCCACACACATATATTTACATATATCTATGTATACTCACGCGTTGTTGGTGTCGCAATAAAGACGTCTCAACCGCATGTCACTCAATGGCAACAACAACAGCAAAAAAAAAACGACAACTGTAAGTAGCATGCGGCAAGGCGCAACGCCCACAACGCCTGCCGCATCTTGAAACTTTCGCAAAATTTTACATTTATCCATCTGTGTGTTCGTGTGTTTTCTGCGTGTATTTGTGCATTCGTGCCATTGCACGTGCAGATTGCCTTCAGATTTCCCGCCGCTCCGGCCGCATAAGAAAGTCGCACTTGCGAAAACTACAAAATGCTTGCAAGTAGCTGATAATTTCCATCATGTTACTCATTTCTGCACTTGCACATGACTGCAAATGCGCAAACGCACACACATACAAAAACAACAAGCACACACATACGAGTATGCATGATAAAGCACATGCTCACGCAGATAGACATGTATTTATGGTTATATTTGTTCGCACTTCTACGTGATTTTAATTCGCATATTTATGCTTGCTGCTGCTCCTGTGTGTGTGCAATGAAGAAGAAGCAGCAGCAGCGAAACTTCTTACGTTGCAAGCATCTTACACTGTGACATACATATGTATTTGTATAACTGTTCATAGTACATATGTATGAGTAATGATATATGAACCCAGTTTATTGCGTAGGAGCTCTTGTGTTAATCACGTTTAAGTCGTTCCAAATGTGCAGTTTTTGATTAATCCTAAAAACATCTCAAAATTCATAACAGTATCAAAGACTAGCAAACTACATGTATTTAAACATTCTTAGAAATGCTTAACTTTATGATCCTTTTACATTTTAAATAAATGACGAAAATAGTCCCTTAAATTCCAAAAAGGTATAAACTTAATTTTAGATCCAATTGCATCTATTGGTCTGGGTATCAAGTTTCTTACTGAATAAATTTTTGAAAAAAAAAGAGTGCGTGGAGTCCCTACGCGCGGATGAAGTTATACTTCTTAGTGACATTCCAAGAAATGCATATCATTTTGTATGAAAGAAAACTAGCGAGAGACACTTTCTTAAATTCACATTTTATAAATTTATTATGCACATTTTATAAATCAAAGTACATCTATTTTATCTATATTTCTCGCGAACACCGCATCAATAGTCGTAACTCCTTTTGTCGTAGGATCATTTCTTCCATTGATCATTTCTAATGAAAATTTCTCTCTGAGGAATGCCAGTAATGGTTCAGCTTCTGGCAATGAGAAATTTACATTAAAATCTCCCGCAAGGAGTACCGGTTGTTCGCTATACTCTACTGGTTCTCCGATATCTGCAAAAGCTTGCGAACCTGCAGTTGACAACGGAAATAAAGCTTTACCGATGAACAATTTTATATCTCTCATCGATGAATTTGGTAATATACATATAAATGGCAATTAAATTCAATTTTTATACTCTCGCAACCTGTTGCACAGAGTATAATAGTTTTGTTCACATAACGGTTGGTTGTGTCACCATGGGGTTATATATACATAAATGATCAGGATGACGAGTAGATTTGAAATCCGGATGTCTGTCCGTCCGTCCGTCTGTCCGTCTGTCCGTCTGTCCGTGCAAGCGATAACTTCAGTAAAAATTAAGATATCTTAATGGAATTTGGAACACATGTTCCTTGGCACCCTGAGGAGGTTGCTTTAGAAAATGGGCAAAATCGGTACACTGCCACGCCCAAAAAATGGTGGAAACCATAAACCTATATAGTGTCATAACATAGCTATTAATAAAGTTAGGAACATTTGGAACATAGGATCCCATTAGGGAGGGGCACATTTGTATGTAATTTTTTTGGAAAAGTGGGCGTGACCCAAAAATAGGTTTTTTGTATATAACTCGCAAACCAATAAAGTTATATAAGCGAAACTTTCTGCAGTCGTTTCTTTTAGCCATTTCCTTATACAGTCCAAAAATGAAATAAATCGGATAATAACCACGCCCACCTCCCATACAAACGTTAGGTTGACAATTACTTAAAGTGCGTTAACTCACTAACGAGAAACGTCAGAAACACCAAATTTTACATAAGAAATGGCAGAAGGAAGCTGCAAGATTTTTTTTACAAAATGGAAAATGGTCGTGGCGTCGCCCACTTATGGGTCAAAAACCATATCTCAAGAACTATTCGACCGATTTCAATGAAATTCAGTATATAACACTTTCTTGACACCCTGATGACACGGGTGGAATATGGGCGAAATCGGTTCACAACTACGTCTACTTCCCATATAACTCAATTTTGAATTCCATCTGATTATTTCACTTTATAATGTATTCATAAGGGACCAATGAAGCTATCGGAATAAAACTTTACACAAATACTGTATTTGAGCTGTGACATCATTTGTGGAAAAATTGTCAAAATCGGACCATGACTTTTCAAGGCCCCTGATATCGAACATGAAGAACTCAGTGCCTAAGGTTAATTTTTCACCGAAAATATAGGTAAATCCCTCAGATATTTTAATGTAATTCATTCCCTCTGAATTTTTTTCTTATAACAGTTTCTCTCTGTACCTGAAATGGTAAAAATCGGGTCATAACTTCCCCCAGATCCCATATACCTAATTATAAGTAATATTAAATTAAGTGAGCGTATAGTCTTCGATACATTGTATCTTGGTGGTGAAAACGAGTGAAATCGGTTTAGGAATTACCTCAGTCCCTATATACTATTTATGATGATTTTCGTTATTCTATTGAACTTTAAACCAAATATATGAGTCGACTTGTGTTATCTTTATAAAATTACATCAATAAATTGCGAGAGTATAAAATCTTCGGTTACACCCGAACTTAGCCCTTCCTTACTTGATTATTATTATGATTATCGCTAGGGTTCATTTTGCATTCTACCGCACACAAATGGCCAATTCTTGTTGATGTTGATATCGTCACATCAGCATCACTCGCGTACGGAGCCTTTGTATCTAAATGAGGAGTGAGAATATGACATTTGTCTTGTTCATTGTGATAAATAGCAACGCCTGAATTTCTTGTTTCATTTCGTTGAAATGTTACAACGAAATCAAAATTTGGTACGGACACAGGAGGCTCGTTGTCGTTCATAAATGTTTCTGATTACATCAAGATATTTGACTGTTTAAACACTCTATCTGAGAAATCATCATGAGCACGAAGACTTTGACAATTGAATGATATTATTGATAAACATTTTCTTGTGCTAAGAAACTCGAATAATTCTTTTTCTAAGGTGACAATTGGATTTCGACGTAATTTTATCATTTCATCTCGCAAAGCGCGACATGACCTGTCATTGCTTCCAATGCCATGATAAAATTTTTTCTGTTTGTTCACTGGGATAATGTAAATTTGGTGCTTGACAAACTTACGTGCACGCATATACAAATGTAAGTTTGTGTGTTTGTTCAATAACATATAAACATGTACATATGTATGTTTATGCATAATGTTGCTGTTGCGCAACAATTATCGCAACTTTTCCGAACTCGTATAAGAAGTATAACTTCAAAAAATCATCTTCTGGAATCTACCAGCCTTTCGAGCAAGACTTAATAATTTTAAGTCAACTATGTAAGTGTATGTAATTGGCATAGAAACCGTTATTCGATTATAACGGAATTGATAATAGCACCATAAAGTAGGACGGGAATAATAAGCGACTTATAGAGTTTGGCTTTGGTTCGTTGACAGAGGCTTTGCTATTAAATTGCCTCTAAGTGAATTATAGTGAATAATAAATAAAATTTTAATAATATTTTCTTCAAAACGAAACGAACTTTTATGACTGCCTTTTAATTAAGTTTTTCTAAAATATACATATGTATGAAAATAAGAAATATGAACGATAGGGCAGTAAAACCCCTATTGTGTTAAGGAGGCTATTTTATCTGATTGAAACTTTTATCTATTATCTGAATATAATATTTCTTATTAGATCTCAACATATCGTTATTTTCAGTGCTGTAATGTGGTCTAAGAGTTTGGCATATATTTGAAAGTATTCATACAGAGATTAAATTTTTAAGTTGGTAAAACTGATTGATGTATTGTTGAAATAATAAATCTAATAATTACTTAGTGGTCGCATTTTTTTACAATCTCCAATGGCACGAAATTCTATATATTATTTATAAATTCCATATATAAGAATAAGATCAAAGTCTGGACCAATTTCATTCATATTTTTACATATAACGAGATTTTCTCCATTTACCATTTATTAATGCATAGGAAACATGCCAACCTTATTCTCACTATTAGACGTCTTGTAGTACATGGGGTCAACTATAGTGAATCGGTTCAGATTTCACTCATTTCCGGTCACGAATCACCTCAGATGGAGTCTCAGAGGTGAGTCTCTTTTATTCTTGGTATAGCGATATGTCTCATGCCAAATAGCACTGTATCTAAGTCACTAGTTTAAAGCTCTTCGTTTAGTAGTCCAGTCTTATAAACATAGTTGCATACCGAGTCTCTTACAATCAGGTACTAAATTATTTAAGCAACAATAATTTATGTACAAATATTTTAATGAAAATTAAATTCTTCAAGATAGTTTGAAATAGGGTACTTAGATAAATACATGGTTGCATGTCAATTCCAAAAAAAATTGAGATTAGATAAACCTATTGTTGGTAGCATCAATTATACGAAAAACGAATTTGAAAATAAATACATATTAATAAGAAAATCCATCTAGTCTGATACCGATTAGGACCTGAGAGCACACCAATAAATTAAATATCATTGAGTTACGAAACAAACCTTCTTATAAAGACACATATGATACTATATATAAGGTTTTGACAAACATATGATTTACAGGTCTATGACTTAAAACTTTTAAATGTAAAATAACTCCAAATAGTTAATAAGCAAAAAAACCGGCTATCTCCGAAAGTATATGGAGAAAATATTTGATAAATGTATAATAATCATATAAGTTAAATGATATTTTTAAAAAATTTTATACGTATACATTTTCGTGAACTCCCAGCATTATTATGAAAACAGTATACCATCTTACTAGATGTGCGATCTTCCACATTGATTTAGCAAAACATCCAAATATTGTATTCGCATTTATAAGGTGCAGATCATCTAGTTTACACAATTACCTGGAAATTAAAACCAATACATATATTAATTAAAAATGTGAATTTCAGAAAATATTTATAAATGTATATACATATGTAATGTTAAATATAATATATAAATATTTATGTATATTACGCACATATCTAGAAAGTCTAAATTTTTTTTTATTTATGAACTCACCTAACCTCTATATGGATGTGTGCAAAGCAATTAGAGATATTTATCACATAATTGTACCATAAATTGCATCGAAATTGAAATTCTAAAATGCTATCAAAAAGCGATCGCGGTTCAACTAAACTACCAAATGTGAATGTATTTATGTATGGTAAGTGTAAAAGGTTGTAGTTACATATATATTTTCTCAACCTCAATTAAGGTGGGACGTAAGCCACCAGAAACAATTTTACAAATCCAAAACCTTGAATTCATAAGGTAATAGCACATCACGCCACGCGTATGTACCAATGACAAAAACAAATTGTATAAACAGTGACTTTGCCCTCTGAACCTGCTTCGTATTAGATCTGCCAGAAAGATGTTGGCCGTCATTTTGAACAATTCACAAGGTAAAGACAGCTCACTTCGTTTTCCATGAAAGAGCAAAACTATCACAGGTTCTATTATGTTAACTCGACGCCGAAATTCAGAAAATCTTGAAAAAGTCACTTTTCAGTTTTTGTATTATACTTTCACAAATTTTGACTTTTTTGACAGATTTTGATGACTTGCATACCTTTAACACGAGAAAATGTCACACTACTCATACGAAATTGGAACACATTGTTAGTTGTCCTTCGGTCCAACTCAAAATAGCATCACCCTAGTAACATATAATATAAAAATGTCGAGATGGATGAGATATGAGGTGGGTTGGTAGTTTAGAAATTTGTTTTGTTTCAGTGCAAATCGCTACCGGTAGCGTAATACAAAGGTTTCGTTTTAGCAAAATAGAAATTAAATTAATTTTTCGAAAATGAAAGTGCAGCTGCAACACTTGCCCCAACATTCATGAATGAATATGCACCAGCGACAGCGATTGTGGCGAGCATACGTCAGGCGGATCACCTTTCTCCCATTGCGTATGAACACCACTAGAACAGCGGCCGGTCGCCGCAATTAAATTCACTGATGTGTAAACACTGAAACTGCGATAACATTTTGTATTGGCAATTGTAAATCGCATTGTCCATTTGGAAATATGGAAAAGAACAACCACGAACGAACGCAATGAACAACTACGCCAGAAGTGTATTGGAAAAAAGTAAGGCACGAGCAGAATCGAGCGAAATCGCACTTTAATACGCGAGTAGCCAGTAGCCAATGGTGAAAAGTTATTAATATGAGAACTACTTTATAGGTCCTAGTCCCGAATAAAACCCTACCAAATAGAATTCAGTACGATTTCTTTCGAAACATCTACATATAGACAAAAAGCGAATATTTCGTATATTGGTTAAGAGATAGCCTCACAAACATAATCTATTTGTCCTTGGCATAGAGTACTAATTACTAGGGTACAATATTGTCAAAGTTCCATTAAATTTCAACCCATCGTTCTCGAGTTATCGGTCTCAAAGTGACGGTATATTTGTTATTTTTGTTTACCCAGTGACTATTTGTTTCTCCCAATACTATACAAACTGCTGACTTTAAAGAAATTTCATGGAAATGGAGAGATCAAGAAGGACTATCGGCACTGGTATCGAAATCTTGGAGGGCCATTTTAACTATTGAATTACTCTAGATGGTGATTATCTCGGAGAATAAATTCATATTTTCATTCGAAAAACAGACAAGAACTCTTCAGTCCACATAGAACAATTGAAGATAGCTGGATATACGGTGAAATACTATGAGGAGCAAATTAATGAAATACAAGGAAGAATTATTGTTGTTGTTGGAATATATCTCTCTTAACGTCCACCATATTTACTTTTTTAGGGGTTCTTAAATATTTTCGGAAATAATTCATTGCTCTTCATAGCAGATGGCTTCTTCAATATTTGTTTTCGAAACTTTTGCTTAAGATAATCAAGGAAACCAGATTTACTGGACGAATGAAACGTGGTCACGAATTTATACTGAAATAGGATAATGGTTGATATCAATGGCTAACCACACCTACCTTCCATATAACGTTAATGTTCAAAATACGTGCGATGTATCATTCTAATTTCCCATGATTTCGGAACTTTGTTCGGCTCTTCATTATAGAATTTTATCAGTATAGGCTTGAAAGAATAGTTATTAAATCATTAGATATAATTAAAATTATAGTCTAAGAAATTTAAGTATTTATTCCTTCAAAAACAATAAATGGTAGGTCTACCCACTGAGCCATCTTCGAGTATTATTTGGACAAAAATAAACTCTTTGCTCCTTTTCTGGGTTTATTAGCTTTCGCTTATCTTTAGCTTTATCTACAAAGTGTTTTCTTTTTATATTCCATGACAGCTAGTAATATACATATGTCCGATTCATATCCAGTGTTATTTCTTGCAGCTCTATGGAAAACTCATTTACAAAGAACAAACACGCGATCTTAAAAAACTCTATATGTATATATGTATGTATGTACTCCGACTAAACTGAAACCCTCCACTCACCAAAGTAGTCAAATGCAATGAATGATTAATATCGCCTAATCTTAAACCTAAAATGGCAACGTCTTCGCCGCCGGCCGTTGATGCATGTAATTAGTGTACACATTACTTTATCGCTTACAATTTACAATCTCGAGACATAAAAGCGCGTCTACGATTCCATTACCAAGTGGCTTGAACGACAGCCAGCTAAAGACAATGCGGTGATGAGATGATGGCGTCGTCGTCGTCATCGTCGACTGGCCTTGCGAGATGATAACAGTACGCGCCATGGCGTTAAAAGCGCCAGCAGCAGCGAAAGCAGAAACAACAAGAACTCTATGCATCCGCAGCCAACACAACACGGCCAACCATTTATCCACATTCCACAATGATAACACGGCTCCAACAGCATCGGCTGCAGCTGTCGTCGTTGCCACTCGTGCGTCGCTGAGTTCTTCTTCTTATTATTTTGCTGCTTCCACGGCTGTTACTCGGCTAGTGGCATAGATTCGCTGCACATTATTGCAGCTTTTCAGTTACGGTTGTTGTTGTTGCAGATGGTGCTGCCTCCCGCCGGAAATTCCAAGCTACACGCTTCTGCCCAGTGGCGAAATAACGCTCGTTTCATGCTCAACTCAAACAAATATTTATTCACACACTTAGCAATCAACACACACACACAAACACTTGAAATATATAATATATAATATACATATACATGCATATGTAGTATGTAACGCATATTTTCAGCTATGTTCGCGCATTATCGACGCTTAGTTATGTAGTGTTTTGTTTCCATTATATTTTGTTGTAATGTTTATTGCGAATATTTTGTATTTAGTGGTTATCTCCTTGAGGTTTTATGTTGTTTTTAGTTCACTTTAGCGTTTTCGCTGTGATAAAACTTAAGTAATGCACGCGATTGTCTGCACCGATAAATGCTCTTATAATACTTGACATAAATACACACACAGACATAGTTAAAAGTACAATGAATGCAACTTAGTGGAAATACATAAAGGAGACATTTCAGATACATATGTATGTACATATTAGCAAAGTATATTTGGAACGCTGTTGCATAGAAAAACTTAGTAGGCTTCAGAGAGAGCTTTCAAGATCACACCAAAGAAAATGAATGTAGTTACATATGTTCAAATTAATTTAGCAGATTGGTAATGAAGAAAATTTTTATCATCGGAATCTATGTGTAACAAAACGACTACTTGTAACGAACTAATTTGTAAAGTATTTTAAGTCTACTATTGTGAATAGCTATTGTGAATTATCGCTATTATGAATTATTGCCATTGTTAATTATCGTAGTATCCTTTGCCTCTGCCATTCGCTTCGGTGTCCTCTGCTGTAAGACAGCGATCGCAATTCACTCGATTTCCAATCACTGAAGAGGATGGCTGAGACACTGCGGTAAGTTAGCTAAATTATATATAAGTTTGTATTATAATTACTTCTTTATAGAAATAAATTCCTTTTATGATTTATCGTAAATCGAATTAAATTCGCCAGCCAGGGAGTCGAGACATCTTTATTTCGTATTCCTTTGCATTCAATGCTGCCGCCATCTTGAATGCAAAGAGTCATCTTTACTTGCGATGTCAGTGAAATAAATTATTTAGGAATCTATTGCATTTAATTGTTGCCGCCATCTTAAATGTAAAGTGCCGATCTGCATTTGCCGTTGCTATGAAATAACTTTATTTCACACATCTTTATATCGCATTCAATTGTTGCCGCCGTCTTGAATGCACATGCCGAATACATTGTCGTAACTTCTGTGCCAATTGGAGTATACAATTTACAGCAAAGTCCTGCCATCTTTGCACCAGAAGCTCGTTGTGGATTACTTGACCACGTGCCGCCATTGTGACACAACGTGAAAACGCTTCTACGCCGCCAAACGGGACGCCATCCCGAGAATTCGCAGCCAGCGAAATAACCGTTTATTGCCAACGGGACGCCATCCCGTTAATCCGTAAAACGTATATAACGATTATAGCCAAGTTATAGTGTTTATATTGCCAAAGGGAAGTTATCCCATTAATTTGAATACCGACTTCCTAGTCGAAGAACATATTTGCCGTTAAGATTATTTAATTATTTGTGAGCCGCCACCATATTAACCGCATAATGGACAACTCAACGAGAAAGAGTGTGCGGGTTCAACGCCAAGACAGCCTTAGTAAGTCAACTACAGCCGAGGACCAAAGGTCAGACATCGAAGACGCCGCCACCGGAGCGAATCCTCCGGTTAACACATCGACCAACCCACCTACCCCGAGTACGTCTACTAAAGCCACAGTAGAGAGCCAACAACAAATGCTAATTGCCATGCAGAAGCAAATCAACTCCCTAAGCAGCCAGTTGCGCGGTACCCAGGCTAGATTGAAGGAGAGTGAATGCCAGTATGAACTTTTGAAGTCTATTATACAACAACAACCGGGACAAGAAGAGAACGGAGTAAAGTCGAATTCCACTGCTGCCTCAGTGGATCCCGCAATAGATACCGCTATCCAGCCTATAGCGGCGACAGCGCAGCCAATAACGGACCCGCAGAACGGTTCGGACGTTACTGCACAGTCGACGTCAACGTATGCAACCGCTACGCATACGTATAGCCAATGTCTTCAAGAGAGGACTACTTTACCGACTTTGACCGCTACAGCCTCTTCGTTAGGAACTACACCTTCAATTTCATCACCGCCACAGCAAACTGTCAACCATATTCAAGACAGTTCATACTTGCTTTCGTTGCCAAGGAAAATACAAGATTTGCCAAATTTTGATGGATGTGCAGAAGACTGGCCTATGTTTGCCGCCGCCTTCGAACAGTCAACTGCAACATACAACTATACGAATTTCGAGAATAACCAACGTCTCCAGAGGTGCCTACAAGGTGAGGCCAGAGAGACAGTGCACTCACTGCTAATTCATCCGGATAATGTCCCTGCCATTATGGACATGCTACGATTTCGATTCGGACGCCCAGAATTGCTGATCAGAAGTCAGCTACGCCAAGTACGTGAGATGCCCTACATAACGGAATCTGCTGTTGACAAAATAATTCCGTTTTCCGTCAAAGTGAAGAATTTAGCCGTGTTTCTGCAAACCATAAATGGTCAGCATCATCTTTGTAATCCAACGTTGATGGAGGAGCTTGTGGGGAAATTGCCCATGAGCAAGAAACTCGAATGGGCCAGAACCTCATCGACGATACAGCCGTATCCGACAATTAGAGATTTTAGTACGTGGCTTAGTGGAGTGGCAGATCTGATATGTACAGTACAAGACAGTCGCCCAAATGAACATAAGCGACGCGTCCTCCTTCAAGCCACCGCCAATATTCGTGAAATTACATGTCCACTGTGCCGTGGTGGACACTACATTTCCGATTGCGGAACATTTAAGTCGTTAAGTGTTCAAGAGAGATGGAGGAAAGCTAAGCAACTTCGATTATGTTTCTCCTGCCTGCTGGGTGGTCACATCACAAGAACGTGTCACCGACGGAACATCTGTAGAACGAACGGATGCCAACGAGTACATAATAAATTGCTACACGAGTCATCGAGGATCATTTCGAAGCCGCAACCAGCTGAGATGCAACCTTCACAAACAGCAGCCACAGCCGACAGAGTTTTCAGTTGTACAGCCAGTACAGTGAGAAAACAGAAGGTATTGTTTCGAATAGTTCCTGTCACAGTACATGCCAACAAAGCGAATATTGAAACTTTCGCTCTGCTGGACGAAGGATCATCGATAACTATGGTCGATTCTTCGTTAATTGAACAGCTTGAAATAAAGGGTTACCCCCGCCGAGTATCCCTGCAGTGGTTGGGTGGAAGAGCTGCAAGTGACAATGCAACTATAGTCGACATCGACATCAGCGGTTCCGGTCTAAGTCAGAAGCACAAGTTACGTCACGTTTACGGTATTAAAGATTTACAACTTCCGATGCAAAGCCTACAGAAAGCCGATGTAGATGAAGCACGTTTGAACAAGCTGTCGATTCAAACGTATGCCAACGCAGTTCCCAAGATACTTATTGGACTGGACCACAGTCACCTGGGAATTGCCACAAAGATTGAGACCTTACAACACAAAGGTCCTTATGCCGCCCGTACGAAGTTAGGTTGGGTCGTCTTTGGACCCACCGACAACTTCAATCAAGGAAAGACGTCATGCTTGCACATGTCTGTCGCCGATGACGGATACTTGCATGACTTGGTAGCCGATTACTTCAACACAGAGAGCTTTGGTGTACGTCCAGCACCACTTATCGAGCCCGATGAAGATAAACGAGCCCGCCGGATCCTTGAGTCTACAGTTATGAAAACCGATGGACGTTTTCAAGCCGGTCTCCTTTGGAGACAAGATGATGTTCAGTTACCCGACAGTTACTCCCACGCCGAGAGAAGACTTGTTGGAATTGAACGTAAGATGAAAAGAGATGAAACATTTGCCCGAGAGTATCGTGCAGTTATTCGAGATTATGTTAATAAGAATTATGCCAGGAAACTAACGCCGGACGAAGCTGCAGTCGTAAGCCCAAGGACATGGTACCTTCCACACTTCGGTGTGACGAACGTTAATAAGCCCGGTAAACTGCGCCTAGTGTTTGATGCCGCCGCCGTCGTCAACGGTTGTTCACTAAACAGTTACCTTCTAAAGGGCCCTCAGCAATATCAGCCTATGCCAACGGTACTATTTAATTTTCGTGTGGGCGCAGTTGCAGTCGCCGCCGACATTAAAGATATGTTTCACCAAATTGTTATAAGAGAAGAAGATAGATGTGCCCAGAGATTTCTTTGGAGGGACGGTGATGATAAAAACCCTCCAGAAGTATATGAAATGTTAGTGATGACATTTGGAGCAGCGTGCTCGCCATGCACGGCTCAATATGTTAAAAACATTAACGCACTTGAACATCGTGAACGATGTCCAAGAGCCTATGATTCTATCGCAAAGCATCATTATGTCGATGACTTCGTGGATAGTTTTGCCAATGTGGAAGAAGCCACTAAAGTTGCCAACGAAGTTAAGAATATTCATAAGAAGGCCGGATTTGAACTACGAAACTTTTCTTCAAATTCTATAGAAGCCAAAATTGCCCTTAACGGCTGCAATTCGAAGGAAGTAACAAATAGCCTAGTCACATTAGCAGTAGAACGTGTGCTTGGAATGTATTGGCAGCCAAGCAACGATGTATTTAGCTACACACTTAAGTTTCACAACGCGGACCCTGACGTCATCAGTGGACACAGACGACCTACTAAGAGAGAGCTGTTAAGTATAGTTATGTCAGTATTTGACCCACTTGGATTTCTGTCCAAATTCATGGTCAACGCAAAGCTGTTGGTGCGCGAAACGTGGCGTTACGATCTGCGATGGGACGAATCTCTACCTGAACCTATATATCAAGAATGGGATAAATGGCGCCGCCAGTTGAAGAATGTTTTAAACTTTCGGGTTCCTCGTCACTATTTTGCCTATGGACTACCACCCGAACTCCAGCTACATATCTTCGTAGATGCCAGTGAAGATGTATTTGCCGCCGTGGCTTATTGGAGAGCAGTATATTCGGATGGTAGAGTCTGCGTCGTACTCGTATGTGCCAAGACGAGATGCGCCCCATTAAAGCCAATGACGATTCCACGCCTTGAATTGCAAGCAGCAGTTTTGGGAACGCGATTATTAGAAACCATCATTAATGAACATTCATTAGTAGTTAAAAGACGGGTTTTGTGGAGTGACTCCAAAACTGTTCTAAGTTGGATTGAGTCAGGAACACGTCGCTACAAGCCTTTCGTAGCACATCGAGTAGCAGAAATCCTCGCCACCACCAACGTGGACGAATGGCATTGGATATCATCACAGGAGAACGTGGCCGACGAAGCAACCAGACCAAGCGCAACTTTCGATATTCGCCCTACTTCGAGATGGTTAAATGGACCATCATTTCTAAAGGAAGCAGAGCATGCCTGGCCTGCAACCGAAAAAACCCCGGATTTTGTGCATGAGAGTGAAGAACTTCGCCCAAAGTTCGCAATGCTAACAACACAGTCATGTGTTATAGACATTGCCCGATTCTCAAACTTAATTAAGCTGAAGCGGTCAGTCGCTTGGATCATCCGATTTATTAATAAGTGTCGCCGAAAGAGGAATACCGAAGGATGCCTGACCGTTGAAGAACTAAAAATAGCAGAATACTGCATATGCCGCCTAGCCCAATCCATCTCGTACTCTTCTCAACTTAGCCAGTTAAGAGAGAGTGGAAATGTCCCGAAAGGAAGCGAGTTATATAAATTGTCGCCATTCATTGATTCAGAAGGTCTTATGCGTGTCAACGGACGTATCAATGCTGCCAGTTGGCTTCCGTATGACGTCACGCGTCCTATCATATTAGCGCCGAATCATGAATTTACTCGCTTAATCTTATTGGATTGTCATAATAGAATGAAACACCAGAATGTGGAAGCGACGATATGTGAAGTTAGGCAAAAATATTGGGTGCCGAACATAAGACGTGTCATGAAGAAGATCATATCGAAATGTCTTGTTTGTAAAATCTCAAGGTGCACACCCTCACAACCGATGATGGGTCAATTGCCAAAGGACCGATTAACGCCGTTCGTGAGGCCATTTTCCTACACAGGAATTGATTATTTTGGACCTGTTAATGTAACGATTGGTCGACGTAAAGAGAAGCGGTGGGTGGCATTGTTTACATGCCTAACAATTCGAGCCATTCACCTGGAAGTCGCAGCCGATCTCTCAACAGATGCATGCATCCTTGTGATTCGAAACTTTATCAATCGTCGTGGTTTGCCTGTGAGAATTCGGAGTGATAACGGCAAGAATTTCGTCGGAGTCAACAATGAAGGAAAGCGATTTCGCGAGGTATTTGATTGTCATAGCATTCAGGACGACCTTGCCGTGAGAGGAGTCGAGTGGATATTCAACTGCCCAAACAATCCTGCAGAAGGTGGTATATGGGAACGCATGGTGAGATGCGTGAAACGCGTTCTCAATATGACCCTAAAAGAAGTTGCACCACGGGAACACACTCTACAGAACTTGTTAATTGAAGCCGAGAATATCATAAATTCCAGACCGCTCACACACTTGCCGCTATCACCAGATCAAGATGAGCCGCTCACACCGAACCATTTTTTACTAGGGACTGCCAACACCGCCCAGACGCCAGCAGTCAACGACCCAGTCGAAAACGCTTTCGTACTTCGTAAACAGTGGCGCATTGCTCGCCAGTTAAGAGACGCGTTCTGGCGGCGATGGATCCACGAATACTTGCCAACGCTCACACGCCGAGCAAAGTGGTGCGAAAGGTCAAAACCCCTTCAGGTGGGTGATCTGGTATTCGTGTGTGATGCTAATATGCCACGTAAGCAGTGGTGCCGCGGTCGAATAGAAGCCGTACATCATGGAGTTGACGGTGTCATAAGGAGAGCCGATGTACGCACAAGTAGTGGAGTACTTAGTCGCCCCGTAGCCAAATTAGCCGTTTTGGACGTGGAGTAAGTGAATCGGATCGATTCACGGAGGAGGGGATGTAACAAAACGACTACTTGTAACGAACTAATTTGTAAAGTATTTTAAGTCTACTATTGTGAATAGCTATTGTGAATTATCGCTATTATGAATTATTGCCATTGTTAATTATCGTAGTATCCTTTGCCTCTGCCATTCGCTTCGGTGTCCTCTGCTGTAAGACAGCGATCGCAATTCACTCGATTTCCAATCACTGAAGAGGATGGCTGAGACACTGCGGTAAGTTAGCTAAATTATATATAAGTTTGTATTATAATTACTTCTTTATAGAAATAAATTCCTTTTATGATTTATCGTAAATCGAATTAAATTCGCCAGCCAGGGAGTCGAGACACTATGAAAGACTAAAATATTGTGAATACTCAGTAGAAGACTAATAATGGAAAGATGGCGCTAATTTTATACAAATTAAGAAGTAAAGTAATATGTATAAACCAAAAAGGAAGATTTACCAAACTTATTAGCAACATTTTTTAAATATTTGTTTCAATTAATATTTGAAAGCAAGACACTAGGGATTGTTTGATTGAAAAGGGAGGAAATGTGAGCCTGACTGCATGCGGCCGCACTTAGAGCATCATTACCCATTGTACACCCCAGAGGTGCCCTAATAAGCGTCACCTAAATAACACGGTCGATTTGAGAAACTTCTCAATTATTTTCATCCCAGTTAATTAAATTTTTCTTTGAGATGCTTTGAAAATATCCATTTTCACCGCCCAAAGATAATGTGATAGCGTCTCATCATTCGCCACGCATGCCTTGCATTCTGCCAATTCTACTATACCAAGTATATGTAGGTGGCCTCTTAATGGTAAGTTATCCGTGATGACCCTATGATACTCCTAAGTTCTCTGTTACTCAAAAGTCAGTAAAAGACAGTAACGATTTATATACAGTTGTAAAATATAACGGAATTTCAAAAAGTAAAATTAGTTAGGTTATGGACCAATGGTTAAGTTTTGGTATGAATTATTCTGTGTATATCAAAAGACCTATTCTTAACACAAGATTTACGGAACCCGCCAATTTGACGGATTTGCGATTTAATGCTTAAAAATTCTTAACATAGAAACAGTATTTTTTAATTATTAGCGTACAGCCAAGGTGAAGTTTACATATGTATATAAAATGTGTTGAATATATGTAATAGTGAATAAAAATGTAGAGTTTCTATAAATAATTTACAAAAAAAAAAAACACAATTCAACATACCCGTCAAAATGACGGGTTTCTGTCCGTAAATCTGGTGTTAAAGTCTAGAGGACCGATTAAAATCAGACTATATGGTTATTACAATTTGTTATATGGCGACTATAGTAGGCTATACATTGCCTCCGAACATTTTTGAAGGAACAGTGTTTGTTTGGAAATACTTCTCTACTACTAATTGCTATTAAATATCGAATATCGTAATTATACTACTAAAAATACTATCATACTAACCGTGTACTTACCGATAACTAAAGTTATCATTATTGCAGGGAATTGTGTTCAGTTATACAAAGATGTCTCTATCAGTGCAAAATATGAGGCGGGGCTAAGGAAGTGGGAATTTTAGAATGCCTGAATTAGGATTATCTGTGTTTCTGCAGAATAATTGGCCAAAAAATTCGAAGAAATCAATTATAAAACTCTATTACCTATAATGAAGGTTATGTTTTGTCTATGCCGTGAATATATTTCGCGTTTTGTTCATAATATTTTGTTAAAAATTAATTTTAGTTTAAGGTACATTCGCTGTCATTCTACTTTTTCAAATTGAAAAACTCTCCATTCTAAGATTTAACAGCTATGTCATGCAGATTTTGTGGTATGTTCTAGACGCTTTGTCAATTCTTAAATTTAAGTAAGGGGGTACATTTTTTTGGCATCATAAAATAATGTCCTCAATAGTCTAAATGTGTTTCCTATGGGAACAGCCATCGAACCTAACCTAGTTACGATTTCAGGATAGGTCTGTTAAAATTATTCTATATTTTTTTCATAATGGACTCAGACTACAAAAAATTCAGTTAATAAGAGCGATACAAAATCAATGCAACATTATAAAATTCATTGGAGGTGTCATCACCAATTTTGTTTTTTAAATCAAATAAGAAGTGTTGCAATATATTTTGTGATTTTTTTTTGTTTGGTTTTATATAAGTATGTATATGTATGTGATGTCAACATTTGCTAATTGTATAAGATAGCTTACAAATTAATCGTTATATTATACTAAAAAAATTTATTAAAATCAATTATGGAACTACTTTCAAAAAACCGCCTACAGTCCCACACATCAAAAGCCATCTTGCATTCCCATTTGCTTAGCACTGAACATACCGCTTAACGCGCACAGCCAATCAATAATGAATTGATCGAATTAGATTGGACGAGAGGTAGTGTGTGTAAATGCGATGGTGTGTGTATGAGTGTGTGTGTGAAGCAAAAGCACTCAAAGCATGTTAAATTGTAAAAAGATAAAAAAGAACTAGGTACAAGAAAGCCAAGGCAATAGAGTGAGAGAAGAAAACCAACAACAAACAACTACTACAGACATACTAAAACGCTAACAACAATTACAACAATAACAATAAGAACAACAGTGTGAATGTGTGTTATCAGGCGAAGCAGACATACAATAAAAACGCTTGAATTTATCTGCATTCATGTGTGGTGGTGTGTGTGTGTATTATATGTCTGTGTGATGTGTCCCCAACCAACACACAGACCGGCATGAATCAGAAACTACGGATATGTGATGCAAAGGTATTCATCCATATGGTTGTACTCATATGTACGTATGTTTGTGGGCGCTATCACCTGTAACTCATACATCAACACCACATAAACGCCATTTCTCAACAACACAAAAGCGGCTAAACAACTAAAAAACGGTGGAATAAAATCAACAGGAATTGATAGTGCAATAAAAACAACAATAACAACAAAACATGACAACAAACTACAACAATAACGCTAACCACTGGCGTAGATATGTATATAAGTGCTTATAAATAAACGCCAAAACACGCACACATAGACATACATACATGCATACGAGCGCGTTGCAGTCGATTGCTGCGAGTCTCATGCCATGGGCATGGCGGCTGTAAAAAAGTGGTTGTACGAGTGCCACCAGCCGCCGCGACCAGTGAGAAACCACTGCAATGAGGTTTTGGGCGCGGGATAAAATGCAAGATAATACAAGATAAGTGGCTCCAGCCGGCTACAAAAAATACCAACAACAACAAAACAAGGGAAAAAAGAAATGAAAATACACAAACAAACGCCAACACAAGCACACCTCCGTATGGGGTACAACAAAAATGAGCGCAACAATGCGGAGGCAAAAAAATGAAACCAGATAGGGGCGGCGCCATGCCAATACTCCAGACCAATCAGCGCGTCTCGCCAGCGGTGTGTGGAGCACGCGGACGAGCTTTATTGCCACAGATACACTCATATGCACATCTACTTACTATATGTGTGTGTATCGCTGATGTTGCAGGAGTGCTTCATATTGTGCGGTTAGCAAGATTAGCGCGATGTTGCTGCAGGAAAGGCAACACGAAAGCAACAAAACAATTGCATTGCCAACAACAAAAAGTGCAACACCAAAAACTCTTTTTTTTTGGTTTATTGAATTGAGTGACGACAGCGCTGGCATTATGGCGGTATTCCTTGTAGTGATCGATAAGCGCGGGAGATATGTGATGGTGGTATAGATGCATATTTTGTAAAAAAATTTTGTTCAGTAGTTTAGTGATAGTGATTAATAATAGTTTTGAAATTTAAGCATAACATGGAAATGCTTCAATCAAAAGTGAAGCTATGAAATCACTACAGGGAGCTAGTAATGAGGCAATTGGCGCATGCAATTAACGAAATATTACAAGGACTAACAAATAAAGAAGGGCTAAGTTCGGGTGCGACCGAACATTTTATATTCTCGTAATTTATTGCTATATTTTTATTAAGATAACATACAATTTGACCCATATATTCGGCACAAAGTCCAATAGAAAAACGTAAATCATCATCATATATAGTATAAAGGCTGAGGTAATTCCTTAACCGATTTCACTCAATTTCACCACAAATATATATTATAACTATAATATTAGATTTAGCTCATTTAATTTTGCTAAGATATTTCACACGTTAACCGATTTATATGCTACTAAGCACATCGTATTTTTGAAAAACCTATAATTAGGTATATGAGAGCTAGGGGAAGTTGTGACCAGATTTTAACCATTTCTGATACAGAGACACACTAAGAGAAGAAAAATATTCTCTCTGAATTACATTAAAATATCTGAGAGATTTACCGATATTTTCGGTGATAAATTACTCTAAGACACTGAGTTCTTCATATTCGATATCTTGGGCATTGAAAAGTTATAGTCCGATTTCGACAATTTTTTCACAAGTGATGAAATAGATCATATACAGTATTTGTGTAAAGTTTCATTCCGCTATCTTCTTGGTTTCTTAAGTTTATATTATAAAGTTTAAGGAATCAGATGGAATTCAAAATTGAGTTATATGAGAAGTTGTCGTGGTTGTGAATCGATTGCATCCATTTTCCGCACGTGTCATCACCGAATTTCATTGAAATCAGTCTAGTAGTTCCTGAGATATGGTTTTTGACCAATAAGTGGGCGATCTGAGTGTAGCTTCTTTCTGCCATTCTCCAGTAATTTAATGTTTCTGACGTTCTGACTTCGACTAGTGAATGTAATATGATAAAGGTGATATTTGATTTAGTTGAAGAAACGTAAGGGACTGTTGGGAGACTTTACTATACTTCAAAATGTTAGAGATGTTATATTATAAAGGGTGTTTTTTTTTGACATGTGGTTTTCAAGAAGAAATAAACTGGGTATGAATTAAAAATGAGCTGTCAAGACGACCAACTCCGAAAAAGTATTGTCTCATTATAAACCACATGTCTCTCCCGTCTTAAAAAAAACTTCATTTTTTTGCGAATCAAGACAGCTTTGCAAATCAGGATAATGTCTGGTAAACTTAATTGGATAATTATATTAAGAGATAATGGCTGTAATCAATTGATCACTTCTCTGCTCGCTTGTCAAAAATTTTACATGTGAAAGCAACTGCAAAGTTATCTAGTCGAATTCGTGCAAGAGAGTATGCGGATAACTCATTAAAAATTCTATCGCCGCTTGATGATTGCTACCAACTTTTGTTTTACTTACATTTATTACCTTTGTGGATAATAATGACTCAAAGGACAAATTATTATCAAAAAGGACAATACAAATGTATTTCTTTAATATTTTTAACTTGATGTATAATATAATTGATTAAATAAAACTAAGGCATGGAAATGAAGTGGTAGAAAACATTCTTTGCGCAGATTTAAGTTTTTTACCAATGGGAATGGCGCAACACTATTGCACATGATTAACAGGACATTTTAGCGCAGGGTTGCACGACAAGTGCTGCCTGTTTGTTTGAATTACTGGATAGTGCTTAGCACTTAGTCAATCGATGACAGCTAATATTACAAAAAGATATCTTAATGAAGATTTTGTTTTTGTAGCGTAAAAAAGTACATATGACTAATTGTAGAAGAGCTAATATTCAATGTAGAGAGTTATTTTTTATTAAAAAAAATTCTAAAAGAATACTCAATTCATCGCTAAAATTTTGTAGATCAATATCTCACTAAGTATGTGTAAATATATAAAAATATAAATTATTTCTTTCCATACCAAAGAGCAAAATCATGATTCCAGCTATTTCGTCATCCTCATATCGACTACCAAGTCCCGGCGTGTGGGACACAAGAGCAGTCCATTATTGCGTTAACAAACTGGTTTGTGCTTTATCTCGCTGGCTGGGATGCACTCACTGCCACTGACACTATATGTAGCACTTATTGTTGTTGTTATTATTGTATTATTTCTCATCGTGTCGTCTATCGTCCAGCTTTTAGCCATTGTCGCTCGCTGGCAGCCTGCTTCGGCGCTACAGTACTTATCAGTGCAACAAATCGAAACGCGAATACGCGCATGTGTGTCTCCGTGTGTGTGAGGTGCTTTTTATTCATCTTTCCTTCGGTGCATTCTAAGTGTTTTATACTCTCGCAACAAATGTTGCTAAAGAGAGTATTATAGTTTTGTTCACATAACGGTTGTTTGTAACACACAAAACTAAACGAGATAGATATAGGATTATATATACCAAAGTGTTCAGGGTGAAGAGTGGAGTTCAAATCCGAATGTCTGTCTGTCCGTCCGTCCGTCTGTGCAAGCTGTAACTTGAGTAAAAATTAAGATATCTTGATGAAACTTGGCACACTTATTTCTTGGCACCATAGGAAGGTTGCTTTCGAAGATGACGAAATGAGCAAAATCGGACCACTGCCACGCCCACAAAATGGCGAAAACCGAAAACACATAAAGTGCCATAACTAAGCCATAAATAAAGCTATGGAAATAAAATTTGGTATGAAGGATCGCACCATGAAGGGGCATATTTGGATTTTTTTGGGGAAGTGGACGTGGGCCCGCCCCCTACTAAGTTTTTTGTACATATATCGCAAATCAACAGAGCTATATAAACCAAACTTTCTGCAGTCTTAGCCACTTCCTAATGCAGTCCAAAAATGAAAGAAATCGGATCATAACCACGCCCACGTCCCATACAAAAGTTAGGTAGAAAATTACTAAAAGTGGGTAAACTCAGTAACGAAAAACGTCAGAAACACTAAATTTCACATAAGAAATGGCAGATGGAAGCTGCACTCAGATTTTTTTACAAAATGGAAAATGGGCGTGGCATTGCCCACTTATGGGTCAAAAACCATATCTCAGGAACTACTGGACCGATTTCAATGAAACTTGGTTTGTAATAGTTTCCTTACATCCCAATGATATATTGTGAAAATAGGCCAAATCGCTTCACAACCACGCCTACTTCCTATATACCAGAACTTTGAAGACAATCTGAATCGTTTACTTTACAATATATAAAGTAAGTACTAGTGAAGATATCGGTGCAGAACTTTGCACAAATACTAAGTTAATAGTGTGGCAGCCCCATTCTAAAAATCGCCGAAATCGGACCATAGGTTTTTAAGGCCCCATATATCGAACACGAGGACCTCGGTGCTTCTAACCTAATATTATGGTTTCCAACTTTCAATGGACTTTATACAATAGATATGACGATTATGTGGGTCAAATTGTGTATTATATAATATAAATAATGTTAAATATATAAATTGCGAGAGTATAAAATGTTCGGTTACACCCGTACTTAGCCCTTCCTTACTTGTTCTTTCTATTTATATAAAAACTTGCATACATACATATATGCTTATGTAAGTATTTATTTATATATGCGCCAATTTGTGAATTGGCAGTTAGCGTTTGAATAGCCATCGGCATTACTGCGCTGGTCACTTCGCTGGCATTGGCTGGAGAGAAAGTGGGGTCCGCCTACACACGTTCATCGAACATGACTCTTTGATTGGCATCTTCAGAGAGGACGTATGTATGTAAGTCGTAAGTGAATGCTTGTTGTTGATGCGATAGTAATGTATACATATGTATGTGCATACATTTGTCATTGTTCAATATGGCATAGTAAGTGCATATTTGAGCATACAAGTTAAACTAATATAAAATTATTCACCTTTTAGTCACATTATGACTTAAATGTAGCGCCCCTCTATTCATGTCTAAGGGAATCGCGAGAGCTGTTATTTATATAGTTTGGTTTACAGTGAGAAAATAATGTTGGTTTAAAGCAATAGTTTATTTACTTGTAATCTATGGAGGCTGGACGTTTATGTATTCGGAATTTCTTTTGGTCGAAAATAATGCTAGCGGTGCTCGTGAGTTAAAGTCTTCAACAATAACGATTATCTTCTTTCCGTTCTTGTTTAAATTTCAAAAACAACAATGATGAAAAAAAACAGCAAATTCCCGTTATTATTACTTATACTCTTAATATCTTAAATCTAATTTTTTTTGTTTAAAGAAACATTATTTCAATGGTAGAATAATAAAAATATTTTCCTGTCTATAGAGTCAAAACATTCTGGTCACTCAGCTTAGTACGTAAAATTTGAAAACATTCTGGTCACTCAGCTTAGTACGTAAAATTTGAAAACATTCTTTCCTCTAACTGCAATTATTTGGAAATTCATTTTGGGGGAAAATACATATATCAATTTTAGATAGCTTTTGTCCTTAAAAGATCTCTTGGAAAAGAGAATTTCGATTCCCACTTGTTAATACTCAGAATAATTTTTTAAAGTTATATATTTTTTGAAGGTTATGGACTGACATGACTGCTTAGGTGTCTGTAAAACTCTCTTTTTGAGTACTACACTAAAATTCATATATATTTTACATGGACCGGGCACACTCCCGTTGGACACCCAGAGGTGATCTGGTGGTTGTTTCCCAGAGTATACTGCATTTGGAGGTAACAATTCTCCAGCCTAGCGAATGGCAGTGAAAGTGCAACACCATGAGATGGGGAACCCGGGGAGTCGGACATCGACGACGATGGAACAGTTGTTCTATGTAGAAATTCGAATAGCAATTATCCGCTGGAAGAACAACAAAGTGGCGGGGGCCGATGGATTACCGGTCGAGCTATTCAAATATGCATGCTTCAGCTTCTTTGCAGAATATGGTCGGAAGAAAGCATGGCTGACAATTTGAATCTCAGTGTGCTCTGCCCAACCCATAAAAAGGGAGAACCCTCAAAATCTGTGCCAATTACCGTGGGATAAGCCTCCTAAATATCGCCTATAAGGTTCTATCGAACGTATTGTGTGAAAGACTAAAGTCCAAGGCTTTTTGTTTGGTGTATAGTTTTCAACATAGTTTGAGATAGTCTATAGCTTACTTTGAAGAGACATTCTACTTCAGATTACTTAATTATGTAATAAAAAACTCAAGTAGTAGAAGTAGTAGTACTATAAAATTGTGTGATCTCTGCTCAGAACAGGATAATAATACATTTATCGTACCTGCTATTGATCAAACAATGCCCAATGGATAATCAAGAGAACATGCAAAGCTTATAAAAGTTTATAAGAGCCTACTGATTTCCGTCGGTCTATTCTCTATTATAAATTCATCTCGATATATTGTAAAATATTTATCCATCTTTTTAAGGTAAGCCATAAAAAATTTAAAAATATTATTTGTTAAGACCGACAAGCAAAATTACAGGCATTAAATATGACGTTTTTTAGCAACAAAGCAACACATATTCATGTTTGTTTAAAACTATTTTAATTTATTATAAACAACTGGTACCCACTATTAAAATAATATAGATACAAATGTGCGCTTGGACTTAAGAAAACCAGACGTCAACACATAATGTACAAAGTGCTAATAATGGCCAACAAATGAATAACAAATCTTAATGAAAAACACAATTAATTAATATAACTCTGCGCTGACAGGTTGAGTTAAGCTCAAGCCACACAGCTCGTCTGCGCTGCAAGCAAAGCTTTTAATTTTGATAAATCAAAGCAAAAATTGCGCTTTCGAAACCTGAAAACACCATATCTCTTGTAGCAAATTATTATTCGAGTGAATATTACTAAATACATATACACCAAAAACAACACCTATAAACACACACCGTAACGGCGGCTGGTGCGAGGTCCAAAGCTTAAAGCGCACCTGAAATCCATAAATTACCAGCGAAACATAAAAATTCGAATGAGTTTTTAAGTGAAACCTTATCGACGAAGTCAATCTTAGAAATTATTATCGCTGTTTAAAAATCAAATAACAGCAAACCACTAACGCGAATACCGGAATGCCCGAGGCACACGCACGAACACAATGTTATCAAACTTTTGATTTCAATTGTAAATTAAAGCATTCACGGCTAGAAATCTTTCGAGATAAGCTTTATAGAATTCGGGTTTTAAATTAAGTTGGCGAATGTGATTTTATCGTGTTTTAATTGCTTTTTTGTCTGCGGAACAATGCAATGCAAATGGATTTCGCAACATGATCGTAGATTGTACGAACAATACGTTTATGTAGGAGTGTATGTAAGTATGTAAATATCATTAGAGTGGCGCTTACTTTTGAGAGTTTTTGCAAGATAGATATTAAGCGAATTTTAACGCCGATGTTTTCATATTTGATTTATTTCCCTAAGCTAGGTTATTATGATGATCTGATCTTATAGGACTGACAAATTCTTAGTTGGCGTCCATCTTAATGAATTTGATTTGAAGACATCAAATCTTGGATTTGATATTTACATTGACTGGCTTGTATAAATTTCCTTGTAAATTTCTGGATGTTTTGCTCACACGTTCAGTTTTAGTACGTAAAATAGAAGACTACATCAGGATTTATTATATATACACAAATAATTTCGCCTTTGGTTAGATTGCACCCGAAACTCGAAAATGTCTGCATTGTCTTAGAATACAAACATCTAGAATGATGTCTAAGTTTCTCTGTGTAATGCTATCTCTCCCAAAATTCTTAAAATTGTGAAATTAAATTATTGACAAGCATTATTAGCAACTCATACTAATGTATGTGACATATCTTTCACGATTTTTTTTTTATGATGAAGACATACGTGTTCGATTTTCAATCTAGCGTTGAACAAACGCAATAAGAACGAGTTCCTGTTCCAATTTATGACAATGCATTAAATATAGATACATTAAAACACAACTAAGTTCAATCGGCAGTACGCTGAATGATTGCTGTGCAGTGAAAATCGATTAAACCGTACGTAAAGATTTTCGATTGAAAATTTTCATGCAATCATTATTTTCATCTTTTGTCCTGGGTTGGTGAGCCTACACCGTTTAACTATTGTGAAATTTCCTCCCAAAAAGTATTTGATTCGCGTGAGGCTCTTTGAGAAAATTCTTTTGCTATTTCGGGTAGGGGTTGTGTTGGGTGGTCAACTTTATATCGCTTTTAAACACCTTAAATTTATTTTTGTTAGTCCGTTTTTGTCTCTTCTTGTCTCTAAAATACGCATTTAAAATATATTTTAGTCCGTCACCAGTAATTGTTTAGATAAAAACTTCCAAATGGTTTATGTCTTTAAAATTTCCGCAACTCACTCATCACCGGATAGATTTCAACTACAATTTTCGATTTTACAGATTCAATGATTTCAACGTAAAATTTTTCGATCGTAACCATTTTTCGAGCGAGACGGATTGAATGGTTAGGCCCAATATTGCTGTGCTTTACTGGATCGATTGGAAATCGAGATCAAAGTTGGACCAAGGACTTGAGATCATGTTGTATGCTCTGAGAGCTCTCTAAATACTCCAACATTATTAATTCCATGAAATGTGGGAAAAAATCTGTAGACTGTTGTGTTTGAAGAAACCAAATGCTAAACCACTATGATTAAGAAAAAAGTTTTTCTTAACAATAGTGAACGAAAGATATTATTGGGCGTTGTACGAGTATCTACAAGTTGTCGTTGACATTATCTTTGTTATATTTTCTACATTCTCTAGACATAATATATATATATATTTTTTTCAATATTTCCTTATTTATTGAATCTGTTTGTTTATAAGCCTAACAACAAGTTATAAAATCTTAAATCTATTTAAAAGCTAGACAAGCTCAACCAAGTGATTGAGCTGTATTGGTGAAACGTTGCTCTTTAGTACGCAGGCATATCCCTTCTTTTTAGGCGTGTTTGATCGCAGGAATGTACTAAAGCATTAGCCAATGGGTTTGGGTGATCTCGGAGTTTAGATATATATTTCAATCTGCTGTCCTCTACTTCTTTCTTTACCATAGGGATACCAAGATCTTTATGGATATTTTCATTGCGAATGTACCACGGTGAGCACGTGATTGATCTAAGCATTTTCGATTGGAACCTTTGTATTATATCAATATTAGTTGCACAGGTCGTACTCCACAGTTGAATGCCATACATCCAAATCGGCTTTATGACCGCATTGTATAAAAGCACTTTGTTGTCTAGGCTAAGTTTAGAGTTTTTATTTAAAAGCCAATTTAAATTTGCAGCTCTTATCTTCATGCACGTTATTTTACTAGATATATGTTTTCTCCACGTAAGCCTTCTATCTAGGTGAATACCAAGATATGTAACTTCATTCGCTTGAGGCACTAGAATATTGTTCATTTTTACTGCCGGGCACATTTTTGGTCTTAGGGAAAATGTAACATGCTTGCACTTTTGTTCATTTACATTTATACGCCAGTTTGCTAGCCATTCTTCGACAGAAATTAAGTGCTTCGCTAATATTCTTGATGCTATAATGGGGCATTTGTTACGACTCACTAAAGCTGTGTCATCCGCAAAAGTTGATGTCAAAACATTATTAGCAGTTGGAAGATCAGCTGTATATATGATGTATAGAATTGGGCCTAAAACACTGCCCTGTGGTACTCCAGCCCTTATTGAACGTTCATCAGATATAAAATCACCTACTTTTACAGCAAATTTTCTATTTTTTAAATAGGACTCCAAGGTTTTATGCAATTGGAAAGGTAAAATTTTTTAATCTTATACAAAAGTCCTTCATGCCACACTTTATCAAACATAATATATTGGACGACGTTTAAACCATCTACTCATATATTCTTTTCCCGACGAGGTCGTTTAACTTTGTGAATTGCTTATTTTCGTAGTTTTCATATTTAGACTCATCTAAGAAAGTTCTAATAGATTTTTTTCCGAACTATGATACATATATCTCAAGCAAAACTTTAATATCTGTTACAAATTATTTTGAATATTATAAAGTGGATAATCCTTCCATATCGAATCGCTCATTGCATAGCGAACTCATATCACAATCTCGATAAGGGAAATATCTAATGGTATAGTTTTATATATTGTCCTAAAATGAGAAATATCAAATTTCAAGATTCTTCTTGACTGGCGTAGACACCGCTTACACGGTTATAGCCGAGTCCACAACAGTGCGCCACGCATCTCTCCTTTTGGCAGTTTGGCGTCAATTGGTCACACCAAGTGAAGCAAGGTCCTTCCATCGGATCTGAGGTCTCCCTCTTCCTCGGCTTCCACCAGCGGGTACTGCATCGAAAACTTTCAGAGCTGGGGCACTTTCGTCCATTCGAACAACATGACCCAGTCAGCGTAGCCGCTGTCTCTTTATTCGCTGGACTATGTCTATGTCGTCGAACAACACATACAGCTCATCATTCCATCTTTTGCGGTATTCCCCGTTGCCAAGGTTTAAGGGACCATAAATCTTCTGCAAAACCTTTCTTTCGAAAACTCCTAGTGCCGTCTCATCGGATGTTGACACCGTCCACGCTTCTGCACCATAAAGTAGGACGGGAATGTTGAGGGACTTGTAGAGTTTAGTTTTTGTTCGTCGAGAGAGGACTTTCAATTGCCTACTCAGTCCAAAGTAGCACCTGCTGGCAAGAGTGATTCTGCTCTGGATTTCGAAGCTGACATTGTTCGTGTTGTTGATGCTGGTTCCCAGGTAGACGAAATTATCTACAACTTCAAAGTTATGACTGTCAACAGTGACGTGGGAGCCAAGACGCGAATGCGCTGACTGTTTGTTTGATGACAGGAGATATTTCGTCTTGTCCTCGTTCACCACCAGACCCATTCGCTTCGCTTCCTTATCCAGGCGGGAAAAAGCAGAACTAACGGCGCGGGTGTTGTTGTGCGTATGCCAGTTGCTGTACACTCTTATAGAAGATTGTACCTAGAAGTCACACGATAGCGAGTCACCTTGTCTGAGATTTCTTTTGGTATCGAATGGCTCGGAGAGGTCCTTCCCGATGCTGACGGAGCTTTTGGTGTTGCTCAACGTCAGCTTACACAGCCGTATTAGTTTTACGGGGATACCAAATTCAGACTTCGCGGCATAAAGACAGCTTCTTTTCGTGCTGTCGAAAGCAGCTATAAAGTCGACAAAGAGATGGTGTGTGTTGATCCTGGTCAGTTGTTGATTTTTCAGGCCTAAAGCCACACTGATAAGGTCCAATCAGTTTGTTGACGGTGGGCTTTAGTCTTTCACACAGTACGCTCGATAGAACCCTATAAACAATGTTAAGGAGGCTTATCCCAGGGTAGTATTCAATAACAAAAAAGTTGATGCATACACCTTATCAGTTCTTCGCCGCCTCATTTCAGGACAATACCTCGGCCGGCCATCCATCGGCTACCGCCGCCTTGTTGTTCTTCAAGCGGGTAATTGCTACTCGAATTTCTTCTTGGGGAATCAGGTTCTCCATCTCCTGGTGTTGTTTTTTCACTGCTATTCAGCAGGTCGGAGAAGTGTTTCCTCCACAAACTCATTGTACTCTGGGCATCAACCACTAGTACACCTCTGGTGGTCCTACCAAGATTGCTTATCGGATAATAGAGATTTTCGTATACAACTTCATTTACATTAAAGGGATCTAATCAAAATCTTATAAGTGTGAAGTTATAAAATATTATTTTCACTGTAATTATTAATTAATTTTATATTCTGTACAGATAATAGTCTTTTTACAGCGTTATTATATAATACTGTAACCCCGGCTCGCAGGCTAACCAGACCACTTCTCACCCATTGACTATAACCATAACTTCTGATGGGAATTACCAGTCATAAATGTCAAGTCTGCAAATATTAAGCCAGAAATTAAGTAAGTAATGAACGATTTCGAAATAAAAGATGGATTAAAAAGTGCAATCTGCAAGCGACACAGCGTTATGACGGCGTTTTTAATGGCATTTTCAGCATTATTAATGATAGCTAACAACGCAGCGACCAGCGCCAGCAACAACTGCAGCCAGCAGACATACATACATACACATATATACTTATATATGATTACCTATGTATGTACAAGCTTGCTGTGCCTTGTGGGTAATCAACAAATCGTGTTGGTCGCAGAGCAAATTGGCTGCAGAGCAGGTGCTCATACATTTTTTGCTGATGGCTGCTGTCGATAACAACGGTTTGTGTGCGCGCTGCCTTTTTGTCACAATGTCAGACGATGTCGCCAAAGCCCATCATTCATTGTCAAATTATGGCATTTGCTTATTTCCTTCAGCGCTGCGTTTCCGGTGGCAAGTGGCCCATTCAACCCATTTTACAGTTATGCTTAACGCAAAAAGATTTCTCTTTCGCCTTCATCATATCGTAGCTAATCTGTGTGTTGCGCACCGAACGGATAAACCCTTCAATCAGCATTTACTAAAGTTTTGCAGGACATTCTTAAACTCTATGCGGCAAAGTGCCCTACCTCATAGCCTCAGAGTCTCTTATCAGCTGGTGAGCGGCTATAAAAAGCTCAAGACAACGTTGACTCCTCAGCATGTGCTCGGCGACAACGCCCACAAATTAAATTTTTGAATTGTGATAAGCGTTTTCTTACTTTTGCTTACAATGAATTTTATCTTTGCTGAGCTTCTTTGTAATTTTATTACCCCCCAAGTAGCGGATACTGGTTCCGTATTTATGTATTTATTGTCCATGCCCCCTTTGCATTTCATTATACGCACTTATGTGTGTGTGTGTGCGTGTCAAAATACTCGTTTAGCTTGAGTACACGCTTGTTTATTTGTATGCAAGTGTGTGTGTGTGTCAGGGTACTGCTAATGGGTTGGCGTTTCGTTATTGGATAAATGGGTAATGGGCTGCTGATGAGTGTTGCTCAAGTGCCGCTGGCATTGGTGCAAAAAAAGCTACATTCCCGATAGCTTGAAACTGATAAGACGCAGCTGGTGGTTTGGCAGTTGTGCTTGTGTAGAGATTAGAAAAACCCAGGCAGTTTTTAATACTTTTTTTGAAATCTTTCAAGCACATACTAATTTACAATGAACTACATATACTTATACTACGTAAGTAAATATAACGGGTGATACAAGTAGAGGTACTTTTTTCAATAGACTTTTTTTGACAGATCACGTGTGAGTCATTTCAAGCTGACATGTTATTTTTGTTCAGTATTGTTTGGCATTTCATCATGGAGAGACTTACGGCTTGATAAGGTTTGCAAACTGTTTAACTTTATTACGAAAATTCACACTTCTTGAGACCCATCATTCATTATTGGATAATATTCGACGAATTGGACTCGACTGATATCGACTATGGGGCTCGATTTGACAGGCACCGTTCGCAGCACTCGGGCTGACTTATGGAAGGACTTTTATTTTAGCTATAAGGGCTCTCGAGAAGTTCCAAGACATTCCGACATTGTCGAGCCAAATTCTGTTCAGCGATGAGGCCCATATCTGACTCAATGCGTATATCAACAAACAAAATTGCCGGATTTGGGACGAAAAGAAATCCAGAAAAAAACAAGGGTTTGGTGCGGTTTGAGGGCTGGTGGATTATCGGTTCATATTTCTCCAAAAATGATGGCGTAGAGGACGTAACCGTTAATGGTAACCGTCACGCCATCATAACCGACTATTTGGTGCCTATATTTGGTTTTAACAAGACGGCACCAATTTACACATATCGCATTAATCAATGGATTTATTAAGAGAAAACTTCGGTAAGCAAATAATTTCACATTTTGGGCCGGTTGATTGGTCACCTAGATCGTGTGATAACACACCGTTAGACTTTGTTCTGTGGGGATTTGTAAATTCTAAAGTCCATGCGGACAAACCCGCATCGATTCTGGCCTTGGAGCAAAACATTCCGCGTGTCATTGGCTAGTTATCAGTCGAAATGTTCGAACGAATCATGTAAAATTGGACTCAGCGGATGAACCATATGTGAATTAGCCGTGGTCAACATTTGAAAGAGATAATCTTTAAAAAATAAATCCCGAATAATGTTCTTTCGAATGATATCTATCTATTAACAGTATTTTGTGGATGTAGAAATAATCCGATTTATGGGGATCCCGAAATCAATTAGATAATTTTCTTGTATATAGCGATTAGTTTTATGTATTACAAATAAGCACAAGGTTAGAAAGTCTGATATATTATTATGCAACATACATATTTATGTTCTATATGCTGTATTTTTATTCAAAGAAGTACGCATAAAGTCTTTAGCTGCCTTCTACTCAAATTTACATACATACATATATGTACAGTAGCCAATCTTAAAGTTTGAAAGTATCAAAGCGTACTTGTATTGAAGCATTTTCTCATAATCCACCATTCCATAGAGCTTAACTCCAACCAATCATTATCTTTCTCACCCACAGCTTTGTACGCAGCCAAGCAATTTTATAATTTGCTTCGTCAAGTGCAAAAACTGCACACCAGCAGTTGCTGCAGCATTTCCCAACTACTCCCACTTCTTGAACGCCATCACTTGTCGGCTGCAATCGATCGGCAATGATCTTGCGGCAACACTCAACGAACCGTGAAAGTGTTATAATGCACCTTCGCTTAATGCAGCCAGCATGGCTTTGACTGCAGTCAGCCAACCGATCGATCGTACAGCCGACACGTACTGCGGCGAATACTTTTGGCCACGCCCCTTTAACCAAAGCTCGCCAGTGCTTCGGTGCTGCATCCTCTCTTGCGATCTTATGTTTGGATAAGTATTCGTTCTGATTGCTGGCAATGCAAAAAGGTTCAATGCTTCGAAGATTCTGGCGGTTGCATTCTTTGTTGGTGTTGGTCGTTGGTAGTGATCAATTTTCTTTGCTACATATAAAATAGCCTAAGAAATATGATGATGATCGCATAATCAATAAATTGTTCCCAACCCTCGGAAATTTAAGAAAAATCACTCCGGTATATATATGTACAGTACTGATGGTGAAGTAATTTACATACATACATTTACGAAGAAGTATTCATTTAGCTCCCGAAAACAATGTGTGTTTCACGCCGTAATTTTTCACCTCAATTAAACACATGTTTCTATAAAGAGCAATTAAGAGATTTCATATGATCTAGGTGCCTTCGAATCTTACGAGCATATTGCTTTTGGTAGCAGATATATAAATGTTAATTCCCTTGGCTAAGGGAAGAGCTATTTAATTAAACTGTAGCAAAAGGTATATCGTGGTAATTGCGGTAAAATTGTTATAAAATCCATGTTGGAAAACTCTATACATCGATATTCCAGATTATACATTATACATTCCAAAACTGATTGGAAGCGGTTATTCTAGATCCTGATAAAATAACATCGAGGAAAATATTGGGCAAACTACTACCGAAAATGAATGAGTCCGACACTAATGTAGAAAAGCGGGATTTTTTGAAAAAAAAAATCTATAGATTTGGTTACGTTGGTACAAGAAATACAATTGTTTTCTTGTGGGTAATAAGCAAAGCTGTTAGAAAACATATAGTGATATGGTCTACTATGTATTATATTTGGTATAGTAAAAAAAAATCCATTATTTTTCCAAAAATAGCTTTAGTAATTTGCATCGCTCGTTGTAAAAGTGGTTTAGCTATATGGCGTTAGAAAGATAATATTTCGTAGTAAAAAAATATGCCAATAGTCTGGCTTGATTGGCCTGAACCGGCAAGCCTACATTAATTGTCATCGAAGTCATATAACGGAAAACCCAGGAAACGAACTGTTTCTACAAGGTCGGACCAAAGAGAAAGCAGTGTTTGATGAGTGTGGTTTAATGGGGCATGTAAAAAGATAGTTAGTGACATGCGGGGACTCTTTGCATGCAAGACAGGTATGTCGGGGTTCAGCCTGGATAGATATGAGTTTAAAAAGCTACAATAACCAGAACGAAGTTGCGCGAGGGTCACTCTAGTTTCGCGAGAGTATTTCGAAAGTCTGTCGCATCCGAAGTCCGGTCGGTAAAGTTCTGTAAGTCGTCGACGTATTTCAGTAAAGTACTCATGTTGGCTCTGGGAGGCGGCACGGTTTCCAGCAGCCAACTGGCACCCTGTGACCGGAGAGCTTTTTTTTTACAAGTCTGAAACTTCCCCAGCTGTGTTCTACTGCAACCAGTCGACCATACAGGGCCTGCATAGTTTATGACTGGCCATTAGGCGAATATATCGATACAATAATGAAAATCGCCGAGTCCGAGCATCATGTAAGTACTACTTTGATTGAACAGGAGCTAAATATATCACAAAATCTCGTTTGTAACGTCACACGAGTTAACGAAACTGATGGACCGAATTTCCATTTAGGAATCGCTACCGAATCTGAAGCGAATGGTTATTATCGGGAAGATTTTGCTATCTGTTTGATGGGATTGGCAGGGGGGAACTCTTAATTCAGGCCTGTACTGTCAACAATTAAATCGTCTGAAGCCGCAGAAGCGGCCAGCTTTGGCCAATAGTGGAGGAGTTGTGTTCTACGCTAGGCCACATAAACATTCAGTCCAACAAATTTTAATGTCTTCTCTAGGCAAATTGTCAAAATTTTGGCATAACTCATGATTGTTGTCAGTCAGTGTCCTAAAACACCGTTACTGTCGTGTGAATAAAATCACTAATAGGAATATCACTGAATCACGAACTCTTCAATATGACAAGAGAAGTTATACCATTCTTTTTGGATTTTTCCCTTCCAACCGCTACTGATTTTAATTAAAATTAATTTAATGATGGCAAAACGAGCTGTAGTTTACAACAGCTGTCAAATAAGTTTGTGTTGTTGTTGTTTTTTTTTTTTACCGTAAATGACAGTGATTATTGCTACTCATTGTCAGTTCATTTACCATTTTCCCTACACAAATTGTCGAATTAACCCGCAAATCAGGCAACATTCACTACCTTCACTTTGTCAGGTTAATAGTTCATATTTTTACACCAACAACAATAACAATGGGCAACTATGGATTATGAAAAAGGCTTGGCCAAGGCGTTGAAAACTTCCGAAGAAAGCGCAAACCACAGCAAAATGGCAAAATGGGCAAAAGATGCCGAAAACTAATTGGCAGTGCAATTATTTTTTAGCATGCAATGTGCCGAAGTGATAATACTGCATCTGGCATCAGCAACAAAACAATGGCAATTCGAACGAAGTGGCAAGCAGAAACAAGGAAAACCGTTAATCGCACAGCAATTTCCAAGCTCACACCTCAAAACTAACAGACATACACACATACATACATACATATATAGCAACCGAAGGGAAATTATAACAAATCAACGAAAGCATAAAATAATAAACAATAGCTACCCCTCCTTCCACCCGGTTAACGGTGTGCGGTGGCGGTGTAACGGGATTACGGTCAGAAGGATTCGACATTGCCATTGCAGCTGTAATTTGCACTTCTTTCAATAAAATTACGAACGAAATAAAATCGTTACATCGTCAACGAACGCCAACAAAAATAATAGTATTACAGCAACAACAACAACAACAACAAACAGTGGCAACAATGCGATTTATATTTTATTGTTGCCGCTAGTTTGCGGCGGAATCTGGCGATCCGTGTGGCACGTCAACCACTGCCGCTTAGCTGGCTGGCAATAAAAAAAATAGACAACAACAACAAAAAGCGTATTGTAATAATTACAAAAACAAATTACGGAAAAATTGCAGAAAAACACAAAATGGATGTTTATCGGACAACGAAAGCTGGTGGCAGCCGAGTGCTGAGCGCCGAGAAACCCACGGCGACAACACAGCTGATGATGAGGACGACGTGTTGTTGTTGTTGTGGCAGAAGTAACTACATGCCACATGCCTCACGCCATGTTGCGCACGGGCAGCAGAAATTCTTTCGCTGCCACACACAAACACATACTTGCACATTACAAAGCGCTGAGTAACAGTCCTGTAGCAACAACAACAACAGCAGCGACAAAGAGTTGTTGCAAATTGCATTGAAGGTGCAACAGCAAATCACTTCACATCAATTTAATAAAGCGAATGAAAAGCACATAGCTACATAGTACATACATATGTACGAGTGTAAATTGGAAGAAAAATATACCGAAATGAGAGAAAACAACAAAATTGCAGATGGCAAAAAATTATTTGAGTGCTATTCGCACCTCATAAATCACGAATCGTGTCTAATGCACATTATGCTGCTGGAATGAGGCAGACAAGCAAGCAACAACAACAACATTAATAGCCAACAGCAGTCAAAAGCAGAAGTGCCAACAACAATAATAACAAAGGGTTATTTGTTACGAGCATTGAGCCACCGCAGCGACAGCGAACGGGTGCCACCAGCCGTACCAAACACAGCCACATGCCAACCGGTCTGCTTCGTGAGGTGATTACTCGACAGTCATAAGAGTGGCATGAAGGGAAAGCGCTGCCCCTCCGCTGCTTGGCAACCGCGTGGCACATCTCGTGTGGTTTCTATTATGTTTTTGTCCAAAATTTTTCTATCTTCCTTTTCTGCCACAAACTGCTCTTCTACTAGCTGAAGCATCTTTTTGCGCTTTTTCACCTTGGACCAAGCTTTCTAATGCCGTATTTGTATTTATATATGTTCAAACGATAATATGTGCGCTCTCCACATGCTTTTCCTCGCAAGCTATTTCATTGTTCAAAGATACATATATTCGTATGTATGACGATGTTTAAGTGGAAGGAGGTAATGGAGAGAGTCAATTCGACGAAGTCATTTGTTTAGAATCTCAGCAATTTTAATGATGTGAAGTGAGTTGTGCATGTGTGACTTATTCTTGGCTCGTTCATATACATATCTACATACATATAGCATATGATAATGTCAGACTCACATATGGAAAATATTTTCTCATGAGAAAATTTAAGATATTTGTATGATGAAATGCAAAAAGTTACGCTATAAGGTGCACTGACTATTTATGAAAGTCGGAGACTTAACAGTGAAATATAGATTATCTTACAAAATTCTCGAGATCTGACACTAGTGCTAATACCGAATGTTCTCACAAAAATAAAAAAGATAGTCTTGGTCTTGGTTTTAACATTTTTTAATGATTGTTAACTCAGCAAGGAGAGTTAAGAGTCAGAAGTATTATCATCCGACATTTTTCAATAGAGAATTAAAATATTGTGAATTTCAAAATACAGTTTAATAACATAATTTGTATTCCGTCTTTTACCATATTGTTCTCTTAATTTGTCATAAAAATTAAAGTTTTTTGTAATAACCTATTTACTATTGAGGTACACAGTACTTTCAACTCTGCACATTATCTAGTCCAGCTTCATATCCAGCTTAAAAATCGAAAGATTAGCTATGTTCCCTGCTCTAACTTGAAGAGAACGATTTTATACCTCCATATCATAGAAGAGATATGTCCTTATTGTGTAAATGTCTTCCGAATCTTCAGAATTCTGTGGAAACTGCACAGAGATAATTTGTTTAAACAGGTGATAATGATGGATTAAGCTCCACCATTCTGTAGGTATGTATGAACCATAGTTCGCTATATTAGATATCATATATAATATGTAATGAAGTTTATTAATGTTTAGAAATATTGTATTATTTGAAACCCTGCACAACTAGGCCAAAACCTCTACCAGCACTTTATAATAGTCCATTGAATACACACGCCGCCCCATTAATGTTTGAATAAAACTGCATAACTCTCAAACAAATCTAGCTTCATATCTCTTTGTACACAAATTCATATCGCACACCGTTCATGAAACCATTTTATGAAAACTTGCAAACGATCCTGCACCCAATTGAGCTTTATTTCGAAAAATCACTTTTCAAGAAACCTCACACTCGTAATTCACACCATCGCCACCAACCGTTTAAACACGGTGCAAGCGCATGCAGATGCGGGTGCGCCGATAGGTAGTTAGAATGGGTGTAGGTGCTCTTATATGCGTACTTAATCTTTGAATTCTACATACAACACACATACGAATAAACACACTTACACTCGAGTTCTCCTTCGTATTTACCGTACATTGCAAACGAGCTAACCCCACCTAGGCACGATTTGCGTTCGCAAATACACACACACCACTGCTTATATGTATGTATGTGGCATTTCGCCCAGGTCCATGCTGACCAGCCCCCGCCACCCCTTTCCAACCCGTTGGTCCAGCAGCGCTTGGCTCGAGGTAAACTTCTTAGAAGATTGTTGTCTTTTTTATACCCGTTGCTTGTTGCACCGCCATTCCGGCTCAGACGATTGCCAGGCAAACGCAAAATCTCGTTGAACTGCACCAAGTGCTAAGCTAGCGCAGGGCGAAGAGCAGAAAGCTAGCGAGGAACGGTTGCGACGCCGGTGAATTTGGTCGTTTGCCGTTGCTGTGTAATCGCATTAAGATCTTGTTAAACAAAAAGGCAAAGTAAGCAATTGTTTCGTGAAGAATATCGTTAAGTGTGATAAGCGGCAGTTTTTCTCACTCTCCATTTTTTTCCATAATGCGACTGTGAAATGATGTTGTTGCTGCAACTTTGTTGTTAGTATTGTTTTCATTGTTGTTGGTGTTGCGTTGTGTAGTGTTGTATATTCGAGCTTACTATTTGTTAGTCGCAATGCATTTAAAGCTAATAAGAGTGCACAGGTATCATGAAATGTAAACGCCCAAAGAGATCGTCATCGACAAAATTTCGAGCAGAAGCAGCGCGAACAGTAACAACATGAGTAGCTGCAACAACAAGCACTTGGAGGTAGCAACAGCGAAAGCAGCGGCAGTGGTAGTGGCAATAGCAGCGACAGCTGGAAAAATAAAATTGCTAATATGCTTACGAGTATATACGAAGACATGTACACACATTTCGTGCGGTGTTTAGGATTATCGATTTTAGGACTAAAATTTTGAGTAGATATTTGTTGGAAATATTGGAGATCGGTCCAGCCTATAAGATATGATGAACTCAAGAATACCAAAAATTACAAAGGGGCCTTTAAAAATAAAGACAGTTTTTTCTTCGGCGAAATAGTTATATTTCACAATATAATATTGTTACAATTCTACCCCTGTGATCCTGTGGTTTATTGTACCCTCTATCCTGCACATTATCACGCCCAAATCCAAAAAAATGTGCATGAGGTCAAAGAACTGCTATGAACCCTGCTCGGATTTACTACCCTAGAGTTTTTACCTCTTTGGGTTTATACCTTTATGAGTTTATACCTCTCCTAAGTCGACTGAGTGATCTCTATATATTACCACAAGTACCCTAATTTTCTGTGTAAAAAGGTATATTTTTCGGGTTATATCCTCCGAGCAATAAATTTGGTTACCGCAATTTGGTAACAGCCGTCATTTCTTCTTTCCGGAAATCCTCTTCTACGTTATAATGGTCCATTACGAAGTTAAGTTTTGATCATATCGCCCCCACGGTTACTTCTGAATAAACCAGGAATATAGAAACATTTTTTCGAAAAGTACACTGAGATGAGTTACTCCAACAAGTGATCATGATTTATTAAACTTCACCATTCCGAAGATCATGACGATTATACTATGACACTTGTATCTCAACTTCAGTCAGGTTAACCCTCCTTAATTCGTGCTGCCTGAACATCGTACTCCAATGGCTGATGGACTAAAAATATTACTTTGGAAAAATCTGGGTTTCTTTGAATAAGACTTCCCGACTCACTATAGACATTTCAAATACTGCTTTGCGGGCTTTCTTTAAACAATTTTCATAAAGTTTCAAGAAATGCTTTCATGTCGAGATATACCTCCGAAAACGCTTACTACTATGCTTCTCATTGGGCTAAGAAATGTTCGTTCTATTACCGGAAGAAATTAATCGGTTTCACTTAAGTGTTAGCGCATTAACCTCGAAAGTCTTCTTGGGTTCGAAGTCGAGTTCTTTCGTGCTACAATTCAATCCAATCCAAACAAAATATATTAGTAATCTAGCGTATCTCTACTTCAGAATTTCATGAATAATACATAGTCTAGGCACACTGTACATCCTTATAGTCATTGTAATTCATGTTATAAGCCGGTGGGACGATGCCAATTGCTAAAAATGATTCTGCCTTTCCTACCTACTTGTATCGTTGGACTGTAGCAGTTCGTTCGCAAATGATTTTCGTATCGCCCAGAGTGAGAATGTTGACATTTGTGCGGCTTGTGAGAGATCTTGTAAATGGGCATGTAAAGCAGCCAAATTACCGGCAAGAAAAATGGGTCCAATACATAGTATGCGGTTTGGACATAACACCTTTCTATATACCAAAGTGCATATCTATGTATGTAGACGAAACGACATGCTCCTCCCACAACCGAGTTGTTGGTTGAGGAAAAGTAAATTTCAATTCTCTACGACTATTGATTGCCCATCAGGTTCTACAACTGTAGGTAGGAATGTGCGACTGTATAAGAGCTCACGAAGACAAAGTTGCCAACCGACTTTGGTTTGTGTGTGTTTGTTTTGCTCTCGCTGGGTGCGATATCGTGCCGTAAGGGTGCTGCGGACGGAAATCACAAATGCAAAATCTTCAGCAAAGGTGTTAATTTTCTTGACTTAAATATTTCGCTACGTTATTACCACAAGCCCGAGCGTGTCGGTTCACAAAGGTCAATCTGCACGGCAGGCAACCGAACGGCAACGAGACCCAGCATGCCCAGCCAGTCAAGGAGGCAAGTGAAGGGGCGTCAGACAAACGACTAACCGACCGACTGTTCAAACGACAGACCAACCGAACTACAGAGTGCAGGAGCGAGTGAGGCGCAGACAGCTGACTGTCGGTCGGTTGACTTTGCAAACGACTTGTGGCCAATTTGCGAGTCGTTAGCAATGCTCGCTATGTTTGGTTGCTGAGCTGTCTCGTGCGCGCTTGCCAACTTTCCCACCTGGCGAGGTGTGCGGTGACTGTCGGTGCGCCTGTGTTTGACTTGTGGACCAGCTGAGCAATTTGTAGGCATTCAAATACTCATGTGCACGAATTGCAGAAAACTCAATTGTTTTTGATTTACTGCAGTTTTTCTGATTCTCTCGCCGTTTCAGCCACATTGCGACTACTCGTTTTGGCTTGAGTTCACTGCCAGCCTGATTTACCAAACGATTTAAGTTGACGTTGAATTGCTTAGTGCATACGATTTGAGTTTGGATTGTAGTGTTTTTCGAAGCTGTGGGCGAATTCGATTTAATTTTTAATTTACTTTATTTAATGCTACGTATTATCCTTTTACTTCACCACTCCCATTATATGTATCACATTTTGTTGCATATTTTAATTTAAATCTATTTTTTCGATTTTTTTTCGGATTTAGTTGGTGGATGTTTAACTTACGAAGTTTTTAATTTCAATAGATATTATTTAAAACTAAACCACAAAAAAATCAAATTTAATGCAAAACTTGAATACTACTTATATAGTACTAAAGTTAGACAGTTATAAGTCGAGATTCCCATTATAAAGTTAAAATTGAGTTGAGTGTGAGATAAGTACTCATCAAACTCATATGAACTGTCATATACACATAAGAATATCATCTGAACGAGGATGTTGTTTAAATAATTATATTTTATTGTACATATCTGCCCGACTGATATTATTACGAATTACGGAAAGCGACGATAAGAGTTTACACATTTGACTGCAGCGAAACAACTGCAATGTGACAATCTTGTCAATAGTTGATGAAGTAATGCAATATCTGTTGGATAAAGTTGGCAATCACATGTGCGAGTAGAAGTTGCATGCAGCCATATATTTAAGTGATATGTAGCGTAATGGTTTTGATAGCAACATAACAATAACGGAAATGTGCAACAGTGACAATAAAAGCAAAGCTAAAATAGCTGTTCAGACAGAAATGTTGATTATCGCAACTGGCAAAGAGACACAGCAACGACACATTAACCACAATGTTATTAGATGAGGGAAATATTACACTTGAGGGAAATGAGTATGTGGTGTTAGAAAGATGATATGATATTACAAAACACAACAACAAATATTAATTTAGTAAACTCGTGTGCATTTTAACAAATTTTTTTGAAAATAAGATAAAGGATTTAAGTTCTGCAGTCAGGGTAATTCCTGGACCGATTTCATTCATTTTCACCACAAAGCAAATTTTTAGCCGATTTTACTAGAAAAAGACTTCGACTGAATTTCTACAAGATAGCTGAGAGATTTTCCGATATTTTCGGTAAAAAATTAGGCACAATAACTGAGGTCTGAGTTCTTGAAAAGTTATAGTCCAATTTCGGTCATTTTTAGATGAGCGATGCTCCAGCTCCCCTGTTGCATTGTTATAAAGTTTAATTCCACTAAATTCATTGGTTCTTGATTAGACCAAGGAACAGGTGTATCAAGCTTCATCATCGACTCATTCTGATCATTATAACTCTATATCTAATTCGTTTAGTTTTAGGTGTCACAAATAGTATAAGAATAAGAGGAGGAGTTTCTCCTGGAACACAAATAAATATGATCATGTTATGAAGTTGTTTTATATTGGAGACCCCCAAAGAAATGTAATGACTAGAATACAAGAGGTCACCGGTTCGATCTCCACCTGCCTTTCTATCACCAATTAATTATGCCAGTATTCTAGTTTTGTACCAGTTGTTTGTTCGATTCATCACCTGCAGTTTTTATGCATCAAACGCAGATATTATAAAGATTATATTTGCAAGTCTTCTTAACCAAAAATCTCCCAGATGACACTCATATACCCAAATAAAATAATATAATGGACCTAACCATTGAATCCACAGAGAATTTGATTTCGATACGATAAAAATAAAGACAAAGTGAAAACGTAAAACTGGCTTCTCGACCTTTATCGACAAATTTGATAAAGAGTCTGTGCTTTTTGCTTTGTTAAAAAAAATTAAAACTGGCCTTTTACTATTGTGAAATTTCTTCCAAAAAAAAATATTTAATACGCCTGAGGCTCTTTGAGAAAATTCATTCGCTTTTCCGAGGGTGCAACTTTATATCGCTATTAAACATCTTTAATTTATTTTTGTTAGTCTGTTTTTGTCCGTCATCAGTAATTGTTTACATAAACACTTTTAAATGGTTTACTTGTTTTAAATTTCAACAACTCACTCATCAACGAATAGATTTCGAAAACAAATTTCGATTTTGCGGATGCAAAGATTTCAACGTAAAATTTTTCGATCGAAACGGATTCAATGATTAGGCCCAATAATTCATTGCCCATGCATTTATCGAAAAAAGTCGAAACACGATAACGGCTGATCATGAGACTCGTTAGCTAATCCATTCGATATGATGCAATAAAAGAAACAAGTCGAACTATTACGATGTCTAATTGCAAACCACTCAACGTTTATCGCTAGTCAAATAACCATAATTAGACAGTTAATCGAAGTATATGCCACCATGAAACCCATCACGCTGGTAACCACTACATCACCCTCTTACTACACACATATGTACATTGTGTTACGCAATTAACTGACAATCTTTGAGCTTATTGACTTGTTATCTCGACGCACACATATTTCAAAGCCGACAAGCGCTCGCACCCATCCACAAATGTGGCATGTTGCTAATGCTGCATTGAGTGTAGTGTATGAAAGATCATTTTGTTGCTGCTTGTTCGTTGTTGTTGTTGTTGCTGCCGCATAAAATGAGTCATTTACAAGTTGCATTCATATCTGTAAAATTAATGACGCCTTCTTGTGGCCTCCACTCTATCTTTTAGTACATCTGTCCACGAGCGATCGCCCGTTTGTACGCCTGTCCGACTGTCCGATTGTCCGTCGGTGCAAATGCACTCGCAATCGTCCATTTGGGCTGCCTATCAACGCACTGACCGCCGTCGATGTGGCGGCTTAGTTTATTACCGCTTTGCTGCTCATCGCTCAACTCGTTGCAGCAACTTCTTTTTTCTTTCACTTTTGCTTTTTATCAGATCTTCCAATCGCGTCGAATGGCAAAGTGCTAAGGCTCCATGTTTCCGTTGAAAATTACAAAAACAAATATGGCATAACTTGTAAATTGTCATTTTGTATTGTTTATTTATTTGTTGGTGCTAATGTTTAAGGTCTCGGTGACAGTAATTGCGTTGTTTCGGCAATTCTTCACAGTTTCTTATGTTTAGGCTCTGGATAAGGGGTTTCGGGGAATGTGAGTAACAAACTTGATTTTTTGATAAGCCCTTCATTAGAATTAGGCACTAAGCGCTATAATATTTGATCGTTATGGGTTGGGTATCTTAAATATTTGAAATATCTGGTAGACTTATTAATCTGAAAGAGTTAATTTGTTCATAGTTTTATCTCTAAAATGTTACCTGATTTTCAAAATATGTGTGGACTTGGAATAAACTTCTAATTCCGGTCCTCTCAAATTGATTTTTGTGAACTAACCTGAAAAAATGTAAATGAAAAAGAAATTAGAAAAAATATGTATGATAATTTTTAAAAGGTAGCATATACATATATGAAATTAAAAATTAAATGCACTATTTAAATTAGACCAAATGGTAACTAAAAAATTTCTTTCAAATCGGTTCAGCCGTTTAGGAGGAGTTCAGTGAAATACACACTTACAGAAGGATTTTAGAAAATTTTAGATAGAGGAGTTGTAGTTCTGGTTTGAAAAATCTGCAGTTGGATCTCTGTGCGACAACTTGCAATCGGGACCTACATTTATCGGTCATCAGATTTGTTTATAAACTAGTGTGATGTCATATCTTGGCATTTAGCGAACACAACTCTAGCCACGAAGAGAAAAACGAGGGTTATACATATATGCGGGTATCTTATATAGCTTTTAGAGACAATAAAAGGGATATAAGATATTCGAAATTTTAGGCGTGACTCTATAACTATTTTAGAGTATTTATTCGCCGGAATAACGTTGCCTTAGCTAACTGTCACCCTAATATGAATGATAAAATTTATATAATATTAGGGCCCATTGTGGTTACATATAAATAAATATTTTAAGAATCAAAGAGGCTAGGATTCCTACCTGTACCTGTGAAGAAATATTCCAGGACAATTCTGAGCCGAGTACCCGTTATTAATGTCATTCAGAACTAATTTTGACCTCCTTCATTGTTTTATTTTTTTGGAGGTACTCGATTTTATGCCTGAAATGGGAATAAATCAGTTGACGCACAGAAGCCGAGCAACCAAAAAAACTGCATTCCGTCCTTTTGAATGGGTGGTATGTTGACATGGAGGTCGGGTTACTCCAAAAGGTATAATACTTAAGAAATCACGTGGTCATATGATCAGTTTCGTATTTAAAATAAATTGTTTTTAAGCATAAGTGAAGTATATTTCGGTAAATTTGAGGAAACAAAATGTTTGGTTTCAAAAAAACTCGGCAAAACTTTTTCAGGCATAAAGAACTTTGTGTTTAAAGAACAGTATTAGCAAAGAACTGTTCGTACTTGGATTTTAGGTATTTGTTTTTTTTAGTCTACTTGTTGACATAAATTTATTGGTTTATTTTGGAATTTGACCCGTAAGTTATTTTAAAATTGACCTCCACCTTCCATCTGATGTTCATATTATTTTTATTGCTGCAATTTTGATTTCAACAGTATAAATTCACTGATTTCATGTTGCTAATGCATCCGTATTTGCATCCAAATTTATAAGCGAAATTGTCAAATCAATAACACACCTTATCTCTTATACAAAAATAATCTGCAACAATTAATTATGGAAACTTCCATTCGAATGATTGTTCGATCTTCAGACAAAAACACTAGAATACAAGATTGCGCTTTTTTGTTAATTATGCGAGTACTTAGTATAGCGAATACATCCTTGTTAGATGGTTAGACTATGTTGGATGGTTGCTAAGTTAGACTTTGGTGGTTTAAGCTTGGTATTATAAATAGAATGATGTTCGTTGACTAAATGAGTTTCAATGTAGTGATTATTTATAATCCACCTTTACGACGAAATACTGGATTCGGAGTAATCTTTGAAAATTTATTTTTTTTTAGAGAATAAAAATGTAATGATTTGATTTGATAGTGCAAATTTATGGTTTATTACATTTTAAAATAATTTAGTTCTAATATTATTAAATTTTTGTTTTAGTTTGAGGTTAAGATACATGTAAATCAAAAACCGTAGAAGAAATATCATTAACCCTCATAAAACTCTAGTATAAACGAATCGAACACCAATTAATACAAATAAGAAGCCGGAAAATTGAACAAACTACTGGTCTATGAAATACAATAGCATAAAGAAATAGAGCGGATATAAATGGTATGATCTGGCATAAAAATCACAAACTCTCTTCGAATCAACAATCGATAAAGACTGGCATAAAATAAGAAAACTGACATAATTAATTTGATAAAAGTATATCCAAGAAATTCGAAATCTAACCCAGATTCACTCCTCTCAACAGGTGCTATTTTAGGCTAAGTAGGCAATCGATAAGTAAAGCCATCTTTCAACGAACAAAAACCAAATTCTACAAGTCCCTTATCATTCCCATCATGATTCATGTGGATAATGTGTATGATGAGTTTTCGAGAGAAGAACCGATCTGACCTCAGAACATTGGCAACGGCGAATACCGCAGACGATGGAACGATGAGCTGCACGACTTATACGACAACATTGCTGGCTAGATCATGTTGTTTGAATGGACGAAAGCATTCCAGATTTTCAAATGTTCGATGTAGTACCCACCGGTGGAAGCAGAGGAAGAGAAAGACATCCACACCATCAGAAAGACTAGGTGGAGAGTGACCTGATTTCACTTGGTATTTCCAATTAGCGCCAAATTTTAAGACGGAGAAATGAATCGCATGCTCTTATTGATTCGGTAATCCCGTAACGGTGCCTACTTTCATGAAGTTCAACATATCCGCTCGTGCTGAAATCAACTAGATACCTATGTTGTTGTTCTCTTGTCTCTCAAGGAATGGCAGTCTCTCAATGAATTAAAGAACAGAGAATACTAAAATAATGGATTTAATTAAGTCGACAAGGTATTAGGGAAAATCGAGTCCTTAAAGCAAAAAATGTAGAACAATCGGTTCATTTATTTATTCGAATCATATTAGATTGACTCGAAATATTGTTGAGACCAGTAGATAATACTAAAAGGATTTAATGAATCTAAACTGAGACGGCGAAAGAATGTATGTATGTATGTAAGCATAGCAACTAACTTTTCAATTACATTGATGGGCTACGAAATCTGAGCTAAGCGTCAAAAACTATTATATTAGTAAGGAAGTAAGACGAGAAGTAAGAGACTTAGTGAAAGAGACATGGAATCACTGTTCTAGCATATTTACATGTAATTGTTATTTACTACACCAAAGGCAACATTATTAAGATACGACTGAAGCTTGTCTGCAACATAAAATATTATAATAAAATATATTTCCATAGCAAGAACTTACGTGTATCCTGCTATGCGATTGATAAAATCGATTGATTTGTAATTTATGGCACAAATGCTCGTTAATTACATAAAGGCAATTTAAACAACCAAAACAATTGTCGCAAGGCAAACAAATGAAGGACTTGGCACTATTATGGAATATGTATTAAGTATATTTGAATCTATTGATGTACATATGTACATATGTTTACTTACTTACAAATTAATTCATAAATTCATATGTGATATGTCTGGTTAAGATATGTATATCCTGTAGGCTAACAAGCAATCTAAGTACTGTTATGCATAGTACATATTTTTATTGACATGCTTTTGTTGTTTTTGTTGCAAATGTCGCCATTACTGTCTGCTGAATATTACGACATTTGATAAGAAAAGTTATTAGCAGCACTTTCAATGCGCAAGTTATTGCAAAATTAAATACAGGAAAAAGCAAAAGTAACAACAACAAGAAACGTGGTATATTTATAAGTAACAATCAAGTAATCAGCCAAGTGCTTGTGCATGTGGAAAAGGCAAATATTATTTCCTTTTTATTACACACAAGTACACTTATATGGTTGTACATATGTGAGTGTGTCTGTATACTTTTCGTTAGCAGTGTATCCTGCAATAACTTGCCGTTTTATTAAGTATAAATTGCCACGACTGCGTGTTGGCGCTATGCATTTACTCTTCAACGCAACTATTTAGTTGTTGTTCGACAACTATTGCTTTCTGCTGATATCAGCGAAACAAGCATTCGCATTCGATTACTTTGCCCACATTACATCAGGGAAATGCGCTTATCATCGAAAGACTATCTGTTATCTCGGCTGGTGTGCTGTACGCCATGAAGTCACCATGGTATGTCAGCGCTGCGCATGTTGGTATGGACACACACACTTGCATATATGCCTCACTCTTCTTCTTCTCCAGGCACAACACACCCATGGTGCTGTGGACAACGCTGCCAAGCGCTCATAACATTCCACTTCACTACCGTTCGACCGCTTAGCTGCTTAGTGGTTGCTGTATAATTGCCTATTTTATATTTCTGTGATACATGGCCCGATAGACGCTGATAGTCCGTGGAACAAGTGCTTGGTTGACTACTTGACTGCCGCTCTATCGCTGACTCAATGTTTGGTTATGTTAATTATGCTCGTACAAAACATTAATGTGTGCCTGTGTGTCTGAGTGTCTTCAAAAGCAACTATTCTTGAATTTTGATAATTTATGATTTATTTCATTGTAATGTTATAATAAATACCGATCTATAAATATGTATGTGTCTCGACTACTTGTGTATTTTATGTATGTAAATACTCGAAATTTTATTAATTGGGGGCGTTCGGTTGAAGTGTTTTCGGTACTTGTCTGTTTATACTATGTGTATGTAGATATGGTTCGAAGGGGCGTAAGTGGTGCAGATTATGCTCAGTAAGTGTATTAATGTTCTCAATTGTCGCTTGTGAACGTTGTAGCCTCCGGTTTCTCACAAGTGAAGAAATATTTCTTTAAATATTTACATATATGTATAATAATATAGATATAAGAAATACCAGCTATATATATATTTTGCTCAAAAAAATAATGTGCTCTTAAGAAATGTTTCCAACAGCCGGTTTCTTTCAGACATATGACATTTGCTAGAGAAATAAATGACAAAAAAAGAGTGAGCTTGAGTCCCAACTTAATAATTTTGACGCAATTCTCAATAAATCGATCTTGGACCATAAACTACGAAAATGTTAACTCACCTACACCTTTATGAGATTCAACTTGTGTTGAGATTGAAGCCATCAGATCATCATTGGCAACATATGTATGCTCGAACAATTGGCTGAATAACACTGGAATTTTAACCACATTTTTACGGAAATGAGCAAAATAAATCAACAAAACTAAATGTCGAAATAGACCAGGCTTCCTTGCTTCTAGAAAAGGTTATATGAACTGGTAAATTGAAGCTAGTACCAAAGTCACAGCCAAGGACGTGGCATCCGGATAAGTGTTTCGCGACTTATTGTTTCACCATACACTTCATGTCAGGGCAAAATGGTTCTACCAAGCCTATTTACCTTGCTTCACCGGATAATATCAATATGCCAATTTCTTGCTACTATGAAAAAATCCTAAGTCGGTCCTGTCCTAACCATAACCTGTCCAATACATCAAGAAAGGACTCAAGGAGCAATTACTATAAGTAAGAAATATTAAATTTAATAATTGACAGAACTACTACTACAGGACCAGTTGAAATCAAATAATTTCATACTTTCCTTTACAATAAATATTACAAGTAACAAAGTTGACAATATTTGCTTTATTCTTGAAATTCTAATTGGCGCAGATTGTGGGGTCTCCCTTTTTATGGATTGGGCATTGTTCAAAGAAGCTGATGCAGGCACCTTATCAGTTCTTCGCAGGCGTATTTGAATAGCTCTCGGTAATTCATCGGCCCCCGCCGCTTTGTTGTTCTTCACGCGGTAAATGCTATTTGAATTTCTTCATGGTCGGGTAATAGAATCTATTCCATCGTCATCGATTGGGGAATCGGGTTCGCCATCTCCTGGTGTAGTACTTTCACTGCCATTCAGCAGGTCGAAGAAGTGTTCCCTTCATAATCGCAGTATGCTCTGGACTTCCGTTACCACATTTCCGGTCTGGTCTTGAAACCTTCCGTAAATCGCCTCATCTTTTCATAAAATTTTCGAGCATTACCAATGCGGACATCTTTTCTGGAAACACCAAGTGAAGCCAGGTCACTTTGCACTTGGTCTTTCCACCGGAGTGGAGGTCGTCCTCTTCCGCGGCTTCCTCCAGCGGGTACTGCATCAAACACTTTCAGAGCTAGAGTGTTTTCATCCATTCGTACAACATGACCTAGCCAGCGTAGCCTCTTCTATTTATTCGCTGAACTATGCCTATGCCGTCGTATAATTAATACAGCTCATCGTTCCATCGTCTGTGGTATTCGCCGTTGCCAATGTTTAAGGGACCGTAAATCTTCCGCAAAACCTAACCTCTCGAAAACTCCTAGTGTTGTCTCATCGGATGTTGCCATCGTCCACGCTTCGGCGCCATACATCAGGACGGGAATAATGAGCGACTTGTAGAGTTTGATTTTTGTTCGTCGAGAGAGGACTTTACTGTTCAATTGCCTACTTAGTCCAAAGTAACACCTGTTGACAAGAGTGATATATATATATATATATATCATTTTTTTCTAAAGGAGCATTTCTTCTCAAAAACGAGAATAGTAATACCTACATATGTACGCATGCACGTTGTCTTTTAAAAATAAAGGGGATTTTCCATTATTGATAAAAAAAAACAAGTAATCCATTAATCCACATTTTAAATAGTCCTCATTTAATATTATGCACTTATGCGAGCGCTTCTTACGATCGTCGAAACTCGATCTTTGGGGAAAGCCTCTAGCTCTTTCAGCGATTTCATCTATGCTTGTAAAACAATGGCCCTTTACGGTACACTTTATTTTTGGAAATAGAAAAAAATCGCTCGGAGTAATGTCTGGCAAATATTCAAGCTAGGATATCGTTATAGTATTGTTTTTGGCCAAGAATTCATCCAACTGTAAGCTTTTAATAAATGAAAATCGCCAAGTTTATAAAAACTGCGGCTGCTTCGTTCTACCAAAATAGTTCAACCAAATTCTTAAGTTTTTTTAGTTTTAAACAGATAGATAAAACCTTGCTCTGCAAAACCTATATCCTTTAGTGTAAAAATGCAAATTTTTGCAATTTCATTCCATAATTTTAAGTAATCTCGTGCCTTCTAAAATAAACCCTTCTCAAGATATACATTTTTCATTTTCAACACGATCATACATTTGCAAATTTTTATTCTCACCATATATATAATGCCTGGCAATAATCGGACTCATTTAATCTGAATCAATTCATCTGCTTTACATTTCTCTTAGTCTGACATTTGCCAATGCAATAATTTAATCTGCAACATAAAATTGCACTACATTACTTAATGTGTGTAGAAGCGACAATTTACTAAACCACCATAAAGAATTATAATGATAACAATAAAATAGCAGCGAAGCGACGAAAGCAGGCTGCCAACGGTGGAGACGCACACAAGAAATCCTTTTAGCACAACTCAATCATTCTGCATGCCCCGACAACAACAACCACGAAGAACGCTAAAACATGAGCAAAAGTGTTAAGAAGGCAACACAAGACAGTGGACCCATGGACCCTTGCGACGGCGAATGAAAGGTATGACAGGGAGAAGATCAACGGGCGCACGGACACCTTCTTACACGCAGTTGCACACATTCGAGGCATAATTAAAATGTTTTAATGCTACCATTTGTTTGCCAACGAGAGCAACAGCCGTACAAGACACCAGAAGACAAGAAGACAACAGCAGACATGCAACATGCACGCATCGCGTCGCGTTGGCAAGTTGCACCTACGGGTAATGAAACCAAACACCCGTCAGCGGCATTAATGCATGATCCTTGACGTGAAATGGGACACGGCCAGGAACATGGCAAACATTGCAAAACACGTTGTTAACATTAATTTTCGCCCGCGCCGGCGCACACGGCAACGCACAGCACAGTCCGACACCGAGCACCAAACAACGGCAGGTCAACAAGAAAAATGAGCCGCGCCGACGCACAGGCAACCGAACGCCGTGTGGCTGTGGCCGCAATCATCGTTCGTGGCTATTACCAAGTCCATGGTGGCAATGGCAATGGCCCGGCGTATTGGCTAGGGAATGGCAGTGGCAGCAGTGACGGCGGCAATTATGCTAAACTGAACAAACAGCGCCGCACTAAAACAACAAGACACGCATTTCATTTTTGCCGTCAACGCGCTATGTGCCGCTCGCCTTTGGCCAGACAGACGACGGCCCCTGGTGTTGGCAACTGGATGATGGACAGCCGGCGCTCGGTGCGTTGAAAACTGGTTCGCACGCACAATGCGCCTTAAATGCGAAAAATATATTTACGCTTGTTCTCGTCTGTATTTAGTATCGAACAGCGGATTAAGGGCATATGCAATAAAGCCAATACAAAAGTCGAGATGATTTGACACTTTTGTTGTTTTTATTTGAAGAAATAAAAATCTAACTATCCATAGACACGTTCTGAAATTTTGGCTTTAGTAATATTATTGGTTGAATATTTAACACGATATTGGTGGTCAATCGACGAAACGAAACGAGAAATTGCCTCAACGAAGTGTTCTCTCAATAAATCCGTCTAGTTGAAACCAAATGTGGCCGCGATCACGAGCTTTAATTTCAGGCATCAAATAGTCGATTACGATTACGTTCTCACCGGCTTCATTTTTGAAGAAATATGGACCGATGATTACACCGGTACACAAACCACACAAACCGTTGTGTTTCTGAATGGAATTGCTCTTGAATATCTTCAAGTTGCTCTTCGTCTCAAATGCAGCAATTTTGCTTATTTATTAAGCCACAAATGGTCTCATCGGAATTTGGAACGAAAACGTCGGGTCTTTTTGTAACTTTTTAAGAACCCATAGAGCGAAGCGATGTCTCTTGAAAAGGTCTAGCGGCTTCAGTCATTGCACAAGCTGTTTGTTGTACGCTTTCAATTTAAAATCTCTAAATCAAATATACCAAGTCGCTCCATACGACAGTCCGAGTTTCTGCGAACATTTTTATTTAACTTTTCATCATACTAGAAATTCTTATAATCGGTGTTTAAAGTTATGATCCATCGAGGAGTAATCACACCAACACGGCTATCGACTATATCTGCGATAAATATAGTAAAAAGCGTTAGAGAAAACAGCAGATCTCTTTTGTACCACTTAAACGCTACATTTCTCTCCTTCTACAACTTGAGATACTCATTTATTTATTACCTTCGAACTGTTAATTTCATCGATATCTCTCTAACTTTTTGTGCTATATTATAATTATCCGCAATATACGTACAAGTAGATTGCACCACAGTTGCTGACGTTTGAGGAGGCGCTACGCACAAGTCTCAGAGTTGAGTGCAACCACAACTCACATTCCACCAATTCAGCCGGGATTCGGCTACAGCTTCTGCGTCAGCGGCTCTGGTATACCTTTGGTTTTATTTTATTTTAACTGATATCGTTGATTTCTCTGCGGCCTCCGTTGCACTGCATGTGGTAGCCGAGCTGGAGGCGCCTAACAACCAGCCGACGTCAAGATGTATAAAAGGGGGACGCTCGTTTCGTTGTGGAACAGAATGGAGTGGAGTGGACTGATAAGGATGTGTGCGACGCAACTGCATATCCGTAGCGTGTGATGGAGCGAAGGGGTGTGGAAGTGGTGAAGGGGTATGTGAATGCATTGGCGACATTCGATTACTTTGAGATTTCTCTGGCGTATCTGTGTATCATAATGGAAAACGAGACTGTGAGGCTGGCATTTAGATAAGAATGTAATTTTTTAAAAAGCCAACGCAGGCATTTTATGTCGCATACTGAATATTGAAAGTGGATTAGAGCATTGCCATTCGATTCGCGGCTAACAGCGACCGCGATCATGCTCGAGTTGAGGATGTTCGTAAACTTGTAACGGATGAACTTACAGCAGTTAAGCTTAAGCAAATTACGTTAAGTGCCGACTACTTGCTTTGCCAAAAGAACATTGAACTTTTGGAATTTCAACAATTAAAGTTGTTTGTTTAGAGTTCATTGTTGTTATGTGATCGCAAGGCGTGGCCGTTCGGCTGAGTCAGCGGTTTTCTGTAGAGACTCATACGCAGATTGGGGTAACAGTTGAGTTTAATGGTTAGGATGCGAGTTTTTTGTGCGACTTTTTGTGATTCCATGTATAAAACTCACGAAATTTACTTTTTGAGCTTCAGATTTTTTAGTTTTCTGATCAAATAGACACAAAACTATTGACACTTACTACGTGTACCGTATGTGTTTGGGGTGTCACTGATTCTGAATTCGATGTCCACTTAACTCTATCAGAGCAGGTTTTTGACATAACCCCAAAAAGGACAGTGTTTTTAAAATTTCGGGATCATGAAAAAATGGCTGACCAATATAAATTTTTGAAAGGCAACGTCAAATTCGTAATCAGCGACCCCAAAAACATAAGGTACCCCATAAGAACTAAAATATTTTTTGTGTGGCTGTATTAACGATATTTTTAGATTCGGTCACCAAAAAGTTCCTCTAAATAAATTAAAGATTTCGGGTTCGCTTAGAACTAATATTGATGTGGGATACCGAAAAAACACAATCAATTTGCTTGAAGAGAACACTATCAGTTAGTTCTATATTCAGTTTTGAAAAAGTATGGACCTTTTGTATAGCGACATAGCACCAGACCAGGGAATATCTAGAATTTTTTCAGCGCTCATTAACGTACCCACAAGCCAGAAACGTAGTTCATTTCTCAAGTTGGTTTTTGGTAAAAATTAAAGTGGAAATTTCAAGGTGACACTCTCATACTCGAATTATGTATAAACCAAAACAACGTCAGTAAGATCTACAACAAAAAAATTCAATTATTATACTCTCGCAACAAAAGTTGCTAAAGAGAGTATTATAGTTTTGTTCACATAACGGTTGTTTGTGACACCTAAAACTAAAAGAGTTAGATATGGAGTCATATATACCAAAGTGATCAGGGTGACGACTGTCCGTCTGTGCAAGCTGTAACTTGAGTAAAAATTAAGATATCTTGACGAAATAAATATTCCTTGGCACCAGAAGAAGATCAAGTTCGAAAATGGGCAGAATCGGACCATTGCCACGCCCACAAAATGGCGAAAACCAAAAACACATAAAGTGTCATAACTAAGCCATAAATGAAGATATAAAAGTAAAATTTGGAATAAAGGATCGCATTAGGAGGGGGCATATTTGGATGTAATTTTTTTTGGGAAGTGGGCGTTGCCCCACCCACAAATCGGTTATTTGTATTTAACTCGCAAACTAATAAAGCTATAGAAACCAAACTTTCTGCAGTCGGTTATCTTTCATACCCCACATCACACCATGAAAATAGTTGAAATCGGATAATAACCACGCCCACCTCCCATACAAAGGTTAGGTTGAAATTTACTAAAAGTGGGTTAACTAACTAACGCAAAACGTCAGAAACACTAAATTTTGCAGAAGAAATAGCAGAAGGGAGCTGTACTCAGATTTTTTTACAAAATAGAAAATGGGCGTGGCATCGCCCACTTATGGGTCAAAAACCATATTTCAGGAACTACTCGACCGATTCGAATGAAATTCGGTATATGAAATTTTCTTGACACCCTGATAACACGGGCAAAAAATGGGCGAAATCGGTTCATAACCACTACTACTTTTCTTATAACTCAATTTTGAAATCCATCTTATTCCTTCACTTTATAATGTAAACATAAGGAACCAATGAAGATAACGGAATAAAATTTTACACAATTAGAGCATATCATCTCTGGCTTCACTTGTGAAAAAATTGTCGAAAACGGACCATAACGTTTCAAGGCCCCAGATATCGAACATGTTGAACTCATCGCCTAAGGATAAATTTTAACCGAAAATATTGGTAAATCCCTCAGATATCTCAATTTAATTCAGAGGAAATTGTTTTCTTCTAATAGTGTGTCTCTGTTCCAAAAATTATTAAAATCGGGTCATAACATTTCCATATACCTCATGGTAGGTTTTTCAAAAGTATCTTCTCCTAGCTCCCATATACCTAATTATAAGTTTTTCAAAAATACGGTAAGCTTTATTCCGCTTATATGTATTGGTTAAATTTCTTCAATAAATTGAGAGAGTATAAAATGTTCGGTTGCACCCGAACTTAGCCTTTCCTTACTTGTTTTTTATTGACTACATGCATTACTTATTCCTAGAAGAAGTTACCGTTATCCAACGGAAATAACATTAATGTTCAAATCATTTATCAGCGAGCATTGAGAAATACCAAAACTCTGAAACAATTAATTTTCTTAGGCGTAGTAATTGTGTGGCACTAGTAAAAAGCTTTTGAAAACACACACAACAACTACACAACGTAAGATATCTATGCGCATACAGATTTATGGTTTCGAATTCGGTACATGTCTTGATAACCAATTATTGAAAATTTTTAAGTGCTCTTAGTCTTAGGCTTATCAAAAAAACAGGAAAGCCAACAAAGTTCGCTCGAAAAAAGCAATCAGCATCTTGCAGCTACTAGCTATAAGCCATTACAACAATGCCTACAACAAATCAGCAACAGCAAGTGCAATTAAAAGTTGGCTACTGATTTTTGGTTTATCAATTGCGATATGATTTTATTACATTTTGATGTTTTTTGTTTTAGAAAACATTTGTCATTAATGATAAAGTGCACCCACATATTGTTCAGCTAGGTATTCGGTACGCACGAATGTCGGTATGTACGAGTATGTGCTCATGAAAATTGTGGAGTACAATCATAATTATAGATGCCGTGAATTAATACGTTGTTTGTATAAACTGTAAACAAATCGGGGAATCCAATCATAACTAATCAAATGAGCTGGGCTTTTTTAAGGTAAAAACTATGCCAAATGAAATGAGTGAATCCCGATAAGCCAAATATGATTAGTTCGACTTGTATCTGGGAATATTTGAGATTAACATTGATAGCGCCAGGCGGAAATAATCATTGGTAAATGGTAAATACACCGAAATTGATAGAATCCATGGATCAGTCCTTTGTGATGACGGATTCTACATAAATATAAATTTCACAGACTTTACAGTCGAAGCAAAATAAGAACGAATTTATGACTGAGCAGATAATTTCACGTTTCCGTTTAATTCCACCAAGATCGTATGCAATCACACCTTTAGATTTTTCCTTCCGGGGATATGTAAAGTCTAAAGTATATGCGGACAATTCGGCTTTGATTCAGGCCTTGGAGCAAAACATCACTCGTGTCATTCGTCAGTTACCACTCGAAGTGCTCGAATGAGTCAATGAAAATTGGACTCAACGGATGGACCATCTGAGACGTAGCCGCGGCTAACATTTGAAAGAGATAATTTAAAAAAAAAATATGATAATAAACATTCCTATTAATATAAAATTGTCTGTATTTTTTCATTATAAAAGTAGGGAACCTCGAAATAGATAACCTTTTATAATCGAATTCAACTTCGATCGCACTTTTCACGTAATTTGGATCTGATTTACGACCACAAAAGTGTTATATTAGCTTGGCAAATATCTCCCTTCCGCTTTGTTGCTCCTTATTCCATGCTTTATAAAAAGTGTTACAGTGATCGGATTGGGTTCAAATATGCGCCGTTTCGTTCGATAGTCCGTTTCCATCTAGAGCCACAACCACTTGTCACAAGTCTCTTTTGAGTTCAACTTTACACCTTCAATTTCACGCGTTCGCCATGGAGGGTAACAGGTGGTAATCACTTTGCGCTATGTCCGGGCTATATATCCGAGTCATCAACGAAGTGTGTGGTCTGGCGTTGTCCTGGTGGAACACTACACCCTTCCTGTTGGCCAATTATTGTTGCCAAAATCGATCGCCTGCTTCAACGTTCCTGGCCGTCATCCCGGATTGGTTACTGTTTGGGACGATTCACCGGCCTTCGACCACAATCGTTTTCGCTTGATATTATCGTATGCGATCCATTTTTCGTCGTCAGTCACCGTCTGCTTTAAAAATGGGTCGAGTTTGTTCCGTTTCAGCAGCATATTGCAGGCGTTGATTTGGTCCAGCCTTCTACAGATGGTTTAAAATGGTTTGGTGACTACCTCCCATCTCCTCGGCGATGTCACGGGATACCCTATGTCGGTCTAACTCGAGGTTTTCCATGATTTGATCGGTATTCTCCGTCACAGGTCTTCCGCCGGTTGGATTATCCATGGCCGCGAAATTCAAAAGACACACTAGGTTTCATTTCAGTATAAATACAATTGTACCGTTATTTTATTCAATCTGTTGATTCTGATAAGGTAAAACCATTGCTTGTAAATTATGTTCGCATAACTGTATAAATTCTAACTAACTGTATATGAAATAATAAGTCTATTGGGAAGTAAACTTAAAAAGCTCTATTAATAGTGAATTTTAATGAGAATATAATAAATATTACTGTTCTATTTACTTTACCGTTACATATACCTACATGATGTCTGTGAAAATATCTCCCCATTCTGTTTACTGACACACTATTTTGGGGGTAATCAAAATTCCGGCACACATTGATTGATAGGGGCCGGCGCATGCATGCACGGGACTCGATTAAAAATCCATAAACTTCGGTTCAAGATTTTATTTGCTGATGCGTGGTACTTTTCGACACAAACTACAAACTAATTAAGCCATGAAAAAAGGAAAATTTGGGTGGGTAGATAAGGGGAATATATGTATGTAGTCGCTCAGCACACACAGCAGCGACACATTTACGGCGGATTTTTGTTTGAGTAATGCGGAGCATCGAGCAATTAGCAGAGCTTGCAACGGTAGCATGACAAGCTGCTTTCGAAAAATTAATAACAAATTACTCGTACTACTTAATGGTTGTCTGTCTGTACGCATATTTGTCTTAATTATCGATGTCTGTATGCATGTTTTTCGGTTATCTCCCAGGCGAGTTGGTACACGTTTTGAAATCTGGCAACGTTGACGTTGTTGTTGCGTTCGTGTGTACATTTGATTCATCCCAGCGATAGATGAAATCACATTGAATCAGTGCGCCAACAAAGCACCCACAGAGGGTGTCCAAAGGTGCTCCACAGCCTACTCTTATCTAACAGTACTAACACAATACACGTTTTCAATTTAATTACATACAAACACACACAGCACGGCACATAGCTCATTATTCGTGGACTTCGAAACGTTTCGATTTGATGGCAGCTGAATTCGGCTAATTGAACAAACACAGAAACTTAAGAAATAATGAAAGAAATCAAAGGTATGCTTCTGTATGCACAATTCTATTGTATGCTTATACTGGTGCATAGACATTTTGAAAGCGTAGATTAAAAACAAATCATTCATGTTCAAAAATGCTTGCACATTATTTCAATTAATTTTTTTCCTGATTTTGTTTACCTTAATATAAATTTTGTTGTTCGTTTTCGGCGTATGTGGCTATTTTATCACATTCTACTTCTAGTTTAAATTAATATTTAATTTAATTATTTTTTGGTATACATACATGTAGTTCTTCAAATGCATGCAATAATAGAATTATTGTTTGATTAACTTAAAAAAAATATAAGTATTATTATTATTATTAGTATTATTTATTATTTTTTTTTTTGTAAAACAATAACTACATATATTATCAATTAAAAAAAAGTAAAAATACCCATAAAAACGAAAAAAAATATTGGAGGGTAATATCGACCAGGTACTTGTAGGGACCCCAATCTGCCTTTTACCCTTCCTTGACAATACTTGTTTCATCTCATCAACGTTAAAAACATTGTCGGCTTAATAATTAAAATTGTGCATTTCATTTAAGGATGTCAAAGAAAGGAAAAGCCAATGAAGTTTCCGTTGGAGAGCTGAACGCCAAATTTGGGTTCCTCTATAAAAACAAACCCATCCAATGGGTGCGTAATATTATTATTTTTTTCAGCCACTTGATTAGCCTCTACCGTGGTAGTTCATATTAGACTCAACATTTCATTTTATACCGATTTTAAATGGGCGCTCCTATTATTTTGAGAAGCCAAAAATTTAAGATAATTGATAAATTTTATAAAATTCCTGATGTTAGATAAAAATATGATTAGAATGAAATGTTGATACATTGATGATCAATCGGAATTATAGAAGATGTGAATCCCCAAAAAGTATATATCATACTTTGCATCAAATGGACGTATTATAGAAGATGTGAATCCCCAAAAAGTATATATCATACTTTGCATCAAATGGACGTTTGATATTTTAGTTTTATTTATATAAAATTCCCTAATACGCACAGTCCTTATAACTGGACAGCACCCATAGCAGACAAGACTACAACGACGGTGGGTGTTCGGTTATAAGGTATCTCATTGTATATATAAATCGAACCACATATTATTTTACTTAAATAATACTCGAAAAATGCATATAATTTGTTGCTCTTAAGAAATGTGCTCCGTAATCACAAAGTATTCGATGTTCCCGAAATTCTTTCTTAATTGAATTTAGGATCTTAAATGTTTACTATTTCCCCTTTAAGACTAAAGGCTCTTCAGATTCTTAAGCACTCGAAATCGAGTGCCTTTTCTATTTCGCAAATAAGTTTATCAAGTCAACAAATACACAAAAATATATTCATTAATAATGCTTTTATCTGACACTAAATCTGACAGCTCTTTCGAAATAATTACAAACTTCGGAAACGATATCTCGGGCATGATTTCTATATGTGTATATGATCACAGCAGAAATGAGCCCCGATAAAGAGAAGATATAATCTACATAGTTATTCTTGCTGTCTCAGCTCAGATTATTCGATTTTAGTTTTAAGTGTCTCGGCTATTTTTAAACAATGAAATAGTTATTTGTTTTAAGATTTATTAATATACAATTGAACTTCCTAACTCGAAGTTCTATAACTCGAACTTCTATAACTCGACTCTTGAATTGGCAATAGAAGTAAAGTTTCATACAAATTACCATTCGTACGCGGAAATCTCTTTAACGTGCACTATTTTGAGGATTATGCTTATTCGAGTTAGAGGTGTCTAACTGAATAATATTCAGGGACAACCTAATCAAAACTGTTACGTGATAGAACTCATTTAAAGGCTATCTAGTATCATTCATATTTTTTGATCCAAATAAGGTTGTTATATTTAAATAAATTTCAAATGGGGATAATGAAATTTAAAGAAGGATATTATATTGCACTTGTTAATGGTTGGCGATGTCCGCATCGAAACGATTTTTAGTAAGAAAACAGTCACGAATAAGGAAAAGTAATCTTCATCCTTCCCACAAATTTATTTTCCATATTTGTGAGATTATAAGTTAGTAAATCATAAAACCGAATAAAGGAAATGTTTTTGCATTATATAAAAAAATAATTTCAAATTTAAACAATTTACTAAAACGCACAAAATTAATTAATTGTTTTTTTTTTTTATAAAATTCTAGACATTGCGTATACCCAGAGTAGATCAGTGATCAATTATGTGAAAGTTCAATAATGCAATTTCCTTGCAAAACTTCACCAAACACCCGCCCACTATTCGCTTATCGCACTCGAATTCTGCCGGAGTACATCGCTTTAGATTCGCACACTCCGCATAACTTGGCAACTAAGCAGCAATGCACGCACGAACACACACACACACACATACGAAGGGTAATAAAGAAATCACCCGAACAGCCTACAAGACAAGCAAAAGTACGAAAATAAATTAAATAAATATATGAACAGTTGAAATTTTATTTCTATTTAGAATCTCTAGCGTTTATCAGTCTTTTGTAGGCTTATCGTGCACGAAAGTTCACGAGGTCCTACTATCACCGGCCGGCGATCAACGCGGTTTAATTGGTCAAACGCATGCATACGAAGTACATATTTATGTCTGTATATTTGTTGGTGTGTGTGAGTGATTACACGAAGTGAAGGATAGCGCGTATCAATGGACAATGGACTGACTGACGCATTTCGAGCGTCGCTGTGGTAAAGCTGCTTAGTCAATTGGCGCGTTAGTCTGGCAGATGGACAAACTGATTACGCGCCTGTGTCAAGCGATCTTGACAAGCATAGTGATTAACAGATTCGCGGAACGGCTTCGATGCGTGTGAGAAAGCTGTGACAGCCAAGTTAATCTGAAGCGGACGCGCATACAAACCGTCAAACACAAACACACATATGATCGTACGTATATAGTTAGCGATGACTGTTCTTTTGCTCGCCAATAATGCTGACTTTTAATTCATATCGCGCTTCACGATCGCACGGCATGATCATGATCTGGTAGACTTTCTTATCAAAACTGGCACTTAATCATGGGCACTGAAGAGCGAACACGTATCGCTAATGTTTGGACATTATTTGTTATTGTTTAATTTGTTTTTATTTTTTCTGTCCGATTCTTAACTAATTGATAGCAAGGTGCGCAAGTTTGATAACCGATCTTTACGGCATGAGGTGTATAACCGGTGTATATGTGTGTTGCATTATGAAGTCTATAGTTACAACTGATTAGTCAGTGCTGCGTAATTATAATCTATGTCTCAACAAAGTTGCTTTAAATGTCATATAATTAATTGTAACTGATAATTGCTAATAGAAATTGAAATCAGATTTCAATGATCATGTAAAAACCCTTTAATAGCAATTCTACATTGCTATCTACATATATAGTAATTGCGCTCCTTAATTTGTATAATTTATATTTGTCATTTCCCCTTCTCCTCACACATCTTTTTTTCTTGATTTTTGTATTTAAGTATAGGGTATTCCATTAGGTTAAGAAGCTTGTATTCCAAGAGAACGGTCCGATAAGCACTTAGTCTCAACAGCTCAGTGCGATTATTGGTGTGCTTACTGGACATTGTCCAATGGACAACCATGCGTTGAGACTTGGGATCTTGGAAGATGCAAGCTGCCAAAGCTGTATGGAGAAAGGCGAGGTGGAATCATCTAAGCTTTTCCTCCTTCACTGTGTAGCTTTTGCGACTGAGACTGAGGTTGAAACACCTTGGAAGGCCCAATTCGGCGATCCTAGCGAAATATCTAGAATAGACATTAGCCGACTAAAGAAATTCGTAACAGATTCCAAGCGTTTTTGCTGAATCTTAAGGGGGTTTCATCCATTAGGAGTTTATTGGTATCACAACGGACAGTGATCAAAACTGTCTAAGTGAGATCTTCTGTATTTATAGAGATATGCGTACACCTAACCTCACCATTCTATAGCTCCACAATTACAAGAGATGTATTGTGTGGTATTAGAAATACTCGTAACCGGATACTATCATAATTTCAGCCGAAGAGGGCTCCTAGTTTTGTTAGGATCGCAAGGAAGTTTCGCAAGAAAGCTGAGACATCTCATAAGACCTCGAATGTCATATCTGAAATGAAATATTGGGCATAATATAGAGCTGGGGCGCTACGACGAAATAAACCATGACAATGCACCGACTCACACCTCCGAAGTTGTCAAAACCATATTGGCAGAATTATGCTACGAACTGCTACTCCTTTATATCATATTTGCAACCTCGACGAGTCAAGAGTATCGTGTTAAATTAAGACTATCTTCAGAAATAAATGACACATTTTCTTTCATTTTGGTTCTCCTCTCTCCTCGGTGGAATAATTATTTATCAGATATTGCACTATATCTATTAATTCGATACATTGTCTGACCGCTTAGCGAATTCAATGCCAATAAATATTTCTTAAATTTCTTAAAAACCCTTGCTATTGACACACCCTTTCGTACATATAATAAAGTATTTCCAATTTCTTCTATTTTTTAATCGCTCTCATGTATCAACGCCTGTACACTTATGTTTATAAATAATATATAATAAATAGGTACACTTGTCCCTTCCTGTCGCAGTTAAAATTGATTAAACATTATCACGAAACATTGCTTCTAGCGATCTGATCGTGCGATAACGCTACGAATACAGAAACTTAGATATTCCAATTTGATTTCGTACAAAATAGTAAGCGATAGCAAAGTATTTATAGTACTGAGATACCCAAAAAAATGCTATGTACACATGTGATTTTGAATGAGATCGAAATCAGTTAATACTTCTAGAGTGAATTTATTGAAATCACGCACAAAGAGTGCTTAAGTAATTGAGTGTAATGTTCAAGACAAGTCAGATAAATATGCGTGAGAGAATTTGGAAATAATTAGAATGACGGGCAACAGTAACACGTTCAAGAGAGATGATGAGCTCCAACGACAAATCGAGCTGTACGGCAGTTTGATAACAAACAAGTTTACGGTCTCGAATAGAAGAAGATAATTCAAAGATTAAAAGATCACCTTGGCACATTCGGAAGAATTTTCCAGTTTTCTTTAAATGAGTTCAAGAACAAAGTGATTTAGTTCGGTGGCAAACGAGAACATGAACTTGATCACATATAATTAGATGAGCCTTGAAATTGAAGTTATAGAGAATTTTGTTTAACTTATAATAGAATTTATCTTGCAGACAGTTATTATTTGTAATTGAAATTATATTCAGGATTGGATCTCTATAAACAGAGATGAAGTGTTCAAGAGAACCCGCAGGTATTAGTTCAACAGAAATTTCCAATATAAAAGTGAGATGTAGCAGAAGAAATTAAGGCCTTCTCTACGATGGAAACATGATGTGAAACAGTACTGCTTCTCACTTGGAATTGGTGTCAATAATAAATAGAATAAACGTCTAAATCAGTTCTAAATAGTTAGGTTAGATAAATAGGGGACTTGCGGTTCCTTCAAGTTTTCAGCCACCAATTGAACAATCTCCCTGCTTAATTTTCATTTTATATCAAATATAATGTGATTCCATTATGTAGCGAAGTAGAGCATAAACTTGTTTAATAGTCTACCCCCAACTTAAGGTGTTTCTAAATATAAATTAATTAAATACAATTAGTTACTTATGAACAACCTGCTTCTAGAAATAAATAACTGTAAATATAACTGTTTTTGTAAACAAATGGGTGACTGCTTGATCTTATATTACTGAGTTTGTTTAAATTATAGTAAATATACATATATGTACATATACTTTTCAATTAAAACTACTATAAATAGTACAACTTTATTTACTAGTTTTAAATGCACATGATAATCAGTTGATTAGTTTGTTTGTAAATATCAAGAGATCTTCTAATTGATTAGTTTTGATTCTACCTCTAATTTATTTAAATAACTGTGTGAGCAGTAGACGATTATTTCACTAGAGATGTCGGATTCGAATTATTGAATTTGTTGTAAGGAACCCGGAAGACCAGATAATATTAATCATTCTTCATCTTTCATAAAGTCAAACTTCGATTGAGTTAACCATCATTAACATAAGACAGTGTCAACAACTATCAGCAAAGTTCCCTAATTCGAAAATAATTTATACATAAACTATAAAATATACATCAAAAACATGAATATATCCAAAAATATATTGTAGAATTTTTTAATAAATAAATTCCTCTGGCAACACTTTCTCGATAATGTCGAAACGACAGTCGTGCGTAATTATTTCAGTTGCGCTATCACCATGTCGAACGCTAGAAATCTACGATGACAAGCAGTGATACTGAATAAACTACAACGTCGAAAATCGAAATCAAGAAATCAAACAGTGGCAGCCACACAAACAATAATTAACAGAAATATGCCGGAGCAGCGAGGTGATAGCAACAAAAACAGTGATTAAGAAATAAGTGAGAATCGAAAAATAAAATGAAACTAAAATATAGATAGGCACATAAATTTAACAAGATTTTAAGATAGTTCACCTCGCTGTATTTAAAAATAGCTCATGATATACCTAAAAGCATATATTTAGTTTAATATATATTTAGTTAGAGTTCGATTCTGTTGGTGAAAGCAACGGAAGCTTGTTCTCCGAACATGGATCTAATATTTACGAGATCTTGTATATAATCTATAACTATAGAATGTATTTGAGATGGATTTCAATCGAATGTGTTCTAAGGTTTAAATTCGGAAACTCGATTTGCGACTTCTGGAAATTTAAGTACCGTTATAGTACCATAAGTACGATACGAATTTCAATTCGAATTTATCATTTCAATCAAATGTGTGTATGGATTATATTTTAGTAGGTAGCCGATAAGAAATCATACGGTGTAATATAATTTGAAGAGCTGTATGGTTAGGTTGACTTACAAGGATTCTAAAGGGAGAAAAAATTGTAAACAAATTTCATGCTACTTGTTCCATATAAAGCCTTTGAGATCCATGATGTTACGTTATTTTTAGAGATCGTTTGACAGAAAAATACTATAGTTTGCGACGTCATGAACGGAGGGAGGGGAAGACTTCATTTATAATTACTATGAAAATGTGGCAGTTCCTTTCAGCTCATTTCTTTATCGTTCTTATTAATATAAATATATCATATTATATAATATAACTGCAGGCTATAATCGCCTCCACTAATCAAAATGGAATTTCATAATACTTAAAATAAATAACCGAGTGGCTATATGCTATCATTTATTCATACCATGCCAAACTTGCGCTTAACCCCGCTGGTCCGACTTAAGACGTAGTTACTTGAGATTATTTTCTTCGCAATTCAACACGTTTGAATATTTAATGGCGATACCAAAATATAGCACTCAAAATCTAAGAATTTATATCGAGCTCAGTACAACAACATAAACAGTGCCAAAGCTAATCGTCAGTCGAAAAGCTCAGCTCAGAATATACGGAATGCGTATTGACAGTCCGTCAGCGAGTATTTGCCACGACCGACCGGCCGATCCGACCCTTAGCTATGGAGTAAGCACGCAAAAGTATACAGCGAAAGATTAAAAGCGCACAAAGGCGATACCAGATAAATTAGCGCGTTATCTATGCAGTTCAGTTCCATACAAACATACACACACACACACTAACACACGTAAATACAAATACATTGAACAAAACTAAAAAAAGTGAAATATTTTGCATTTTATCGGCAAGAACGCGGGCAACTGCTTTGCAAGCGAGTGTAATGCCAATGCGGTGCTGAGGGGCTGAGGCGCTGCGGAGTAACTCGTGTTTTTATTGTGTTTCAGCAAAGATAAAGTTTTATCACTTATGCACTTCTAACAAACGCGAGTGAGGAAGTGAAGTGGTGAATAAAAGGTGAAACGCTGCAGGTGGCTGACATGGAAAGAAAAATATAACAAAGCTTTTTTTTTAACTTCCAAGGTGTCTAAGGCGACTTTTCGAGCTTCTGAAGTTTAAAGTAAAATAAAGCTATAAAACATCGTTTATTATTTAAGCGTTGAAGAACAACAACAACTCAACTAACTGATATCGTTTTTAAGAAATAACACAATTTTTGGAAATCTTCTTACCATTAATCAATATCCCTCTTGCTGAGGACGCGCTAGACCGACTATAGCAAGCTACAAAAACAGTTAAAGATTTTTACAACGGGCACTCTCTAAGGGTCGGCGAGAACCGATAATCATGGGGGGTCTCAATCTATTTAAAGCCAATAATTTTCGATTCTCGCCTCACCGGGTACCGCTTTGATGATCTTACGAGCTGGTGATAGAAGATATTATAAATCAGAATATGTATATTCCAGAAAAACTTGGTCCTGATAGAACCAGGTATTCTAATATATATTTTTCGATATATTCTTTGTAAGTTGGTCCAATAAATGGAGTATTCTAAAAAAATAGAAAAAGACCAATATTTGTACAAATTACAAGCAAGGACTCTTTATTGTTAAAGGGTTGAATTAGAGAGAAGGTGAAGAATCAGGAAGAGAGAAATATTACGATAATTGTTGTGTTCTTCTAGCATCTAGTGGTTCTAATTCTTCAAATAAAATAGAGTCAAATAATCTCAAACATTTTCTTTTTTTTTCAAAATGTTCAGAACCGACTTGTCATCAGAGCATTTGAGCATCAAACTTAGCTGGAATAAGAAATTGTTGGTCAAAGAGATTTTTGAGATGGGTTGCCACCACTTTGAAAACAAAATTAAAATAAGATGAACAAATATTTAACTAAATTAAAATTAAAATATGTGCATTTAGTAATGTTTTCAATAGAATATGAACCAACTAAATCGAAGTGAATCTAAGTATTGCATATAGTATTACTGATATCAAAAAAATTCAATTGATAAATATTGCACATTTTAAGAACCACCCTATACACGTGAGCCATACGCCGAAGAGTTCCTACGCTGTGCAAACTGCCAGCAAACTGCTTGGACGTTGTAACTGTAAAATTTCTTATCGCTGCATATTTTCCATTGTGCGCTATCGCAAATGAACTAAAAATGAAACTATAAACAGAGAATAAAAAACAATAAACTGTAGACCAAAAATAAAAAAAATAAGAAACGCTGTGTACTCGCATGTAAAGTGGCATTAAGTTTTTCTTTTCCACCTGCGCCATTGACACGTCTGGTAGCAGCTTATCCATTCATATATCGGCTGGCTGACTGGTTGCTTGGGTTGTTGTCGGTTTCATTTGTTATACCCATTGTACTTGTAGATATGTACGTTCGAATGTATGGGCACATGTGAGTCGCGAAACGAGCGCCAGTTAGTGCCCCTGCCCTCGCCACTGCCACTACCATTTATTCCCATGATCATCACCTGCACCAGCAGCAAATCATCATAGTCAGCAGTGGTACTTAAAATATTGTAAATGCGATTGTATGAATTACATACATGCAAGTGTTTGTTGTAATACTATATTTGCACGTGCACTTTGCGCCGTACGCTACTCGTGTTGCCACAACTCCAAAATACTCGTTTGCTCGCATTGTTTTTTTGCTCTCCAAATGGTATCGTATTCGGTATCCATTCTTATCGCATTTAAATTTAATTATTTTGTAAATTACAAAGAGAAACAACAATAATAATAATTTATGTTTTGTGCATTAAACTGTAACTGAAAACATCTATATACTTATACTATAATGTGAATTCATACTGATATATGTATAAAATGGTTAGTGGCATAGCATGTAGTCATCTTTAGTGAGTAGCTACTGGTGCTATTCCCATGATATATGAAAAGAATAACAGTTTTATGAACCACAGTCCGTTTCAATTCCCAAAATTTAAATTTCAGATTTTGAGATAAATTTCCAGTTACTATGATAACGCCGTAAAAATTAGAAAATTAAAATTTAAGACTAAAGAAAACTCTGAAAAAGTACAGTTATTTTTTTGACACTGATTTTGAGGTTTTTTGATAAGTCATTGCTTCGTACTAAAAGCCCAAACTAGGTTGGAAGTATGGCATCGATTTTGATTAGCAATAGTAGTAGCAATAGTAAGATATATTATGGACATAAGTATTGATAATGGCTGGTAATATTTTTATTGGACTACTTGTAGTCAGTGGGTTTATAAAGTAAAATGTATATATCCAGATAAACACATACAGATGTTTTAATATGTGACCATGAATACTGATCTTCGGTAAAAATAAGGAGATCTACATATACACACCAGTTATTCAAAATAATTGAGCAGGCTGTTTATAGCTATGATAGCTCTATCTTAAAACATATTTCAAGAAACACCTCCAAGAAATCCAATACGACATCAGTGGATTAAGAATAAGCTCCACATTCCGAACAGTCGCAGAAAATCGGGTGCTACAAACATTAAAATAAATGAATCTATAAGCCATATTCCAAAAACTTCTCGAACATACAGCTAAAGGCTTACAAAAGGCAGCAATATGGTCGTTAAATATACCAATTGATCCCCAAAATCGATCGATGGTTTAACATATCACCTATGTAAATTCCGATCTAACTCTAATCCTCACAGGATTTGACTGTACCAAGGCATCTTGAAAATCTTTCAAAATATGCAACATTGTAATATTTGTGGAACGTACATCAACCCCTTCAAAAAACTCATACAGGACGGTGTCTGAGACTATTGAGTCTCGATTAACATTTGACGGCGTTGTCGGTGAGGACGACTATAGACGGATTAAAGTTTCAAACTGATATGAGGTTCAGACGTTTAATGATTGCTTCGAGTAAGTTCGTAAACTGAAATTAAGCCTAGAAATGTACATAGTACAAATTTACAAAATGTTTTGATTTCACTATCCATCGGGAAATCAAAGAGAGAGTAAAAGATGAATGATATTTAATGATTCAAACATATTAATGAAAATACTTTACTAAATACTGGAAGAACTGGAACTCTTACGAAGTTAACTAGAGACTTCGATAATACTTGAAATGGTGCTTTCAGAATAAAGTAACACTTTCAAATATTACAATAAACTGTTAAGAAGTTGAACTTCTGGCGGAAAGTATGTATATTATAGAAGAGCCCAACCTTTAATGCGCAATTATGAATCCCTACTGGCTGCAATTGCAAGGACTTCGCAACTTCAAATTGTTTATTGGGAGTCACAAACAGAAAAACTTCTAACCATTGATCGCGCTTTCAAGAAACAAGCTGAGTCAAATAGTGCACTATATACAGGCCACTTCAGACTTGGGGTCATCAATACAAACGAAGAATCTGCTCGTGGGATCAATGCCGATTCTGCCAGTATCAGGTCCATTAGCTTATAACACGCTAAGTAAAAGTATAGTTTATATAGAAATCTTGCAATATATACATAGATTATAAATAATATTTAGACCATTTCCACTAGGGCTGGATATCCCGATGTCGGCAAGTGATTTCAATTTTGAATGAAATGATTTTTGTATTATTATATAATACTACATTTACACATGTTTATTAATATAGTCATACTTTCTGATACGAGTATGTATGTAGTGTGTATAAATTCTGTATAATTGGATATATCGTGCGCATAAATTTCATGCTACAGAAATTGTATGGCAAAGCGAAAAATGAAATTCACAAAAGAATAAAATATCGTGCTTTTAGTGTAGTTAAGTGCGGTTTTATCACTACTGAATGATTTCTTGAATACTCTTTCTTTATTTGTAATAAGCTGATACATATTAATGAGTTGATAAATTTACTGCGTACCCGTACTCGTAAGTAACTAATTATTCGCTTTGGTTTTTGTACCCGCCGTGCAACTGAAATCACAAGGATCAAGTAGCTTATGGATTTATGTATAAATAATAGTAGAAATTGAAATTGAAGGAAACATTTTTTGGAGTTCTTAATATATCTGTCCTTAAAAAAACTTACTGTCAATATTTTACACGTAAATCTACATGTAGCACGACTTACATCATTCATTCTATATACCATTAACTTTAAAGAGTATCTCATATTCGTTCCCGCACGAACTCAACCCGGCTTACTTTATTTTTTTGCACTTTTACGAACTCTCTGGCGTTAATCAGTTGCGGTTAGGTATGTGATTTTATTGTTTCATTTGCTGCTTCTGTTTATCAAAACTTAGAAAAGTGACTCAGTGTAAAGAAACAGTCAGTAATGAGTAATGCTATAGTAAATCCGAATGCGAAAGTCGATAATCGCCTTTTTATTTTGTACTTATAGGGATATGTGTCCATAAATTTAATCGAAACCGTTATATATTCCAAGAAAAGTGATTAATTTCTTTGTTTATTTGAAATATGGTGACGCTGATTGATAAAATATTGAATTTAAAATGAAAACAAACAAAATTTTTATCATAACAAATTACGCGGCAGCAAATATTTACTCACATAACTGTTGACGCCTAATTAAAAAATAATAAAACCCTTATATGGTTCAAAAAATATCGGTGAATACTATAAACATTTTATCATTCTTATATACCTGCTTTCAATATTTCACATTCTTTCTCCAATTCTGTCATTTCCCCTCTGAGAAGATAATCTATAAATAACGAAAATTATCTTAATAAAGCCTAGACTATTTGATGACTGTAGTACCATAGAGACATACATGATTCTAGCTTCTGAAGTTATACATAACTTATAGAAATATAGAAACAAAATATTTAATAACTAACTTTTGCTCTATCTCGGGTAAATTAATCAAATAATTATGACTTGTATTAAGGGGTTCCATGGGTTTTGTCGCGTAAAAAATGACCTATTTTCAATATTTTTTTTTCATGTAAAAAATTGTTTATCTTGATATTCTTGAGATGTTGTAGAAATTAATAAGCCAAAAAAACAAAAAATCGATTTTTTGAATCCACGAAATCCATGTAACCCCTTTAAGTAATTAATCTGATAATTAATCTCACGGTCAATTTTTCTATAATCACACTATTCATGAATGCCAGTTTTCAATATAACACCACTTTACCACTAATATTTGTATTGAATAGACCGTATTTGGAGATTTTTGAGAGTTGAAAAAAATCGGTGGACTAAGCCCAATGAAATGAAAGAGCACTTACTACGAGGGCTGCTATATATATTTCTGGCCTAGGCAACACTAAGTGTTGCCAAGTGCAATCTGACATTTCCATTGGAAAGTTAGAAATTTTTTAGCATAACATCACTCAGAACGTTTTGTCATTTAATCGTGAATTGTTTTATTTACAGGGAATTAAAAAAATCCTCTCGGCCAAAAAATGCAATTAACTCGTGAACATTTTCGTTCGATCATTTTTCACAAGTTTCGACGTGGATTATCGCGAAAAGAGTGCATCGATGAACTAAAATCTTTGTATGGCTATGAAGCACCATCCTATAGCACTGCGAAAAACTGGTACAACGAATTCAATCGTGGCCAACGCTCGCTCAAAGACGAATTCCGTGAAGGTCGTCCAAAAACAGCCGTTGTGCCAGAAAACATCGATGCCGTACGGGAACTGATAATGCAAGACCGTCATGTAACATACCTTCAGATAGAGGCATGCCTATGCATTTCTCCCACCAGCATACATTCGATATTGCATGAACACCTGGCCGTAAAAAAGATTTGTTCTCGTTGGATCCCGCACAATTTGACAATCGCTCAAAAAAAAGGCCCAAAAAAGTGCTTCGAAAATTGGTTTGAGCGCATGCAAAAGTGTATAAATCTTGATGGAGAATATTTTGAAAAACAATAAAACCATTTTCGTTGATAAATATTCCTATTTTCATTATTAGGTCAGAAATATATATAGCAGTCCTCGAATATACGAAGTCTACTCTTTCAGAGGCACATCGGTTCAAGTGCGTCGAAGACGAAAACTACGGAGGTGTCAAAAGTGCACAATCTCAAATTGATGGGCCGTCGATTATAGCTGTGAATGCTGGAAGACACAATAAACATCTCAAAATTCTACGTGAGCCATATTTTGCAAAAAAATATTGGTCATGAGAAAGTGTTTGCCACGATGGCTGCTGTGTGGGCTCACTCCAGATAACAAATGCAAACGTGAATAAATTCGTGACCCTCAAGGAAGCATGGATTGACACCAAGGAACCAAACAGTAGATATCCTCTGACGAAGGCGCAGATTATTTTATCTGAAAGGTTTAATACCGCGACTACCCTCCAATTGGTGGACGGCGCGACGGCGCCTATCACCGCCATCACCACGGCCGAAAATTGTATGGAGTCGTGGCCATAAATACTTCTAGTTATGATATCGTTATGAATTTTTTACCAAAAATTTAAACAATATTTTAAATATCTTATAAAAAATTGGACACATCGTGCGACTATTGGAACGATCGAGACGAATTTTAATAATTTTTTTTCGGTTTTAAACCTTTTCATTTTATTGTAATAACAGTGAAATTAATTTTTTGAGGGGAAAAGGGGCATGGAAGATCGTCAAATAATGTATTTTTAGACGGGTTAAAGAAGTTGTAGCATTGCTGTGTCGCGGTACTAAGCTGGCGGAGACTATGTTGAAGAATAAATCGCCTATTGTGAAGCTCGGATCACACTCGTATTTCTAGAACTAGTTCAAATATTGTTGCATTGTTTCTAGTTAGAATTGGTATTTATTTTTTATCATTTAATGCATTTCTCAAAAATAGAATTTTATTTGAAAGTATATATACACATGTATGAGTGAGGGAATTTGGGTTGTGTAAAGTTAGTTAAATAATCTGCGTTAGTTTAGTATGAGCTAAAATATCCTCCACTGGTGCATAGTAACGGTACTTACATGGCAATTATTGCTCAAATTATGATTTCTCATCTAAATTGCATATCACATTTATTTATACAAAATGCTTAACACGGTGCCGGCGCGTGTAACAGTTGTAATGCCATAAGTATAAACAAAACCTGACCAGCTGCAAAACAACAGCTGTGAGTCAAATAAAAGCCAAGACAAAGTGCATATCACCACACCACACACACAAATACATGCATATATGCTTGGTAAGTTACTTAAGAAAAGAAAAAAAATAAGTCGAAAATATTTCAAATTGCTAACATATTTATGCTTTGTTGTTGTAAATATCTGAAAGCGCTCGCTGGTTATTGACATATTAACACTTCACAGCTTTTTGGTTTCATTTTCCTTTCTGTTGTTGGTTCTTATGCCTCTCAGTTTACAGACAAATTTATTAGTTTGTTATTTTGTGATGCTTGGTCACACCTTATTAGTTAATTACATTTCGTTGTTGCCACTTAAGTTGATGTATCGCCGGCATTCCACACACCCATACACCCTCATTCATATGCACTTGTAGCCGCGTGTGTGTGTGTGTGTGAGCTTGGCACATTATCGCGCTTTAGTGCCAATACGACTTTATTTAAATGCCACAACTTATGGCACCTTCAACACTATCGAACATTCGCAATCTATTTCAATTAACTACTTCACGACCACTCAACTTCGCACCTTTGCCTGCCTGTGAACTGCAGGTATTCCATAGCATGTGGTTATGCGGGTCGAGTCGTACAATATAATTATTTCTAAACTAAGTCGTATTTTACTTTTGCATATCTCAATTGAGATAAGCGTTTCAACTTCTGCTCCATATTATTGTTGTCTACTAAAAACAAAAAAAAAAACGAAAAAAAATGCGAAAACTAAATACAACAAAAACAAAGAGCATTCTGTAACACCTTGGTGCAGTCCGTAGTGTGTAATCAATAAAACGTGCTCAGCCGTTACTCAAGTACGGAAATGTTTCATATGCGTTTTTTATTATATTGCACAGCTATACATACAAATATATGTAGCTAAGAATGTTCTATATATAGATTGGATATATTTTTTTATAAATACGATTTTATTTTATTATAACTAGATAATAATTTATATTTTACAAACACATTTAAGTATTAATATAGTTCAACAAAATGCATAAACTACAATATAATTACAGTTATATATTATAAATCAATTTTTATATATTCAATACTCATTTGCTTGCAATTGGACTAATGATGCTAGAAACACAATTGCTACACGCTACTTAGACGAAAAAAAAACTATTAAATTGTCATAATAATTGCTTCCTTTCTTTCGAATCGTATATGATTCAAGATTTATATATGTATTTGTCTATATCCTGACGAACACAAATTGCCAAAGTTGCATGGAAGAAGTGGAGATTGAAACATCGAGACACTTTCTCCTTCATTGTCCAGCCTTCGCTAGACTGCGACGGAAATATCTTGTCAGAACAAACTTTGAAGATCCAGCTGAAGTATCCCGACTACAAATTAGTTGCCGGCACAATTTCGTGAAAGGATCAAAGCCCTTTGTCGTTACTTGAGTGTCTTGGGCATCCGTTTGCGGAGTTTGCGACATCAAACAGGACTGGCTTTAGCTGTTCAGATCAACCACTCTAACTTAGGTTAGGTAACCTATGTATTTGTCTGTCAAACTTATCTTGTCAGTCAGTCAGTATTAATGAATTACATGGGCTTGACGGCTTCAAAAAAATATTAAATTATTATGTCCTAAAAAAGTTGTTGTGTCCAGGGTTTCCGGTATTGTAACTGAAACAATTAATTTTTCTCAAAACTGTCGGTTAAGATTTCTAGACAACTACTTAACCGATCTTGGTAATTGTTAGACAGGTCTACGAGATATAATTTTGAAAGACTAAGATTATGAATTTTTAAATTACACTATAAAAATAAATGCCGCGGAATTTGTATAAAATTTTGTTTTAGTAATTTTGTTTTGATTTTGTAATCTGGAAATAGTGCCTTCTTCTGAAATGAAGTGAGACTTTTAACTTTTTTTGGAAATGCCGCATATCAATAATTTGTTCTTATTTACTTAAAATCGTCATATCTAGAAACAGATAAATGGTTCAAAATCTATCACGATCATTTAGAAGACTTGTGAAGGATCGTGATTGATTTTCTAGAACATTTCGGTATAACCTATCAACCATTATGATATTCAACGAAAAAAAAAGTTTCGACAGAATATTCATGCAATATTGAATGTGCGCAAGTGGGATTAATGCTTCGATCTGTCTATAAGCAATATATAAATATCAGATATCTATTTTTAAGTAACAATCGTTCTGGTACGCATTATTTAAAACCCGCCTTTAAGAAATTAATTTCACGGTTCAACGAACTCTTCTATTTGCAAATCAAAGGTTTTATTATTATTATAAAGTTGTCGCATTGTTTCTTCGAATGACAAGGCAGAAGAAAATTATAACAATCGTCTCATCAATTTATAATAAAATTAAATGTATGTATGTAAACTTGCAATCATAACTTTTTTAAGCCATCGAGGTCAATTATTTAGTATTAGGCAGAAAATAATATTGCTACGTGCATTAAAAAAAGTCAATCGACCCTATACCTATTCTAAAAAGTAAGTAATGTACATATGTATACATATTTTTTCCCTAAAATCAGAAAGTTTCATGTATTCAATTTAAAAATTTCCAAAATTCTGCGAAATTCTTATCGAAAGATTACTACTTCCTCGAAAGGTAATTTCTCTTTATTATAGGATCATTCGTACAAAAAAAAAATAAAAATTTACAAAGTTCTGGGAAATTCCAACGAGCGTTTACTGTAACAGCATATTTGTACTTCCTTGAAAGTAAATTTCACTTAAGACATAGCACATTATTGGCGCACTAGTACAAGTTTATGCATGCTGTAGCATGAATGAGTGAAACTTAATTCATTTAGTATGACTTTATCAAGTGTGTTGTGGTGCCATTTCATTATCGAATTGCGATTGTAACGCTTCCGGGCCGAGTTTTGATGCGGGTTCGTATAAAAACTTTACAGATATAAGCATACATAGGCGATACCGGAAACGACTGGGTTTAAAATAAATATGTTTTACATATCTATATTGTATACACATACACACACACATATAATACATACATATGTACATATATAGAAATTTTGTATGGCTGTGCAATTGTGTGACTTAATTTGCTTTTAATTAAAAGTAGAGATAATAAAATGGTTTCTGTGAATTTTAGCTATTAATTTAGCGTTTTAAAAATGGGAGTATTTTGGGCTGGAATTCGGCTATTTCATGAAAAGCTAAATATGTATCTGTGTATATGCTGAAGAGGGAGAGGGACCTGGCTTCGCTTGGAATAACCAATTGGCGCCAAACTGCCAGAAGAAGAGATGCGTGGCGCGCTGTTTTGGACTCGGCTATAACCCCGTAAGCGGTGTCTACGCCAGTCAAGAAGAAGAAGAAGTATATGCTGAAGGCCAATATATTGTATATGAACTTAAAAAAAAAGACATAAAATTAATTTTCGTCATAGTACTTTGTTAGTCAGGAGAGGTTGATATTACAGATTATAAGGAACTTCGTCCGTTAGTCTAGTCTCTTGATGGACATGGATAAAATTGGCAGTACTTCCTCTAGTCTCCAAATATAATGACTTTAGAAAACTTCCGGTTGACTTTATGATGAATAGTAAAATCTTATAATATGACACAGGAGAGTACATGACCTGTCTTGATTTGCACCCAAAAAGTTGAAATGCTCTCTGAAGACTGAAGGCAATGAGCACACTATTGAAGTTGATTCATACAATAACAAACCTTATATTGCTTTCAATCACTACCTCAAGCTCATTGCTTTCTATTTCAGTTATTATAATTATCATTACATTATAATTAATTAATGAACATGTAATGGCACTGACCTTTATTAAGCGGCTTTGGATTTAACTGTTTGCGTCGGGACATTGTACGCTGAACAAATCCACAATTTGTTGCAGTTCTTATGCCAAAAATAGCTTCAAGTTGCTACGAAACTTCAAACATGACGAGAAAGTGGGTGTGATACCGATGTTAAAGACACAATATTAAGGAGTTAAGAAATCACAAGAGATACTAATTGTACACACAATTTTGTTTCCCTTAAGAATTCTCTTTAAAAGAATTTCAAAACTTGTTTGCAGCACTTGAAATTTTCAAAAAGTTAACAGCACTTTGATCATTTTAAAAAACACAGCACAGTTATTTTGTGGCAAATTTCATTTGTAATAGAATTATAATTAACAAACACTGTAACTTGTATATCGTATATTACTTGAATATTTATTATTTATTTATTATATGAATTAAATATATTTTTATTTTTTTATAGAATTTTTATAGAATTATTATTAAGAAAACACAGTATTTTTGTTAGTATGTACTTGTATATTTTTATCGAAATTATTTTATTTTTTATTATTATGAATTAAATTAATTTCTAATTTTTAATAATTGTATTTCTCGGTGATACGTTTTTAAATAAATTAAATTTGTTCCCCGTTATTGTTGTTGTATGCAAAACACTTTGAAATTTTTTTTTTTTTTTGTAGGTAAATATAATTTTTTTTAATTTTATTTATTTTTTTAATAATACGTAATTATTATTCTGTCAGTTCTTTTGGGTTAGAGCAAACACTTACACTTTAAATTTCACTTCAAATAAAGAATCTTCTAGCTTTTGAGATCAATTTTTGTTGTTAAGATGTCATATTTGATATCAATCAATTGATTAAAGATTAGTCGCATTGAGCTCACAGAAACCATAACAGTGAAAGCCCAAACTAATAACACAAGCGAATTGTTTACAAACCGGCGGCGTTGCAAACACACACAAACACTTGCCACAACTACACACACACATATATACACAAGAGCATGTGTATAAACAGAGTTAACGCGATCACTTGAGCATTTCGTGTGCCATAAATGCCGTTAAACGATTACGTTTTGGTTGAAAACAAAAACAGTTGTGGGTGGCAACAACAACACACACTTGCACTAAATATCACTAATAATCATTAATGACGTTTAACAGCTATACACACATATTTACTTATATGCCGTTATGTCCGATTGCAATTTGTCCGATAAGGTCTCGAAATTGCCAAATCAACCATAGGTAAGCAAGCGTATTACCGTCCAACCACTTGACCAGCAAATCAACGTCCAAACGGCAAAGCGCCAAAAAACCGGAAAAATAATAAACACTCACAAAGCTGAACGTGGGAAACGTCTAAACGTCGCGGCGAATTACTCACAACTGAACGCCGAAGTCCACGGCAGCGTCGAATGAATCGAAATGCGCGAGCGCCATCAAAGCAAATTTACCAAAGCAAAGCAAAATCAAAAGCACAGCAAATCGAAACAAATTCAAATCGAATGCTGCACACGGGTGTACATATATATGGGTGTATGGGAGGGAGCCAATGGGCCAAGCGAAAACAAATCAACAGCACGTCGTGGAGCGCTGCTGCACAAGTCGAGCGCGAAATGTCAAAACGAAGCAAAATCAAAACAAAACAAAACAAACAATACGGACACTTGGTCGATGAGGCGGTGGCGAGGGGGAGGGGAATGTGGAGTTCGCAAAACAAATTGGTGGCATACCGGAACCGGATTTTCTCCACCTTATGCTGTGTGCTTTCTCGGCGCTTTTGTTTTGCTAGCCATTCGTCACATACTCACGCACACACGCACTCGTATAGGCGTACATAACTTGGCATCCACACAATTTGGATTGTAAGTGAACAGATGATTGGCAAATTAGAGTCCACATTGGGGCTGCCAGTATTTGTAATTGGAAGTGGTAAGGCTGTTGTTATTTGTACCGTTCTAGTTATTTGTAAAATTTTATATTTATTTTATAAAAGGCATAAACTTACTTGAGATTGATTTGCTATTTATCTATTCTTAGAAAGAAGAGAATTAAGTAACATGGAGGGGAAATATAGAATTATCTCCTGAGAACTCAGCTTCAGAAATTTAGTAATGTGTGACCGACAGAAATATTGGAAAAGCTGTGAATTTTTACCATATCCACCAAATTGCTAAATAGTGTATACTTAGGTCTCGCTTAGGAGCACAATAGTCCTAAGCGAAACCGGGTTGGATATCTATGATTAAAAAGATGAGAAGTCAGCCAATTTCTTTTGGTAATAATATTAGCGCAAGTTCAGGAATTAGGTGAGTTTCAGAAGTTCAAAAAATTGTAATTTTACTATTTGTTTTTAATATATACAGTCATATTTTATGTAAATATTTCAGCATATCGAAGCTGCATATTTAAACAGTAATTTGTGAAATTTTTATTTAAAAATAACTAATTTCCATTGACGTCTCAAACAAAGTTCTTGGTGTGGTAGTGCATTATTAAAAAAAAAAAATTATTCCGTTATTACATACATATATACTTTGAACAAAAAACCGAAATTTTTTTGGTGAAATTTTGGCCATATATTGACACAAAAAAATTACAGTCGAACTTTCCTAACTCGAATCACCATAACCCACAAAAAAACTTCGAGTAGAGAGACTTCCGAGTTACGGAAGGTAATTTGTATTAAATTTTACTTCTATTACCAATTCAAGAGTTCGAGTTATGGAGAACTTCAAATTACAGCAGTTCGAGTTATGGAAGTTCAACTATAGTTGTAATAAAATAAAATTAAACAAAATTGCTTCATAGCATTTCGAGAAATCGGGTCTACCTCTTAAAATTTTATTAGGATCGATTTGAAATATTTTGAGAAGAAGACATATTGTACTATTTAATAAGATAAAAAGTAGATTTTTAAAATTTTTAAAACTTACATAGCCCCTTAAATCAACCCTTAAAATACGCGACAACATCCATTTCATTAAGGTCAAATAAGAGAATGCCAAATAATTGAGGAATGAAAAAAATAACTTATCAAAGATCAATACTCTTCATTTGATAACATTTCGAGAACTAAATGCGGGAGGACAAAAGTGGTACCGAATTATTCTTCAGACTTCAGTGAAATTAATAAGTAGGTTGGACCATAGTTAAATTTTATATTTGATAATTTTTTACTAGAACCTCAAAGTAAGAAAGTTAGTAGAAATAATCAAGGAAAGAGGGAAAAAGCAAAACGAAAAGTACAAATACAAAGGAAATATTGCGAAATCATGACAACAGAAAATGATCAGATTAACTGAATAAGGATATAAATGAATATAATGAAACAATAATTATACGGATTCATAGAATTACTGTACCAGTTGACAAAATTTCGGAAAAAACATCAGCGAAAATCGTATTAAGTTTTTTATTTGATCATTTTAATCTTAACGTCTAGATATTAAGATTAGTTCGGCTATGATCTGTAACTTCTTGATCTGCTTTATTTCCTCTATAGCTACTACTGTAAATATATAAAAATATGTAGAGAGTATTATAGTTTTGTTCACATAACAGGTTATAGGTTAAAAACATTATCTCAGACCGATTTCAATGAAATTTGACATCCTGATGCTACCCATGAAAATTGGGCGAAATCGGTTTAAAACTATGCCTACTTCCCAAATGACTCTATTTTGAATTCCTAATTCCTTTACTTTATAATATATACATTAGGGACCAATGAAGATAGCGGAATAAAACTTTACATAAATACTGTATATGAGGAAAATTGTCGAAATCGGACTATAAGCGTTCAAGGTCCCTGATAACGACATAAATAACCTAGTTAATTTTCCACCGAAAATATCGGTAAATCTCTAAGATATTTCAGAGGAATTTTTTTTTCTAATAGTGTGTCTACTAAAAATTGGTTAAATCGGGTCATACCCATATACCTAATTATAGGTTTTTCAAAAATACGTTATACCTTATATTGTCTTGTCCCGTATTGTCTTGGATATAATTGGTGGTGAAAATGTTCGCCGTCATATACAATATGTAATTATTTTCGTTATTCTATTGAACTTTATACCCAATATATGGGTCGAATTGTGTTATCTTTATAAAATTACATCAATAAATTACGAGCATATAAAATGTTCGGTTACACCCTAACTTAGTCTTCTCTTACTTGTTAATAGATATAGACTTATACAATAACTATATACCATTTTAGAAGAGATGTCAAGTATTACATAAATATATAATCTTATGCATGTAGGAGCTTATACAGTTAAAATTCCTCCGAGGGAGCAGAATCAATATACAAATTTACTTACATATTGGTTAGAGCAATGTAACTAACAGATAAGCAGATACATATATTTTGCATGGAGTAGGAACAAAAATTAACCAATATATATCTTTTCTTCTGAGGCTCGGAATTGCAACTCTAAAGTTATTATTTAATATATATATTAAGAGTACCCTTAAAAACTCTTCGTTAATTAATTATTCTTCACTTCCAACGTACATATGTATATTCATGTATACGAATTCGAAGTCATCGCACTATTTCGAAATAATCAGTAGTGAAGTTCAGCACCATTTTCCCTGGTGTGTGTCTGCTGTGGATTGTATTGTCCATGTTTGCTAATGAAAGCACAGATGGCGCTCTAGACAATTCGAAATGGCAATTTCTTAACTTAACTGAAAATTAAAATTTAATAATATATGTGTGTGGAAATTTTCTCATAACAACTAATTTTAAAATAGCGCAACCAATGCAAGCCCGCAAAGCAACTAAATGAAATATTCTAGCGGAAATTACACTGCAAATCTGTAATGAATATAAAATTGCTTTTAGGTCCACGAATATTTTTTTCTAATAGACCAAAACCAGTCAGTTTAGCATTTCTCGAACATAAATCTCTTCCAGCTTGCTGCCTAATAATCCCATTTCATTTGCGGGGCATTTTTGTCTTATTTTATGCATTTTCGCTAATTTCTTTTTGCGCCAATTTCATTTTAAATACATATGCTAGTGTAATTTCCACCCAGAACGCAGTTCGGCGTATGCAAATCCATTAGTTCTATGGTAATTCTATAGCGAACAAAAATGCGCACTAATACACATGCACTTTGTTGCCCATATATTCGAAAAAATGCTGACATTAACGGAAATAATGTATTTCCGGTTCGCTCCTTTTGTTTTATACGCATTTATTTTATGCGGTGGCTTAAGGGACAATTGGAAATCCCCAGTTATAATGAAAAAGGTGGCAAAGCTGCATGCTGCGCACCAGCAATAACCCCATGTGACATATGGCGCTTTATATAATTTGTGAAAATATATATTTTATATTTTTTATTCGTGTTAAAAAATGAGGTAATTTTCGTACTAACTGTTAATTATTAAACGATTGTGGCACTTAGACTCAAGTCGATACTCATTTTAATGCTCATAGAATAAGTGTAGAGTATATTTGCAATAATTTTAGCCACTTTCATTTATTATTACTATTTTGAATTTTATTTATTTAAATTATTCCCTCCCCATTACTCCCCATTTATTTAAATTATTTTATTTAAAACATAAAATAAATAAATAAAGTATTACAATATGGACATGCTGGTTAAGGAGGGTAGTCGTCTATTTTAAATTTTTAATATACCGATCTTCAACATTTCGATAAAATTTTCACAAAATTGACCTGAAGATTACCCGAGATCTCGACAAATACCCTTTCATAGTCGCTAAATCGTTTTCTTGCGGTATAAGAACTAGAAAACGACCGAAAACAGCGGATGCGGAAACCAATCGAACATCAAGATACGTCTTTTCAAAATACGTTCTAGTTCTTTTCATTGGTATATTGTTCCCCGATTTCGTACTTTAAACATTATAATATTATATAATATTCGTTTATATGGGGTTTCTCTTTTCAATTGTTCCAAGTTGTTCAGAAATATAGGCACCAACAGAATGTCGGATGATAAATAATTGGGCTTTAGAGTGTAGAAATGTTCCATCAATCGGCACATATCGATGTAAAAAATTGGGAATATTACGATTCTTTCGCATGCTCAACATGTTCCTGTGGCAGATTTAGATTGTCAGAAATCTCATAAATTTAATCTTACGATCATCCAATACCATTTATTTTTTTTTTGATGTTTTCTTATTCAATTAATATAATTTTTCATAGAAAAAAGGTTAAAATTTTCATCACTTCAAAAAAGATTTTAATTTTCGATATAGTCTTAATATTTTTTTATATAAACAAGTAAGGAAGGGCTAAGTTCGGGTGTAACTCTCGCAATTTATTGATGTAATTTTATAAAGACAACACAATTCGACCCATATATTCGGCATAAAGTTCAATAGAATAACGAAAACCATTATAAATAGTATATGGGGACTGAGGTAATTCCTAAACCGATTTCACTCGTTTTCACCACCAAGATACAATGTATCGAAGACTATACGATCACTTAATTTAATATTACTTATAATTAGGTATATAGGATCTGGGGGAAATTATGACCCGATTTTTACCATTTCAGGTACAGAGAGAAACTGTTATAAGAAAAAAATTCAGAGGGAATGAATTACATTAAAATATCTGAGGGATTTACCTATATTTTCGGTGAAAAATTAACCTTAGGCACTGAGTTCTTCATGCTTGATATCAGGGGCCTTGAAAAGTCATGGTCCGATTTTGACAATTTTTCCACAAGTGATGTCACAGCTCAAATACAGTATTTGTGTAAAGTTTTATTCCGCTAGCTTCATTGGTTCCTTATGAATACATTATAAAGTGAACGAATCAGATGGAATTCAAAATTGGGTTATATGGGAAGTAGACGTAGTTGTGAACCGATTTCGCCCATATTCCACCCGTGTCATCAGGGTGTCAAGAAAGTGTTATATACCGAATTTCATTGAAATCGGTCGAATAGTTCTTGAGATATGGTTTTTGACCCATAAGTGGGCGACGCCACGCCCATTTTCCATTTTGTAAAAAAATCTCAGTGCAGCTTTCTTCTGCCATTTCTTATGTAAAATTTGGTGTTTCTAACGTTTTTCGTTAGGGAGTTAACCCAATTTTAGTAATTTTCAACCTAACCTTTGTATGGGAGGTGGGCGTGGTTATTATCCGATTTCTTTCATTTTTGGACTGTATAAGGAAATGGCTAAAAAAAACGACTGCAGAAAGTTTGGCTTATATAGCTTTATTGGTTTGCGAGTTATATACAAAAAACTTATTTGAGGGCGGGGTCACGCCCACTTTTCCAAAAAAATTACATCCAAATGTGCCCCTCCCTAATGGGATCCTTTGTTCCAAATTTCATTTTCATAACTTTATTTATGACTTAGTTATGACACTGTATAGGTTTTCGGTTTCCTCCATTTTGTGGGCGTGGCAGTGGACCGATTTTGCCCATTTTCGAAAGCAACCTCCTCAGGATGCCAAGGAACATGTGTTCCAACTTTCATTAAGATATCTTAATTTTTACTCAAGTTATCGCTTGCACGGACAGACGGACAGACGGACGGACAGACATCCGGATTTCAAATCTACTCGTCATCCTGATCATTTATGTATATATAACCCCATATCTAACTCTTATATTTCTTGGTGACACAAACAACCGTTATGTGAACAAAACTGTGATACTCTGTGCAACAGGTTGCGAGAGTATAAAAATTAAATTTAATTATCTTAAATATATTTTATGTGGGATTATTGAATTTTTTAAAGAAACCTATTGAAAACTCTGTCATGTGATATCGGCAAAAATGTGTCTCCGTTTAACAGCATATCTCATACCAGGATCATCTGAAGCAATTAAGATTTAAAACTAGAACTGGGATAAAGGATCAGTTAATATAAGTTTTTGAGAAGAGGTTTTTTACGAAACAAAAATAACTTCTTAATTTTTTACCACTTGTAATTGGAAATAAATGCTTCGCCCAAATCCTTTGTTAATTGTATCTACTTGTAATTGGACGCTATTCTAGAGATGTTGGAAAATTTAATACGAAATTGAATATAATATTGTAGGCGTGAAACCTATGTAAAGCCTTAAATATATATGTATGTATGTATGTATAATGTTGTGGATTCGGCTATAACCGCGTAAGCGGTTTCTACGCCAGTTAAGATGTATGTATAATATGGTCCATAATAAATAACGATTGTTATTGAAAATAAAATTTGCTTTTATTTTGAATTTGAAACCATGACCGGTGATTATGCTACAATATATCTATTACAGTGAATTCTACAATTAAATCACTTGATCACAATTTTTCATTCAGCCTTTTTAAATACCCAATTTAAACACAAACAAATATTCATTTTATTAAAGATGTTTATACACATATGTACAGGAGTACTGAATGTAAAAGGGCACTGTAAATCTGTCTGTATATCAACATAATTGAAGAGTTTTGCGATTAAACACTTTCCATTACATATCCGGATCCTTTAAAACAACTGTTGAACAATCAGATAAAGATAGAAGTAATGTACGATGCTCAATTATTACATTAGACAATTGATTCTGTTTAAGTTTATCATTTATTCATACATGAATATCCGAAATACAATAAGTAGAGGGAGTGGGTTTTAGCATGCGAATAGAAACGGTATACGGTTATTGGTCTTTTATTTGAACGTAATTATTATCTCTATATGACTGATAAAACTTTCACAACCAAATATATGTACATTTATTCATACAGGTATGCATGCATATCATTCTTACTTTCGAAAGCGATCAAAAATTCCGATAAGCTAAAAGCCTGATATTTCACACATTCACATGACATTGACAATTCATTCATGCAGTAAATTTAATAATATTTTGATCAAATTAGGAAGCACCATACTACCGGGTACGAAAAGCCTTTGAACTTTCACTGCGCTTCAGAAAATGCGAACGACCGAAATTATAACATTGACATTTGAGCATTTCATTGAACGCACAGAGTTAGCTGACCGCCATCAAAACATTTCGCACAACACTCACACTACACACACTTACACACGCATGTATAACGAAAAAAAAAAATTAGCGCACAGGCCATGGTGGGGCCAATCACCCGCCTGCGCAGCCGAGCCGGCTGGCGAGGCAGCACAGTGACCTCGCCGCTCAGCTGTGAGCGGGCATCCCTGAAAGGGTGTTGCACTTGCCAGCACGAACCCCCGCCTTAACATACACGATACACGAAATCCTTAGAACTCTGAACTTGTGCGAAAAAGCACGCAGAAATCACAAAACGAAGTGGGAAAGGCGAAAAATTGTAGAGGCAGTGGCACCTGCACCTGTAACGGTTTTGTCAGCAGAATGTCAACAATGGGGTCACTAACCAGCTGTTGTGACGGACGAAAAGTAACGTAATGCCGAAAATAAACGAATGCATGTATGATATAGAGTATATATGTATATATTTATGTATATATGTATGTTTGCCTGTATATAATGAAGTACACGACAGATTTATTTGTTCACGAAGGAACGTTGCACTTGAAAAATTTTTGCACGTTACTCGCATGAATAAAACGACGCAGCGACGCATTCAGCCCATACGAGCGTGAGGTGAAATAATTTTAGTCGTTGACCTCATTCGTTGTCAGTTAAGTTAGCAAATATATCGGTTGCGGATGGGAGGAGGATCATAATAAGCGTCTGCTTCTACTTCTACTTCGCTGCTTTCGTAGAGTTTTTTATTAATTGTTGTTTTTGATTTTTTGTTATTATTGCAAGTATTATTGTTGTTGTCACAATTATTGATATCATTGCTGTTATTATTATTGTTGTTGTTATTCGTACAATTATAATTTTCGTTGTTACAATAAATAATGTAATTTTTATACTCTCGCAACAAAGTTGCTAACAGAGTATTATAGTTTTGTTCACATAACGGATGTTTGTAACACCCAAAACTAAACGAGTTAGATATAAGGTTATATAGTAGATGTATATCAAAATGATCAATGTATACCAATAAAGCTATATAAACCAAACTTTCTGCAGTTGGTTCTCTTACGTATCTCACCATACGCCATGGAAATATTTGAAATCGGATAATAACCACGCCTACATCCCATACAAAGGTTAGGTTGAATATTACTAAAAGAGCGTTAACTCACTAACGAATAAAGTCAGAAACACTAAATTTTACATAAGAAATGACGGATGGAAGTTGCACTCAGATTTTTTTACAAAATGGAAAGTGGGCGTGACCATACCTCAGGAACTACTCGACCGATTTCAATGAAATTCGGTATATAATATTTTCTTGACACCCTGACAACACGGATGAAAAAGGGGCGAAATGGGTTCACAAGCACGCCAACTTCGCATATAACTCATTTCTGAATTCCATCTAATTCGTTCACTTTATAATATATATGTACATAAGGAACCGATGAAGATAGGGTAATAAAACTCTACACAAATAAAATATCGGCAAATCTTTCAGATATTTTAATTTAATTCGGAGGAAATTTTTTCCCCTACTTGTGTGTCTCTGTTCCAAAAATTATTAAAATCGGATCAGAACTTCCCCTAGCTCCCATATATCAAATTATGTGCGGGCTTTATTCCGCATATATCGGCTAATATGTGAGATATCGTAGCAAAATTAAGTGAGCATATAGTCTTGGATATAGTGTAGCTTGGTGGGGAGAATGAGTGAAATCGGTTTAGGAATTCCATCAGTCCCCACATACTATTTATGATGATTTTCGTTATTCTATTGAACTGGGTCAAATTATGTGTTATCTCAATACAACTATATCAATAAATTGCGAGAGTATAAAATATTCGGTTCCACCCGAACTAAACCATTCCTTACTTGTTCTCTTATTGTCTTTTTAGCTGTTATCTTTATGGCTATTGTTGTTGTTACTGCCCCAAAAGCCTATAGTACAACTCAAATTGGAGACGCTTTCAAATAAAGCGTCATACGCATGCAAAAACAACAACAACAAGCAAACTACCGACTACCGCACAACAATGATAACAACAAAGGCAAAAAGACGCAGACGTCAACCGGCGTCGTGTAGATCCCAAAATACGAAATTAAATAATTTGCGAAATTTACGATATTTATGCAAAACCGTTGAAGACCTGCGCAATGAAAATTTTTAAATTAAGCACCCACTTACCTGTATATACATACATACATATGTACAAACGCATTACAAGTGCGTATAAATATATATTCCATTTCTATATTTACATTTGGATTTGCAATTAAAATTGCTGATGAAATATGCCAGTTTCTTGACATAAGGTTGAATAACCGTAACATTGTGCCATTGAAGAGGCACACAAAGCAAGGCTTGGTCCATATCTTAAAACAAAGCGTTGGACATTTGTCTCTTATCTTATGTAGGGGCACCGACGCGTATCTTCTAAAGTGTTAATGCCATACAAACAAACAAACAAACATATATACATATACACAGATGAATTGTTTTCGATTTTTGCAAAGCACAGCATTATGATAATTAGCGAGAACGCTCCCATTTATTTCAATGCAACTGAATTCGATGCATTACTGTCTGCTCGCAAAAGATTTCGCCACCCGCGCAATGGCAAGTGCAATATGAATATATATGTATGTACATAATATATACATATAAATACAGATATGCAAGTGTTTACGGTTGTCCACTGCGATCATTGGCTCTCTTTTATTTGTTGCGCTCTTAGCGCTCTTCATTTTCACACCCACTATTTATCTCTTCTGTTGGGAAAGAAATGCACGCCCAGCAACAACAATTTGCGATAGCTAAGTGCAAAGTCCATTTTCCATATGTGTGTATCTGCTCCGTTTAGTTCCCGCAGAAGCGCCATTGTCAGCAAAAAAATATATTTATTTCATGCAATTAGCGATGTGCAACAGCAATTGTGCAATTAATCCCGAAGAGTGCTCTCTCGGTTTAAAGGTCAATTTAGAGGAGGCATAATACACACATAACAATGCGAAATAGCTGCCATACGATATTTTTGGTTCCAGGTTCTAATGAGTTTTTTGTTCGTAGTTTACTTTTCTCTTTACTCCAGAGGTTTTCATTTTAAGGGTTTATATTTATTTCGTGTATATTTACTCGATGTAGAGATGTAGATTTGAAACTTGGAACATTATTTTCTGAAAATTTTTCTACTACTCGAGGGTCTTTTCTTTACTGTTACCGTCTTCATCTCCTCCAGAATATTTGAAACGTAATTGTTAATCAACGTATCGATCTTAGGTCCTCTGATAGTTAATACATCTAGAACATATTACATACATTTTGATCCTGTGAAAAATAAATATCTCTTGGTAAAGCTGTCCTCGGTTGGAATAGCTGAAATATAAGTAATTGTAAATTATCATATCTAAGTCCAAAAATGGAGGATATCGAATTTCAAAGGTTATGTTGAAAAGTACTAAAAATGCTTTAATTCAGTAAGGGAAAACACCAGAAACCTTAAATTTCATTATAAAGAATTCTGTACCTTCTCCACACAAATTGGTGTACCAAATTTTAAGTGGTTGGGGCTCCGCCCACTTATGGGTAAAAACCATATCTCCGAAACTACTCGACCAATTTCAGTGAAATTCGGTTTGTAATATTTGCCTTGCATCCCAATGATATATTGTGAAAATAGGCCAAATCAGTTCGCAACCACACCTACTTCCTATATACCAGAACTTTGAAGTCGACCTGAATAGTTTACTTTACAATATGTAAAGTAAGCACTAGTGAAGTTATCGGAACAGAACCTTGCATAAATACTGCATATATAGTGTGACAGCCTCTTTCTAAAAATCGCCGAAATCGGATCAAAGGCTTTCAAGGCCCCATATATCGAACATGAGGACCTCGGTGCTTCTAACCTAATATTAGGATTTCCAACTTTCAATGGACTTTATATCATATATATGACGATTATGTGGGTCAAATTGTGTATTATACAGTATTAAATAACTAAATTGGGAGAGTATAAAATGTTTGGTCACAACCGAACTTAGCCCTTCCTTACTTGCTTATGAGAGCTGAATTTTTTAGAAAAATAAAGATTGAACTATGTATATCAGTATTTCGATTCTTGTTTTGGAAGGAAATGGTATATTATGATCAAATGTCATTGGTTGATAATACATTGACATAGTCCTTTAATTGCGACCATCACATATCAATTGCCAAGAGCAGGAGGCCCGAAAACGGCTTAGCAGACCGTCGTTTAAAGGTTCCCAAGAGACAGTGACTTGTTTACTCCTTGCGAACGTCTGTTTTAATAGTGGACTTCCCCGGTCTCAGAATGTAGCTCTTACGACAATCTTTTGTTTGGTTTCCAAACACGAAAAAGTCATTCGGCGAACAGAAGTATTAGTTGAATAAGGAGACTTCCAGGAATCTTGAGCCAAGTGGGCCAAGTTAGAGTTAAAAAAATACTATATCGTATTTTCCAAAACGTTCGTTTTTCTTTCGGAGGCTAAAATCTTATGCGAACAGCATTCTAAGCTTAAATCATGCTTATATTAAATTAGTTCAACACTAATACCTTTCCCTGGAATATTTCAAATGTATGTGTATATACAAAGCATTTAAACACGATCTTTAATACGTTTTATAGTGTCATTATCGAAAATAAAGTGGTTCTTGTGAGATATATATATATTATTGACTTAACCATTGCAGTTTGATTAGTTAGATTTTTTGTGAAAGCCGGAAACCCCATTGCTCATTTTCCTGAATTCCTATCTTCATACATTTCTTTACTATCCCTTTGTAAGATATCGACTGAAGAATTATACTTTAGAATCATTTTGGTATTAATAATTTCTACAGATTTAGAGAATGCTATTATGGATAAAATTTAGCACTATAAATACTTAGTAATAGCGGAAATATGCTTCATTGGTGTGTTCAGGATACGCAAATTCTTAATAAATATAGTTCGAATGCATAGGCGGTTAATCAACCTTTGAACGTTGCAATTGAAATCACATCATTTGTTTTGCTGAAACTTGATTATGTAATTATATATACAATTGAGTTATTATGATTAAAAATTGGCACATTTTCTGTATTATTTAATCGCTTTGCCATTTTGACTTTGTAATATAAACTGTTTGTTTACAAAAAAGGCACGTTTTTGCTCAGTAGTGAAATCATTTCAATACATATTTACATACATATATGTATGTATATCGGTTCTTACGTTTGCAATCGTCGGTATATAACACCCGTGGAATGAAGTAATCAAACGAACGAAATTTCTAAATAAGACTTGTGAATTTCATTCTTACAAGCAATAGCAAAAGTCAAATAAAATGCAAACGTATTCTAATCTTATGTACTGATTACGTTACTTTCAATATGTGTTTGTTGTTGGCATACGTGTTCGAGAAGTGGGCGGGTTGTCGGCGTAGCGATGCTGCTGAATGGCATTCATCAGAAATAGCAAGGAAATAGTTGTACGTGATTCCAGTCATTTCACATGTTTAGAATTCAAGGGCTTGTCACTCGCGGGTAAATACCTGTTCACATACACGCACACACCTACATGTGTCAGTGCACAAGCACCTATACATTTATCGCACACCTCCAACAGTGATTTACAATTGCTGATAATGTAAATAAATTTAGAATTAGCAGCTATATACAATGAATAATGTATATGGAGTACCAAATATATGCGTATATGCATTACAAATGAAACTAGTAAAAACAAGTAAGGAAAGGCTAAGTTCGGGTGCAACCGAACATTTTATACTCTCGCAATTTATTTAGAGATTTACCTATATTTTCGGAGAAAATTACCTTTATGCACTGAGTTCTTCATGTTTGATATCAGGGGCCTTGAAAAGTCATGGTTCGATTTTGACAATTTTTCCACAAGTTATGCCACACCTCAAATACAGTATTTGTGTACAGTTTTATTCCGCTATCTTCATTGGTTCCTAATGTAAATATTATAAAGTGAAGGAATCAGCTGGAATTTAAAATTTAGTTATATGGGAAGTAGGCGTGGTTGTGAACCGATTTCGTTCAATTTTCATCCGTTCCTTTGGGGTGTCAATAAGATATTATATATTATTATATTCCATTGAAATCGATTCAGTAGTTCCTGAGATATGGTTTTTGACCCATAAGGCGACGTTACGTTTATTTTCTAATCAATTTTAGTGCAGATTCCGTCTGCTACTTCTGCTAAAATTTAGTGTTTATGAGCAATGTTCAACATAACCTTTGTATGGGATGTGGGCGTGGTTATTATCCGATTTCACCAATTTTGTATTGTTTATGATCGGTTACGTAAGGGAAACTACTGTAGAAAGTTTGGTTTGTATAGCTTTATTGGTTTGCGAGATATATAAAAAAAACCTATTTGGACCGGGGCCACGCCAAATTCCACAAAAAAATTACATCCAAAGGTGCCCCTTCCAAATTTTATATTTATAAGTTTCGTCAAGATATTCTCAATTTTCACTCATGTTACCCGACAGACAGACATCCAGATTTTAATTCGTCTCGTCATTCTGATCATTTTGATTTATATACCCCTATATCTAACTCGTTTAATTTTATGACTTACAAGCTACCGTTATGTGAACATAACTATAATACTCTCTTGGCAAAGAGCATAAAAATATATTGTTTCATGATCAATGTGTGACTAAAGTCGAAACGAAGTATATATTGAGTATAAGGGCTAAAGAAAGATAATGCAATTCGCTTTCCTTTATATCAATTTTGTTATAAAAATTCCGATTGGAGGGTAGTGCCACGCTAATTCCAAAAATTGTGAAATTAGTCTTAATATTTTCCACTTCACTACCCTATACCAATACATTGTATTTTGAACTGGCTAATTAAATTCTTCTCAATTTCGTAATTAGAGTCTCTTCCGCTTAATGATTAGTATCAGTTTCATAAGTTTTGTAGTGAATTTCACAACTCATACGTCATTACCAATTACGAGCAAATTTTTGCTGGGTGTAATCACTTGTATAACAATACGTACATATGTACATGTATTGACCCATTAAAAAACTCAATTTACTTAAGAATTTCACACAAAATATTTATTTATGATAAATACAAACGACGTAAGTTCATATACATACTTACATATACAGACAGATATTTGCTCATTTACTTAGTTGTAAGCTATTTCGTTGCTATATTTATCATTTTAACGTACTTGCAAAGCACATAACTGTTTATCAAGGCGCTTATCACTACTATTTTCGTAGTTATTTATATAAAATATTTACATACATATTTACATTATCATTTTATGTACATATGTACATATGTATGTACGTTCGTACAGTGAACAAAGCTTTTTATGATAATTGACTTGCACTACTTACATACATACATATATGTGGTACTCATATATACATATTTATGTCTGGAGGTAACGCTTTATGGTGGCGCTAATCTCTTTGACGTAATGGAGGGCGTCGTCTACTTCATTTTGTTTGCAAATATAAATACATATTTATGGATTTATTGTACGACATGAAAATACACACGCACGCCTAGGAAGCCATCATTTATTAATAACAAATTAAAATATATTCGCAAGAAGAAGCTTTCTATGTGGCAGAAATAAAATTTTAGCGGTAATCAATCGCTGACATTATTTTCAGATTTAGCACTCTTGTTTTTTTTAGAAATCGAATGATCTTCATTGAAATTTAAAAATAGTACTCAATTGAGCTTCCGGTCCAGATACGCCTCCACAAGAATTACATATGTGTTTACTTATTCGTGGGTAGCTGTTTACATTTCTGGGCATGGTCGCTTTTGCTATTGACAGACGCAATTATGTCTTATCGCCTATCAATGAAGTATTATACAAAGACGTTTGCGTGAGATTGAGTCATTCACCGCTCACTTATGCGTCAAAAATCATATCTCAGGAACTACTCCACAGATTTCAATGAAATTCGGTATATAATATTTTCTTGACACCCTGATGACACGTGTGGAAAATGGATGAAAACGGTTCACAACCACGACAACTTCCCATATAACTAAATTTTGAATTTCATCGTATTCCTTCACTTTATAATATATACATAAGGAACCGATGATGATAGCGGAATAAAACTTTACACAAATACTGTATATGATCCGTGGCATCTCTTGTGAAAAAATTGTCGAAATCGGACTATAACTTTTCAATGCCCCGGATATCGAATATGAACTCAGTGCCTTAATTTTTCACCGAAAATTTTGGTAAATCTCTCCGACATCTTAATTTAATTCACAGGAAATGTTTTTCTTCTAATAGTGTATCTCTGTACCAGAAATGGTTAAAATCGGGTCATAACTTCCCCTAGCTCTCAAATAGCTAATTATAGGATTTTCAAAAATACGATGGGTTTAATAGCTTATAAATCGGGTAATATCTGAAATATCTTAGCCAAATTAAATGAGCATATAATATTAGATATAAAGTATGTTGGTGGTGGAAATGAGTAAAATCGGCTCACTAATTACCTCAGCCTATATACCATATATGATGATTTTCGTTATTCTATTGGACTTTATGCCGAATACGTTGGGTCAAATTGTATGTTATCTTAATAAAAATATAGCAATAAATTGCGAGAGTATAAAATGTTGTTAAAATGTTTTATTTTAAAGTCTTTGACAACCCTCGTAACAGTCGAACTAAAAATTAAGGAGGTGTATGTGGTTTAAATTTTATTGCTCCAAATTCGCAGATAAACATAAATACACTTTTTTGCACCAAAAATCAATGTAAAGTACCGGATATTTTTGGAGTTTGGAATAAACAATCTTGCGTGGAAATATAAATCGCTAAGCATAAAATTTTGTTTCGCAGAAGTTTCGAAAATTGTTTGATGATTTTTTTTTTTTTTCAATATTTCCTTATTTATTGAATCTGCTTGTTTTTAAGCCTAACAACAAGTTATAAAATCTTAAATCTATTTAAAAGCTAGACAAGCTCAACAAAGATTGAGCTGTATTGGTGAAACGTTGCTCTTTAGTACGCAGGCATATCCCTTCTTTTTAGGCGTGTTTGATCGCAGGAATGTACTAAAGCATTAGCCAATGGGTTTGGGTGATCTCGGAGTTTAGATATATATTTCAATCTGCTGTCCTCTACTTCTTTCTTTACCATAGGGATACCAAGATCTTTATGGATATTTTCATTGCGCATGTACCATGGTGAGCACGTGATTGATCTAAGCATTTTCGATTGGAACCTTTGTATTATATCAATATTAGTTGCACAGGTCGTACCCCACAGTTGAATGCCATACATCCAAATCGGCTTTATAACCGCATTGTATAAAAGCACTTTGTTGTCTAAGCTAAGTTTAGAGTTTTTATTTAAAAGCCAATTTAAATTTGCAGCTCTTATCTTCATGCACGTTATTTTACTAGATATATGTTTTCTCCACGTAAGCCTTCTATCTAGGTGAATACCAAGATAGGTAACTTCATTCGCTTGGGGCACCAAAATATTGTTCATTTTTACTGCCGGACACATTTTTGGTCTTAGAGAAAATGTAACGTGCTTGCACTTTTGTTCATTCACATTTATACGCCAGTTTGCTAGCCATTCTTCGACAGAACTTAAGTGGTTCGCCAATATTCTTGATGCTATAATGGGGCATTTGTTACGACTCACTAAAGCTGTGTCATCCGCAAAAGTTGATGTCAAAACATTATTAGCAGTTGGAAGATCAGCTGTATATATGATGTATAGAGTTGGGCCTAAAACACTGCCCTGTGGTACTCCAGCCCTTATTGAACGTTCATTAGATATAAAATCACCTACTTTTACAGCAAATTTTCTATTTTTTAAATAGGACTCCAAGGTTTTATGCAATTGGAAAGGTAAAATTTTTTTAATCTTATACAAAAGTCCTTCATGCCACACTTTATCAAACGCCTGTGCCACATCTAGAAATATAGCAGAACAGTACTCTCTATGTTCGAATGCCTTCCTAATTTCGTTAGTTATTCTATTTACTTGCTCTACAGTGCCATGTTGTGCACGAAAACCGAATTGGTGCGTTGGTATTACCCTATTTTCATGAAGGAAAGGAGACATCTTTGATAGTAACACTTTTTCAAATATTTTAGAAAGACAGGGTAGAAGACTGATTGGTCTGTATGAAGACGGCTGTGTCAGGTCTTTTCCCGGTTTATCTATCATGATTATCTGCGACTTTTTCCATGAAATAGGATAGTATCCGAAACTAAAAATTGCATTAAAGAGCAAGGAGAGCACTGTTGAAGCAATATTTGGTAACTCAATTAGCATTTTTGGAGTAATATTATCGTGGCCTGACGATTTTTTTGGATTAAGCTCTTTTATGATACTAACAATTTCAGTAGTTGAAGTCTTAATAGACCCAAGTGATTCGTTTGTGGTATTGTGGATGATTGGCAACTTAAAATTGTTCTTTGGGCAATTTGATTGAAATACCTTTTCTAGGTGATTTGCAAAACAATTTGCCTTATCTTCGTCACTTCGTGCCCAATTACCATTTGACTGTCTTATAGGCATGTTGGAATCTACCGGTGGCTTAAAAGACTTTTGGGCTTTCCAAAGAGAGTTTTGCTTGGTAGAATTTGGACACAGTTTCTTTATATAATTTTCAGTGCTGTATTCTTCCTCGCGTTTAAGCGCTTTTTTTAACTTACGTACAGCAGATTTCAGTTGAAGCTGAGTAGAAGGAGAGCGATGTATCTGCCATTCGCGTCTAGCTCGCCTTTTTTCGTTCACAAGCTTTTCTATTTCATTATTAGTCATGTTTCTAAAAACCTTAATTTTTCTTTTTGGTGTTGCCAAGACAGCTGCATTAGTTACTACATCATTAAATTCTTCTATACTGTTATCAATATCTCTTCCTGTATTTATTTTTAAATCTATGTTAATGTGGCTACTGATATATTTTCTATATTTCAACCAGTTTGTTTTATGAGTTGTTAGAGAAACTTTCGGCTCAACTATCATGGGCTGTTCGCATAACTTTATTAGTACAGGAGAATGATCAGAAGATAAGTCAGTACATGTATCTACTGTTATTAGCGATCTATCTATGTTTTTGACTACAGCAAAATCTATTAAGTCTGGTATTTTGTTTCTATCACTGGGCCAGTATGTCGGCTTACCAGGAGATATTATGTCAAGGTTATTGTGCTTATTTATAATAGTGTAGTACAGCTGCCGTCCTTTCGGATTAATAAGACGTGAGCCCCAGTACATGTGTTTTGCATTGTAATCTCCACCTGCTAGAAATCTTGGACCTAGCGTTCCAAAAAAGTCTTTAAATTCGCAATCTGTAATTTTAAAGCGAGGTGGACAATATATAGCAGTTAGATTAAGGTCAGCACCCCGATTTTTCAAAGATATTGTTGTAGCTTGTAACTGGGCTGTAGCATGCGGTTCTAAAGCGTGGTGGCTTAACCGATTTCTAACCAATACTGCTGTTCCACCGTGCGCCTTTCCATCTGGATGATTTGTAGCATGAAGTCTATATCCCGGTATAAAGAAATTGTTCTTATTTGTTAAATGAGTTTCTGATAGCAGCATAACATCTATGCTTTTTTCAGTCAGAAATTGTATTATCTCCAGTTTGTGTTGGTTTATACTATTGGCATTCCATAAACAAATATTTAGTATACTCATTTTTTAGATAATGATATAGATATACTCATTAGTTTGATGATTTGTTGAGACCATTGGAGGCAGGATAATATGTGTTGAAAACCTTACTTTTATAAAAAAATTACGGTATGTACTCAACAAATTATATATCATTAAAAGCAATCAAAATAATATTGAGTTAAAAATGCTGTAACTAAACTGACTTCAATACATTTTTAATGAAATATAATACTTTTTTGTACTCGGAAAAGGAGTTACAAAGTCCGATAAACTTCATTGAATTGGCTTAGAAAAAAATTAATGATATTGTATTCACAATATCAACCGAGCTATTTGGACGCAGATATGATCTAAAATCGATCATAAGACGATCTTTTGAAAACTTTGTCCTGGGAACACATTAAACGAATACCTTAACTACTGGCGTTATTAGTATTGCTTTCATTCTAGAAAGTCTACCAAATGCCAAACAATCGTTTTGATTCCAAATGGAACACGCCTTAATTGAAGGTTATCTAAAAGTTCGATTAGAAATGGCGCTTTGTTGAATGACGACCTTTCCTATTTTAGTCCGCTGTTGAAGGGCGTTCGAATATTTACAAAGTGGATTAGCAGTGTACTGTTATCATCATCAGTCATGTCAATACATATGTATACACTTTTTACACAGCACACTTCTGATAATAGATTAAACATGGAAAAATATTGAATTTGCGTTGAATTGAATTTCACAACTGCGCTCAGACATATGTACATATGTATGTATGTAAATGAGCATATAAAAACATGTACATATAATAAATAAATATAGGCTCTAAGAGTCAATCTCTCATTTTGAAGTCAAGCCCTCATATTTGGAAAGTTTCCGAACGTGTTTGATTCACGCTTCAATTTCATGTTTTCACTTGATGGCACACATTAAGCACGTGCATTAATACATACACATGTAGACATATGTTAATTTTGAGAACAATCGTTAAATGTGCAATTAACAAATAATGAGTCAAAATTCTGATAACCTCTTGAGGTGGAGCCGCCGCAGCTCTGACTAAGTTTTTGATTATTGAATAAATAACACAATTTTTATGTCGAATTCAAATCTGCCCACATAGTATGTATGTGAGTAGTTCAAAGCGACAATTAAATCAGTTTTTATGAGCTGTTTTCGATTCGCCATTTTGTTGCGCGTTATGCTTGATCTTTACTCTCTTCTCAATAAATTAAATAAATACATATGTGAAAACAACATTTTAAAACGCAGTTGGATTCAAAGCAGATATTATACTAATAGCTAATTGAATTGGTATATCCTCTTACGGTTCTAGCGCTCGGGGGCGATGCTACATAGTTGTTCGATTGGCTACTCTTTTTTTCTCTTGCATCTTGTATATAGAGTACATACAAAGAAAACAGGATATATACATATATTTGTGTTCAAATAATTGCCAAAACACTTCTTACTGACTGAACTTGACGGTCGGAGAAATATCAAATTTTCGCTTGCATAGCGAGAATATCTAAAAAGCTCAATGACTCATACTTCGAATTTGAATTCTTTATCAACTGATTTTGAAGAGCATCAAATAGTTGCTGTAGGATTTTTTTCACACAAATTAGCTGATAAAGGCATCAGCTAACTGCTATTTAAACAAAAATAAATAATTCATTTGAAGAAATTTAAAATTGAACACAATTGTACTTCCCTTTCATCTAAGTATTCTTCCTTCAAATTAAAATGAAATGAAAACAAGTAAGGTAGGGCTAAGTTCAGGTGTAACCGTACATTTTATATTTTATTTCATTCATTTATTTATTTCTTTTTTTATGAGAACACACAACTTACAATATTACACACAACTTACACACACTTACTATATTGAATTTCGCAGCTATGTATAAAGCGCTACAGAGCTCGTATCTGACAATACTATACATCTTTGAAAGTTCTAGACATAACCTACAAAACGACGCTATGCATGACGAATACTTATGAATTCATGGAAAACATCGAGTTAGACTGGCATGTGGCATCTCGTGAAATCGCCCAGGATTGATCACATACCACAATATCAAGAGAAAACGGTCGTGGTGGAAGGCCGGTGAATCGTCCCAAACAGTGGCCAAGCCAGGATTGACGCCCAGGAAGGTTTTGCTGTGTGTTTGGTGGGATTGGAAGGGAATCATCCACTATAAGCTGCTCCCATATGGCCAGACGCCTAATTATACCATCTACTGCGAACAACTGGACCGCTTGAAGCAGGCGATCGACCAGAATCGTCCAAAATTGGCCAACAGGAAGGGTGTTGTGTTCAACCAGGACAACGCCAGACCACACTCTTCGTTAATGACTCGTCAGAAGCTACGGGAGCTCGGATGGGAGGTTTTATCGCCTGGACATAGCGCCAAGTGATTACCACCTTCTCCTGTCCATGACGAACGCCCTTGTTGGTGTAAAGTTGAACTCAAACGAGTCTTGTGAAAAGTGGCTGTCCGAGTTCTTCGTAAGGAGGGGGGCTTCTACGAGCGGGGTATTATGAAGTTACCGTCTAGATGGAAACAGATTATCGAACGAAACGGCGCATATTTGAACTAAATCCGATCACTGTAACACTTTTTATAAAGCATTGAATAAAGAGCAAAAAAGCGGAAGAGAGGTATTTGCCAACCTAATATATAGTAAATGGGGACGGATGTCGCCACTAAGCTACATCATATCCATGATTATATGTTAAATTAATTTTGCTAATATATCTCAAAAATTAACCGATATATATGGTATAAAGTCCACCGGAAGTTTAAAAACCCGTATATTAGGGGCTAGATATTATTATATATGGGGGCTAGAGAAAGAATTGATCGAGAGTAAAACAAGTAAGGAAGGCCGATAATTTTGAAAACATTCAAACCGTATAGCTCTCAGATATTCTAAAGAAATTCAAAGGAGATGTGTTTCTTATAAAAGTGTGCCTCTGTTCCAAAAATAGGCAAAATCTGGTTTGCCATATACCCCATATACCTATTTAGAGATGTACGTATATCAGGAAAAATAGGTGAAATCGGTCCAGGAATTACCGCAGCCTCCATATATTATATGTGTAATGATTGTTGTTTTTATAGTGAAGTGAATATACGGAACGAATTGTGTGTTATTCTAATAAAACAAAATTAATTGATTAATTAATTGTAAAGTTTTTTAGAAATTTTCGAAAATATTACGCGTATTTCCCCTTCGACTTGTAATGAAATTATTCAACAAATTATTTACCCAAGTCAGTAGTATTTGTTTGACAAATCGGTTTAACATATTAATGAATTGATTGTAAATTTATTAATTATGCTTGCACAATAAAACCCACTTTATTTACTTTGCATAAATAACGGTAATTTTTATCACAATCAAAAAATATGAGCATTGTTTTCCATACTTGGGGATCCCCATGTGCCATTTTCACTAGGTTTCACCAGATGTCTAATGCCAAAGTCATTGTTTAATTGCTACAAACAAGATCGCTCTGTGTCTAATAAAAGACCTTTCAACAAGTGTAGCGCCGTCTCTGTGCATGCACAAACACATATAAACAAACACACATGAGATAAGTGTGGGTGCAAGTGAGGAGCGCTTATCAATATTTACTATAAACATTTCACAAGCGCCCACATTTCATCAACTTGTTATTCAATATAAAATTAATTGTTTGCACTCATTTAGAGCCAGATGTGCTCGTTTCTATTCACACACACAACCACGAGCACAAACAACTGTACTTTAATGCAATCAATTGTTCCGCCTCGCAACGTCATTTCACCACTGCAACGAATCAACAAACAAATGAAAGAAATCGCTGAATAAATAGCAAAGTGAAAATAAATTCAAATAAAATTCCTTTTCAATGTTTGCTCAATGACAATTTTTCCCGGGTCGGGGGTTTATCACGTTTCCGCTTAAGCGCGGAACACAAATCGAAATTAACTAAATGTTATCGCTGTGAGAAAGTGGGAGAAGAAAGAAATAGTATTTGCGCATAAATCAGTTATAAATAGCTGATTGTGCGATTTATGGCGTAATTATATTGACATTGGCCGCTTATCAGTGCATAACGGTTCAATATCAATGAATACTAAAAATAAACCCCACTCGCTTGGGATTTCGTCAAAAAATGCAAATTATTAACTAAAGATTATGATTAAAAATCTTAATTTGATGTGTATGAAGACGCTATAAAATAACAGAAAACCATCTTTATAGAGTGGTTTCGAAATATAATGATTTATTTTGAACAGAACTTTGAGTGTCAACCTTCAAAATAGAAAGCATAAACTGAAAACCCAGGTCTGAATATGTGTGGGTTAGTATTAGTTCTGTTAGATGATAAGAATTTCGGGGTACAATAATTTCAAGAAAAACCTTTATTCCTTTAAATCAGTTTAAATCAGTCATCAATTTCACGAAATACCTTGATTCATTTAAATCATTTCAATCATCAATTTTGATTTATTTTTTTCTCGTAATACTAAATATTATCATAAGCTCTAATACTAGTATCGTAATCCTAATACTAATTTAAGTAGTAAGTCTTAAATACTGGTAGTTACCTGTTTAAAAAAATTAAATCTGTAAAATTGATAAGGCCGACGAATTTTCACAATAGATAATACAGCCGGTTCAGACGAGGATACTATTGTCTCGACAACACGTAGTTTATAGGAGAAGAGGCGGTGAGAAAAGCGGAACCGCACCGAGTGACTCGTAACAGTTCGCTGTGACGGAATTCGGCATTTCTTTTCCTTTTTAGATTCGTTACATGGTTCCCATTACGACATCTTTAAATCTAAAAATTATAAGGTATTGAAAACCTATGGACCGATTTCGACGATTTTTAGAAGGGCGATGCTACTCTTTAAATGCAGTATTTTTGCAAAGTTATGTTCCGATATCTTCACCAGTGCTTACGGTATATATTGTAAAGTAAACGATTCAGATCGACTTCAAAGTTCTGGTATATAGGAAGTTGGAGTGGTTGTGAACCGATTTCCTCCATTTTTGGACTGTATAAGATAGTGCCTAAAAGAAACGACTGTAGAAAGTTTCCTTGATATAGCTTTAATAGTTTCGAGATATGTACAAAAAACTTAGTAGGAGGCGGGACCACGCCCACTTCCTCAAAAAAATTACAGCCACTCTGTGCAACATGTCGCGAGAGTATAAAAATCTCTTTCGAAAATTCGAATATTTTTTTAACATTACAAATATGCATAAGAAATGAAATGGGACATTTTTGAAACTGTATGAAATTCAGAAAATTGGTCAAATTGTTCTTAAATGGGTTTCCAACTATTAATTTAAATTCCAGCAATTGAGTGGTAAAATCTTCGAAATTAAGCAATATTAAGAAAATTTGGTTGGAAATTTTTTTTTAAAAGGTTGCCATATATTTTAACAATTTCATTACATAAAAAAATATTACAAAACTCATACCAAGTAGATATTATTTGAAGAGTCTTCGTAAATTAACAAAATTTAAAATAATCTATTGGTTATAGTGTTGCTACAAATTTCAAAGTTAAACTCTAGTAAGTAATAAAATATTACAATATGGGTATGAAATTAAAAGATGCCTTATAAATGGAACGAAATTTTAGAAATTTTTATTTTTGAGAAGTGTTTGAAAATTTCGAATACAGTAAATTGCTTAACTAAATATTAAAGTATTTGAAAAATATTTTAGTAAGATTGCCACCTGTTGTGAAAATAACGTTATTTGGGAAATTATTGAACAGAATATGCTCTATAGAATGAATTTACATAGAAATAAATTTTTAAAAAGTGTTGCCAATTGCTTTGAAAAGTAAAATCTAGTAAATTGTGAAAGCAATTCAATATGGATATCAAATGAGAGGTATTTATATGAGAAATTTTTTATTTGGGTTGCCACCTATTGTAAAAATAAAGACATTTATGAAAGCTTTAAACGAAGTATGCGCTATAGAATGGACTTATATAGTATTTATGGAACTTTTAAGAATTATTATTGATGCTTTGTGCTTTAACAAAAAATCAAATTGGTTTTATAATTAATTTAACAAATTACAGTTAATTGCTTCTACTGAATTAGAATGGTGGCGATAGCCACATCAATTTCATGATATTTTCCAACATTGTAGACATAAAGTAATTTCCTGGAATTGCATACATATGTATACTCGTACCAAAGTAGACCTAATTGTGCATTTTTGAAGCGCGTTATCAACACTAATCTAAATTTCACAACTTTAAGTAAATTAAATGACTCAGCAGAACATTTGAAGTGCTTATTGAAATGCAACACCAGTGCAAGAGTGAGTGAGTGAAAGCATATGTACATGCAAGCTTAGTGACGTCGTTGTGAAAAACAGTGACGCATTAGGCGCCCGTGATTTATTGGCAAACTGAATTCAACTAATACTTGCATTTATTTAGTGAGTTTTTCTATTTATGCTTCGAAGAAAGTACCGCCGGCAATGAGTCACGCCAGCACTCAGCTGAGTCACAAAGGTGCTTATGGCTAACTACTATGCCTGTGTGTGCGTGTGTGATTAAAATTACACGCAAATAATCCGGCGAGAACTTGTTTCATTCAGCCCATTTGTTGTATGCAAAATTGATAAACCCGTATTTATGGTATTTTTAGATGAAAATATTTAAATTAAAATACAGTTCAAGTTTGCCTTTTTTATTTATTTACTTGACATCATGGCACGCTTCGCTTGTGGTCCCCACAGTGTGCGGTTGGTAGTGACGGTCCAGTGTTTATTATCACATTTTATTATTGTTATTGGTGCGACGATAAGCGCGCACTATATACAGCATACATATTTATGATTTGTATATACATACATATGTACATATGTGTGTATGTAAATATTTACAAGCGTTGATATGAATATTCATCCATTGTTTTCTACTCGCCATCACACGTCGCGGCATGCGCTGCTCGTCTGCGCTGGCCAGCCAAGAATCACACTTGAATCACTTGCTCAGCGAGTGATTTCCGCCGATAGGCGTAGTGACATCACTCCAAAGTTCAAACCCCTACTGCGACTTCTTATTGTTTATTTGGCGTACGTTTATGCTTGGCTTCGTCGGTGTTTTTGCGAGTTGTTTACTTAACCGCATGCGCCCCTTCATCGCAGCTTGACAAGCCTCTGCGTAGTATTTTTTCGGAAATCGAGTTAGCTTTTGCATTTTGTTTACCACTTTGTGTCTAGCGTGATTTTTTGAAGCCATTTGGGTGTGCGCAGGTGTTTGCTTTGCTAATTTAATATACTTAGGAATATGTCTACATACATATGTACATATTTTCGATAATTAATAACAATCAATGTTATTCACATTTCTTATATCCCCACTCGATGCTCAACAGGTTCCCGCAATCTGTTCATATACAAATATTATATTCATACATACATATGTATATGTGTAATTCCATTCTACATTTAAGAGTAAAAAAAAAATAATTTTTATTATTTTTGTTGTTTTTATTATAGCGGCTAAAAAAACACCAAAAATAATTTTGAGAAATGCTGCCGACTTCAAAAAACTTGTGGTTGAACGGTATTATTTTTCTCGTATTCCATAACTCACTAATGTTTTGACCACCAAACTTAATCACAAGAATCTATAAATAGATCAAAAATATTCGCACATTTATTCCAGAAGTCTCCTCAAAGAAGCATCCAACCAATTGTTATAAAGTTTATGAGACTGCTGACAAGTTCTGCCTACATTTTCATGATGGCGCTATAATTTAATGTGTATAATTCGAAAAAACCCAATAGGAAACGTTTAAAGTAGTGAAATCAAAAGTTCTGGGTAATAAATTCATACTTTGGTGCGTCATTGCGTATACGTAATTTATGTTTAATTACACTATTCGAAAAAAAATATTTTTTCTGGGTATTGGACTAGACATTTCATCCGAGAGAATGATTCATAAATAAAAAAACGTATATTTTCCGTTTTTCGAACTTAGCTTCCAAAATAGAAATATACGCTTTCGAATTTCGAAAAAAGGCTTTTTATTCTCTCGCAACAAAGTTGCTAAGAAAGTATAATAGTTTTGTTCACATAACGGTTGTTAGTAAGCCCTTAAACTAAACGAGTTATATAGGGATATATATATCTCAAAATTATCAAGATGACGAGACGAGTTGAAATTGGAAATGGAAAATGGGCGTGGCATCACCCACTTATGAGTCAAAAATCATATCTCAGGAACTACTCGACCGATTTGAATGAAATTCGGTATATAATATTTTTTTGACACCCTGATAACATGGGCGAAATTGGTTCACAAGCACGCCTACTTCCCATAAAACTCGATTTTGAATTCTTCGGATTCGTTCACTTTATAATATGTGCATTAGGAACCAATGGCGATCGCGGTATAAAACTTTACACAAATACTGTATATATTCGTGGCATCAATTGTGAAAAAATTGTCGAAATCAGACTATAACTTTTTAATGCCCCGGGTATCGAACATGTGCCTGATGGTAATTTTTCACCAAAAATATCGGTAAATCTCTCAGATATTTTATTTTAATTCAGAGGGAATCTTTTTCTTCTAATAGTGTGTATCTGTACCAAAAATGGTTAAAATCGGGTTATAACTTCACTTAGTTCCCATATACCAAATTAAAGGTTTTTCAAAATACGATGGGCTTAATACCTTATAAATTGGTTAATATGTGAAATATCTTAGCCAAATTAAGTGACCATATAATCTTGCATATAATGGAAATCTTGAAAAATTAATAAAATCGGTTCAGGAATTATCTCAGCCTTCATATACTATACATGATGATTTTCGTTATTATAATGGACTTTATACCGAATAAATGGCTCAAATTTTGTGTTATCTTATTAAAACTATATCACCCGAACTATGACTCACCCGAAAGTATGAAATGAGTATTGAAATGTTCGGTTGCACCCGAACTTAGCCTTTCCTTACATGTTTTATTATTTATTTATTAATTCAATAATAACTTTAATCGACAATAATTTTTAATCGTCAGAGTATGCGAAAGCGACCAAAAATAGGTTAAGTTAGCTTAGGTCAAGGGATAGATCTCCAGAACTGCAGAAAATTTCACTTGGACAGCTTCGAATGCCCTTTGTGGCACCCAAATACTGTCAACAGATCGTCAAGACTCACATAATTCGACAACACTTTTCCCATTTTATTCCAATATTCTTCTCTTACTCAGCATGAAATCTAACCCACATTTCGAATGATAATATTTTCTACCGGGTATACCAAGCATATAAAATATAACCGCTTATATATAGCTGCTTGAGGTTGAACTTTTAATCAGTAAACAAAAATAAATTAATTGTTTTAGACAAATATTCGCGAATTAACCAAATAAAATGCGACCAAAAGTTTAAAAATAAACGCCAAACGCCCTAAAAATATTTGAAACAAGCGTGAAATTAGTACGTATTCACGTATGCCCGAATGTTTATCTAAAACTGCCCATACATACACACAAGTACGGCTGTGCATGTCACATCTGTTTGGCATAAGTAGGTGATTGCTCACTCGCCGAAGGCGTGCACACAGCTGTCGCAGCGCGCCCAAGAACACAGATTGTCGCAGCAAATAATAAAATTCAGCTAAAACCAACCAACCAAAAATACAATACAAACATACATAAATGACGCAGCACCGCAACGTAAATAGAAATATCAATAAAACCGTCGAATGTGAAGTGGCCGATACGGAATAAATGGCGCAATGTGCCAATGAATTGCGGCAGCAAAGCAAAAAACAGCAGCAAAATGTACTGCAAAAAATACAAAAAACGAAAAATTCCCAAATCATTTACTCAAAAAAACTGAAAAAGTTCACTTTCGTTCGCCGGCAGCGGCAGCAGTAGCGGTGGCGGTGGTGGCGGCAAGGTCGTTCACCAATTTGCGGTCATAAAACGACACTGATAAAAGCATTTTTTGCACAAAATTACCCAAATTCACCACATACGTGTGTTTTTAGTTGTGTTTGTTTGTGTAGTATAATATGGCAACCAATCAGTCGCCAGCTTACCTACTGACTCACTATTGCACTTGCTCGAACACTTGTTGCTGCACTGACTCACCCACCACGTTCGCTCATTCATTCATCAGCGATCGCACTGATCTCCTCTATAACGAAGGCTGGTGTATATTTGTAAATAATATGTATGATATATACAGCTGTTGTAGTGCTCATGATGCCACCAGAAAGGCTATTGAACGCATAATGACACTGAATGTGGTATCACCAAGCACCTCAAACTCGCATAAAAAAACTCACGCCAACAACTACAAACACTGATGATCGAGTCAATAAAACAAATGACAGCGCCATTGACAGCATCCGCATCATCAACCAAAACTGTCAAGGTAAAGTAGTTAATTAAAGAGCGGCCAATAGCCCAAGCTGTCACTATGGAGGTGTGTGTGGGTATTGAATACTTGAGAATCAAGTTATCCTTTCTAAATAATCTGTCTACAGTTCCCATACTTCAATGAACAAAAATGTTTTCGACCTATTCGCACACATACAGTTCGTAGAAAGTACAAAATTGAAGGAAATATTTGTGAGGCTAAATAGATTCAAGCCAAATTACAGATAGCAAAGAATATGGTACACACTAAGGTATCCTATATATCAAATTGCTTATTTTAGCATTTTTTCTTAAGTTATATTAGTTAATGCACAAGAAGAAATGAGAAATAAGGCGCTAAAAACTCTCTTCGACATGAGCCAATAATACTTTCTCTAAGAAATCTTCAGAATTTCTTGTAAGAAAGTATATTTGATTTCACATAATGGAATTATCTTCTAAGCTACAATGCACTGTAATCAATAAACGCTCAGTTCAGTAAATCGTGTTTTTGTTACCCGAGAAGTTAAAAAAGAAGACATTGTTTTTTTCTATTCCAGAATTTGTTGTGTTAATCTAAAAATGGCTAGGAATCCATTCGAGTTAACAGATCGGTGAAAACAGCATATCTAATTTAATTAATTTTTAAGAAACTATTTTTTGCCTTTCATATTGCTGCCTACTCGATTAACGATCAGAGTTTTAATCGAGCAAATGCAATTTGATCAATTAATCGGCCTGTGCGAAAAGGCTATAAGACTACTGAATCAATTAACTGGCTGAGCTTTTAAAAAGGTAAACTAGTATTACACCGATGACTAATGTTTACGTTCTGAGGTATTAAATAATCTAACTATGATGACGGCAAAAGATCTACAAAATCTCTTCGTATTCTAATAATTTATGGTCCTAACGAACTATCGAATACCATACTGATAGGGTGGCACTATCCATAGTATTTAGATTCGCCCCTCATCCATAATTGTTGGATTTTATGTAGCATAGCTAATGAACAAGTTTGTTCTATAAAATTATTGATTAAGAATTATTTCAATATATGAAAAAAACAATGCTTCGAAATATGTTTATCGAAAATTATTTCCCGGCAAACCCAACTGTGTTTCTGGAATAAATAAAGTAGTATTAATGCATTAAACTATGAATTTATCCGGATCTGTTTATTTTTAATTAAGTATATAGAGGTAATTTGTTTAGTACAATACTTAGATAATATTGCGCAATAAATTCACTTCTATCTTTGAGCTCTAATAAATTATAGCTGTCTCAGTTTCACTGTAATTAAGATTTGTACTTAATTATTTTTTTTATTGTGTGAGCTTAAAATACAATTCTATGGAAAATTTTGTTTTGGCCTTCGTACAGACAGTTGGTCAAAATGAAAAACAAGTGTCTCCTCACGTTTGTGGACTTTAGAATTTGAGAATCTCATTTGAGAATAAAATAAACATTGTACAGATTCATAAGTTGCGTTTCGCATAGCATGAAAACATAAACATAAAGAAATTAGAAATAAAAAATAATTATATAATATATATGCGAATATTGAAAATATCACTAAAATTATATGTTGTTGAACTTTGAAACATAATTTTTAATTATTTGTTTAAGAATTTTTGTTTGACAACATATCGCTCATTTACATGAATAGTGTCATAACTCAAATAAATCGATTTTTCAGGAGAGCGATTCAAAGTTTTCAATTGTCTCTTATTTAGCAAATATAGAAAAATGCAATCAGTTTATTGACAAACTGAATTATGTCTTCATTTGTGAAAAATATAAATCAATTTCGCCGTCATAAGTCAAATGTGTCAAAAGTCAAAAAGCAATATGAAAAAATTTTATTAATTTTTCACCAATATCTTTCTAATACAAAATGTGTCGTTCTTTCTGAAAAGAAAATCAAATTCACCTTTTCACAATATGTGTTGGAACACAAAATATGTCGTTATTTCGTAAAAAAAATTATAACTAATTCTGGCACAAAAATCGTGTTTTTTGAGTTGTGACACTTTTCATGTAAATTAGCGATATGTACATAAGTATTTTGTTTATATGCTTAGAATAAATCTTCATTTTGAACATTTATTATGATGACACATTTATAGGAATATATGATTAAGTGTTTCTAATATTAGCCTGATGGCTTAACAATGAAAAGTAGCGAATCGAACACGCAACTGGTATAATAGGTATAAAGTAACATAAACAGATGTAAATACAAAAGCAAACTCTCTTGTATTGATTTCAATTAAATAACTTTGTTGTTGCTTTCATTTCCCTCTATTTCCAAATCTTCGTATTTTTTAAATATTTAATTTTTTAATGACATATGTATAATTCTTAATGCATACTCACAAATATTATATGTAAACAAACTTGCGATCGTGGAAAATTTGAGTCCATTAAGCATACATACATACTTACATAGCTACTCATTTATTTCTGTTCTAGTGAGCTCTATAATGCTGAAGTACTTACTACGTCAAGGTTACATGACCGAGGCACTTAAAACATACATATGTATGTATGTTTGTTTATTTATAATTTATATATTTTTTGAGACCATACAGACATTCATACAAATTTAAGAATTTCTAAGTGTATTTATGTTTGGTGTATTAAATGTATGTATGTGTATGTAGACAGATAAATATATTTGTGTGAATGTGTTTATTAAGATTGGGTGCTCACAGTATTCTAATATATTTATATTGTAAACATATGTAGTAGCGACTTTATATATTTAAATTATCTCAAGCAAGTACGTATTAGTATAAATTTTGTAGCAAAATAAGTCCATTATTTTGTCTGAGAAGGAGGGTCGATGTCATTAACCTGCTGCAACGATGCGCAAATAAACCAGTCTCATTAACCTACCGGCATGCAAACCAGTTCTGCAATGAGAAGCCTACAAATTAAGCGCTCATTTATGCGTAAATATGTATATACATTTATATGAACATATATTACATGCCACTGAGTCAAAAGTTCATTAAAATACATTGTATACAGTTACGAGTTAATAAATAAACAAATTGATTTAGTGCATTTTTTATCTCCTATGACATATGTATGTACATATATACTGACACATGAGAACTTTTTATATATATTTACATACATAATCACATTCTACCATTCAAATTATGAACCTTACTCTCATATAGACACTCGTATTCTAGTACGCATATTAAACTAGAATATTTAGTGACACACCTCTCAGCATGTACACACATACTACTGTATATAACTGCTCTTATACATACAAATATGTATGTATGTAAATTAGATTATTCTCGCTTGCTACAGTTCGCCTTTCTGCTGGGTTAGCATGCATGCAGAGCCACACGTCTTCCACTGCAGACACACTGTGCTCAACAGTTGGCCAGCTGTTTGAGTGTGACGTGACTAGATCCACGTCGCCAGAGTTGTAGTATGTTTTAAATTGGAGTATTTATATTTTTAGCGGCTTTGTAGTATTTTCATAAATTGTGCGCTTGGGGTAATGCGTTTGGTCACACTTTGCTTGCGCGATAGAACACAAATTAATAAAACATTTGAAAAATTTCATATACAAGCAGACTACACAATTTTGTCCTCAATAAAAGCTGCTAAAAATATATTAGGTTGTTTCGAATTCGTCAGCCTTCTGTTTGCTATGCTAGAACTCTGATCTCTTATCAAAGAATTTTTATACGAAGTTAACAACCTGAATATATAATCTAACGGTTTTAACTTTATCAATCTATTGTGTTTATACCAGTTGTTTGTTCGATTCGCCGCTTTTCACGATTTCGCAATTCGCAGATCTCCATCAGACCGGTTACCTCTGTTATACGTTGATCAGCCATGTTTCTACAGTGTTGGCGAAATGGATGATGAAATAGTCATTATAACGTTGCAATGTTTTAGTCATCTCTTCTTATAATATATATTTTTAATTTTTTTTATGAAGCAGTCGCATAGCTTGCTTCACGACTTCTCACTTGGCTCTAATAGTGAAATACAAAAACAAAGTGTAGTCCTCATCATTTCGACTATTAATTGACACAAAATCATTTACTATTTATCTATTTTACAGATATCATATGAGAGAATAATTTTGTGGGGTCGAATTTTTCGAGGGACAATATGTATATACACGCCTGTCCGATTCATAATCTCTTAAACCAACTTACAATGGGTTTACTTTGTTTCCAGCTGTCTTAATACAGGGTTGAAAATTCTTCACATTTTTCTTTATTTATTGACTATATGTGTGTATTATATTTAAACAAGTCATTTGCTTAATCCGTCTCTGAAATGTAGACTACTCTCTTGACTTAGACCCTAGGTGAGTGGAATTTCTATAACTTGAAGTTCTCCATAACTCGAACTCTCGAAGGGACAATAGAACGCAACTTTCATACATATTTCCCTCCATAAATTTAACTTTTCGACCAGGGCATAATACGAAATTTAAAATTTTACTGTCGAGGCAGAATTTTAAATGAGTCCGTCTATTTGGTACGGAAGCGAACAAAAAATATAATATTACACATATGGATTGCATAAATCATCTAACACAAGGCATGGGATACCGACGTCAAAAGCCAATCAATAGCAAAATACAACAAACAAAATTACAGAAAACATCTTTTATCGTATGTCCATAAAAATTTTTGTGAAGTATATTTTACAGCTTTTTGAAAATGTTTATCTTTTAATGAAAATTCTATAACTCGAACTCTCTCAAACTCGAAGTTTTGGTGATTCGAGTTAGAGAAGTTCCACTGTACAACAATTCCGGAGATCAAACCATATCCTTTGAGACTTAAGAATCTTACCACCTGTGTATATCTATTGAGCATATTGATCTTCGATTCGACAAATGATTTAAGTAACTTCCGAAAATCGGGCGAAGAATCATTTTTAGTTAAGGGATACTCGTACTGTTTGTAGTTTGATAGTGTTTTTTGCGTCCGTCAGTAGTATAACGTTTTTCCATATGAAAGACTCCTTTCAAACTCACGACCTTACTAACATTTCTTAGACACTGACGTTTAGACTACAACGTTCGTTATCTTATGGATATACGACTCAACTATTAATACCAGCCTTTTTCTTCCCTCTATCTGTATATCTTGGTATATGGTTGCCACATATTCAACGAAACCACTTTCCTTGTATTGGCTCTAATAGTGAAATACAAAAACAAAGTGTAGTCCTCATCATTTCGACTATTAATTGACACAAAATCATTTACTATTTATCTATTTTACAGATATCATATGAGAGAATAATTTTGTGGGGTCGAATTTTTCGAGGGACAATATGTATATACACGCCTGTCCGATTCATAATCTCTTAAACCAACTTACAATGGGTTTACTTTGTTTCCAGCTGTCTTAATACAGGGTTGAAAATTCTTCACATTTTTCTTTATTTATTGACTATATGTGTGTATTATATTTAAACAAGTCATTTGCTTAATCCGTCTCTGAAATGTAGACTACTCTCTTGACTTAGACCCTAGGTGAGTGGAATTTCTATAACTTGAAGTTCTCCATAACTCGAACTCTCGAAGGGACAATAGAACGCAACTTTCATACATATTTCCCTCCATAAATTTAACTTTTCGACCAGGGCATAATACGAAATTTAAAATTTTACTGTCGAGGCAGAATTTTAAATGAGTCCGTCTATTTGGTACGGAAGCGAACAAAAAATATAATATTACACATATGGATTGCATAAATCATCTAACACAAGGCATGGGATACCGACGTCAAAAGCCAATCAATAGCAAAATACAACAAACAAAATTACAGAAAACATCTTTTATCGTATGTCCATAAAAATTTTTGTGAAGTATATTTTACAGCTTTTTGAAAATGTTTATCTTTTAATGAAAATTCTATAACTCGAACTCTCTCAAACTCGAAGTTTTGGTGATTCGAGTTAGAGAAGTTCCACTGTACAACAATTCCGGAGATCAAACCATATCCTTTGAGACTTAAGAATCTTACCACCTGTGTATATCTATTGAGCATATTGATCTTCGATTCGACAAATGATTTAAGTAACTTCCGAAAATCGGGCGAAGAATCATTTTTAGTTAAGGGATACTCGTACTGTTTGTAGTTTGATAGTGTTTTTTGCGTCCGTCAGTAGTATAACGTTTTTCCATATGAAAGACTCCTTTCAAACTCACGACCTTACTAACATTTCTTAGACACTGACGTTTAGACTACAACGTTCGTTATCTTATGGATATACGACTCAACTATTAATACCAGCCTTTTTCTTCCCTCTATCTGTATATCTTGGTATATGGTTGCCACATATTCAACGAAACCACTTTCCTTGTATTAGCAACATATTTATATTTCCTTTGAAACATACTGACTGTTCCTGTGCCAAAATATGAAATCGCAACAAATACTTAGCACACAATAGAATTGCTGTCGACTAAATATATAAATAAATACCAACACATTGAGGTATACCGCTTAGTCGGTAAGCATTTTTTAGATATTTCAAGCACAAAAGGCCTAGCAGTTATAGGCAGATGAATTTGCCAAAGTTATGCGGCAGCAATTTGGCCGCTGTCTCGCTGAGTTTTGTTATGCTTGGCATTGCTGTTGGCGTAAAAGTTAGAGGTTTCACATTGTTAGTCGTTTATAAATAGCCTTTTTCAACATCAAATCAAGTGTGCGTCGGCCAAAAAGATTTTCAATATGATATCTCAAAAACGCACAGAGAGACAGCAAACAATTCACAGATATTTGAACAATAGGCGTCCGAGAATATCGAGGCCTTTGGCACAGCGGAAAGTTTGTTGCTGCTAGTGCCAAGGGTTCCGCGTTTGAATCCTGGCGCGAGGAAAACGGTAAATTCTCAAATGTAATTACGTAATTTTACATGCTTTTTTCATATGTGCAAAAAATGTAATGCGTTAATATGTGGAAGTAATCACTTTTAATCCCGTTACATATGCAAGTAATGGTTTACATATGATCCTGTAATCCTTTTGAAAAAGTAATGCTTTTATAGTAATCCTTTTACTTATTAAAGTAATGCTTCTACATATGAAGGTAATCTTTTTACATTGAATGTAATTATTTTGTACTTTCATAAATATTTGTTCTCTGTAATTGGTGGTCATTTTGTAATCACCAGAAATTATTCATATGGCTCATAACATCACGTGCAATTGCTAGAGCGTCGTTGGGTTCATGTGACTCGAAACAACCCACTTTTTGGACGCTTATCTCACTCTACGTCACAACCGCCTGCCGATCACACAATCTTCTCGTGCACAGCTGGAACGTGCGGCTGGCAACGCAAGCGACTCACAAAGGTTTCGCGCTAATTATTGACCGCCATCTATATGAATTCATATATTTAATAGAAGAGTACACTTGTGGATGTGTCGGTATGCATAGGCGACAAAACGGTTTATCATGCGGCGTCCTCACTCCGCCGACACAGTCTGGCGCAGACACAATGACTCGTCCGGTCGGGTATTATGTTACTTCTTGGTCATTTACCTTGACAGTATTCTAGACTAGTTGACCTTATCAATGGTGTGTGTGGCGGCCGCTTGTTTATGCGAATTTCGATAAACAATCGCGACTCGAATTTCAGTAAATGCGCGTGTCAAGAGAGGAAGAACACAGTCAAACAGCAAAGATAATAGCTGAAAATTGCGCGTTTCAATAAATATACTCAGTTTGCATGGCAGTAGAGCGGTAATTGAGAAGCACAGTGTGACACGCCCGAGTAAAGAGTAGTGAAAACTGTGATGAAGATATTAAAGGTTGAATCTGGAGACAGCGAATGTCAATATATTGGGCAAATTACATCACTGTTGATCATAAATTTTCGTTTACAATCTAAACCTTGAGAAAACTAAATACAGAATCCTCTCCAATCCCGAATTTCGAAATAAAAATATACAATATACAAGTATAGCATTTCTGAAGGCGATTTCTCCGAAGGTTAATAAAATTACAACAATTCATATAACTCATTCCTTTCATTTAAAATCAATGTGGAAATCACCGATCCTCGCGAAATCATAGTTTAAATGTTTATGTCGCCAATATATTCAATAAATCTTAGAATTATAGGTAACGGATGCTTTTTTAAACGAGTGGTTTTTAATGAACCAATACCTCTTTCGGAGTTGGTCTTTCTGGTGGCTGTTTCTTGATTTATACTCAGTTTGGTTTGCCAATTCATAACTGGCCCACAACAGCCGGCCACTACGCCTCCGGAATTGACACGGATTTTTTCCGGTCAAGGGCTGAGTTTTCGACGATCTAACCATGATTTATCGATCCAATCCAATATTGTTATAGTATTGTTCAACATAGAGAAGAGTTCTTTGAATTGTTGTTGGTTAAGAAAGCGAATAGACCTAGTGAAATATAAAGTAATTCCACAAACTCAGCGCATTTATTTGTATCATTCCAGTTTTGAAGGATTACGGCGATCCTGGAACTATATTCGACTAAAATTATTGAAACGTTTTAAGGAAAGAAATAAGAAAGAATCTGACTAGCAAAAAACTCATCAAATATTTCTCTATTCCGATCGAAGGATTTTATTGAGCAAGCCTCCTTAAAAGTTTACTTTTCATCAATTCCTAGCGATCCATAAATATTTGAAATTATGACCGAAAATATTACAATTATTTTTCAATTTTAAAGGTGTTCAGTGTTTTCACTGCACAACCCACTGTGCGGAGTAGCCCATACCTCGTTATATCCTCCACCAGAATTTTTAATTCTTTTTATTTCCTCACAGCCAAAAACTTCTCAACAAAATTAAAAATATTGATATGCTTTGTTGTTTTCCTTATTGAGTTTGCAATATTTTTTGCACTTGACAGGCGACTGACATGCTAGGAACATGACATGAGCGCTGGCAGCGCGTTTGTTACCCGCCCAACAGCCCACACCCTACGCAGCGCAAAGCAAGTGCTGATTCGTGCAAAACTTCATAAAACAGTTTGTTTTCAATAAAATAAACTGTCGTTCGTCTGCCTTTTTCGCGCTGCTCACTGCTTGAGCGCGGTGAATGGCCCGGCACAAGGAAACCACTTCCGCACTTGCTAAGCGAGTGAGTTGCGTCGCTTCAGCGGGTACTCGTTCTTCACATTCACTTTTTGCACTTCATATTGTTATTGTGGTTGTTCCGCAGACATACTAACTATGCTGGTGTATACTTAAGCTGCGGCTCATTAACGTACAGCGCATATGGAATCCGACGCCGTCGCGACTGGGTCGCAGGGGGTCTTCTTCATTATTAATTTTTTTCATTTATTTATAAACGTTTTATTTACTTGAGTTATGTATCCACATGAAGTTCATTTATATTTATGCTTTTCGTCTGTCAGCCGAACTCATTTCAAGATCATTTACGAATTCAGGTCATGGCCACGCACGCGCCCATACATAACACTTCCCAGCGGATGTAGGAAGAAGAAGCAGAAGCGCAGTGCTTTAGCTTGCTGTGCTCACATTCACTTTGCATGGCTTTTGAAGTTTCATGCGAGTTGGCCGTGTGCTGTGCTGCAACATACTATACTCTGGGGTTCAATGCCGCTCAGCGCTTAATTTACATGCGTACTGCATACAGCGGCAGCAACAACAACAAGAACAAGGTGTTGTAGAATAAAAGGGACAGAAATCAGCAATTTTGTATGGCCAAACAAGGCGTTTATGATCCTACACGCACTCAACAACAACAACAACAGCAATATACATTAAATATATATGTATTTCTCTTTGTTTGGTTGTGTTTGTGCGCACGTATGTGTGTGTGAGGAAGGTGTTTTGCGCGCTGGCGTATTGACCTTTACAGTACGTTCAACTGTAAAAAGGAGAGCATGTTTGTGCCGAACAGTTTATTGAACTGAAGAGGTCAATGGAAAACGGCATTGTGACAGTAAACCGAAAATGTTTTTAAAATGTCTTTCACTTGCATTTAAAAGCTTTTAGTCTTCTTCTGAACGGTATACTTGTACTCGTATGTACCTATATTTTAATGTGGAAAAATATATAAATGAATGGACATGAAAATACACCTTCTCATTAATCTCTTCATTGTCACTTGGTACCTTCCAGCGAGCAACAAAAGTTATTAAAGCCCGATTCGGACAAAAATAATTAAGCTGGACACTAATTATGAAATGATACTTTTGCAAATTGAATAAAAAGGGTGTGTCAGATGGGGGTGTAGTGCAGATCGCCTACGGGTGGTACACTCCGTGTAACGCCAAATGACCTGCGGCCTTTACGGTTTCACCAACCCATTGATTTAAAACCTAGTTTGAATTGGTTGAACCCTGGTCTGGTGGGTGCTGAATGCGGTGTTCTTTCACCTGAGTATGATGTTGTGACACATATCAGAAATGGCTGGCGTATTAATGTCGCAACCGCCTCCGTCCCGTTTAAACCATGGCAGGCATAGGAGTACTAAACGAAAGCAAAAACGACAAAAGGACAGTGGAAGGTGAAAGAAAGTCGAAACTGGATTCGTTCCGGTCTCGGGCGGGATCTTAACACCTACCAAGAAAGGCAACAGTACCAGCGTGGCCTCTGTCTCCGGGATATCCACGTAAGGATAGACGGGGGTGTCTGGGGAAGTCTGCCGGCAAGTGACCACGAAAGGTCTGATATGACTGGAGAAATCGCCAGCATTAGCAGAGTAACCCTTCCTAGATTCATTTGAGTTTCCACCAGAAAAGAGACGAAGAGAAACCGAAACACCCCGTCTAAGAAATTAAAGTCGGACCGTCGTCTGGCAACCAAAATTGTGGAGCGATACGACGGTAAGCAGGATTGGATTTCTTTATCTTACGAAGGTACTCATGACCCTGAATATTGTTAGTAGTTGGCGTATACACCGTTTATTCGGTTATAGCCGAGTCGTCATAAGAAGTGGTTTCTCATCCGAGGCTTAGATCAATTTTTCATTGGTACTTCGTTTTTATCCATCCCATCCTCCTGAAAATTGCTTATGTTAAAACAAAATCCTTCCCTTAAATTCAGTAGGAATGTGAACTTACCAGATCAATAATTTCATTAAAACCCGCAATTTCACAACAATTGCTGCATCATAATGCACCATATTAACTTTTTTAGAACCTTTAAAATACTTTACCTGTGTAAATTTTAATCGCAAAATGCACACTTGGCAGCGTCACAAAGCGAAAAGCTCTAAATTTATATTTAAACAAGTACTTGAGATAAGAAAAACTGACGTCTTTCGATAACACAATCTGGTAGAGAATTAGTAAAACAAACCTAAATACCCACAACGTCAATTATTAGGGTGTATTTGTGGAGCAATTACGTTTGCAATTTCAATTATTATAGATATCTGCACAGACATATCTACACAGCTACATCTGTACAACTGTATTGCTAAATTGTGTTTATCAGCGAAATTTATTTAAACTGTTTATTTATCTACGTGAAATTGATAAACTAAATAAACACTGTTAAATAGCGGTGAATGAGTTGGCGAATATTCACTTTTGCACTACTTTTTTTGCCGCTGTCTGGAAGTTTTTTGAGATAATTTTTATATCCGAATTGAACCAGTTATGAGTTTTATATAGATAATAGTTATTTGAGAGCGATATTGTAGATAATTTCAGATTTTCAAGTTTAAATATATATTTTATTTTATTTGGTTATATTTTTTATATATAAAGTCACATAAATTCAGATTACTAGAACTTTTGTGAAATACAAATAACATTAAATTTTATTATTTAAATTGCTTAGATATGCAAAAATTGATTGTGAAACAATTATTTGCTGAAAAAATATATGTATATCAATAAACTACAATAGCATTAAAAATTCCTAAAAATATATTTTTATACAATTTATATAAACACAATAAATCCTCTACCGCCATGGGGTCTAAAGGTCTCTTCAATATTATCTGTATTAAGTGGCAGCAGCATGCAGCTGCAGCGTTCGTGCTAAATTGATTAGCTCTAAAAATAAATTCTCACAAACGCCCATACACTCACTTCATACAAATATTTATGTACATATGTATACATATTGAAATTTATCGTTTTGGGATCATTGCAGAATTCGCTGCCATTTTGTGGCCAATCGAGCGGTTGCTCATACGCCCAGACAGCCGTCGAAGAGATTATTCCAACACAATCCCCACACTCAAATACAAGATATATATATGTATATGTATGCACATCTATATAAAGTAATATATATTTTGCCATTGCTGATTTTGCTTGCATTAGCACCCACCTATCCACCAGGCGCTCGAATGCACTTTGCACTTTATAATTTTCTGTTACTAAATTTAGCCACAAAGCGCGGCAGTTATGTGCCCACTGCAACACACACCCAATTGCCATCATACATACATACATAAATACATATACATTCTTGGTTGCTTTTAATCTTTTTTTCTTCTAAGAGTGTTTATTATAAAATAAGAAGTCAAGTAATAAAATATATATATATATTTCTGTCTGTGAAGCTTTAATAACACTATACAACTTTTTGTTGGGTATTGGACCAAACTATTCCGGGAGATTGTGTCATAAGTAAACAATTACATTCTCCGTTTTTCGAAGTTAGCCTCCAATATAGAAATATTTGCCGAAGTCCGAAAATATGCTTTTTGTAAATCAAAAATATCAATACTATAGATATTAACTACCTTTCCCTGTTATTTCAGTGGTGTATAACAATTTTCGATTAAACTTATGTGATAGATGCACGAATGAATGCTCGAAGAAAATAAAATCTTTACATTTAAAAAAAACTGGTTCAATTTTTGAAAACATCGAAAAAAAGACTTGGACTTTTTACTTATGACTCAATCTAACGGACAAAAATAGTTTGATCGAATATCGAAAATATTCTTTCTGGAAATTCTTATATAGTAGGTATTTATATTGAACAATCACTAACGATTTAATATTATATCAAAAACTCAGAAATGCGTGAGCTCCCCACAAAAACTCTCCCGGCTTTGTTTGAGCATCGATCAAATAATATGTGATATTGTAGTAACAAAGGTCCTATATTTATACCCTGAACAGGGTATATTAAGTTTGTCACGAAATTTGTAACACCCAGAAGGAAGCGTCGTAGGCCCTATAAAGTATATATATAAATGATCAGTATGTTGAACTGAGTCGATTTAGCCAGACTGTCTGTCTGTCTGTCCGTCCGTCCGTCCGTCTGTCTGTATATATACGAACTAGTCCTTCAGTTTTTAAGATATCGTTTTGAAATTTGCAGATTTTATTTTCTCTTCAAGAAGCTGCTCATTTGCCGATATCGGACCACTATATCATATAGCTGACATACAAACTGAACAATCGGAATCAAGGGCTTGTATGGAAAACTTCCGCATTTTACTACATATCTTCACGAAATTCGGTGTGAGTTATTGCTCATAGAAATAATTTAATCTCCGAAAAAATTTTTCAGATCGGTCACTATAGCATATAGCTGCCATACAAACTGAACGATCGTACCGAATTTAAACGGACAATGGTGATCTAACCCTGTTTGGATCGGTAAATTATGAATCAACAGTCCCTGGACGAATTAAAATCGGCATCCGTTCCTGTTACATTGACTTTATTGGTTCTGTTACATTTTTTATCGTGACTGAAAATATTGTCTTATAAATAATCAGAACTAATGTCGGGGACAGTCTTTGCCGAATAAAAGACCAGGCCAGTTCCAGTTCAATAGACCCACTTATTGTGGAGTAAACTCACTACATGGAATTCTAATGTAGAGTATTTATACATTTACATGTATGCATTAGAGTGGTCCTTAAAAATTCAAATTAATTATTTTGCTTTAGTCTAATACGTTCTAACCGTAAAATAGTTCATGGCTACAAATAGTTTATGGAAATTTCAGTAACGAGGGATGGTTAATGTGTCTCTCACAAAGAACAGATTTCTAAAAGGAAAGAAACATGTTTTATGCTATATTCGAATTCACAACTGACTTCTTTAATTGTAGTAAAAAGGTTTTGAAGGTGAAATTATAGTATTTCATTTTATATTATAAATTACACTGTGATAGCTTTTTTCAAAAAAAAAAAAAAAGACAAGACCAAATTCGACGGTTTCCCCCTATTTCGGGTCCTACGAATCGAACTGCATCATTACTTTTTTGAGTTACAATCATGGTTTCATACAAAAATGTTTGTTGAAGTTTTTCATCAAAGTGACCCATTGTAAGAGAAAGGCACATTTTTCTTCGGTCTCTAACTTTCTAATGTTGACTTTTTTGGTAAACTTTCTTTGGCAAAGCTTCTCAGAATAAGTCCGTCTTTAAGTCCTTAGATGATTGTAAACCCCAAAAACGACCAAAAACCACGAGAAAAAAAAACATTATGAAGAACGCAAAATTCGGAGAACTTCTAAGGCCAAATGAAAAAATTGCCTGGAACTTCGTTATCACCGTTATAAACCATTGCTTACTATTACAAGATGTCACTTAATGTATAAGTATCAAAGGGTAAATTAAAATATTGACGAAACGTGAGGGAAAAAACATTAAAAGAAATGGATTAAATTTCAGTTTTTTCGACATATTGGCTATAAGGACACAAAAAACATTGATTTTGGGGTTTACAGTCATCTAAGGACTTAAAGACGGACTTATTCTGAGAAGCTTTGCCAAAGAAAGTTTACCAAAAAAGTCAACATTAGAAAGTTAGAGACCGAAGAAAAATGTGTCTTTCTCTTACAATGGGCCACTTTGATGAAAAACTTCAACAAAATTTTTTGTATGAAACCATGATTGTAATTCAAAAAAGTAATGATGCAGTTCGATTCGTAGGACCCGAAATAGGGGGAAACCGTCGAATTTGGTCTTGTCTTTTTTTTTGACTATCACAGTGTTATTATTATTTCTATTTGTTTAGTACCCATAGAGAAAATTGTCTTTAAATGCATTTTCCCAACCTAAATGTACTTACATATATTGAATGTTCTAGAAACCATTGCACCCTACACTCTTGGCGAGTTTTGAGCTTTTCAAATTGTACCGATTTTCATCAGATACATATACGTGAAATGAAAATATTCGCTAACCGAAAAATTTGTTAGCAATATTTTTAGATTTTCCCGGAGCACATCTTTCGAAAAACTATTTAAAAAAATTTATTTATTTTTACTTTTGATAAAATTTGATGCGGACTGGCAAATGTAAAAAAAAATAATTTTCTCTTGAATATTTTATTTATTATAATTATAAAATGTTGCTTAAAAACTAAGTGTACACGCATTTTTCTTTAATATAAGTGCATTATGAAAATAAGTTTACTTTTTAAATATTTTTAAATATTTTTAAATTAAAATGTGCCAACTTTGCAAAAATTGCACTATATACTTGTACTTATGTACACAAAATATATAACATTCATACATATTTAAGGTAAGCTACATATTCCACACTTCGTCGTTGCATTCGTAAATACTTTCCCACACTCAACGTGACTGTGCTTCCAAGCGCATTGCTGTTGTTGTTATTGCCACCGCACACTCGCAGTTTAACGTCAGCAACAGTTACGAAAATGTTACAGCACAGCAACAAAAACACACCCGGCCGCCTTAGCTATTTGCTTTGCCTTTGTCGTCGTCGCCAATATTGCTGCCCAAGTCGTCGAGGTGTGACGTCAAACGGTGAGACATGCCACCAAAGGCCCTAGGGAGTATCATGACACCGGCGAGTGCACAGCCCTCGAACAACGCAGAACTAACCATCCTCAAATCACTCGATAAGTGAGTGACTGGATGGTCTCTGGGCTGCAACAACACCACATGGATACACGAGCATATGATACAAAAGAGCACTAATTATTTTCGAATTTTCCACATAAATGTTTGTATGTTTCTATATAGTGTGTGCGTTAATTTTTGTGACGTTCATGCCTACGTTGGTACATGTGCGAAATCTCGTGACTTCTGTGCAAAAAAGAAATCAACTTCGCTGCTTTGGAGCGTTGTGAATATTATTTAAAAAATATAAATTTTTCACTTTGAAATATTTTTAATGCTGTGGGTGGTTCACTCAGCCAGCGAGTGGCTATCTATTTAACGCTCGCTGAAGCAAAAATAAATTCGAAACTACAGAAATAAGCACACAAACAGTTATAAATACATATGGGTTTGTGGTTGCTCGGCTTCTTCAAACATTTTTCCATTCACAAACGGGCAACACCCACTAATGAAGGCGCACAAAACTAAATATTTTTTATTGAATTTGCGCTATTTTTTTAACAAACGCCCCGCAAGCCCGTAATTGTAGTACACAGGGAAGGAGGTTAATAATTCTTCCATCAGGAAATTTAAATTTAGCATAAATTTATGAAAATATGTTTGTTCTGATATTTGTAATGTTCTTAAATAGTTTTTTTTTTTTTTTAATTAAAGATATTTTAAAAAACTTCATTAGTTTAGGTCTAATCTTAGTCTTACTCCTCATACAATAAAATCTTAATATAATACTATCTCGGGAACCAACTGAATTAAATTACCGATCTAAGAAGATACAGAGAAACGAAAATTACCATATTTAATAAGACAGTGTTCGCAATCAAACAAACTGATTTATAGCGAAAATCTTAAACATAATATTAATTCAAATATAATAATAATTTGGTTTCAACATGCATGACGAGATATGTTGACCGCAAATTATTATTAGGGCTTATTAGAGAGGAATATTACCTAATAATGACCTCATTGTCAATTTCATGGCATTTATAAGTAGAATCCTTCGACTGAACGGATTCACTAGACCATATGTAGAATGTACATGATACCTACATATGTTTCACTCCCTAGTTGGAGAAGAAAGTTTTATTATCTACTTGTAGCCTCCTCTTGAACACCTGAGTCTCAGATGTACATCTCCTAGCATTAGCTTAGTCCATTTTTCATGTCTAGGTTTCCAATTTTTACCAAAGAGGGTATTTTCGCCGCGTTCATTTCATGCAGTTCACTTGCCATTTCGTTAGTGTTATTATATCAAGATTTGCGTTTGTGTGTCTTTGCTGTGAACTCGCCTTCTTGTGTGCTGGCGTTGAATTTTTCTTTTCACTTACTTAAACACTCAGCTGTAATTGACGTCAGATCTATTATTCGCTGCTTGAATAGCATAAATATTTGAAAAGGAGTCGAAAAACATTTATTGCACGCACACTTGGAAGAAAAAGAAGAAAAAATAGTTGTGATAATTTTATATAATAAAAATTAAAAAAATATTTTTTTTTTAATATTTTTTGAATTCTTAAAATATTTCGAAAATACGCCTATAGATGTACAGCTATCAGTTTTACTATTTATAAATATTAATTATAATTATGAATTAGAATTTCTTAGAAAATATATAAAATTACTGATAATTAAATATTTTGAAATCAATTTCTTAGCATAAGTTGTTAAGTATATATATTGCGTACTTCTTTAGCAACGCTCACTTATTTCCGTTGCCATAAATACTTCGTTCGCTAATTAACTATTTAGAAACCACACCCATTTTGTATTATCTGTTTGCCAGTGCTCATAAATGCATATTTTTTTAACTTTAGTGGGAATAATGGTGACGTTTCATATCATGACTGACTCAAACCAGTTTGACCTATTATCATTTACTAAAGAGAGAATTTACAATGTTTTCAAGTTATTAATAAAATTTATTTGTGCTTGCAATCTCTATTGAATCGAGAAAATATGTGGTAAGGGTACAGAGTTGAGTATTATTAAGAATATGCTAGAACCACGTAGTAGATTTAGCAAACGTAATATGAATTACTATGTTGAATATGGAGAGTATTCGTAGCAATTCCTCTTGAGAATCTTGTTTTTATTCAACTAATGTTGAATCCACCCAATAACTAATCAAGTCTATACATTAGACCTTTACGATAGTAACAGTAACTTAAGGTATTTGAAATCCGTCCTTAACCAAACACACTTCTCATATAAGAGAGTCCATAAAAAAGCAAGACTTATAACAAGAAATATATTTGTGAAACTAAACTCAAGAAATGACAAATCCACATTCTAAAATCTTTGCAAATAGACATTCCAATGTTTCTTGTGCTTCTTACATACTGTCAGTCCTAATCTACTCAAGTGCTAAAATTAAATTTTGATGTTTTGAAAACGATTACTTTCTTCATTAGACACAATTTAAGTAGTTTTTATTATCTTTTAGATCTTAAAAATGTCGGTAGCAGTAAGCATGTGATCTGAAGAATATATATACAGATACAATAAAAGTTATATCATATACATATATGCATATATTGGCATTCTCATTTATATAAATATATCATCTGACTGCTAGCTTTTTAGTATCATGTGATATAAATGCAGTGCTTTGTGTTAATTAATGAAGATATTATATCCCCAAGTGTATCAGGGATGTCAATGTGAATTTATGTTTAAGTCTTTTAATAAATGTAATTTGTATATATATTTTACCAAATACTAGCTGAAGAAGCTGCATGGTGGAGGACGAAGATCTCGGATCTAACTATTTCGAACAAGTACGCAAAATAGCGGATATAGAAGTGAAAAATCTCTGCAGAATTGATGTAGGGCGCTTTGTCGACTCCTAATACCTAATCTAGGGGGGATCCTGACCTTCTCTATGGAGAACAGTCTTACAATCTAACCTAACCTTCACGTTGGCGAACCACTGTAAGGATTTTCGTGCAGTTGTTACTGCCTTTGAGATTATCTTTTAGTGAAGTCAGTATTCAATCTGTTAGCAGCCAAACCTCTATTCTCAATTGCATCCACATAGTACTTGTTAAAGATGATTGCTATTCAAAGTCATAAGGAATGCATTGAAGTAGCTCGTCTGGTTATCACCGAAAAAGGGAAGTAAGTTTCATTATCTGCTCGTCGTCTGTTCTTGAACAACTGAGCCTCAGGCATGTTTCGTTTAGTAATTCAGGGACACCATATGATATCGATCTTAGTCGAGTTAGCAAGCATGTGATGTGATAATGGCGATCGTAAATAAAAGGAGTTCTTCAGAAATTCGGGCGTAATAAAAGATATGAATAAAATATATCGAGTGTGATCTGCTAGTCGGAAATCAACCCCTGATCTAATCTGCATAAAAGTATGTTTGGTTAATAAGAAGTCTCCTGATCGTGATATTTTCTATTTCTCATCTTATCGGCCAAAAATATCACAATAAGATGATTTCCGAGACTTGCTAATTAAGACATAACACATTTGTCACTCTTTATAATACAAAATTTTATATTTTAAGCCCTGTTGCACGCCAATTATCTGTCTAATACCTTAATTGAACAACTTAATTTAATATGCAATAAAAAACACACATAAAACTTGAACATTTTTAATATCTAAATGCGAACTCGTCACGCTCTTGAACTTGTGCTAGCCATTGTAATGTATTTAAAACGTAAATGACTGTATTTGATGGCTTATGGCTTACTATAAATAAATGCAACAACATATGCATATTTATAAGCGGTGTCAGTCAATGACAGCAGCAGCAGCAATGGCAATGATTCCAGCATCAGCACGGTATGACGTCATCGACAATGTCAGCAACTCACTTACGCCCAACAGCGACTAAAAATAATGCCCACTTGCAGAGCACATGTTTGGCCAACCCAACAAACAGCCAACCAACAAGCAACCAATCAACCCACATGCTTGCGAACAAGCATAAACACACACACATGCTAACGTGCGGCCTACTGCTACTGCAGTAATTTTGTTGTTATTTATATGACTCCGTTTTGTGCTGATTTTCACGGTTATTATTAAGTTGCCGAGATACGAAATACAAACACAAAAGAAAAGAATCAGCGGCAAGCAAAAAAGGAGAGAAAAACAGGATAACAACATTTTTGCCGCTACCGGCATGGCGCACATGGCCCTGAAATGCTCGTTCACCTACTGAGCGTGGTTGGAGTGTTGCAGCTTTTCGGGTAGAAGTTCGCTGGTGAGGCCAGATGGCCTCAAGGCAAACGGCTACAGCAGCATATGCCAGCAGAATAGATGTCAAGGTAAACGGGCTGAAGTAATGAGGCTGCTCAGCTAGCGCAAGCAATCCTTTATATTGTGAATGATAAGTGTTGTTTTTGCTGTTGTAATTTTCCATTGAATTTACATACATGAATGTTTGTTCAGGTGTACTAATATACAGTTCTGATCTACTTGAGTGTAGAATAATCACTTGCACGCCTGTGGCTGTAAATAGAAATCTATTTGCTTCCAATAATATCCTGTCACCCACACGAACGCGACGGGAGCGCCAAAGCTGTGCAATGAATCGGGGAAAAGTGCGTCATCATTTTGCTCAGCGCCAGAAGTTTGCGGCTAAAATGTGTCATTTGCAGGCTGTGAGTATGCAGAGCGCAGTTTTATAAAACACCATCAGCGGAATGAAAACATGTGCGCAGCCACTGGAGAGTGCTGATGTCAATTCGCAGGTGTAATAATGGCTCACATGTGCAGCAGATGCACAAATGCTTACTGGCATACACACACACATGCAGGCACATCTGAAAACACCGTTATTCGTGTTGCTTTTTAAACTTGCATACGTAAATTGAAATCGCCTTACGTATTTACAGCTAATTTACGTGTACACACATTTCATACCAATTCGTGCGGGGCCACACCTTGCATTTGTAAGCAGAGTTATTACAAAGCCACGAATGTGTCTAAAGTGCATCAGTAGTTTATATTCAGCTGGTCAACTATTTTAAATGAGAAAAGCTCTATTACAGTGGCGTACTTTGCAGAAATAAAAAAAAATCAAGATACTAATTTTGGTATAAAAATAAAAAAAATATTTGGATAATTTGTTTGCATATGACTCAATTTTAGACCAAGTATCCCCTGGGTAACAAACAGAAATCTGTTTGGAGGCGAGCTTAAGTGAGATGGCGAAGCCCGCTTCTGCGTTTGTGTATACGATTTGGGACCCACCACATAAAAAAGCCTCCCCAATGAAAGGCTCTGTTTGGCTTCGGATGAGAAACCCCACTTTTGTTGACGACCCCTGCAAACGTTTTAAGGATCACGATTTGAGGACATGCACCAGGAATGTCCGGACCCTTAATTGGGACCAAATATTGACCATTAGCAACAAAGAACGCCCGCCAATAAACTCAAGGAAGGTTCGACGTCGAAAAGCTGCAATCGCAACAGAAAGCCAAGAAATTTTCTACTCGACTTGCACTCCTGCTCTCTGAGAGCACTCATCAGCATCTCGGTATAAGGGAGCTGTGGAACGGCAGCCCAAACCCATTGCATGCCGTTGCAGCCGAAACAATTGGCCTATAGAACTCTGATACAAAATCTTAATATCTTCTTAGACTATTTTATTTAAGAAATACTATTCAGACATTTACAAGCTTATATGGATTTAATTCATTAAAGCCATTTCATATATGGATTCTCCTGAATACAACTGAAAAATAAAATTGGAAAATGTACAATCCCTGCTTAAAAATATTTGAAAACATTATTTTCTTATCAATAAAATAAAATAGTGAATCTCTCGAATAACACAATTTCATAATCTTCAAACAAAAGACTTAAGCAACGAACTTCATTTTTATCTTCAAAATATCATGCTAGAATAAAATACTTTATTGAACGTTATTTTATGCCTTTCAAATGACTGGTCTGTAAAAAATAATAATATCGGCTTTAGCTAAATTCAACATAACTCATTTGTGATCACTATAATCATTGGAATTTTATTTTAGCGAAATCTTGAAAAGTCTTTAGATTCAAATTGACGTAAAATATTGACATGAAAATGGTATATCCAAGCCCTTACTTTGTTGAGATTTATTCCATATGATCATAAGCTAAACTAACTGAAACATTTGAAGAGAGGTTGCAAAGATTGATGATACTTCAAGTCCTCCCCGTTAATGTTTATACTCAGCGTCGCTAATAATATATTCAAATAAAGATGCTTTCATATGCCGCTGAAAATGAGGTTAAGTAGTAAAAAATTCTTGTGTTCTCTGGAAAGTGAGAGACTAGCCAATAAATTCGACTTCTTTAAGTTCAGTTAACGACAAAATCTAAAATGGCATTAGTTTTTTCTGTATTTAAACACTGTCATCTTACTGAAGGTAAGCGTTAAAATAAATATTAGTATTTGTATACAAAACTAGAAACTGCAGCAACAGTTTAATGTACGTAGTACATGATAAAAGGTAATAATTAAACGTAAAAACTAAACAAACTGTAATACTTTTGAACGTGTACAATATTTACAGCAGTGTGCTTGTACCATTTTATTCATACCTAGAAATATACCCACCCAACAGACATATTCATAGGAAAATGTGCGAAAGCGTGCTTAGCTATAAACATTAAACAAAAACAGATTCACATGTAGTACAATAGTACAATATCTATACATTCTCATGTAGCCAGCAAGTTGGTGCGCCCCTTCTCCAGTTCACCAGCACAGCAATAGTTGCTACAACAGCAGTTAGACAGCGAGCTCATCCACTGCCCAACCCAGCCACAGCATTTTACCAAAGCATGCTAGGTCGTACGTTCGTCAGCCGTCCACCGCAACACCGCTCTCCCGTCCAACCAACCGCTCAACCGGGTAACCAGTCATGCCAAACGCCTGTTAATAATCACTTCGTCATCATTGTTGTTGTTGCTTTAGCAGCGACGACGACGCCGACGTAGACTACGTTGGCTGTTGAGCTGTTCACGTGAACACTAGACGACTATCACGGGGTCAATGCGTGAACAGCAATCAGCATTTGCAACAACAACAACAGCAACGGCAGCGCACACGAGCTATTGGTGGTTTACGTTGGAATTTCGCATTCCGTGAGGCGTGTTAGTTCACTCGTACCCATTTTGAGTGTTGTTTTGCTGGTTGTTGTTGCTATCGTTATCGCGGCTATACGTTTGTTATTGTTGTATTTGCTTTTTTGTTTGGCACGATTGCTAGTGTGCTACATGCATACATACACGAGTAGGAATGTTTGACTCTGCTTTATTTAATAGTGTCTCTGCTCTGCTCTCGCTCTCCTAAGGCCATAGCTGGTTTTACGCTCTCGCATGCTCATTGCATTGTAGTGTAGTTGTTGTTTGACAGTTGTCTGGCATATAGTTCAGACGGAAATACCTTTACGTTGATTGGTTGTGAGCGCAAGCGAGCCCCTTTTTATGTGCACATTGCACAGTTTTTGGCGCTCAACCGCACTACGAAGCCACAAACATACACAGATACGTACATAAATACATAGATACAAAATATTGTACAGTATTGTTTGAATTATGTCGCCTTGTTTGTGTGGTTGTTGTTGCTGTTGTGATTGTATTACTTTGTCACATTATTGCCAGTACAAAAATTGCGCATTGACGTTAACACTTCTAATGAAATTCCAAAAGTAATTACAAACGTTTTCTTATACAACAAATACAACTACACATACAAACTCAAGTACGCTCTTATTGTTAAACTCAAGTACCGACATTTCTAGTATTATATATAATTGCATATGTATATATGTACTTATGTGCACAACAAAGGAATTATACTTTAAAGGCGTGCAAATGACGTGCGCGATTTGCCTATCACCAATATGTGTAGTCTTCATTAATTGCCCAGGGGGAATTTTTCTGCGCGCAAAATGGGCACGTTGTGTGTGAAAGTTACAGGCAGACTTTGCGAATTTTTGTATTTTGATATTTTTGTATTTTCTAGTAACTGCAACGCGTTCAAACTCAATTAGCGAGTTTTCTCAACGTGTTTAGCTCAAAATTTCAAAAAAGCCCCGCAAGCATGCAGAAAAAAACCGGAAGTGTCAGTAGTTTGCATAGTCAGTTTTGTCTACATGCTTGCTAAAACGAGTAGGTCTAGCTGTTGAGTATACTCATTGATATGCATACGGTACTTATATGCATATATTTTGTATATTTACATATGTATGTATGTATATTTTTCGCGTTTTCTTTATATGTTTTCGTATGTTAAAATTTATTTTTAGCACAAAATATTTCACTTGAATTTAAAATAGAAATTTTTGATATTTTTTAAATATTGTAAAGTCTATAAATATATTAAAATATACATAAAACATATTTTTAATATAATTTTATTTATATTTATAATAATCTATAATATTTATATTTTTTAACTCTTAATTTAACTAATTTAATAAAAAATAATAATTAATATTTTCATAAAAATAATCACATTACTGTTATTTCTAGCAGAAAATATATTTTTTTTTAATTTTTTTCTTAACAAATTCATGCGATTTTTACAAAAATCATTCATTGTTATAGTATTTTTATATAAAAAGAAATTTTATTAATATTTTAAAATATTTAAAATTATGTTTTTTCTTTAGAAGTGCTCAAAATTAATCTTAAAATATTTATTTGCATAACTTTATCAACAAAACGCTTTAAAATATTTTTTAAAATATATTTTATATAAGCAAATTGCTTTATAAATAAAAAATGTATTTCGCAGTACTACCCACTTGTACTTGAACGATACCGGCATTCGTTTAAAAAAATAATAATTGTTTAGATAAAAATTATTCTCTGTAACTTAATAATATAATAAATCAATAAAGAGCGGAATATTTTTGCCTATTCATGGAAAAATATTTCGCCAACTTGTGTTGAGTGACGTCTGCGATCTCAGCCATAAATATTATATGTAGTATAACAGTGATGCGAATTGCAAAGGTGGCTTCGTGTATAAATCATTTTACGACTGTAAAATAGTAGACACACTTGATAGTTTTATCATTATAATAAACAACAACTCTTTTGTTTAACCAGTTAATAACCGAACTAATACTAATACTAAATTCAAATTAAATACAAATGTATATACATATGTATGTGAATTCATATGTGAGTGCACCAAAATGTGTTGAGTCACACAAATTTTTGCTTTCTCATGAATCCAAAAATTATTCATATTAATCTGAAAAATGTTTAGACACAAAAATCCCCGCTTAATTTTGCAAAGAATTTTGTAGCATAAAACAAATAACCGTTATAAAATTTTTCCATTGGCAATGCCAACAATGAGTAGCTACTTGTGTATAAAAAGTAGCCATGCACCGTAGGAGATACATATACTAGTAAATATATGCACTTGAAGCCGCTTATGTCGCTCTTGACGAGAGGTTGGCCTTTGCGCCAGCGCGCTCTCGTTTCGTCATAGGAGAAATCAACAGTTGAGAAAGGCACTTATTTATATTATACAGAAAATATTAGATACTCGTGTACGTAGTTGCTAGAAATGTTGTTATTGTGTATACATAAAGGCATAGAAGAAGAATCTCATTTATAATGGAGGCATTTAAACCGCTATTTGTTTACTAAGAGTGGGGCAGTTAGGAATTTTATGTTTCCAAGACAATAAAAATATTTTGCAAACCGAAAAAAATAAAAAAATATAGAATATTAATAATATTAAAATATTAAAATATTAGAATTAAAATTTAAAAATTTTCCTTTTAGCATATTTCTTAAAAATTCAGTTTTCTTACTCCTTTTCTTCACATAAAATAATCCTCAACTTCTCATTAGTTTATTTTCAATAATTTCTGCGAACCACATGATTCGTCGCATGCCAAAAATTTATCAACCAAACCCAATTTCACGTTTTTTAGTTTTTTTGTGTTTTTTGCACAAACTCTAACTGATCACTCATATGCGGCTGTTTAGCAGCGTGTACACACCTTCTTCGTTTATTATTCAGCGGAAAACACATATCATGTTAGCATGTAGTCATATCAATTCAAACAATGTCACACACCTCCGTCTATTAGAAAGCGCGGCTCACACCGCGCTGCAGCAACAGTTACCGCTACGCTCTTGGCTTCAAATAGGACATTAGCTCAAACCTCGAGTTGACTTCATTTAAATTAGCTGATGAAATACTAGCTCAGACATACTTATATAGAAACTAGTATAAGAAATGAGGAGTGACACAGATGCCCGGTAGGAAAAATTTGCGAACAATTGGAGTGGAAGTCATGAGCAACATTTAAGCTGAATAGCAAACACTTGAAGGAATGTTGGTATAATGAAGATGAAAGTCTGCAAGAAATAGACTCGTGTCCAACTTGTTTATAAACATTATTATAAAATTTTAAAACAGATTTTTTTTATATTATTATATAAGTGGAGTAAACAATTATTCTACAGTGGTACAATTAAGAATTTTATATCTTTATGATAGCTTGTGAACCTAATTAAAAATATAGTTTCTCAGTTGAACCATAAACATTACAAATAATAATCGACTACTAACGACTGACAGTTAAACTAATATAAATATATTATATTTAACTAAAAAAATATGATCATTTTATTTTATCGTTTTTTATTAAAAGAAACAATTTTTAAAACTTGCATATTTCGATTGATGACAATTGTACTAAAATTAAGGTATATGGAAATAAAAAATATTTTTAATGAATTAATATGTATGTCTAGAGGATTTTTAAGAGTGTACAAAATTCTCCATACTTTGAAATATCTCTAGAACTAACAAATTTCGATATAATATTAGACAGTGGTGACTACAAAGTAAATTGAAGGGAGGTAGGCATAGAGACGAACGTAAACGTAATTCTTCCTATAGTTGATTATCATATTCTTTTAAATATTCATTCTTGTTTATTTGAAAATTTTAATAAAATATTTAGGATCCTAAAAAAGAAACATTTAAATACGAAAATCTCTCAAAATTGCAAAAAGCTCTCAGGATGTAAAATTGAAGATAATCTGCAATAGATTCGCATTTTTTACTGTTTTTTTTTAATATATTTATTTCATTCAAACAATTCAGCATATTAAAGCTATATATTTAAACATTAATTTGTAATTTTTTTTTCTGAAAATCCCCCATTGGTACCTCATCTCCCATGATGTGTCCAAAAAGAGGTATTATTGGTCCATCGAAAATTAATAAGCCAAAAATATTTGGATAGTATATGGATGAATAACTAAATGAAGGAAAAAATCGTGTGAACGTGTATAAGGTTTTACATTCAAACTGATGAGCGGAACCTCCAAAAGGTCTATCTCTTAGAAGAAAAAATTTATTTTATTTTTTCAAATTCTGAAATTCACCTAACTCTATTAGCATCACTAGTTCAATTTCCTACTGGGTGGCACGAAACACCGCACATTTGGCGCGCTTTATACCATTGCAAAGTGTTGTATCTGCGAGTTGCACGACGACGAGGTATCAACGAGTGCGGCTGCGTCCAACAACATGCCGACATACATACATACAAAAATATGTACTTCGGCTATCACGCACTGGCAGCGTGATTTCATTGTCGAAGTCCATGTGCGGCGTTTGTATGTCGCAAATAGATATGTACAAGAGCCACCACCTCACATGTCTATAAGTCTGGCTGTCACTTTGGTTGTATCGGTGTGTGCGCAAGCAGGCAGGTTCATATTGGCTTTGGGGAAAAACAGCTGATGCTGTTATTACTACTACGCTTGCTAGCGTTACTGCCATGACTTGATGTTGCTGCTACTGTTGTTGTTATTGTGATTTGGCACGATGGTATAAGCTGATGCTGCGACTGTGGCAAAGAACCGGTTTACGCGTGAACACAATAAGCAAGCACAGCGGCACAGATGTTGTTGCGCTGGTAGTGGTGTTGGTGATGGTTTGGCGTATGATGACGCTGACCACGCTATTGGAGTGTGCTTTCAATACATGATACATGATTAATGGAAGCTGCAAGCTGGCTGGTTGTGCTAGTCGCGCGTTAGCAACAAAAGTTTGCGAATTGTGAAGACTGGAGAATGGAATGCGCGCGAATGGCATGTAGATGAGTTAGCTTTGGCTTTAGCTTTAAGTCAGACTTTTTTGGCTTGGCTAGACGCATAAAATTAATAATATTTACACTGGTTTATAAAGCCTGATTTGAATACGAAAAAACCTGTGCAAAAATTTCCTAAAATCAACAAATAAATATTTTTTACACCAACAAATGGAAATGAACATTAATCCATACACCTTCATATGTGCATATGTAAGCATTGCTGTAAACACGCTCATGTAATGACTTCACTTACAACTAGCATTTTATGACTTTTTACTAATAAACGACAATCATAATTAAATGAATGTCTTCACTACGTGATTTTTTCCATTAAAAACTACAATGTTTATTGTACTTTGTACATACAAGTACATAGTTTTTCGCGCTCATGGCACGATGATCTCAAGCGTTATGAAATGAACAGAAAAAAAATAATTTTCACATACCCACCTTTGCGCACACACAAACACACATGTGTCTTTGATAAATATGTATTATACACTTTTGTGTGTGACCTTCCCTCAACTTACCTCATCGTCGCGTTGAATGATCACGCAAGCTATTCTGACACTCCTCAGGTCCGGTCTACTTTGGGTTCACGCTAGTGAGCTGACAGTAAAGAGTATGCGAGCATTTCGCAATTGCCAGCAAACCAATCGAAAGCGAACTTGTATGAATGTGCGATCCATATACATTTGTACATATATACATGTACTAGTATATCACATTCATACATAAATTGTATTTAGTTTCATCCCAGTGCCAATTTAATCGTGCGATCCATATACATTTGTACATATATACATGTACTAGTATATCACATTCATACATAAATTGTATTTAGTTTCATCCCAGTGCCAATTTAAAAAAAATTTAAAAAAAAACATTTCAATGACGTGGAATATTTGTCAATTTACAACAAATAAAATATTAAATAAATATTTTTTAGTATAAAAAAGTGCTTTATATATGTATAAGATAAAACTACATGATTGAAAGTACTAGAAGGCCTATGATAGAACGTGCTCTAACCCAGCGCACGTTTTGACGTGAAAAACGTGGATTATAAAAATTTAAAAGCACTTACAAATAAATAAATTCATTATTTTTAAACAAAAAAATTTAAATTGAAAAAATATATATATAAAATAATTTATAAGTAGAGATATTAAAACAAAATACCAACAAATAAAAAAATTTAAATAAGAAAATATTTTTTTAATAATTTATAAACATCGCTTTTATTTAAAAAAAAAATATTTTTAAAAATTATTAATAAATAAAAAATTTAAAGAAAAAATATTTAAAAGAGCTATTAAAAAATATGAATTAATAAAAGGTTTAAATCAAAAAAATATATCTTAAATTAAATTTGTTTGTACAAATATATATTTTTTAATACAAAAATATTTTAAATAAAAATCATTAATAAATACAAAACTTAAAGAAACAAATATATTTTAAAAAATTTATAAGAGTTATTAAAAAAATTTGTAAAAAATAAAAAAGTTCGAATCAAAAAAATATATATAAAATAGTTAAATCTGTTTGTACAAATATATATTTTTTAACATAATACAAAAATATTTTTTTCTATATAATTAACTTTAAAAATCACTATGCTATATGTATTTTTAAATAACATAAAAATGAAAAATAGCAAGTTTAGAAATACGAAAAGTAAACTTTTGGATGCGATTAAGATCTCGTTAACTAGTAGTTATTATCTCTCTCTCTCTCTCGAAATATTTTTTTAATATATTATGAAAATAAAAAAAAAATGAAAAAATAAACCAAAAAAGTAAACACACCTCTCCAACAGCGCTCACTTTGTGATTTGCTGACGTCACTTTAGCGCTCAATATTTTCGACAGTTTTCTGGGAATTTTTCTCAGCGTATGACTAATCCGAAGTCACAGAAAAAACCTGTTTTAAAATGTAAATTTCTGGAATGTATGTATGTGATTGGCGTTGCAACCGTTTAGCCGGTTATAGCCGAATCGACGATAGTGCGCCACCTGTCTCTCTCCTTTGCAGTTCGGCGCCAGTTGGAGATCCCAAGTGTAACCAGGTCGCTCTCCACCTGGTCCCTCCAACGGAGTGGAGGCCTTCCCCTTCCTCGGCTTCCTCCGGCGGGTACTGCATCGAACACTTTCAGGGCTGGAGTGTTTTCGTCCATTCGGACAACATGACCTAGCCAGCGTAGCCGCTGTCTTTTTATTCGCTGAACTATGTCAATGTCGTCGTATAACTCGTACAGCTCATCGTTCCATCGTCTGCGGTATTCGCCGTTGCCAATGTTCTGAGGACCATAAATCTTGCGCAAAATTTTCCTCTCGAAAACTCCTAGTGTCGTCTCATCTGATGTTGACATCGTCCAAGCTTCTGCACCGTAAAGCAGGACGGGAATGATAAGTGACTTGTAGAGCTTGATTTTGGTTCGTCGAGAGAGGACTTTACTGTTCAATTGCCTACTCAGTCCAAAGTAGCACCTGTTGGCAAGAGTTATTCTGCGCTGGATTTCGAGGCTGACATTGTTCGTGTTGTTGATGCTGGTTCCCAGGTATACGAAATTATCTACGACCTCGAAGTTATGACTGTCAACAGTGACGTGATAGCCAAGACGCGAATGCGCCGACTGTTTGTTTGATGACAGGTTCTGGAATACTCGATATAATTTCACAAGCCGTTAAAATATATAACCGTTATTAGTTTACAGTAATAAATCAACAAGGTGATGAGTCATCGGAATGCTAACAATTTTTAAACGTGTCTAAAAGCGCCAGTGGTTTGAAAAAATTACAAATATTAGAAATTTTTCTTAAAAAAATTGTTTTTACTAAAAATATAAATGTTGACTAAGCGAAATAAGCTAGTACTATACATATTTAATTTTGAGCGCAAAAACGATAACTGCACAGGTTATTCACATGCCAACACATGTTGTATATGTATTTGTTGGTTAATTAGTTAGACTAGATACTAGATTGACGCGCATTTTCTTTGTTCGTGTCACAGTTAATACTAAGTTTCGCTATATGTGTATGTAAGTATGTATGTAACTACGACAGAGTACAAAGGTGAGAAGCAATGCGTTACGGAAAACGTGAACTCAAATAAACGATAGTAAAGCGCAGAAAGGTGTAGTGCTGAATTAAAGTAAAACGACTGTCTGATATATGTACATATGTACGCGCTTGCAATGGCTTGGGAATAGGGGCACGGCAACGACGAAATTTCGCACTTAGGTGAGTAGGTATGTTACTGCGCGCATATTTGTGTGACATAAGACGTTAAAAATATATATAAAAGAGTACAAAGCAAAAATGAAGTTGACAAGCGAGTCAAAAATACAAACTTTAAAGTACAAAAGCTGTTTTACATATATATATATGTATTTATGTATATACAACTATACAAATATACAGACTTACAAATACAAAGATATTGATGAATTTTCTTTTCACTTTTGGGTTTTTCGCATAACTCCATTTTTTTATTATTTTAATTATTTCTGGAAATTTCATATTATATTTTAAATATACATACATATATATTTCAATCGGCCTACGCATACTTTATAACGCCACGCGCATCTGCAACACACACGCAAACAATGGGCGCGCTTTTTGCACTCCTACATACATATGTATGTACATATAGGTATTTTTACTTGGCTACGTTGCGACTTCAAGTTACCTTCACCTGCCACAATGAATTCGTACACACACAGAGCCGCATGCAAATATGTACCAGAGGGGAGTATGTGTGTGGCGCTGAAAATGTGGGTGACCGAAGGGCGCTATCATGTGGGCAGCAATGACGGCTGCAACAACTCAAACTATTTATCGCGCACACACAGAGTTGTATCTTATATATGTATATGTAGGTATGTACCTATTGGCTTGCAGCGACAGCACCAGCAACAATGGGCGATAACAGGCAAATTTGTATGTTGATGACGATTACAAAGCGCACGCTGGACACTCCCTCCTACGTACGGCCACATACACACACATATGTATATGTATGTATGTATGTGGCGCTGTACGTGAAACACCCGCACATTACATTCAATGAATGTGGTGAATTGCAGTACAACTTCGCCTGGGATTTCGCACGGCTCCAGCACGTACGAGAATGTACCAAAACAATAACTACAACAACAACGCCAATAACACAGCCAACTTGAGCGCTAAATAAAGCGGCTAGCGACTCCGTCATCGAAACGTCTACACCACACTCCACCACCCCTCAGCTAACGCCAACGTCAAAAACATTAAGCCAACAAACGCAAACGTGAACTCCACGTACAAACAACAGCAACAACAAGCAGAGTAACAATAACACCCATAATAGCAGCAACAGCTCCAACAGCCCCAACAGCAGCAGCAGCTGTAGGCAAGCAATATCAATCGGATTAACAACAATAACAACAATGTCAACACAATCACTCACTGTGCATGTGGCCGAGACGCAACTCGACGACTACCACACCGAGCAAAAGTATCGTTGCGCTGCCAACGTCGACGCCAACGCCACGCCGTGACGCGCACCACACCAGACCGAGTTGGCTTCCTACAGCCAGGCATCAAAATGTTTTCATTCGTTTGTTGAATATCGAACGGAACGGTTCCATATTCTCTGCTCAGCTCCGCTTATAGCTAGCAAAGAAGCAAAGTAGCAAAGTTTTAAATAAAAGCAAAAATACTATTATTAAACAAGAAAGATTGTTATTCAAACAACACCCAAGAGCAAAAGACACAGCATTTAAAAAAAATTCCAAACAGAAGAGAAAAAAGAATTTGTATTGGAAAATTTAGCAAAAGCAAAAATAAAAACAAACAAATATTGCCTAAAAGTGCAAGTGCAAAGTGTGAAAAATTTCGCAAGCAAAATTAAATTGTGAAAAGTGCAGAAGAAATATATTTTCAAAAAATAAATAAAAAAACAGTTGAGAAAATCTCAAAAGTGAGTTGTAAAGTAAGCAGCATTTGGATTACTGCATTTGGATTACAAATACCACAAAAACAAGAGCTTTTACTGGCGTACAAACATACAAACACTATGGATATCGCTTTATTGCCTTCACCGCCAGCAACGCCGCCACTCTGCGAGAAACAGATTGAAGTAAGTATGCGGATATTTTCGAAAAATTTGTAGAAAAATTCAAAATTCGATTTAAAAAATATGAAATTGGCTGAAAAATAATGAAAAGTTTGAAAATAAGGTGCAAGCGAAATTGGTGAAAAATGTGGGAGTGGCTAATTAATTATATGTGACTTTTGGCAATAAAGCACACAAGCAGGCAAGCAGCTGAAAATAATTTTAATATTTTTGGAAATTATCGGAAAATATTAAAAAAAAAATGTAAAGTTAAAAAATAATAGTTTTAAAATAAAATAAATTTAAAAGAAAAAAATATTTAAAAAATTGTCAAAAAATATTGAAAAAAAATTCCAGTTACAAAAAGAAATGATTAAAAAATCTTCTAAAATAAATTTTATAAAATAAATTATTTTTTTAATAATTTTTTAATAAAAAAATTAATTATTAATTTAAAAATATAATTAATTAATTAAAAAGTATTTATTAATTTTTAACTCGCCAAAATTTATTACATTAGCACGTTAAGAGCGAAAAACAAATAAAAAAATAATTAATAAAAATTCAAAATTTTTTACAAGGCAGCAGCGCACATAATTTTAATAAAAAACTTGAGTTATACATAAATACGCCTATAAACACACATACAAACTTACAAACAGATATACATAAGTAAATGTGCGCTTGATTTGTGTTGCACGCTCTCAACGAGTGACACATTAATTTTGTTATTATCGTTTACGGCAGCAACAACAACAACAACTACTGCGCTGCATTGACTGCAAATGCGTCGCAAGCAAAAGGCAAACGCTGTCGCAGCGTATGCACACTCCCCCTTTTTTATTATTATTGCACATGAACATTTCGCTTTCCAATGACTTCATGCTGTTAGCTTGTTGATTTCGAGGTTTTTGGCATTTTACGAACAATGAGCGCACAGCTCGAAAATTCACTTGCAATTTCAGGGAAGAAAGAAAAAAAATTTTAAATTTAAACTTTTTATTATTTTAAATTTTATTTAAAAAATTATTTTAAATTTAATTTTTTGTTTTTCTTTTAAAAAATTTTATTTTTGTTTTTAATTTTTTTTTAATTTGCGGAAAAGGGTGTGTAATGCTATAAAAACGTTTCTTTACAACAACGCTAAGCATAAGCAATAAAAAATAACAGCAACAACAACAACAACAAGTAATAGTATGACAAAGCGTCTTCTGTATTTGCAACAGCCAGTCTACCTTAGCCGCCTACATTCATTCACATATACCAACCTTTAAGCGTATATATGTATGCTTGTATGTATGTTGGCTCTGTGTACACACCCGTGCGCTTAATAAAAACACTATTAATGCCTATTGCCTCGCCCATCACTTTCATGCGCACACATTTTGTGAAAACAAATGTACGCCATCGCGCTCGCACTCAGTGCCGGTATTGTGATCACGCCGTGTTCACTCGGCCGTCAGCTGGTGTTCACGTGAACAGTGCATGGTCGTCATGCCTCCAAATCTACAATAACACACAAACACACACACACATACAACGCGCTCAAGTACGTTCGTAGCTGAGCGTATGACCCCTTTGCTAGCTGGCTGGTTGACTGCCTGCATGCCTTGCCCCTGCGCTTATTCATCACTGCTGCTGACTCTTTGGGTGGATGATACATTGGACTGTTGCGACGCGCTCGCAACGTTTGAGGTGAGCGCCGTGAGAGCGCAAATGTGCTAAGCCAAAGTCGTGTGGGGAGCGTTTACCTACGTATGCGAATATGTATCTATGTGATTTCGTATGTTTGTATGTATGTATGCATGCTTATGGGTGAACACGACATGGGTACGTGAATATTTTTGCGTTATTAAATGAGCTTGCTGACGTCGCAGACTTGTTTGCTACGCTTATTGTTTTCATGCTTTTTTCAGACATACATATTTTTCTAAGCGATTAAGCATATCAGTAAATTAAGATTTTATATTACCAAATTATAAACAATTACTAAATTAATTTGTTTAAAGTTTAAACACGAGATTTATTGACTTGCCCCGCCTATCTAATCAGTGGCGGCAATATAAAATCCTATCACAAGACACACATAATCTGGACTATTATATGAGACAAGCCCACATATAATATATACTATATTATGAGTTTAGTGTGAAGTCAATGCTTGCTTATCGTGAGCCAGCTAAAGCAAATAGCCAATTGAACAGCAATAAAAAACATTAAATAAAAATTAAAATAAATATTAATAGTTGCAAACAGTAGCGGCATAATATTAAAAATCACATATATATAACGCTAATTGGTAATATACAACAACACTAACAAATATATGCGCACCTGCCTAGCGTTTTTTTGCACAAACACCAACACAACAACAACTTTTCACCTTCCCACAGTCGCTATATGGCATACACAATACGCAGCAATGACGTAGTGACGTATCGCTGGCCGCCGCCGCCGCCATGTGTATGCTTGCTGTTGCCATTGGCGCTGTCATGCCGTGAGTGCGTGCCACGCTTTGTACTATGTACCCATGTGCACATAGCGTTTTATTTTCGTACAAACGTAGTTATGTAGATACATATGTATATATTTTATTGCCCACACACCTCAATGACGGCTATGGCGCTGATATTCATATGCCTACGAGCTATTTTTAGCGTAAACGCTCACTAAGAAGCGCATTTGCGCTCTGCAGCAAGTGTGCGCTCACTGCCTACTACACTTGTGTCTCTTTATCTGCTCTCTCGCTATTGTATTTAGTCAATGACGCTGCCCCCAAAAGTCTCTACTCGAGTGAGCGCCCAAGTCTTCGTCAGCACTTGCGGCACTTATGTGCGCCTGGTAAGTGCTTACGTACGTTCCGAAAGGTAGACAGCGCTTTTCGTATGGTGTTGTGTCTCTCAAACATGTTGGTTAGCCAATTTGTTATTGAGGTTACACGTTTTTTTCGCTCTAGTATACTGTGTTGTTGGCAATGTCGGCGATGACCTCACAATACAAAGCGCACACATAAACTGTGATGGCGGCCAAGCAATTGACCTCCGCTTTTGTGTGTGTGTGTGTGAATGTGTCCTGCAATTGTTTGGACGCAAATTTCAAGTTCAAAAACTCCAAAAGTCCGAATACGGCATTACTATGCCAGTTAGTAATGGCAGTGAGCATGAGTTAGAGGAGTCTTACGTAGAAAGAGATAGCTGTTATTCACTGAATAGAGGTTATTATAATAGAATTTAGCTCAGAATTGTTAATTTTATTGAAGTATTACTTATTTTTAACAACAAAATCAATTACTGATTCTCAAAAACAATGAAAAGTATTAAATTATATCCCAATTATAACAAAAAGTTCGAATTATATTTCGACCCAACACTGTTCACTCTTGCGCCACACTTTATTTACAAAATATTGCCTACCTTTAGGCGCCATGCACACTATATTCTAACTTGATTACTAATTTCCCGTTTTCCTTTTGCTTGCAGGATGAAAAACCCTCAGCACAGCATTTGCATGAGGAGATGCTCAAAGCAAAGCTGCAATTCAGTCAGCAGAAAAAGCAGCAACACATAATCACCCCGAATCCCTCAGATACAGAAGATGACGCTGAGACGCCACCCTGCAAGAAACAGCGCTTGGAGCTGCCACAGCCAGTTGCCGCATTAACACCGCCACCAGAGACACAGAAACAACCGCAATCACAGGAGCAACAACAAACACAGCGCGTGAGCGTTATCATGCATGTGAACAGTTCCGGCATTTGCTCCGCCATCGACGAGAACTCGTGCTCCTCCACCATTTCCAGCGTCTCGGCCGCGTCCACCACAACCACCACCAGCAACAGCAGCAGCAGTACAACAGTCTCACAGGCGCCGTTGCTCACATCCGATGACGATTGCAGCGAAACTAATGTGTGGCGCAGCTTGAAGTTCAAAATGAATCGCACGCGTTGCAGCAGTTTCTCAACGCCCGCCTCCGCGCACCAGCAGCAACAGCAACTACAAGAGTCGGCGCAAAAAGTACAAAACGAAAGCAAACTTGATTTGGCGCAAACACATTTCCGCTTCACACTGCCGGCGGTGCAAACAACCGTTAGCGCAACGCAACAACAACAGCAGCAGCAACAAATGTATACCACCACACCGCCACAGTATCAAGTAATCGCACCGAAAAGTATTTACATAACACCCACAGCGGCGTCCGGCAACGGCAGCAGCGCGCCCAACGCCACCACAGTCATTCCCGCGCAATTGTTGGTGCTAAACGCCAGCAATGGCCTGCTACAGAATGTCACCGGCACGCCAACCCCCAGCGCGCAACCACCGGCCACAACGCCCGTACACAAAATGACCGCCGCGCAAATAGCCGCCGAGCGTCGACGCATCTACGTCTGCGAGTACCCGAACTGCGGCAAGAATTACTTCAAGTCCAGCCACCTGAAGGCGCATCAGCGCGTGCACACCGGCGAGCGGCCGTTCATCTGCAAGTGGGCGAACTGCGATAAGCGTTTCTCACGCTCCGACGAGTTGTCGCGTCACAAGCGCACACACACCGGCGAGAAGAAGTTCGTCTGCACCGTCTGCCAGAAGAAGTTCATGCGCAGCGATCACCTGTCCAAGCACATCAAGCGTCATGGCAAAGACAAGGCGAACGGTGTGAACCGTAATGTCGCCGCCGCTACAATGGCCGCCGCAGTGGCAGCCGCCAACGCCGCCGCAGCAGCATGTGGTCAACAGCAAATCGTCTCGGCTGTAGCAACACCAATTAGTCAAAACAACAACACCACACACTTGCGTCCAATAGCGCCAGCATGTAGCGCGAAGCTTGCGCCTGCAACAACAACAACAGCCAATGCCGCGCTGCAGCTGCAAATCTGCAACGCCAGCGACTTGTTGCGGCTGCAGCAGGTGGGCGCATTGCCAACCGCCTTCACCACGCTCATCGCCGATCAGCAGCAATTGCAGGCGCAACAACAACAACAACAGCGTTAAGCGCTTACTATAGTAAAGTGGCAGCAGAACAAAGCGCGCAAGCGTCCGTCATTCCAAACTCATTCTAAGTTGAAAAAGAAAATGTCTCCAATATCCCAAACCTTTTGTCATGAGCAGCATGTGCACATCTGTATTATATTTATTTGATATGTAATTTTTGTTGTAAGCTTTTAACATATTTGAGCCATAAAGCATTACTTAAAGGCATAGCTCCATTAACACATACATACATATGTACATTTAGGTGTATTTAATCTCATATATATAAATGATAATGTACTTGTATTTATGCAAAAGCAGCCGGTAGACGCTGTCAAACCACGGTGGATGTGCGCAAGCGCCTCCCACTTCTCTCAAATATACTAACCAACCTGTCAAAATTTTCAATTTCCCACATTAACAAATGTTTTTAGCAATAATTAACGGCTTATTAATTATGTAATTACCATTCTCTGATTATCATTTAAGTTATTAAGTTTGTATTTGTTTGTTAATTTTTACCGCTAGCCAATAATTTTTTAAAACAAACTCTTTACAACAAATTTGTAAAAATAGTAAAAAAAAATCTGTGATATTTAAGTTATCTTAAACTGTGTACACACTTGCATATATATACCATATATATGTGTAGGTGATTACAGCTAATTTATTATATATAATATAAATGTATATAAACTTATTTACTAAACTTTCTTACTTGTATGTAAATAACTGCAATTATGTAATTAAGTCTCTATTGGTAAAATGTATGAGTTAAAAAAAAAAGAAAAGAAGAAAAAATCAAAATATGAAAACAAAACATAAGCATATTGAAGAAAGTAATTAAAAAGTAAAAGAAGAACAAGAAGAAGACAAACTTATGCATTAAAAGATTCAACTTAAATACAAAATAAACACTCTTTCCCAAGTGTCTATCAAATCATAATAAACCTGTGTTTTACTTTACTTGAGAGGAATTTCTACAACTTAGTTGATGTAGGTACCGCGGTTATACGAGTATTCGAGTTTACAATAGCGCGCCATTCGTTCTTCCTTTTGTCAGTTTGGCGCCAATTGATAATACCAAGTGAAGCCAGGTCTTTCTGCAACGGAATGGAGGTCTTCTCGGCTTCCAACAGCGGGTATTGCAACGAATACTTTCAAAGCTGGAGCGCTTTTGTCCATACGAACAACATGACGTAGCCAGCGCAACCGCTGTCTTCTTATTCGCTGAACTATGTCTATGTCATCGTATATATCATACAGCTCATCGTCTCCTAGTGTCGGCTCATCGGATGTTGACACACCAAATCAAAACAGGAATAATGAGCGACTTGTTTGGTTTTGGTTCGGAGAGAGGACTTTGCTTAAGTCGCGAATGCATCGACTGATGACAGAAGATCTTTCGTCTTGTTCTCATTCACCACCAGACCCATCCGCTTTTTAGGTACACATAGGTACTTAAAATTACCGATTGTTGTCGATCTTTAAAAGAATTAAAGTGGAATGCTCCCAGATGATCTAAATGAGATTGTCAATTTTCATTTTTTAAAAACTCACATTTCATTGCTTGTTCGTGAATTCCTTACCAAAAACAATACTGTGACAATGCATCAGCCTCCATATACACCAGACATGACTCCAAGTGACTTTTGCCACTTTCCAATTTTTCAAAAATAAAATGGACTTTACAAGATGAAATCGATATCCCAAAAATCGAGATTGAGAAGTGATTCGGCGATTGGGAGCAGGGCCGGCATAATTGCATAATGGAGACTACTTTAAAGGCAGACATTAATGTAGATAAATGAATACTTAATAAAAAAATTTAAATTCCCGTTATATTTTGAACACGAAAAAAGAATTCGGAATTCAGAACTTTACTTACTTATAACAAACATATTTCAAAACCAATAAATTCATCGCGCATCAATTCTAAAGCGCAGAATACATCAGTATTTACGCTAGTTTCCATTGCTTGGTCAGGCGTCATCATATATGTATGAAGATTCAATTTCAACTGGTCTCTATTAGTGGTACTTGTTGTAGGGATCTTATTCTGAATATTTTCTGTTGCAGTTACTGGTGAACATACAAAACTTGCAACTGGCCCATTTCTTTTAAATTTTCGCAGCTCACTCACCAAGGGATTGACTTCGACAAAAACTTTCGATTTTGCGGTTTCAATGATTTGGAAATTAGTGACATCTATAAGTCGCAGAAAGTATAGAAAGGATGCATATAAATAATATAATTATATAAAATAAATTTAAATAAATTTTTTTTCAATAGTTAAGATACCTAAAGAGATTATTCTTCCTTGAGACATAGCAGATCTGAGGTGCATCATAAGCTTCAATTTCGAAAAATCTCGCTCTCTACTGATAAAGTCAAAAAAATTTAAGAAATGGCAATTCAATGGTATGTGCCTTGCTTAAATTGTCTTGCGAAACTATAGCCAATCCTGGAAGTTTAAAAGCCATCTATCAACTGTTTTTACAAATTCAACATTTAAGCCTCTTTCTCAGCTGGCTCAGCAAGAACGCATCCTGTTAAAACGGATCTCCAAAGCCTTGGTGACAGTTTAATGATCTATCTTACGAATGATAGCAGTATATCGACACATGAGGCTACTTGATTGAATGAATTGACAGAATATAAATTCATGTGGGAGGAACGAAAATAAAATATTATTCAAATATGTATTCCATTTTCAACTAGTCTAGGAATGAATGGAAATACGACGCATAATAAGATATACTTTATAATAAGATATACTTTCTAGTTAGAACTCTTTGTATGAAAGGGGAAAGCGTGATTTTGCTGAATCTTCCTATAGTCATTCGAAAAAGTCGTGGAACCGACTTTCTAGAAAGGCCTAAAGATGTATACACAAGGTATTTGTCGCGGAACTCCACAGAAGTAGGAAATGTGCGATTTTGGAGAGTTCTGAGTTTCTTACTTGAAATAATGTTATGTATTTTCTTTCTACAATAAAACCAATAAAATTGATTATGGGTATATTAAGTATGTATTATATATGTATTTAATGCATAAATTTACACATTTTGACATCATATACCATTGCATATATATATAAAAAAATATTTATAGCTTAATTTGACATGCAAAAAAGTAAAAGAAAGAAATCGTTAAAAATTGCGTAACAAAGAACGATTCAATTCAAAAATAAATTTCTTCTGTTTTTTCTAAGAAAAAATCATGATTCAAAAATGCTCAAGCGCCATAAACGGCCGCTAAATCCAAGCCGTTTTTGTTGTTTGGTGAACAAGCTTGGCGTACCGCCATCTCCCAGGTGTCCAGTATATGTGACAACGAGTACAATTTCGGCAATTTGGCAATGCGCGCCATTAGTGCCTTTTGCACCGCTTTCAAGAATGGCGTGGTGCCATACTCGTGTTGAGCCAAAGCGCAGTTCGGAGAGGCCATCGGATACTCCTCTGTAAGAATAGAAAGAAAAGTTGGTTTTAGTGACATGTTTTCTTATAAATAAAAATAAAAAATACGAACCTGGTATAGTAACGGTGATTGGTGGCACACATGGTAGACGCTTGTCATCGAGACAGCAAATCACTTTGATGGATTTGGGATTATTCTGTGCTGTGCTGTCTAGTGTCAGCTTAAACTTCTGATCCAAGCGCGCTATTTCGCCTTGCAGCACATGCGGTATCTCACACTCATACTGCGAAGGCTTCTCGGACATGCGTTGTATTTTGGCCGGTGCGGGAGCGCTATTTAATGAAGAAATTGTTTAATATTAATAAAAAGGATTTACAAATTATTTCATTTTAAGAAACTTACCATATGTCTGTGCCGAAAAGTAGCTCCAAGCAGGGACGGAAAGTGCGGTGCAGCGTGTGATTGGCAAGCGAGCTTTGTAGTGTGGTATTTACGACTTCCATCAGTGGATTTGATGATTTCTGCAAGGAAAATTATTTCAAATTAATATAATATATTTTATGATGAAGATTTGTGAAAAGATTTAAGTATAAAATACTTACGCCAAATTGTTGACCCGTAAAATTAACTATATCAAGTTTCTCCAAAGCTTTTTCGCATTTCAAAAGCGTTTCTAGAGGCACACGCTGGTTTGGATTACTCAAAATCTCCAGCAGTTTGCTCATTTTAGTGAATTTTTCAGTATCTAAAAGAGAAATTATGAAATTAATTTGAGCATTCTTGACATTTATGTTACGCGGAGAAACTTACTTGCGCCGTCAGTGCCGATTTTTGCCATCATGCGTTTCAGCGGTTCAATATACTTGGTTAGCTGTTTGTATTTCTCGCGATACAAGTGATCTTCTTGTGGATTGAAGGGGCTATTGCTGGCCACCTGACCGGGTGTGTTGAGTGGCGCGCTGGGCGATTGACGCATTTGCCGTTGTGAATTTTGCATAAGATTCGACATTTGTGGACTTGAGGTCGGCACCAAAGCTGGACTTGGAATCATTTGCGACTGTTGTTGTTGCTGCGGCTGCTGGTTTTGTGCTGTTTGTTGTTGCTGATGCAACTGTTGTTGTACAGCAGCCATGCCAGCCGGTGATGGCACAGTGCTTGGCGAGGGACTTTGCCGCAAGAACTGTTGTTGCTGGCCGGGCACGCCACGATTCACTTGAAACATTTGACCACCTTGACCCATAGGCATGTTTGCTTTCTGTTGCATATTTGGTGCCATACCAATCATTTGGTTCATGCCACCTTGCTGTCCAGCATTTTGTGGCATGCCACCACCTTGTTGTCCCTGTGGTCCACCCACTACATTACCCCCATGCATTGGGCCGCCTTGGTTCTGTTGCATATTCGGTGGCATGCCTTGCATACCTTGTGGTCCAGCGTTTGGTCCCATCGGGCCACCGGCATTCATACGTGCATTCATCATTTGATTCAGCTGTTGGTGGTTCATGCCCATTTGCTAAAAGAATTTGGAAAGTTAATAAAATATTCTGTTTATTTTTTAAATATAAATACTTACAGCCATCTGCTGCTGCCCCATTTGTTGCATCTGCTGCACATTCATAGCGTTCACATTCATGGGTGCACCTTGCATCTGTCCGGGACCCATTTGCATTTGTTGTGTTGGACCACCAGGTCCGCCTGGTCCACCGGGACCACCACCGCCCATCTGATTCATTTGACCCGGCATGCCACCCATTTGTTGTGCATTGCCGACCATATGCGGCTGCTGACCACCGGCATTACCTATACCACCACCAATAACATTCATTTGCATTCCACCACCACCCATATTTCCACTCATTTGTTGCATCATCTGTTGATTAGGGCCCGCGCCCATGGGCATTTGTCCACGTATGCCCTGCATTTGTTGCATCTGCTGACCTGGACGCTGCTGACTTAGTGTTTGTAACAAGTTTGTGGCAGCAGCAGGGCCACCGGGACCCATTTGATTAGGATTGGGACCACCAGCCATTTGAGCGTTACGATTGCCTTGACTAGCTAGTGTTTGGAGCGCATTTAAGGGATCTGGCATCATACCCTGTTGGTTCATTTCCGTATTTTGTTTCGGCGGCGGTTGCGTAGGCTTTCCTGCGTAGCCAATAATTTTAAAAATGAATAAATTAGGCAAAAATCACTATACACTGCGCGATGTGTGCGTGTACATTCATGTGTGTATATGTGTGGAAATAAATCAATGCAAATACTCACTTTGTGCCAAATCTTGGAAGTGCATAAATAGTTTCGCCACCAAACCCATATACTCTTCCTTGCTGCGTGACTTCTTGAAAATGTGATTCTCCATAACGCCAGCATTTTTTGTAGGATCCGTGGTCTGCAGTGCTTGATTTCTAAAATGAATTATGATTTAGCATTTTATATAAAAATACATTTTATCTTTAAAAACTTACATTTTTGCAATCATGCTCTGGCGAAATATTTGTGAGGGCCATTCATCTGCCATTGTAATTTAATTAAAGACTTCAATTAATTGCAAATTTAAGAATATATTTGTAATTTAACAAATTTTATGCAGCTGAAAACGCTATGACAACCAAATGTCTAATTTTCTCAGGGGAACGGAGCGTTATTGGAACACAGCTGTTTTATCAATGGTTTGTTGGTATACAACTAAATTCACTTGTAGCGATATCTTATTTCTGTTTTAGTCAAAACACTCTTTCAAATTATTTTAAATAATTTTAAACAATATTAAAGTCGAAAAGTTTTTAAATTTTTGGTTGATAGTTAAACTCAGCGAATGTAACACGTTTATCACAAGCGATAGTTTGTTTACGAATGAAGTGCTTAGACAAAATGCGAAATATTTATACCAAGCAAAACAAAGATGGCGGAAAGCCAAAAGCCACTCATTTACCTGAGGAATTATCTACCGACTAAAATAATGTTGCCAGACGTAAATGTGAATGGAAAATATCCATAATGTAGATAAATATAATAAATCATCTATATATATAAATTAATATTATTTATTAAATGAATGATTTATTTAAGTGATTATTTATTAAATTTTTTCTATTTAATTTTAATTGGTTTTGATTTAATATATAATATTTGATTTTTTAATTTCATATGTATTTTTAAAAAGTGTTGTTGCCGTTATTTAACTAAATAGTATTATATTTAGTTAAATTTTAATTTAGAGTTTTTTTATAAATAATAATTATATACATTTCAGAAATAAGAAAAGATGTTATAAACATTTAACCAAATTTAATTTTAAACAAATAAAATAAAATTGCAAATCATGCAGAATATGGACTTTCTATATTGGAAAATAATAATGTAAATTAATATTAAAAATAAAATATTATCTTTATTTTAGATATATCTACTTTTAAATTTATAATAGATAATTTAAAACTTTCTTCAGTCATATTGATTATTATTACAAACTCACAAACATTTATCTGAATACATGAGATAAATTTATAATTAGTAATTATAATATTGTTAATAATGCTTGAGTATACATAAATTCTGTTATAGTAACAACTTAACTAACAGTTTTCGTGGAAAAAAGTCAATTTACAGTATTAAACGATTTAAAGGTAAAATATAAATAACTCTTGTTATGAATAGACCCGCCATGTTGAATACCAAAAATATTACGACATAAATCCACATTAATTACAGGTAGAAATTACAAAAACAAAAAGGGATTAATAGAGGTCCGCAATAATTTAGTTATTAATTGTTTAGGTAACCTCAGGCATAATGAGTTGTCTATTGTTTTCTTTTACGTATACCTGGAAAAAATATTCATTGGTTTGAACGAATTTATATTTTACTGAAAATTTATATATTATCTGAAACTGAACTTATTGACATTTTGAAAGTGAAATTCGCTTTTCGATGTCTATTAATGAGTTACATGTTTTTATTGCCTTATTAACAAGTATATCCGAGTAATAGATTTGCAAATACATGTAGTTGGAAGCAATAGCGTGATCCAGGGTAGCAGATATATTGTCTACGCAAAGCTTCAAACGCGTTTTTCTCAAAATTATATTTTTAAAGTCGGAGAACTACTCAACTGATCTTGTTGAAATTTTAGTCAAGAAAAAATGTCATGGGGACATTGAGGAATTTTTTCAATTAATGTCTCGAAATTTTTTAGCCATTTTTCGTTTTGTAAAAACATCTGCTAAATATATACATATATTTAAGGCCTTAACTAAATATCCCTTAACGCGGATGTATCCTTTTCGGGAAATGACGTCACAATGCCAAAAATTTAGTTATAGTATATTTCTAAGACATTGATTGGTTTAACATTTACAGTGATTGAATATTATGAAATCACCTATGGCAAAATGTTTTAATAGAGTTCCAATTCTTTGCACAATGCTATTGGCTTAGCAATTTCTTCAAGAGCTTCGTCATCGGATTCACACATCTCTGCAAGCTCGTTTTCTACTTGTATTTCCTTAGAATTGTCTTCAGTAAAGACAACTTTATCAATTTAAAAAAATCATCAGTAAGTGCCCAGTGGAATATGAAGCCAAATCCGCTGTATCGATTTTTGTTAGCAAGTCTCGACATTTCAACTACATACAAATTTCCTTCCCTAACTTGAACTTATATAACTCGAAGTTCTCCATAACTTGTACTCTTGAAGTGTCACTGGTCATACAAATTTCCTTCCATAAATCCAACTTTTTGATCAGGGTATAATACAAAATTTCAAATTTTACTGTCGAGGCAGAATTTTAAAAGAGAATTGCATAAATCATCTAACAAAGGCATGGGATACAGACGCGAAAAGCCAAACAAAAGCAAACTGCAACAAATAAAATTACAGAATACATGTGTATACATGAATATAAAACTTTATGCGAAGTAAATAAATAAAACTGGGTATAAATCTATATTTTACAGCTTTTGGAAAAATTATATTTTTAATGAAAATTCTATAACTCGAAGTCTCCTAACTCGAAGTTTTTTTGTGGATTATGGTGACTTGGAAGTGACTCTGCATTATCCACGAACAAAATAATATTTCGAGCTTGAAATCGCGTTTTCAGTGTAACTGTTGTTATCTGCTCAGTTATGATTTCTCTAGTCATCTTTTAATTCATTCGTTCATTCAATAAAATTTGATGCTTGAGGACGGGCTGTTTTTCCTGGATCTATTAAATAATATATTATGTTTAAAATAACATATCGATCCGAGTAAAATTCTAAGACCCTTTGGAAGTTCCGCACATCAGCCGATGTCAGTTTGAGTGTAAAACTTTAAACTCGCTTATTTCAAAACTAATCGGTGGACATGATTTATCGAAAAGTTATAAAGCGATTTTTTTCAAATGCACATGTATTTAAAATAACAAACGAATGATTTTTCTTTTTTATTACAAGTATTATTTCGAATATATAGCTCATATTTTACCAAAGAAATTAGTTTGTTTTGTTAAAAGTGTATAAAATACATAATTTAATATTTACTCTCTTCCTTCGTTCATTTTTATCCATGTACTATCGAATTATTCTAAGTTTATTGATTTTAGTTGAGCCAATAATGAGTTATGGTCTCCACGGCAAGAGCTTTTTTTCGACTCGACATGGGAGATGGGGCACCAACGGCTGAGTTTTCGGAATTTTTAAATAAAAATTTCACAAAATGCAGTTGAAATATGTATGTTTAATAAGCTGAATTGTTTAAATGAAATATATGATTGTCTATATTAAAAAAAGTTGTAAAAATTCCCCTGTTTTCAACGAGCTAGCTAATAAATAAGCTTATGTATTAAGTAAGGCAGTTATTTTTAATCGTAGTTATTCTGTTGGTAGTTTCATTTATATTAGTACTTTTGTTGATATAAAATATATCATAATTTTCGATTCTACAGCGTTCGTGTTGATTTTAAATTTTATATCGTTTGTAATTTTCAATTCGAAAATAAAAGCTGCAGTAATACTAATAATAATTAGTCATTTCCATAATAAATACGATAAAAAAAATAAATACAAATTGAAATCAAACTATAAATCTACATTGTTTAATTACATATTGTAACGGATTTCCAAAATCTGTCGTTTACTCTAAAACTCTACCTTGAGTTCGATCACTGGATTGTCAAATAAAAGTCACTGTTTAATGGATATACACTTATCTTTATTTCTAATTTAACAAACTTAACACTTTATTACTCGTTGTACAAGTTTACAACTTCTTACTTCTAATTTCTTGCACTTTACTCGGCAACTCTCTAATTAGAACTGTGTCTTGCTGCCAGTCCGGCAGCCCTTATATAGTCGATTGCTGGCAATATATCGCCACTCGAACATTCTAGCAACTACGAATATTGATGTCTGGATAAATCTGGCAAGTTATCGATTTTGATTGTCGATTCTAGTTTATTCTAGCATCCATGTTCGTCACACTGCTCTCCACTTAAGTCTGATCGTCCCGATTAGACCTACTTCCAGAACCAAAAGCTGCGAGCCGTTCTAAATGAACCACCTTCATTTTATTCCTGGGCCTTCCAATTGTCTGTATGCGATACACCACATCATTGATTCGTTTAACAACTTGGTATGGTCCTTCCCAACTGCATTGAAATTTAGGAGACAATCCTTTCTTCCGTTGTGGGTTATATAACAACACCCAATCTCCTTCCACAAATCCTTCGGAGTTCATTGCCTTGTCGTATTTTGCCTTCATTTTATCACTCATTATTTGTGTCCGTTGTCTCACCATAGCATGGATTTCCCTCATTTCATCTTCTAGGACACTGTTGGCTTCCCTAACATTCTTTCCACCATTTGCGTTTATTCCGAACTTTAAATCAATCGGCAACCGAAGATGATGACCAAAGATTACCTTTGCTGGAGTCTGCCCCGTTGTTTCATGTACAGCAGACCGGTAAGCCATCAGGAACAAAGCTATATGGGTATCCCAATCCTTTTGATACTTGTCTACCACTTTTTTTAGATGTTCTTCTAAAGTTCGATTGAAACGTTCTACCATTCCATCGGATTGCGGATGTAGGGCTGTTGTACGAGTTTTCCGTATACCCAATTTTAGGCACATCTCCTGGATTAGAGCTGATTCGAAATTCCTTCCTTGGTCAGAATGTAATTCTATTGGAACACCATACCTTGTTACCCAATTATTGATGAATACATTCGCTACTGTTTCAGCTTCTTGATTAGGAATTGGATATACTTCTGGCCATTTGCTGAAGTAATCCATAACTACCAAAACATATTTGTTTCCTTATTTACTGCTGGGAAACGGACCGACTACATCCATGGCAATTCGTTCAAATGGGGCGCCCGAATTGTACTGCTTCATCTGGCCGTGACTCCTGGATTTCGGCCCTTTTGCTTTAATGCACTCAGCACAATTAGCAATCCATTCCGTGACTGATTGCCGATAACCAACCCAATAAAATCTTTGCTTAAGTTTTTCCAAGGTTTTTGTGATTCCCATGTGCCCTCCACTTGGACCGTTATGCATCTCCTTCAGTACATCAGGAATTCTTACTTTCGGAACGATTATAAGAGTTCGGGAACTTTGTCCATCTTCGCTTTCCCATACTCGATGCAAGCAGCCAGATACCAACTTTAAACTGTTCCACTGTGCCCAATATGCCTTTGCAACTGGACTCTCCGCAGCTATTTCTTCTCTCGTTGGACGCTTGTTCAGCTCCACTCCATGCATTACCAGTTCCAAATCTGGATCTTCTTGCTGACATTTTCGTAAATCCTTTGGATCCCAGCCTTCTGTCGAAGTTATTGACATTAATCGAACATCTATAATGTCTTCTTTGGCCTCAGCTCTTGAACAATGTCGACATTCTAAATTACAAGGACGACGGGATATCGCGTCCGCATTCCCATGACTACTACCTTTTCGGTGTTCTATAGAGAAGTCATAACTTTGGAGTCTCTCAATCTACCGTGCCAACTGTCCTTCTGGATTCTTGAATTGCAGAAGCCATTTTAATGCTGCGTGATCTGTCCTTACTCGAAATCGCTGTCCATACAGATATTTATGGAAATGTTTTATGCACTTCACCAATGCCAGTAATTCTCTTCGCGTTACGCAATAATTCTTCTCTGGCTGACTTATCGTCTGGCTATAATACGCGACCAATTTCTCATTCCCGTCAATCACTTGTGATAGAACGCCACCTACAGCATAGCCACTAGCATCCGTGTCCAAAACGAACGTTGAGCCTGGAACTGGATATGCTAACATTGGCGCAGTACATAATCTCTCCTTCAGAGTTTGGAAGGCCAATTCTTGTTCTTCATTCCATTCAAAGGTTCTGTTCTTCTTCGTGAGTTCATGGAGGCTACTAGCTACGCTGGCGAAATTTGGAACGAATCGTCGGTAATACGTACACAGTCCAAGGAAACTCCGCAATTCATGTAAATTTTTAGGTCTGGGCCAATCTTTTACTGCCTCTATCTTTTCCTGAGCTGTACAAATGCCCTTCGTAGTCACTTTGTGCCCTAAATAGCTAACTTCCTTCTTGAACAGAGAACACTTCTTTGGGCTCAGTTTTAAACCAGCGCTGGCTATGCGTTGGAAAACCTCTTCCAAATTTTTGAGATGCTCATCAAAGCTTTTACCCAACACGATGATATCGTCTAGGTACACCAAACATGTCTTCCAGTGCAATGCTTTTAACACTTGGTCCATAAGCCTCTCAAAAGTGGCAGGAGCGTTACATAACCCAAAGGGCATTACAGTGAATTGCCATAGACCATCTCCAACGCTGAAAGCCGTCTTTTCTTTGTCTTCTTCGTTTACTTCCACTTGCCAATAGCCACTTTTTAAATCGAGTGTTGAAAACCAATTCGTGCCTGATAGTGAGTCTAGGGTGTCATCTATTCTAGGTAATGGATAACTGTCTTTCTTCGTGACATCATTCAGTTTTCTGTAGTCCACGCAAAACCTCATGTTACCATCTTTCTTCTTCACAAGTACTACAGGTGAACTCCATGGACTCGATGATGGTTCAATTATGCCGCTATCGCTCATTTCACGTATGGTCTGGCTTACAACTTCACGTTTGGCTAATGGAACGCTGCGAGGAGCCTGGCGGATTGGTCTTGCATCTCCGGTGTTGATGGAATGTTTCACAATTTTGGTTCTACCTGGTTTGGATTCATGTTTGTCGAATATGGTGGAGTATCTGAGAAGAAGTTCTTTGGCCTTCTTTTTATGGTCTACTTCAAGTTCCTTGGTCCATGCATTAATCTCGTTTGAAATAGCGTTTTTACAACTGGAATTAACCTCAAAATCTGTTTCGCAATTTATTACGGTCTCAATCTCCTGACACTGCCCTAATATAGCTCCTTTGGAGACTGTGACTGGTGACTTATACTCATTAAGGACTCTTACTGGAACTCTTTTGTCTTGTCGTGTCATAGCCAGGGTTTTTCCTATAAGTAAGTTTGGTATAGATTCTTTTGTGCCTTCAACAACCCACAACGTGTCCGTCCCATAGTCTCCATCTATTTCTGCCCAAATAATTGCTTCTGATTTTGGTGGAATCTTCTGATTTTCTGTTATTAACACTTGTCTAACGTTGCATTTGTTATCATAACCAAACATAAGAGGCACTTCCATATTGGTATAAGTCATAATTTTGTTTTCCATGTCTAATTTGATTCCTTTACTGGCTAGAAAGTCTACTCCAATTATGACTTCGTCGACGATATCTGCCACTATAAAGTTATGTAACACGGCTATTTTTCCTATTCCAATTTCACACGTTACTTCCCCGAGAACTTGAGCATCATCTCCAGTTGCAGTACGTAACTTTGCACCAGCTAGTGGTTTTACTTCCTTGTTAACTAGATCCGACCGATTCGTATTTCTATTTATTTGAGAGACAGAGATTACAGGGCATTCAATTGAGGGAGCCAGCACGCGCCCCTTCCGTCTGGCTCGCTTTAGTTTAACGATTGGGTGCTTTTCAGAGTTGGTTGGTCTTCTTCAGCTTTGCGTTTCCGTCCGGATAGGTAATTGGGTCGATTCGATTCCATATTGCAATTACGTGCAATATGGCCGCCTTTCCCGCAGTTGAAGCATTTAACCACACCATCATTTTTCTTACGTGTTTCTCCAGATTTCTCCAACATTTTATGCATTTCTTCCAAAAAGTTCTTCGTCCAGGCAGGCTCTTCTATTTCTACACGATGAGCTTTAAATGTTCTGTTACTAAGTAAAGAGGCAGTTTCGTGCGTAAGAGCAAAGGACACTGTTTCTGCAAATGTCAATTTTGGGCATGCTAGTGCAGAATAGCGCGTATTCTCGTCTCGTATACCATTAACGAAACTGTGGATTTTTATATCCTCTATATATTCTGCGGACTTATGCGCATAAGCCAAGTGAGCTAACCTTTCCACTTCCGTAGCAAATTCTTGCAGAGACTCACTAGCTTTCTGTTTGCGATTTTGCAGTTCGATTTGGAAAATTTGTCTCCGGTGCTCACTTCCATACCGTCTTTCTACAGCACTCATCAATGTTTCGTAGCTGCTTGATCCACAATTAGGAATTGTTTGTAAAATTTCTGCAGCACCCCCTTTTAGGGCGACAAATAACTCAGCGACTTTCTCTTCTTCGTTCCAATTATTTGTAACTGCCGTTTTTTCGAATTGGAGTTTGAAAATCTGGAACGGAGTTGTGCCGTCAAATGATGGAGATTTGACTTTGACAGAACCTATTGACACCATTGGTCGATTTAGTTGCAGGTCACGGAAACGATCTTTCAATTCTTCCACATCAGCCTTAATCTTGTCTTGCTCTTCCGAAATCTGTGTTGACAATTCTGATATTTGTTCGGTCACCTGTGTCGATATGCGTGCTTCCTGTTCTTTTAGCTGTGCTGACACCTCAGCTGATATCTGTGTTGATAACTGCGAGTGCTCTGCTTTCATCTCCGTCAACTGCAACGAAATCTGTGACAATGCAGACAGAACCATCTTCATGTCCTGTACTCCTGATGAACATGGATTGTCTTCCTTTTCCTCTATTTTCGTTGTCGATTCCTCTAACAGCGATTCGAAACCAAATTCGTCCACGTTGATGTTTTCTTCTTCCATTGCCTCTCTTAACCGAGCTTGTAACTCAGCTTTCAACCCATTCGTTGCTAAGCCTCGTTGTTCCAGCTCCTTTTTGAGTTGTGGTATCTTTAAATCGTTGAACTTAACCATTATTTCCTATGGAATTTTATTTGTCAATCCCACTTCTGACACCAATTGTAACGGATTTCCAAAATCTGTCGTTTACTCTAAAACTCTACCTTGAGTTCGATCACTGGATTGTCAAATAAAAGTCACTGTTTAATGGATATACACTTATCTTTATTTCTAATTTAACAAACTTAACACTTTATTACTCGTTGTACAAGTTTACAACTTCTTACTTCTAATTTCTTGCACTTTACTCGGCAACTCTCTAATTAGAACTGTGTCTTGCTGCCAGTCCGGCAGCCCTTATATAGTCGATTGCTGGCAATATATCGCCACTCGAACATTCTAGCAACTACGAATATTGATGTCTGGATAAATCTGGCAAGTTATCGATTTTGATTGTCGATTCTAGTTTATTCTAGCATCCATGTACGTCACAATATATTTTCCTTTATTTGTTTCCTTGTTTAAAGATTTAACATATTACAGTATTATCTTCTGGCAACCCTAGAATGTATACAGAGAGAAATGACAGCACCAACAACTCCATGATACTCAGTGAGCGCCATATTTACTATTTCCCTTTTAACTTAACGGTTTACCGGATATGTATTTGTGTGCGAGTTGCTGGCATAGAGCAGCGATTCACTCTTTCTTCAATTACTTTTCAAGCATTTTCTCCAATTTGTATAGTACATTATAGCTTTTAGGTGCTGATTGATTTGTTTGCTGTACTTTTTTACGCTGCTCAACGCTCACAAAATCCGTAACTGTGTGCATACGTTTACCGTATTGGCTGTTGTTGTTGTTGTTGGCGCTGCTGCTGCTACCTGTGTTAACGAGCGCTCCACGACGCGACGCGACAACGGCAATTGCAATTTACGCTGTCGTTGCCGCTGCCAGCTTATTGGATGATAGCAGCACAATTGTCACGACATTCGCTCCTCGTTCGTTTGCCGTGGCGCATCAGCAGCAAAAACGTACGCTCGCTTGCTCGTACGTACGTTCGTTCATTCGTTTCTTTCGATTGGGTTCGCTTATTATTTTACATACTTGCGCGCTGGTATTGTACCGTATAATTTGCTGACGTTTGGAAATGCTGTTGCGAGATGTGTCGCAGTTAGAACTCCAAACAGAAAACAGAATTTAAGTGAAATATTTGCAATTTAAGTTTCTGCCGCTTGCGAAATGCACACATTCAACTACATACATACATACTCGTACATGGCCAAATACAAATAGGCGCTCAGCCTTGAAGTGAAGATGGCAGAAAAACAGTGAAAAATCAGTGACAACGCGCAGATTTTAGAAAAACTCAAACTAAAAAATAGCAGCGGCAACAACAACAATAATAATAACAACAACTAAAATTGTGGTGCGTGTAATTGTGTTTGAACGCTCGGCTGTTTTGTTGTTGTTTGTGTGTAAGTGTATGTATGTGTGTGTGTGTGGAAATGGAAAATGATACAAATTGCATTGAGCAGGCGAAAAGGTAAAGTGGCAAAAAAGCAACAAAGAGCAAAAAAGCGCAAAGTGCAAAGTTTGCGAAAAACAATATTAAAGTAGAATCGCAACATAAATATAAACGCAATAGCGCGCGCATAAAATGAAAACACCAACTGGCTGCGTCACAACGTCAACACCGACAACAACAACAACAAGAGTAACAACAACAGTCGCTGTCGACGCGCTGTCGTTCAACTGATTGCCAAGTGGTGTCCGCGGGGGGAGTTACATATGTACATATGTACTCGCATGTATAAGGTGTAAGGTTGATGAGCAGTGTACAAAAAAAGAGCTGTCGCTCAAAGTGCAATGTTGAAAATACAACTTGAGTTTCAAAATAAAATGACAACAACAATAGCAACAGCAGCAGCAAAAACAGCAAACATATAACAATCATCAACCAACAATAGCTTTAACAACATAAGAATATTTAATAATTTCAATTGCCATCAACGCAATTGCATTTAAGCAAAAAAAATAAAAAAATCATAATAACAACAAAAAACATAACGGTGTGCCTAAAAAATAACAGTAGCAACAGTACAAGCAACACTTTGCACTGCGGTGATAGTAGCGGCAACAACAACACTGGACGCCATCAATATTTCGTCGAAGGCGCGTCGGGGTGGTGGACGAGCGGCATTTTGGGGCGAAACCGCAAGCAAATAGGTAAGTAACAAATGTAAATTGGGCAACAATTTCCCCCAACTACAACGGCTGTTCAGCATTGAGCAGCGCTGCTGTACGCTTGATTAGGCAGCCACTGGCAGTGCTGACTGCCCAGCAATAACAATAACAACAGCAGTGGCAGTGGCAGCGGTAGTCAAACACATTTACATACCTACATATTTATTCATGTGTAAATTGACAATATTCGTAGCTATCGACCGCCAACAGCGTCGGCACAACGGCGCTGCCCTGCTTTGCTTTATATATTTATTTACTATGCATATATCTACACACATACATATGTCTGTATATGAATATGTTTGTGTGTAAACATGTAAATGAGTGGTTTCGGTGCTGCCGTGGCTTGTGGTAATTTATTGTCGTCGACTTTACCAACCTATCTTTCTTTCATTTGTTGTTATTATTGTTTTTTTATTTTTTGTATACTTTTTTTTTACCTTTTGCTGATTTCGCTTTTATTTTTTGTTTTCGTGCATTCGTTGCTCTTTTCACCGTTGCCACCTATGTATGTGGATATGTGTGTGTGTATCGAACGCTGCCATGGGTATCAGCGCCACTATCGTAGCGTTGACGCTGGCATACAGTGTGTCAAAATAATTAACAAAGTGGTTAATATGCGTATAAAATGCGGGCCACAACATTATTCTGTTTAATGTTAAATAAAAATTAAAGAGCAGCACTTATAGAATTATTATAGGCCAAGTATTTGCTAACATTGACCTTCACATTATCAATACCGTTGCACAGTACAGCAGCACATACTTTTTTTGTGGGTGCGTTGCGTTGTAACTGTTTTCGAGCGGCAGAATAACTTTATCAAAGACGTCTTACACCTCACCCTTTCGAAACAAAAAGGAAGTGACACGCTTTAATTTAATGGCCTGTAAACAAAGCGATAAACCAGTACATAACAGATAATTGACACAGTTGTTATTATTAGTTATGTGAAATATGTAAACGTGTATGTGTGTGTGTGTGTGAACTTCCACCTTGATGGACTTCATGTAAGTGTTTGAAAAGCTTTACATAGATAGGAAATTGTAACTAGCTGCATACATACTAGCGTATATACATGTATATATGTAGATAAATTTGCGATATAAATATTTCAAATGACATATAATTACTTCTTATTGAAAATTTTAATTATAATTTATTAATTATTGTTTACACCACTACTAAGTGAACATGCGAAACGCTACTTAATTTCCCGGCTTCATAATTTGTTGATAAACTTTATACAGCTGAACTTCACTAACTCGAAACACCATAATCCAAAAAAAAACTTCGAGTTAGAGAGTTATGAAAGGTAAAATTTGTATGAAAATTAATTTCTATTGCCAATTCAAGAGTTCAATGTATGGAGAACTTCGAATTATGGAATTACAACTATATATATGTATATATGTAGTTTAAGCTGCTGCGAATCACTTGAATCATCAGTGGCTTGTTATTGCTAGCCGGCGGCAAAGTTTTTAAAAAGAATATTGTGTTTCATTAAAACGTGCTGGTTTTAGATACATTTATGTCAACATACATATATACAAATATATATATATGTATATATATATCCAAAGCATTATGTTTCTGTACAAAGGTAACAATAACGCAGACTTCTGAACTCTAAACTAGCTGACTATTTCTCAAATAACAAACAAATGTATATTTGTAAGTATATATGTTTATAGGTATATATAGTATGTACATACGTTATAACAAAGTAGTGCTTTTGTGATAAGAACCCAAAAAAATGGTAGACATACAAATTGCGAAATGTTTGGAATTTTGTTTTTTAATTTCGTTAATGAAAAGTTAGATATATAGTCGCAAATATAGGTTATAGTATATACACGGAGGCGTAAAAGTTATTTTTTGTTTACTGTCAATTTTTAGACAGTAGGGAAATTTCCATTTAACTGGTACTCCAGCACCACCGTAGATAGTTAGTTTGCTTGAAACCTAAACGTCTATAGCACAAAAACGTACTTAATTTGGCTAGTTATTCTGAAGTTAAATAAATCGAATTTCTCTCTTTTAGGCTTTAATAAAAATGTATTTGAGTGTAAACAAAATTGAATATTGTCATTTTAATACCGCCATCTATGGCCGATTGGAATACTTGGAACCTGTTCTTGATGAAACAAAATACGAAATGGGTTCTTAATATATATTAATTGCCCATATCAGTTTTATCGGCTTACATTCATTCCTCACAAAATAGTGTACTTGTAAAAAAGGTTCAATCAGTGACCAAAAACTAATCAGATAAGTTTTAAAAATAACAAAAAAAAATGTATATAGTTTACTAGATAATATTACTCGGATTAGTCTAACCCCATAATGGACACTTTTTACTTGAGTTTTTGAAATATAATTCATTTTTTGACATTTTTATATAGTTTTTATTCAAAACCATAAAAAGTATTTGCCGAACTGATTGCTGAAATTCTGTTTGTATTAAAAGAGGAATCCTATTTGTGGGACTGACACTAACTTGATATCCACAACTGAAAAACAAGGAAAGGTTTTCTTTCCTTTTCGGCACAGTTTAACTGTTATTCTCATGTAGATCATTCTGTATTATTTAATATTGAATAAATTGCTTTTATATCATTATTTATTTTTGGAAATTTTAGGAATTATGCCAATTCACCATTTATAACCGACATTAACAGTGCCTAACAGTCTCTTCGCACAGTAGTTAATTGTTCAATCAACCGGTCATTGCTCGATCAAAGTGCTGATTTAGATCGATTTACTATACAAAAGAAAGAAAAAGCTTATTTTACCATTAATTTTTAATCGAATACAAATCGAGTTGAAACTAGAATGCAGCTCTACGGGTTGTTGTCTACGCTGTAAATTTGGCTGTGTTTATTGATAAAAATGCAATCAGCTGATGGAATTTACCAAAAACTGGTTTCTCAATTATAATCTAAAAAATTTATTTGCCTGTTTATTATAAAAAATTGTCTATATGAGTAATACATATAACTATAAAATAACTAGCGTATATAGACTACAGAAAAAAATATTTTTAAAAAGAAAAATATATTTTCTCAACGAAACTTTATCTTATTGAATAGAAAAGTTAACTTAACATTGTTTAAAACATTTTTATACTCTCGCAACAAAAGTTGCTAAGAGAGTATTATAGTTTTGTTCACCTAACGGTTGTTTGTAAGTCATCAAACTAAACGAGTTAGATATAGGGTTATATATATCAAAATGATCAGGATGACGAGACGAGTCAAAATCCGCCTGGCGAAAACCAAAAACTTATAAAGTGTCATAACTAAGCCATAAATAAAGTTATGAAAATAAAATTTGGAACATAGGATCGTATTAGGGAGGGGCATATTTGGATGTAATTTTTTTGGAAAAGTGGGCGTGACCCCGCCCTCAAATAGGTTTTTTGTATATAACTTGCAAACCAATAGAGCTATATAAACCTAACTTTCTGCAGTCGTTTGTTTTAACCACTTTCTAATACAGTCCAAAAATGAAAGAAATCGGATAATAACCACGCCCACCTCCCATACAAAGGTTAGGTTGAAAATGACTAAAAGTAGGTTAACTCACTAACGAGAAACGTCAGAACCACTAAATTTTACAGAAGAAATAGCAGAAGAAAGCTGCACTCAGATTTTTACAAAATGAAAAATGGGCGTGGCATCTCCCACTTATGGGTCAAAAACCATATCTCAGGAACTACTCGACCGATTTCAATGAAATTCGGTATATAATACTTTCTTGACACCCTGATGACACATGTGAAAAATGGATGAAATCGGTTCATAACCACGACAACTTCCCATATAACTCAATTTTGAATTCCATCTGATTCCTTCACTTTATAATGTATACATAAGGAACCAATGAATATAGCGGAATAAAACTTTACACAAATAGTACATATCATCTCTGGCTTCTCTTTAGAAAAAAATTGTCGAAAAAGGACTATAACTTTTCAAGGCCCCTGTTATCGAACATGTTGAACTCCTCGCCTAAGGGTAAATTTTAACCGAAAATATGGATAAATCTCTCTGATAATTTAATGTAATTCAGAGGAAATTGTTTATTCTAATAGTGTGTCTCGGTTCCAAAAATTATTAAAATCGGATAATAACATCTCCTAGCTCCCATATACCTAATTATAGGCCTTTAAAAAATATGGTGGGCTTTAATCTGCATATATGTATTGATTAATATGTGAGATATCTTAGCGAAATTAAGTGAGTGTATAGTCTTGAATATAGTGTACCTTGCTGGTGAAAATGAATGAAATCGGTTCAGGAATTTCCTCAGCCCTCATACACTATATAGGACGATATTCGTTATTCTATTAAACTTTGTGCCGAATTTATAGGTAAATTTGGGTGTTATCTTAATAAAATTTCTTCAATAAATTGCGAGAGTATAAAATATTCGGTTGCACCCGAACTTAGCATTTCCTTACTTGTTATTTCAAAATTCATTTCAAAACTTAACTCTTTTTACTTAGTTAACTCGTTCTAATTATAATTACTAATTACAAATACATATGTATGTATGTATGTTTGTACTAAATGGACTAAAAAGTTTTGGTCCTAACCGAGAGCATGTCATAAATAATAAAATATCCCGACTTATCTTAGAGTACTAACCTTAACCGTTCGTTCTCAAAATATTGACTCAGTTTACCATAGAAAAAATTGATTTTCGTGTTTTGATAAAATATTAAACACGACGAGTGCTTAGTTTTTGTAAAACTCTGATACTACTGGTAAATTGAAAGCATTCCGTTTTAAACTAGACATCGGTGATTAATTCTCAAAAATTTGGCCTACGGCGATTATATCCTCACAAAAAGGTTCCACTCAAATAAGGAGCTCCTTGAAGCTATCAAATCGGTATGAAAATGTTGAATAACCATACATGTATCCCGCTAGAGTAAGGTTATGTCGAAGAATAAAGTCATATTTTCATAAAAAAAAACAAATAAACCCTGAATGACTGGTAGTAAATGTGTCTTAGTTGTAGCCACCAACTTAGTTTAGATATTAAGGATGAGCTACCTATCAAGTCTTTTAGAAGTCATATAATTAACAGCAAATTTTTCTAGATTTTGTTGTGTTGTAGTTATTTCTTCTGAGAAAAGTACGCAAATGGTCAATTCTATTGGCAAATAATCATGATCAGTATATACGATATAAGCACATCATGTGGGTTTATTGTTACTAAAATAAACAAATGTATATATTTACATATATGCATGTATTTTGACATATTGTATTCGAGGTGTGTATTTGTTTTTGTTACATTTTAAATAATTAGCATTAATTATGTTAAAAGAAATTTGATTGAGCTGTTAAAACAATGACACAATTCCACTATTTGATTAAAAAACGGTTTATCATGCCGTAGTAAACGTCGTGCGTAACAACAAATTAGCGAGTCTACACTACAGCATTTGAATGCATATCGAAATACATACATATATGCATATATGGACATATTTATGTACATATGTATGCAGGTGCATAAGTGTGTCTGCTTTTATATCTACCTTAATTTGTTTTGTTTTCTAATTTTTTTTTTTGCTTAAGTTTCCAGCTAGCACGCCACAACGGCGTTTTAAACGCTGACGTGCTGAAATGGTGCAATGCTCGTTGGGTGTTTGATTGCCTACTCGCTGCACGCCGTTCGCACCACACACCGTTCGATATGCGCCGAGCGGCGCGTTCGTGGCTACTGCGGCGCCGCCACACTGCTACGTGCTCCACATTTTCCCCTCCGTTGACTCGTGTTATAACATTTCCATGTTACTTAAACGCATCTTTTGTCTTTTTTGCTGACTCTTTTGTTGTATTGTTGTTGTTCTTTTTTCTTCTATTTTTTGCTGTCTCTACTGCCATTATTGCTGTGTTTCTACCGCGGATTGTAGCATGCATTGTTGCTGTTATTATTGCTGTTATTATTATTATTGTTTTTGTCGCTGTTCGTCAATTTCTGTACTTTGACTGATTTGCTCGCTGTTTCGGCGTAATGCAGTGATGAGCGTGCTTTGCGTTGCTTTTTTTTTAATTTTTTTTCTATTTTTTTTTTCTTTTTTTTTGTGCCGCCTCGTACGTGTGTAGTTGGAGCGCGCTTGTCATTGTCGCGTAAACGCTGCTGTCGCCTTCATTTCACAATTTTCATTTAAATTCTCTGATTTTTTCCGTACCGTTTCGCATGTAAATTGTGTGCCCCTTTCGCTGTTACGTGGCTCAGTCAAGCGGTCTGTCGGTTGGTTGGTTGGTTTGTCGGCAATATAATCGCCCGCTTTACATATTGCTCTCCCACTACAATGCGCTGCGTCTGCGACGCCAATCGTTTTAACATTCTCTGCGTACTTTCAATTGTTAATGTTGTTGTTGTCGCAGTGTGTCTATTGTTTTTATCAGCCGTCGTTTTTTGTGACATTGTGCACCACACCGCATTGCCCTAACCTCAACCCGTCACCTATGTACATACATACACACATACGTGCTTACACACATGCGATTGCATCAAATGCGCTCTGTCAGTCAGTGATACGTTGTCGCTTTTACTATTAACGTTTTTGTTGTTGTTGCTTTGGCGGCGCAACATTTTCGATTTTTTTTTCGCTTTAGTTACAGCTTTATGGCATTGAGTGAGCGTGTGTATGTGTGATTTTGCGATTTGCCTTCTTATTCTCTACCTAAATGCCAGCTAATGCGCGTTATCAGCGCGGTTGTATATCGTAATTGTCTTTTAAATTGCTGCCACTTTTTGTTGTTGGTGTTGTTGTGTGTTTTGTTGATAAACAGTGTGAGAATTGGTTATACAACGATCACTTAATTTAAATTCATTTCCGCTGGCCTATGCCCCCTTGTCCACAAGAATTTCGTATACAATAGCGTATATTCAATATGTATATATAGAACTTCGATCTACTGGGTATATAAGTATGTAAATATGTAATTTTATATATATATATGTATATGTATGTATATCTCTGCTTGTATCTATGTAAATATGCGCATACTTAAATGGCTTGTGCATTGCAGCTAGCGCCTTCTCGTGCGCAATTTTTCCATTATTCATTTTTTCTACTTACTTCTACTTACTTACTATCTTTTCACTTTTATTCTTTGAAAATACATATGTACATATATGTATGTATGCGCATACTTATTTAGCAGCACTTTTGTCATTTGCATCGTCTTCGGACATGCGTGTTTCGCTTTTGCTTTCAACATTGTCATTTTGCTTTTATTTTTTTTCTCCACTTATACATTCCACTTTGTGGCTGCTTCTATTTCTTTTCATGTCCTTTTGCTTGTGTCCATTAGACGCGTCATCCCATACCATCCACACTGGGTGCATTTGTTGGCACTACCACAACCGCTCCGTGTGCTGTCCGAGTCGCTCACCCATCCACCCCGTCGCATCCCACTTCCGTTGCGTTAGACGGAAATTCCATTACAGTGTTGTCAGCCCACAGCGTGAGCTTGCGCACACCCACCCCAGCAACGCCACGGCAACCACTTGTTTTCTCAAACAAAACAAGCTGTGTTGTTGTATTGTTGTGCACCGCTTAAGTGCACAGTGGCACAGTGTGTTCGCCCCTCGCCATGCGGCATTAAAATAGCAACGCTCTGTTGTCCTACTTGCTTACTGACTTACTCACGTCAATTACCAATGTCTACAGCTGTTCAGCTGTTCTTGGGTGCTTTGGTGCTTTGCTCGTGGTTGACTTTTTTTCGTTTTTTCTTCATCATTAAACGTTTGCCATTATGTGTACATAGCGCTCTGGGTTGCGTGTTGGCATTGCATCGTACATACAAGCAAATACAGAATTATGTTGTTCCCATAATGTGTCTAACATGTTGTTATTTATGGTTCTGCCTCGTGGATAATGGGTGTTTTTAGCGGCATTCACACGCAAAAATCTCAAATTATTAAGCGAAAGTAGTGCGTGCGCAGTTTCCGGCGGCACATGGAGTCACCATGACCTGTGGCATGCAGCACCTTTGCCTCAAGGTAGTAATAGATTTATCACATCAATCCAAAAGAATACATATATATTTCACTTCGAATAGTATATATGTAGGCGCATCTCATTTGTATTTAACCCTGGAAAGTCATTCCTCTTCGTTTCGACGACGCGAGTGCTTATTTTGTACAAAAGCCAAATGAATCAGAGCTGAAATTTTATTTATTTAATAAAAGATTTAAGAAAAACTGTTTGATATTGTTTTATTTAGAAGATATATAAACCACTTAATGTGAAGATATTGATTTTAGTAGGTTTTGATAGGTAGGATAATATATTGAGGACTTTGAGTAATGCCGTCGTCGAATCGACGAGGGATGACCTCTACGTTATAAAAATGGCGATGACCTTCTAGGGTTAAAAAAAATATATCTAAAAATGCTTCAAATCAGGCTTATTCCTTCCTAACAAATTTATGTGAGTTTCATCTAGTGATCGCGTACTCAGTTGAAGGGTTAGAAAATATAAATTTGGTTTCGCTAGGTCATCGTAGATCGACAATGTCGTATTTCCGTTTGTTCATTGTTAACAAGACTGAGACTGAGATAATTTACATTAGGAGATACAAGAGCGGAGGAGGAGGATACAATGACAATGAATTTAAAATCAAGAGACTTCATTTTAAAACAAACATTCAAAAGATCAAATAGAACAAGTAAGGAAAGGCTAAGTTCGGGTGCAACCGAACATTTTATACTCTCGCAATTTATTTATTTATATACATATATAGTATAAAGTCCATTGAAAGTTTGAAACCCCTAATATTAGGCCAGGGAAGGTTATGACCCGATTATGTCATATCATATACTCTATGGGCGTTAGAGTATTTGTTTTATTTCGCTATCCTCATTGGTTCCTTATGTATATATTATAAAGTGAAGGATTAACCTTTAACTACTGAGGTGAAATATTTGGGCGTAGTTACTGAGGTGGGGTAAATTTTACCCCTTTATAATCTATAAATAATTTTTGTCAACGAAAATTTTTTTTAATTTATTTGTTTTTAATTGTAATAATAAAACATATTTTTAAATGAATAAAATAATAAATTTAAAGAAATCGAACTTCTAGTTTAACAAAACAAGGACTTTATTTCATAGCCACTTTTCTAGTACTAAAAAACAAACTACGAGGTGTAAAATTTACCACCACCTCAGTAGTTAAAGGTTAAGATGGAATTCAAAATTGAGTTACATGGGAAGTTGTCTTTGTTGTGAACCGATTTCGCCCATTTCATCAGGGTGTCAAGAAAATATTATATACCGAATTTCATTGAAATCTGTCGAGTAGTTCCTGAGATTTTCCCATTTTCCTGGTATTTGACCCATAAGTGGGCGATGCTACGCCCATTTTCCATTTTGTAAAAAACTCTGGTGGTTATTATTGATTTCATGGTGTGTGGTGGCGTACGTAAGTGAACTGACTGCAGAAAGTTTGGTTTAGAAAAAACCTATTTGGGGGCGGGGCCACGCCTACTTCCCAAAAAAACTTACTTCCTAATATTGCCCTACTCGTCATCCTGATCACTTGGTATATATGACTCTATATCTAACTCTTTTAGTTTTAGGTGTTACAAACAACCGTTATGTGAACAAAACTATAATACTCTGTTAGCAACTCTGTTGCGAGAGTGAAAAATTTAATAAATATGCAGAAAAATAAATTATTGAATATTTGATACTAATGACAATTATATTAGCGGTTGTTTTTTTAGAAATGAGGCAAAACTCTTTTCGTAGTTGATGTCTTTGACATGTGTTATTTGATTTATACTCACTTTGGTTTGCAATTTCATAATGATCAGATTTACTCCAGAACGACGTTCATTGCAATTATATCCGGCCACAATTGTTGCAAAAATTGCTCGAAAATTGGGCCTGTCGGCTGTAATTTATTCGAGCCAGTCGGGGCGATCACTTTACTAAAATCACTTTAAAACAAACTTTATCTTTATAATAAAGCTAAATTCTTCGCCATAACATTAAATAATATGCCTTTTATTTCTTCTTGAAAACCACAAGTCTAAAAAGTCATGTTCATTTCACTTCATTGTTTTCATTTAATTGTTGATGGCATTACTAATATCCATCTCAATGAACACACTGTAAGACAGATAATAAGCCATTTACCCCTTACTTGCAATATGTCATAAAATCTCGAAAAATCAAATATTGATTTACACCTTTCTATCATTGAGCATGCGATAATACGCCGACCACACTTAATTATGTGTAATTAAAATGCACGACTCCAGAGAAGCACGTGAAAAACGTGCCGTTTATTTGTGTTCTATAGCTGTAAGTATTATTATTGTTTATTTCGCATTTTTGCGAAGCATTTATAAGCTATAATTTAGTAAACGTTATTACGCGTAGCTCCCGGTGCAGTGCATGCCAATGATCTTCATCAAAGTTTCCGGTATTCATCTAAGCGCTGCCATCATATAAATAATATATATATTTATAAGCAGTTATGTCGCTCAGCGTATATTCATTATCACTATAGCAAAAAATGGGTCAAGAAAGCAAATGCTCAGTAAATTCATTCAAAATATTTCACAGCACAACTGGTGCATGGTGGAGGCTAATTAGTGCATCACCGTTTCATCAGTGAGAAGATAGTGCTTCCATATACATATGTACATATGTATAATCTGCAGTTATATTCTTGTTTATATATAATATAAATACCTACACGCTTGTTTATTTTTCAGTCAAGTAATTTTTGCAAATCATACTTAAAGCTTTTACAGATTACTAAATAAGATTACACTTAAGCAATCTACTTTATACTTTAAGTACGTTCTGAGGTCTTCTGTGTGTATGTATGTTTGTATATAATTTGTATTGCATTTACAATATCAAAATATCAACAGCGACATCACTGAAAGTCACTGCAAAAGTTGCTAAGCTCCAAAAAATTGTTTACCCACTAAATAAAAGCTGCATTTACATAGAACAGTATTTACATAAGTATATACGATGTAAACATCTGTATATAGGCTTAATAAATAGGCACATCAAAAATCACTATGAATATACTTACATATGTATATACATCAATAATAATTTCAAGTTATTCCAATTATTTTGTTTGATTTGAATATTTATGCATGACTTAACCCATTGACAGTTGCGTATTTTGTTGATTTTCTAATTTTTTTTTAACACGACCTACACATGCAATCATAATAATAATGTCACTTACTCTTATAAATGAGTAGGAATAGGTTTTTTGGTTAAATTAAAAAAAAAAAATAGCAATAAGATATAAATATTCAAGGCCCCTTATATCGAATATGCTCTTGCATATTCTTTGCAAATGAGTGATTTTATAGCAAAGTCAATATGACAGATGACATAACGAAATAAAGTGGACAACTTTTCCTGAAAACCAAATGAACCTAGTGCTCAAAATCTTATCCAAAACCAGTTTAGTATTTCGCCTAGACCCCAAAAAGCCAATATAATGATTTTCCATGGTCCAAATTATGATGTGTGTAGCGGTGAAAGCTTTGCTAATTTTCCCAAGTTCATTGAGGTTGGTAATATCATAAACGTCTTAAATGCAACCAAAGTCACTCAGACCCCCAAAAAGTGTAAGATGATCGAGTTGTCACTAGCGTTTGTTAAAGACAACTAAGGAAATTCCACTTAATTGTGCATTCTTTCGACCATTGATTACTAGCACTTATTTATTCATTATCATCTAGATTCAAGTTGAAAAAATGTAAATATAATATAATATTAACATTAGTTCAGTTTTTGTTGAAGCACAAAATTGTTTCTTTTTCCGATTTTTCGTCGACACTTTACTCTGAAAACAATTTATTTAACTTAATTTCTCATGAATGAAAACATATTTCGACAAATGTGTCCGATTTTGCTAACAAAAGCAATGCCAGTACAGGTCTTAGATCGATTTGAATTCTATTGCATGAAAAAAATAATTGCGCCCTTATACATATTGTGGTATATAGATCATTTTATGTGTTTCTTTGAAACATATGCAATTTTGGTATAGTCCTAGGAAGGATCTATGTTTCATACACAGCCTTAAGCAATCTTTCCGATTGTAATTAAAATTACAAAACAATATATCTTCGATAATAATCTATTCAGGAAACATGCTCTAAAGCATTTGACGCACTTCAATTGCATTATTTCGGGCATATATACTAGCCTGACAGTTTTTTAGTTTTTTAGGTCGAATGATTTATTTTTTCTAGAGTTGCTTCTGTTGTATTTATGTAATAGAATTAAGTAACTCCGTAACTGTTGTATAATGCATTGGGATATTTATCGAACTGATCGCTGGGTTCCGTAGTGATTTTGATAAATTAAAATTCAACCTATTGTCATTTGCATGATCTTCGATGATGACTGTCACACACAAGAAATTAGAAATCTACAAATCAATCAATTGCTTAGAATGAAATTTGTATGTCGAAATAGATACTCGTATGTCTAAATGACATTAATTTATTCAGCATAATATCTAAATGGCATTAATGTATTCTTCGTTGTTAGCAGTGACATAAAATATGAAGGGAACACTCTATAGATTACGCTAAAGTGAAGCAAAATATTGGTATTTGTGTACCGATTTTGACCCAGTTCAAAAGCGGTTGATCTCTAATGATTAAAAATACATTAACATAAAATGGATCCAATAGATGGCGCTTTAATCGAAATAATTATAAAAGTAAACATAATTTAAACAATTGGAATTAATATTAACAAATATGAAGAATTAAAAAAGAGAGGTATTTAGTAGTCTTAATAAATTGTTTTAAAAATTTGTTCTAGAGAATTACTAAATGTCTATTCGAACTAAACAAAAAAAGGAAAGGTGTGATCAGGAAACCTTCGATGAAGTAAGATTTCCTCCGGTTGTGGCCCATATTGGATTAATTTGTATTGTTCAACAAATAACCAATATTTTAGGATTTTTATTGAGTTAATTGTAATTAAAAGAGTGATCTGGCGTAGAATTAATTTCATTATCAGGCCAATATTAATCAAAACTGTTAGAATATCAAGAAGTAATGAAGTAATTTTCAGAAGAGCGCTAAAAAAGAGCGCTGAACCCAATGTTCGACGGTTTTCAAGCATAAATGGGCCTACACTGCTGTTGTTTCACTTTCGATATTCGTACTAAGTTCATCACGTCGCTGACTTGTTGCCATAGAACATAGACTTGATGTAGTCCCACAGAAATAGTCTAACGGTCTAACAAATCGCACGACCGAGACGACCAATTGTCTGGTTCATTTCGTGATATTACACAATTGTTGGAACCACATATTGTTCAAGTCCATATTATCCAATTCGGGCCAAAAATATTCGGTTATCATTGAGCGGTAGCGATTCCCATTAACAGTGCCGGTCTTGATTGTTTTGATTAATGATTATCACGGAAAAAGAACGGCCCAATGACGCCGCCGGCTCATAAACCGCACCAAACGAAACAATTCATCAAAAAATCAGCTACGTCGGCGCTCCTAAAGTCGAGGCAACTGACTACGAATTTCGGGTATTTTATCGTGTATCTCTCCATGATGAAATAGCAAACCTTACTGAATAGAAATGTCAAAAGAGCGGGAAAAAATACGGCGTCATTTGCCATCGCTATCGTTCTACTTTTGTAGCGTCCCTTATGAAAAACCCTTTATATGTATATATATAGATTACGTATATAAAAAAACACTAATAATAGGTTAATAAAATTTTGTGATTTTAGCAAATAAAGTTAAAAGTCAGGTTTATTCTTAGTTAAAACAAGAAAAAACGTTAACTTCGGCTGTACCGAAGCTATTATACCCTTCACAGGTACATTTCTTTTAGTAACTATGTGTTTAAGCAAATCTAAAGACGTAAGAAAAAGTAAGTAAAAAAAATAAAACATTTTACTCCTACTTTTTAGCCGGGTTGTTTGCTAGAAACATTAAGGTTATGGGTGTTTCAAACATCGTGACAAACTTAATATACCCTGTCTGTTCAGGGTATAAAAATCGACTTACAAAGAGATTTAAAAAAAATTCCTTTCTTTTCAATTAAGTCATGAAAATATGTAACGTTCTCGAGGAAAACTAATTTTCAATTAAAATCTACAGTTGGAAAGAGTTGAGAGGCAGAACCATACAAATGTCTACATAGCAATTATAAAGGAAGTAATACAAAGTACATAAAAAAAACTTAAGTTTGGTTAATATTACTTTCTCACATCTCTAAGTGTAAAAATTCCCAGCTAAATTTTATTATTAATCATCTAAAAAATAAATATACTTGTATGTATATTTTTATTATATTTATATTTTATATTGGTTTTGTGTTAATCTCCTTTCTGTCTAGTTACATAATATCACCTTCAATTTCCAAATATATAAAAAAAAAAATTTATATTTCTTATTTTATTTACGATATTTTATTATTCATATTTCCAAATATTCCGCCCACTGTTCAAATACTGTGCGCCATGCGCTCTACGTACTTCCCGTTTTCCACTGTCCTTTCAATGTGACATTGTAGGCTTTTAGTCCTTTCGTGAGCGCGCTTTTGTTAGGACGGATTCGGCGGCACTTGTGCTTCGCCTGTCAATCGCAGAGAGAGTGAAAATCGAAAAAGTGAAAAGTGAACGTGAATATTTGTACAAAATATGAATGTGTTTACAATACACACGCAAAGGCTGGCGTAGCGAGCAAAAAGGACGATAGATATATAGATATGTAAATTCCAATTAAAATTCCAATTACGTTTTTGTCGTACAACTAGTCGAACTACAGCAGTAGTACGAGCGCGGTGGCACATTCGTCGTGCAACTCACCGGAAACATATTGCCTGCCATATTGTACAATATAGTTGAGTGAAAATCGCCCATTGGGCGCTGGCAGACACAACGGTGCGTGCGTGTCTCTGTGTGTGTGTGTGTTTATGTATGCAATTTCTTTTTTGCTTTGCTGTCGCATTATTCTGTGTAGCAAATTGTTGATTGCCTGCCTAGGCACGCTATGCGACTATGAACTCTGCGCGCATTTGAACATATGGTACGGACAGACAGAACGAAAACATTTGCCAAATGTTTATAAATTGCCTGTCATTGCAAAACTAGGTAATTTTGATATAAATTTCCGCGATTTGCATGCAACAAATAAGTTAAAAAACAAATCAGGTAAGTTTGGAAGAAATCAGAAATCAGAGTGGCAGACATGCCAATGCGATTAGCATGCATATTTACATATATTGGAATAAATTGCTGAACTACTTATATGTGTATGTAAGTGTGTTTGAGTCAGCTGTGCTGATTTTCTCCATTCTCATTTGAGTGGGAGTGGTTTAACATATTAAAGAATCAACCGTGCACTTCCTAGCATAAACTGACACACACACTCTCACTCGCATACGTGTGTGCATAAATTTACGCTGTTGACATTTACTCTGGCGCTGCGGTGAGAACCACCCAATGCTTCGGCTGTCTGCATATATTAATTGTGTACCTTATTTATCAGTGTTTAATGAAGCAGACGCTGCCTGACTGCCTTCTGGCTGCTGGCTGCGGGCGGTTGACACAGGCAAATTGGTGACGTCCCAACGTATTGGTTTTGTGTGCGTTTAAGCGCCACATCGCATTTTGTGTTGTTATGTTTTTCAAATCGTGTTCATGTGTCAACAATCATCTCTATTTACATAAATTGACAGCGTTTTCTTCTTATTCAACTCTACACAATTTTAATTTATGCAAATTTACATAGTACGACTGTGCAATTATACATATCTACACACATACACACACACATACTCTGAAAAGCAGACGTAGTCAGAGAAATCGCTGTTTCTATTATGTACTATTCTCTTCTGTGGGTCATAGTGTCATTGACATTTGAAACTTGAAGTTTTTCTACACAACGAAGTTACGAAGTCATTAATTTATGTTGTTATTGTTATTGTTTCTTAATAATGTGTTGATTTGTTATAGGGAATTCATAGTAGTGCGTCAGTGATATTATGTCTAGTTGGCGACTGTGCACTTTTCCATGCGACTCTGTAGTATAGTGGTATACCCAAGTAGTAAGTGAGTATACTACTCAACATCATTCACCTACTGTTACAGATAGTGCTGTACTAGTAAGCATTAGGAAACCGTTTTCTGAAAAAAGGGTATGGGTACTTCTTGTACCGATTTCACTCATTTACGCCACCAAGTTATATTTTATCCAAGATAATCTGTTCACTTAAATTATCTTAAGATATCTTATCCGATAACCGTAAAACTCACATTGTGTTTGAAAAACCTAATATTAGGTAGGTATATTTATTAAAAAGGGGAAGTTATTAAAATAAAAATATTCCCTCTAAATATCATCTGATAGATTTACCGATATTTTCGGTAACAAATTAGACCCAGACCCTGAAGACTTCACGTTCGATATCTGAGGTCTTGGATTTTATAATCAAATTTCGACAATTTTAGGATGAGCAATGTCACACCTACAATACAGTATTTGTACAATTTTGTATTGGTGTATCTGCATTTGATCATGGTTTATATATTGCAATGTGAACGAATCATATAGAATTCTCTCACTGTTCATGTTAAAAAAAAAGTAATAATAAGTGGCTTGCCATATTTATTAAGACTTAAATATCAACGTTAATTAATTTTTTATAAATTGAGTTTAATTGAAAATAATTCAGATATCAATACTAATAAAAGAGGCCTGAAGCATCAATTCCTTTGTTAATTATATACTTTAGCACGTGTGGTACTCAGTATCAAGTATCATGTGTGTTATATGATAATGATAATTTGATAGTAATGTAATGTTGTTTAAAAAATGTAAATATTTACGGTGTTCAATAGCTTCTTCTAATGATAATAAAAAATAGGAGAGTTCCAATAGTTGTATTTCGGAGAGAATTTTGTTTAATGTTATGCCTCCAAGTCTATGCACTCAATCAACAATTATTTCAACGTTCAAATTTCCAATAAAACAATTGAATTTTACAAAACGTAACGTTTGCTTCATAATCATTCAGACCGCTTACACAAAGTTGTTTTAAATATTTCATGTTAATTTAACTTTTACCTCTTCTTTTTTTCTAACCTAAAATTCATATAATACCCCAACCTTAAATACTCGCCAATTTATCATTATTTATCTTTCTGTGTTTAAATTTTACAAAAATTTCTGGTTCAACTGTCCTGTTCAAATGTCGCACATGAAAATATAAAACAATTTCATTGCATTTTTTAATTGACTTAAATGACCTCTGCCAACCTATGTCCAATGTCCAAGCAACTATCGAACATCAATCGATATTTATGGTTCAATACTCCAGAGTCATGCAAGCGAAGTGACCTCATTTATCTAAATAAAGGCATTTGGTTTGGTTTTTTATTAAAGCAATTTTGTCTATTCGAATTTCACTTCGAGCGCTAATACTTCAAATGTTTAAACTTCGAACTGTAACAAGTGTTTATTGATTTGGTTGTCTGAGAAATAAGATATATACATATGTATGTATTTATATAGAGCTAATTGTTTTAAGCTAAGAATGGGGACGAAATTAAGGGAAATAAAAAAAATTGTTATACTCGTATATAAAAATGAAAAAATTAAATTGTCATCAAGCAGTTTTGTTGTGGGAGGGCTTTGGAAGGTAGGTGTCACGTAAGACCTTAAATTGAAAAACTAAATTAATTAGTTTGGCAATGCGCAGTCACTCTACTCAAAGTTTTAGCGGATATACATTTTTTTTTTTTTGATTTGATGAAAGTGAATAGACTGAATTATTCAATGAAATAAATGAAATACATCAAGAATTACAAAGGGTTGGCTAAAAGTCGTACTTCCTCTTTGAGGTTATTTTTTTATTCTCTCAAGATGTTTAATAAACACAAGAGTAATCGCAAATGGATGAAATCGTACTATAGCTTTTCAAGCAATAGATACCGAATGTAAGAAAATCAGTTAATGAAATTAAATTATAAAGCATTAGGCATTTAGTACAAAGAATAGATGAAATATATTTAGTATATTGCCTAGTCTCTATATACTTACTATAGAAATTTTCGTTTGCTAGGAAAGTCATTTACGATCCAATCTAGACGATCCTGATCCTAAATGTTTACATAATTCGCAATGAATTTGGCAAAAACTCTTTATATAGTCGATTCTGATAGACTGACAATCTCTGATCTCTCGCAACAAATGTTGCTAAAGAGAGTATTATAGTTTTGTTCACATAACGGTGGTTTGTAACACCCAGAACTAAACGAGTTAGATATAGGGTTATATATACCAAAGTGATCAGGGTGAAGAGTAGAGTTCAAATCCGAATGTCTGTCTGAACCGTCCGTCCGTCCGTCTGTGTAAGCTGTAATTTGAGTAAAAATTAAGATATCTTGATGAAACTTGGCACACTTATTTCTTGGCACCTTAGGAAGGTTGCTTTCGAAAATCAGCAAAATCGGACCACTGCCACGTCCACAAAATGGCGAAAACCGAAAACACATAAAGTGCCATAACTAAGCCATAAATAAAGCTATGAAAATAAAATTTGGTATGAAGGATCGTACTATTAAGGGGCATATTTGGATGTAATTCTTTTTGGGAAGTGGGCGTGGCCCCGCCCCCTACCAAGTTTTTTGTACATATCTCGCAAACCAATAGAGCTATATAAACCTAACTTTCTGCAGTCGTTTGTTTTAACCACTTTCTAATACAGTCCAAAAATGAAAGAAATCGGATCATAACCACGCCCACCTCCCATACAAAAGTTAGGTTGAAAATTACTAAAAGTGCGTTAACTCACTAACGAAAAACGTCAGAAACACTAAATTTCACATGAGAAATGGCAGATGGAAGCTGCACTCAGATTTTTTTACAAAATGGAAAATGGGCGTGGCGTCGCCCACTTATGGGTCAAAAACCATATCTCAGGAACTACTCGACCGATTTCAATGAAACTTGGTTTGTAATAGTTTCCTTACATCCCAATGATATATTGTGAAAATAGGCCAAATCGCTTCACAACCACGCCTACTTCCTATATACCAGAACTTTGAAGACAATCTGAATCGTTTACTTTACAATATATAAAGTAAGTACTAGTGAAGATATCGGTGCAGAACTTTGCACAAATACTAAGTTAATAGTGTGGCAGCCCCATTCTAAAAATCGCCGAAATCGGACCATAGCTTTTTAAGGCCCCATATATCGAACACGAGGACCTCGGTGCTTCTAACCTAATATTATGGTTTCCAACTTTCAATGGGCTTTATAAAATATATATGACGAATATGTGGGTAAAATTTTGTATTATATAATATAAATAAAGTTAAATAAATAAATTGCGAGAGTATAAAACACCCACTTACACCCGAACTTAGCCCTTCCGTACTTGTTTTTATTTAATACTGGTATGATTTCAACGATGCTTGTTAGATACCATTTTTTATAGAGGAGGAAGAACGATTAGCAAAACACTTCCACACAATAATGATATTATATCGATAGTGTGATCGACTTTTGATATACATAACACTATGGACTATTTATCGATTAACTAAAATATAATAAACGCATAATCATAAATTCCTTTATAGTCCTTCGATACTGTACATAATATTTAATGTATATTTAATTATCTCCAAGAAACTTTTATTACTAATAAAAGGTGTATTACAAATTATTTCGAAAAAACATTCGCACATTTCCACATACAAAACTATTTGTTTACAATCAAATATAATTAGAAGTCCGAAACAAATTTAGCATAGCGATAATAAAAATATTCCTTTCTACATACATACATACCTACCTACATATGTACATATGTATATTGAACTATATGTTTGTATGCTTATTAGAACGCGTATAACACTTGATAAGCAAATACTTCGCGCTATTGCAGAACTGGTATCAATCGAAAAAAAGGATTTCTACCTTTGGATTTCCAGCTGAATCAACTTAAATAATTTAAAAGCAGGCCAACGACACCATTTAATGTTTTTGTTGTTGTTTTTTGCCCTGCTGGTGTAGACGTCTAAACATTGGATTCTCGTCGCAAAAATTGAACGAAAATTTTATAAGCAAATTCAAACATCTAGATCCAGAGGCGGATCAGGCTTAACTCGAATCCAATAAATGTTGATTAAAGGGACTTTATAGTGGAATCTTATTTCTTCTTCTTAATGTTCCTAATAACATTTATTGGAACTAAAAATAAAAATAAGTATTTGTTATGATTATATTACAGTGCGTATAAATAGTATTCCTACTTTTTCCTTCTTTTCAAAATGAGACCTAAGCAAAAAGGTATATTCCATGGTTTTCGAAATTAACCTCCAAAATCGAAGTGTTTGCTTTCGAAGGTCGAAAAAGGGCTTTTTTTTTAAATTATGATTATTAATTACAGGATATTGTAACTATAGTCTACATTTTCCTCTTAATTTAATGGTGTATAAAACTATTCGGTTAGGCTTGACTTTGTTTACTTTATAAGGTGAAATGTTACCTTTTTTATTTAAAAATAAAATATTTCGAGATTGCTTTTTGAGGAAGAATTACTTAAAATATAATATAATTTCAGCCGATTTTAGTATCCAACTTCCTTCATTTGACTTTTGAATTTAGTCAAAATTTGTTCCATCAGTTTTGTCTTATTTAAAAGATTTTCTTTGTGAATTGCTTTTGGCGAAAACCATTTATTACTAACCTTAAAAGCTTTTGTTTCAACGATTTCTGTAGAAGTTGGTATATTTTCTGTACTTTACCTATGAACCTCCTTTATAACATTTTTTCCATAAGTTGAATTAACCACTTAGCTAAAATCTCAGACAAATGGTCTTGATAGTTCTAATTGAAGAATGCTACAACAACTTTAGTGGAAAACATTCTGAGCAGTATCGTAATTTAATCAAGGATAAAAGTGTAATGGGAGTTATCGCAATAATAGAAACCCAAATGAAAGGCATAGGGTTTTGGAGAGTGGCAAATCGAACAAGTAACTGGCTTCATCAAATAGAGATCGAATAGAATAAGATTGCACCACTTTTATGAGGTATCCATTGAATAAAATTCAACTCATAACTTTTTGTTGTTGATGTCCTAAGACGATAGTAGCGTTCTAAAACGCTTGAAATCAAAGCACATTTCTGTACAAAATTCTCTTCAATTTTTCAAAAAACTACGACCACTTTACTTTCAAGCAGTTAGAAAGAAGGATATAATAAAATCATAATGGAAATCATTAAAATATTTGAAGGTTTCTGTTTCCTTCTAGAACTTTCATTCAAAGTTAATATGAGAATATAAAAATTCACATTATATATACCCAATTTAACTTAACCATAGCGAATTTAAACGCTTGAAGGTTCATATAAATATTTTATATGAACATTTTCCTACGAAATAGGAAAGAAAGTAAAAGTACGCACACATATTTACTTAAAGAACCATTTATACATACAAACATAAATATAAGTTCATCTAGTACAGTCAATTGCACACATGAAATGTGGGAAAAGTCATTGTAATTGCCATCGGTTGCATTAATCGACTCGTGAGTCGTAAGTTGCGGTCTCGCCTTCGGACAAATGTGAAATTGTTTACCGCAAGCACAACGGAAATGCACATGCAGACAGGACTTCCCTAAGCAAATAGCAAAGTGATAAATAATTTGAAGTGAAATTGTACTTTCATATGCACACGTGTGCGTGTGGTTGTATTTGTAATGTACTTATGTATGTTTGCATGTGTGAAACCATAATTAAGTGGTTGACCTACAACGGGGTAAAGTGGAACTGAATTATGATAAAATGAAGTGGTGATGGTCTGCTATTTTCATGCTATGCGTTGGTGGTGAAAAGTGAGAGTACGCTCGAAAGGGATCGGAGCAGCGATTGACACAATTTTCAACGTAAAGTGACAGCCAAAATGATTCGTCAGTGAGGGAAAATATATAATATAAATATGTATAACTGTATGTGATTGGTGTTTCCGGTTTTCCTTTTTCACATTCTTAGCATGTAAACCAGACTCAAAGTCTTCATGGACTTCATAGAAAGCGGTTTTATACTAGAATTTCACTCGAATGTTTGCTATTGATTTAAATCACCTTAAAAAAATTAAAATTTTATTGTGAGATTAATGTGAAATTACTGCAGGAAAAACATATTAGTCGGCCTTGTCCATTGTCATTATGTCCACGCGTTGTATTTAAATGTTTAATATAAATGCTGGATTTCATGCATCGCGCTCCTGAGTCTGTTTCAAAATTTGCGTGCGAAACGGCATTAAGCACTTCATCGAGATAAAAACAAATTTATTTCAATCCATTGGCGCCGTATTATGTATATTTACCAATTTGTTGTAGATATGTACATATAAAGGGTGATCCATTTCGAGATTCCTTACTTTTTTAATGGGCTATACCAGTGTAAACAATGATAAATTATTCGATTTTCGTGATTTTTTTTTAAGAAAGTACTCGCTAGAATATTTCGAAGTTTTTTGGACAAATAAGATATAATGAATAATATCAAAAATTTACAAAATGGCGTAGTTCTGAAATAAATTTCGTTTTTTTAGGTAAAATTGACCATTTTCAACAAATCAAACAGATCGTAGATCATTGCATAGTAAACATATATCTCTTTCAAATATTGGCAGTGGCTACATCTCAGAGGGTCCATTCCTTGAGTCCTATTTTCGATGGCTGGTTCGAGCATTTCGACTGGTAACTAGCGAATAACACGCGTCATGTTTTACTCCAAGGCCTGAATCGAAGCGGGATTGTCCGCATAGTCTTAAGACTTTATAATACAGGATATATAAAATACATTTTTTTTGTATTTATTTTTTTCAAAAGGATCCATAATATTTATCTAATGAAAGTTTGTATCCATAAATGTAGATCTACTATTATTAACTTTGAAATAATTTGCACTTTTTTTTGATATTTTTTTTTTTAATTTTAGATATCATCGAAATGTGTAGTTATTCACCATAGAAAAAATTGTGACAATTTAATACTTCTTAACACACTGTATAACAAATTGTTGAACCAAATTAAAAATATATTGCTAAACTCCTCATTCTCGACTACTCTCGACAGTAGTTTAAATTTTAGTTTTTTTCAGTGAAAAGTCGTGCTAAGTTATGTAAAGAAATATTTATAAAAGTAAATATCATTGAAACATTTCAAAACTTAAAATGGGTTTCAAACAATCTAAGAATCATCTAGGGCAAGTATATATTAAAATTTTAGAATATATTTTCTATTCTATTATCTATTCTATTCACAATAATAATTAACGCCACTTAGTTACAACACTTTTATTTTCATAATTCCCACAAAATTACTCAAATGTTCCGGCACCTGAAGTTCTTGCCTAAATTTAACACCCCACATCAAATCAAATTTACTGAAGCTGACAATTTATGTCAAGAAAATTTCAAATTCGTATATTGCCAATGACTGCTTAGCCATGAACTGTCATTTTGGCCGTTTGACAGCTACTCATTAGTTGTTTTGAAACGGGAGCATTGTTTAAGAAGGTGATTTTCGAAAATGTCTTATTCGCTTTATTCTAAAACAGATTGCTGTAGATGCCAGGCGTCTGTCTATTTTCTCTCTCCAATATAAAAATCAAAAATTTGTTTCAAAGAAAAGTGTACACATTCCTTATTAGTTTCACAGATGAGAGTTTTAAACAGGGTAATGTTGCAATCAAATTGGAAGTTGTTAGGGTGTGTTCAAACATAAGAAAATATGTCGTTCATTATTGGCAATTTCCCGTTTGGAGTGGCCCATCGCGTACGGACGAAACAATTCGCTTCAGGCAATTGTCTCATATTCGACATAATTCTCCTAAATTCTTGTATATTTCGTCAAAAATAATTCGTTATTTTATAACTATTTTTAGAAAAAACAGTAAAGTACAAAGAAAAAAACTAAAAAAGTTAAATCGATTTTATTTCTATTCTAATCTAATTGCAAACAACAACAGAACTTGTCAACTTGTTAAACTAATTAATTAGCTTATCTTTCATGGCACACTGTTTGTTCAATAATATTTATACTCTCAACGGCTTCACGCTCATCACTTAACACGCTCGTGTAAAAATAACCCAATAAAATGATCCGTTATGCACACACTCTCCTTATGCATTTAAATAAACATTATTCGTTATCAAATGTCAAATCTACACTTTGCTGATATATTTTTTATCTCTCGCAATCTCTCTCTTTATTATTTTCAAATTTACTTAATTCTTAAAATCCAGTTTTGCAAGTCGCACGAGATTTGTTTGTGCCACTGCCGGCGAGTATTGCAGCCTCAGCATTAAAGTGCTGAACACAAAGACGACGACACGACACGACGTAGCGACGGCTGATCACAAATGTCGCTTTGAAGCCAGCGTCTTGAACATTTTGAAGACGGCAGCGACATATCAAACAGCAATTTCATTGTTGCCGTACTAACATCTTTCATTTCAATAAAATTTACATATTTAGTTTAAAGTGAAATTATTTACTCAAAAAATGTAAACATTGGCGATTTATTTGTTTTAAATAATCGATTGTTATTATAAATGATATATCAAAGCTATTTTACATTTCTACTGGCAAAATGACGTCATACTTGGGAGAACTTTGAATAATTTTAGATTTCACATGTTAGTGGCAGCTCTACAGCGGCCATTGTCGTCGGCAAAATTAGAAACATTTCTAATTTGGCGACAACGACAACGACGCGTAGTCGTGCTGTTGTCAAAAAATCTGTGTCCATAAGAACGCGTGTATTTTAATATTTGACAGATGTCGCTCGTCGCTTGTCGTCTTCTATGTGTTCAACACATAATGCTTTGTTATGACTATTGAAGTGCTTTATTGATACTGTTTTTTCGACTGTTTGCTGAGCTTCTGGATGTTTATGCTTAATAAAATTGTTTCTTTAGTAGTAAAGTGATCCAAACATATTTGTATGTATGTTTATGGTTAGATCAGCGGTTAATTTTTTCCAAATACATTCATAAGTCCACAAATACTTTGTAAGTACAGCGATGACCATCAATATACTATGTGGGTACATACATATGTACATGCTTAATTATGGCACATGTTATGTCTATCAGAAAAGTATTTTTTAGGAAAAAGAGTTCGACTTTTTTAATAAAAAATATAAAATATAACATTATTGATATATTGTAATAACATGTGTCCACCTTTTTTAATTGTCGTATTAATAGTAGAAATATAGGTTATATACATGATATTCATTGTGGTAATATCAGAAAATGTATCAAGCGATAAAAGCATTTCGGAGTGTTTTGTTGAAAATTACAATGTAACGTCAAATTCGTAATCAGCGACTACGAGGAATTCTTTAAAAAATCTGGGCCATATTGGATAAACCATTTTGATTTTTGTGAAACCGAGACCTGATTCGTAATCCGTGACCCGAAAACCCCTGAGTAGCAAGTTTCAAGCGAATCTGCTGAATTATTACAAAAACTGTCCGTCATATTTGTTTTTTTTTTTTTGGTTATGTCAAAACTATTGATGGGGTTAAATGCACTTTATATTCGGATTCAGCAACCTAAAACTTTAGGTACATATAGTATGACCCCCAGGTCAGAACCAACATTTTTTTGTGTGGCTGTGTTATCGAGTCGTAACTCATACTCCGAACACTACGCTAATGGCTGAAATAAAGTTTTGGAGCGATTTTCTCACGTAGCAGAAAGTCGAATTTCTTCATTTAACGCAATAGACTGATGGAATTTACTTCCTTCGACAAAGTGACTAGAATTGGACTACAATGAGCACTATAATGTTAGAAAATTGTACTTCCATCCAAGATATTTATATAGCACTCAATGATGACAGTCCATCAAACTTCATGTTTCCTACATTGTAGACTTTGAAATAAACACTTACAGTTTTAGTAGAAAATATAAAATTCTAGGAATGTGAGACAGATATATTGATAGCATTCAAACATGTTGGATCTCCAAAATCCTACAGTTCCGCAATAAATAATCCGTTTTAGGGCCTCCTTAGTCTTGATTCATGAAATAGATGTTGATTTAATTGATATTTCACTAATGGACACAATATACTTAAAATACTTAAATAAAGTTATAAAGAATTTACAACATCAAGTTTGATATATAAAGGGGTTTTAAATAAGAGCGTTGCAAAAGTTAGTTTTTTTTTAATAAAACAAAAATTGTTTTGGATATTAATAAAATTATTTATTCCTGTGAAATACCATTGACTCGACTTTTTTCATGGCCACCACAGGTACGCTTACAGAAGTCCAGACGCTGAACTCAATTTTCGACGGTTTTTAAGCAAAAATCGACTGATACTTCTGCATTTTCACGTTCGATATTCGTACGAAGTTCATCAATCGTCGCTGGCTTGTTGGCATAGACCACGACCAAGGCGACCAATTGTGGCGCTGTTATCAAATTCGAGCCAAAATATTCGGTTATCATTGAGCGGTAGCGATTCCCATACACAGTAACGTAGCGATCTTGATCATAACGCAATATTTATATATTTAACTCTTTAAAAAAGGTAACTTCACTAATTTTGAGTTATGCGCTTTGAAGGCTAAACCAACTGAGTAGCAAACGTGAGATTCTAATAACCAACGTCACTGTAGTGCTTTGATAAGTTTTGTTGGTCAATGTTAGAAATCGCTATTTTCCAGCTAACAATAAAGGGTTTGTTTTGAAGCACGTGGTTGCCACAACAAAAGGCGCAGAAAGTGACTTGGTGGCCCACAGTAGTGGCTTCAAAAAGCATGCGAGGTTATGTGCTGCTAGAAGCCAATAGAAACCATAACGCTGTTGAACACCTGCATAAAATGCACTTAACACGCTTATATACATACAAACATATGGGTAGATAAAAATGTTTAAATATATGTGAATATGTATATATATAAGCCTGTATATACATTTGTATCACATTATTATATATTGATAGACAGACATACGTACGCACTCCTCTTCAGCGTACTCGCATTGTGGGCTGGTCCGCCGCAAAGTTGACCAACAAAAATGACAGTTAATCGTTAATATTTAATGAACATTTTAGTAAATGACGGTAGATTATCTACACACATACACACGTACACATATATGGCTGGGTCATTGGTAGGTAACTATAAAAGCCCCAATTCCGCGCACGGCACTTTTCATTTCGTTTTTGTATTTTCCAATATTTATTTAAGGTTCACCATGAAAGTGGACGCACATTTGCGTTGGAAAACCCAAAGAGAACACAACCAAATAACAAGCGCAGTTTTCGATGAAAAAAAAAAGAATCACCATCTATAAATGTGTACTTAAATCTAATTGATATTTTTAAGGTTTATTAGACGTGAGTGCCTTCTACGCATATACGCGCTGCATAAACGCAATTACTTCTAATTTAAGTAGATTTTAATAATTTTAGCAATTTCCACAGCCAAATTCAATAACACACACTGAAAGCCGCATACATTTTTATTTACAGTTACAACAACATTTTCCGGAAGTTGGTCTTTACGTGAACACAAGGCCGTAGACTACAATAACATACGCTCCACATGGATGCTACAACTGTTGAATCTATAATCGCCATGCCGCTGGGCGCAGCCGCCACCAACAGCAACACCAATATGAGTTGCGGCAGCAGCAGCAGCAGCAGCAATAGCAGTGGTTATGCGAGCGCCACCACCCCCACTAATCCTGCCTCGGCCGGCAGCAGCAGCAGTCACAGTCAATATTCGGACTCGCATTCCAGCACACCTGTAGGCTTGGTCGAGCCGACACCTGTGGCCACGATAGCAGCCGTAACGCCGTACTACAATGAGACTTTTCAGCAACAGCAACAGCAACAACAACAGCATCAGCACCAGCAGCATCAACCCCAACTTCATCATCCGCCACATCCGCAATACCAACACCAAACGCATTCATATCAATTACCCGAGCAGTTGCCAACATCCTCGCAATATGATAACGCCTACGATGCGTACGCTTACTTAAGTGGTGGCGAAGGCTATCAGCAGTCCGTTAGTGGTGCTGGTGGTGGTGAACGGAATTTATTGGGCATGCGGCATACTACAACGTATTACACAACCTTGGAAAAGCCAAGTAAGCAGCACACGCAGATGGCTAGTAATACTGCCAACAACAACAACAACAAAATTTACAATAACAGCAATAGCGAAACGCCGTTGCACACTTCGAAACGTATTGGTGGTGAGTCGAACACGCCCGCTAAACCACAAGCCGCCGCAACGCCTTTCTATGCGCATTCAGCGCAAACGGGCAGTTCGAGCACTTATGGCGAGCCGATCAAATATAGAATGTCCACGGCGCCCAAATTGCCAACACTCGGCGATTATATGAATTACGGAAATCAACCATTAGATATTAGCAACACCATGAATTATACGCAAAATTTTCCACAGCATCACGCAGGAAAACCTTTGCATGACGTACCATATGGTGCGGCTGGGACGCAGGTGAAAGCCTACAACGCAATGCCGAATGCACGCTTGCCACAACAACGTCTGGGCATGCATTACGGCAATGCAGCTATGCCTGTGGGCTTACCTATCGGCAGTGCGTCAAATAACAGCAATAGCAATAATAACAACAGCAGCATTTATATCGATAAGTATGATAAATATTTATATACCGCAGTGACCACCGTAGCACAGTCATCGTATTATACAACCACACCACCCGCCAACCTCTCAGCAATGCCGTACAGCGCGGTACCGTATGCCACCGCGTCGCCTGCCACCACCACAGTCCCACCGCAATATGCTGCTGAAATGCCCAACGACGCCTACCGCAAGTCATCGGCCGCATCGTCTTGGCACTGGAGCATGGAATATAACAACGGTAATTGTCGTTCGCTACCGCCGCCGCACAACGGCATACCGACTGCCGCCATACCGCCGACGAATGCCAGTTATGTACCAAGTAACGCCACAGCCGCCGCCACCAATCGTGATATATACTATACTACTGAGAAGTATAACAACAAATATGATAAGTACAATGCATATTATAATCCACACCAACAGTATATGACGTCGAATGCGACTGGGCGTAGCGCCTGGTCGAATTCGCCGCACGCCTCAGCACACCATGTACCACCCGCACTAGCCGAACGTTTGTCACATCCTTATCCACACCATGCACCATTACCGACGAGCGGCGTGCCAAACACATTGGCCCCGTCTGCACATCCCTCCCTCGCATATCATCATCCTTATACACCTACGGCAGCCACAGCCGCTGCGCGCCAAAATTGTTGCTCACAACCATTTCAACAACAAAACTGCTACAACCCACGTACGACAAATCATCTTCACCTGCCGTCGAACGGATATAATCCACACGGCCAAACGTCACCGTACGGCGCTACCGGTACCGCAGTCGGCAGCAATAACAGCTCGGTTGTAAAGTATAACCTGTTGGATTATGGCCCTATCAGCAAATCTAAGTTGAATACAAATGATGTCTATGCTACAATGCCCGCCTATGAAGCGTCGAATATGAATTATCATTCCCATCCGGCCGGTATGGCGCCTAGTCCGCAATATGCGAACGCTACGGGACCTACTGTTGGACATCCGCCGCTCAATCGCAACATAACGCCGGGTTCACACAGTGACATTGCGTCTGTTTATTACAATGATCTCAATATGCACAGCAGCTACGACAACTATCTGGGACCTATACAACCAACAGCGTTAGTTGGAGAACGACGTGAAAGCTTGGTCCAAAGAGTTGATCATCTACCCAATCTGCCACCTACATACACACAATCGACGAACTCTACGAAGAATTCGCTAATCGACTACCGAAAACCTGCCGTAACGCCAAATGATGACAGTTTCATTGCGGAGCCAACGCTCACCAACTTAGACGAGCACATGGCTACTAATATGAGCCAGAGCCAATACGATAACAGCTATAGTATGACCGGTGAATTGCGTACAAACGCAGCAGCTATGTATCATAAAACAACAATGCGTGAGGGTACCGTGAAGCCTAGCGACTCGACGCCCACAACACCAACGACACCCACTACTAAAACATACTCCAGCTTACGGGATTTCCTTAGCACTTGGAATGAGGATGAAGAGGATTACGGTGGTACCGATGATCTACAATTTGTAGAGCACGCACCACAAGCGATTGAACAAGTCATGCATACAGAGCACAATACTAAGAGTGCTGAAGTAATAAATAAAATGTCGAGCTTGCAAGAACTCGCCAACGAAGCAAATACACCAGCGTCCTACGGACCTCTGCCGTTGGTAGTAAATAACTGGCACTTAAAGGAAGCGTATAACTCGCAACCGAAAGCACAAGCCAGGCACGGGTCTGTTAGCACCATTAATATGGAGGAAAATCAGTGTGCAAATATAAATTTACCTGACATCGTAATTGATATCGAGAAGCCTGCCGGCGTTACACCAAATATAACAAGCATACCAAAGACAAACACGACCAATGTTGCCGCTAAATCAAGCGTCAGGAATGCAGGCTATGATTGTTTCGATGTAGAGAAAGAACTCGATGAACTGAAAACAAAGAAGGTGAAGATACCAAAATTGAGTGCTGACACGATGCCCATACGCAACGGTAGTGTTATAATGAAAGCGGCCACCGAAGCGCTCGGTGTGGTTTCGCCCAATGCAACGGTCGAATCCGAAAATCTTGAAACCATTGAGAATATTAAAACTGTACATACTGCTGCTATACCAATAATACCGGAGAATATAGAAAAAGACTTTCTTTTCGCAGAACATAGAACAGATAATGCCTTATCAACCGTCCAAACAAAGACCGAGAGCGCCTACGATAGAAGTATGGAATGTGAAAATACCACTAGTTCCAATGGTTCCACATTTGAGAAGGAATACGAAACCTTTATTAATAAAATCGGAAGTGAGTTTGATTACAAAGTTAGTGGTAACAACGAGAACAATTTTGCTTTAGGTGTGAACGATAAATCAGCTCAATCCGAAATCAATACCGATATTGCCAAATTAGACCCGGAAGTGTCACCAATTGTGATAAGTAACACAACGGTCAAACAAAGTGTCGTAAACGATATGGAGATAGCACAGAAAATCAAAAGTTTTTCCAAGTTCTATAAGCGAAAACGAAAATCTTCAGAAACGAGCAAAGGCAAAAATGTGACTAAGATGCTGAAACAATCGCATGAATTGCTCGAACCGGAACAAAACAAGGAAACAAATATTACCGAGACGTCCGTTAAACGTTGCGGAAAAAGAAAGTCTAATGAACGCCTTGATAACATTCGCTTGAAATATATACATAGACGGAAAAACAAAGCTACATCCTACTATCAACGTAGTTTACGCGCATTACGTCGTTACTGGGTTAAGATTAGCAAACGATTGGACATTACCGCATTGTTAAAGGAAGAAATGGTCGAAATGTCAGAGAAAATCTTACCATTAACCGCCCGCTTAAGTATTACGCAATATTCGAATGTGGACGAAAACGAATTCGAACAATATTTCAATCCGAAAACACTGAAATGCCTGAGTGTAGCCTTCATAAACTCTGAAGCGTTCCGAAACAAACTCTTAAAGGGTGCGAAGACAGAAAAAGAAATAATTTCGAGCACAGATATTAATACAAATGAAGAAATCAAAAGTGTTAGCTTAAATGACGTATTGGAGAAAGAGCAAAATGATGATGTATCTCTCCAAACGACAGACAATATTGATAACCAGATCTACAATGAGATATCATCTCCAGTTACCTTGAAAATATTAACTGCAGAAAATAATATTGATGTCAACATGAGCAACGCTTTTGAAGAGAACATGCAAAAAGAACATTCAAATGAAACTTCGGAAATTGTTGAGATAGAATCTGCAAAACAGCCAGCTGAGCAACCTCAAATAACTGAATTGAGCTTCGAGTCCATTGAGGCTACGCAAAACAGTGTCGATTCGAAGAATCATACTGAGGTAGATATGACATTACCTACTTCTTTGGATGTAAAGGATTCGAAAAATGAGTTCAATAATATTGAAACTGGTGACTCTGAAGAAGTCGAGAGAGCTGACTACACTACGGAACCAAGGGATGATGGTGTTGAGGCTAGTACAGAACAAGTGACTGATGATAAACATGATGATGGTGATAGAGTGGACAATAAAGTTATTGAAGCTGAAGCATATGACGCTGATATATCAGCTGATGATGAAACTGAAACGATGAAATCTTTATCAACCGATATTCCCGAAACTCTTTCCGAACTAAATACAAGCGTAAATTTGATGGATATTTTGGAGAGTCAATTTAATGACAATGAAAGTGTTGAATATAGGGCTACTGATTTAGAGAACCTGGTTCCTTTAACCAAAGAAGTTGTAAATGAAGAAAACCCAACGGAAGATCTTGTGAATCAGCTCACTGATGATGTACAAATTACCCAAAAACAAACGGCGGCGAGTGATTTATCTGACGAGAAAGTGGAAGAGGAAGAGCTTGAAGCAATCGATCTGACGTGGCCTACAACAGTTGAGGAGGATTCTATACAAAATCCAAAAACAGAACTAAATGAATTTGTATTCTCAAGAACTCATGATGATACGCGGCTTACTGAATTCTCAGAAGCATGCAATAGTGCAGTACTCGAAGGCGCATCTAGGGATGCTGCATATTCAACTAGAAATGATGATAGTCATTCATCCGTTATGGCAGCGGAAGTTGCTGAAAGTCCGTTTAAGGAGCTCCATTCGACTTCACCGGTACACATGAAGAGCGAAATCAGTAATGGCACTGACATAACAATGTTAAAAGCTTTTGACTTAAAAGAGCAAGCAACTGAGCAACCGCAGTGTTTCAGTGGAGATGTAGATTTATCGGATTTGGAAAATAGTCTTGATATGTTTGGAGCGAGAAGGAGTGCAGAATATTTCACCGCAACGTCGAAAAATTACTTCGACAAGACTGGGGATTTTGACGAAAATTCTACGGACAGTAACTCATCGAGCAGTTCCGATTCATCCTCATCGTCGTCTGGTCGCAGATCAAGCACATCCTCGTCGTCTAGCTCCAGTTCATCCTCTGACGAGAATACTCAAAGTAGCATATCAACGGTGCAAAGCGATTTCAATGAGATGAAGGAGTTGGAAAGAGAACTCTCACAACATCAGGCTAATGAGTTTGAAAACGACGAAAAGACTGCGGCAGCGACCTATATTGGCGATAACAGTAGCGATGGAGTATATATCAATTCCTCGAAAACAATAACGGAAAATGATATTAAAACCTTGAAAAAAATATTAGAAAGCGATAGTGATGGACATGAAGAGATAAGAGCAAACCTTGGAGAAGTTAAAGACGATTCATTCGAAGATGAAGAAATATGTGTCGACAGAAAAACAAGCGTTTTGAAAGAGCAACACGCCGATACAGCAAATGATAATGCGGAAGATAATAAACAAGTGCAAAACGAAGACAGCAATGCAAGTAACGGTGTATCAAACGTGACAATGCCTATGGCAGAGCGTGACTGTGTGGATACAGAGGTGTTGGAAGAGTGCGTAGAGCGTCGTGATAAGACGTGCGATGTCGAAGGTTTGGCGCATGAGCTGGCAGTGGAGGAAAACCAAACGCAGAATGAAACTTTGTTTTGCGCCGCAATAAATGTGGATGATGATGGCAGCGGGGTGCCGAGTTTAAAGAAAATATCAATAGACTATTTGGAGAAAGTAACTTCCAATGAAGATCATACATTAAGTAATCGAACTGAGGATGCGTTAAATAGTAAAATACCAAAGCTAAGTGACCTTTGTAAAAATGCCTTAAGTAGTTCCTTTGAAATTAGCGCCGACAACAACAACAGCAACAACACAAACCAAAACTCGCCCGAAACACTAGAGCGTGAATTGAGCGTTGAAGAAGCTTTAGCCGAAATGTATCGACAAGCCGGTGTCCCATCCGATCCCGAAGATGGCGATGCTGAGGAGAGAGAAGCTCAAGATGTAGTACTAATTAATTTAGAAGAAATTTTAGTTAACGATAGTGATTTATATGTTTTACAATGTGATATGAATGAAAATGTGCTCAGCGTTGTGGCGCATGCGCATGCGCCCGATATGCCCATGCAAGTCGACGAGAGTATAGAAGATATTGAGAGAACTGTAAATGCTGAAATGCCTGCAGAGGATATGTTGTTGGGCTTAGAAAGTCCACAAGCAGAGGTGATAGTGACTGATGATAATATGCAAACCGATTTTCTTGGGCCATTTGTGCACACACACGATGACGTAGCTAATTCCCCAACAACAATACCATTAACCCCTTACATTACACCCCCACACACAGTAGAGTACGTTGAGGATGAGTTGAGGCTCACAAACTATGACTTACTCAATACACAATTCGATTTCCCCGCCATACATCACGAAGAAATCGTCTCGCACGATTACAAGCGGCTCAAACGACAGGTATTATACAATAGTTTGCGTGAGAAATATGTGTTGAAACGAGTACATTTTAGGCCCCACCATGGTAATCGTGTACTCAAAAAATACATACACCGTTGGATATTGCAATGCCTGATAGCGCGTTTCAGGGAGCGTGAATTGAAGAAGGCCCACATGTATGTCGAAGAGTAGTGAGGTGAGCAAACAAAAGCGATTGTACCATATTGAAATACTGAAGGACTTGCAAAATTGAAATACTAACGGTTTTGGGTATGCTAACTTAACGGGGAATTTGTGTTTAACATAGAGTGTCTAAGAGACGCGCGTAAAAAATTTGGCTTTTCTTGCTGATGGCGATAAAAAAATTCATGTTTCAGCAGCTATAAGCGCCTAACTTACATCTTTGTGTGGGGTTATAAACAGACACTACTGCATTTAGTTAGGTTAGGTTAGTCTAGTGGCCTTAAAAAAACTAAAGAACTAACTTTAACAATTTATGTCGGTAGTAAAGAAAAAGCTTTAAAAACTCTTTATTTAAAGCTTTATTATTATATGTTATTTTTTATATATTGAGACAAAATGGCGGCTACTGCGTCAAACTTCGCAATTACTTCGTTTGTCGTACGCTTTAATAATTTTTTTCCACCATTCTACCACTTAGTAATGCTTCTAGCATGCTAAATTGTAGCTTAAACCAAAAATAATATAAATTTTTAAAAAATCCTAGACTGACCTAACCTCTTTAAGTTTTTTTTTTTAAGTTTCACTATGAAAATAATTATATACAGTTATAAAGGCCACGTGCTGACACATTTTCAATAATTCCTTTCCTATTATTTAGCCTAAAAAGACACAATGCAACAGTTGTAGATTACCATATATTTTGTTTGCCATTGGAAATCATGTATTGTACGAAGAATCTCATAACAGTAAAAGTCATCTGGAAATATGTAAATGTAAATGTAGCGATTTTTTTCGGTACTACCGCACTTTGTTGTTTTAACTGTTACTCTTAAAATAATTCTGTATATTTAAGTGCAAAATTTTTCATTGTTTTAATATTTAATTTAAGGAAAAAATTATGTGTGTTTTTGTTTTTGTATGCAAGCCACATTATGTTTATAAATATTTTTTAATTTCCTCTAAAGCCAAAACAAAAGATAAAATCGACTGTTTTGTGCGCTTGAATGCGTGCAAAAATAGCGCAGCTCTTCGACTGTTCGCTTATATTTATATACAATTCATATTTTTCTTTTTCAAAGTATGTACATACATAATATATAACCGTAATTTTATTTAACCGTAATTGTAATGGCAATTTAACTGCGTGTATTATCGTCTAGGGAATCGGGCTTTGCGTTTTAGGCAAATGGCAATGGTTTTAAAAATGACACTCTCCATTAGTTCTTATTGAACCACAATTTAAATAATTTTTAATAATTTATGTAGTAATTGTATAGCAACATTTAGGATAAGCAATAGCGTGGAAATTTGTGCTTTCGTTATTATAATATTAGCGCTTAGTGTATATAAATATATACTACTATAGGTAAATAGCGGTTGAATAGTATCAAGGTTCAAGGTTCATAAAAATATATTTTAATTTCTTATTTATTTTTTAAATCAATACAATAAGCATTGTGACATGTTTTTTATTAAAAAAAATATATTTTTTTATAAAAAAGTGAAATTTTTTTAATAAAAAAAATTGGTAATTAAAAAATAATACTTTTTAATAATTTGTAATAATTCAATTAACTACAATGTATTTTAGCTTTATTAACTACGCAAATAAATCAAATAAGAGTACACTTTTTGAAAAAAAAATTTAAAAAAAAAATCTAAATTATGTGTTGCATGCAATAACCAATTTTCAAATGCTTGTACTTCTCTTTATCTCAGTTGTTTAATAATTTGAAAAATAAAAAAAAAAATAAAATAAAAATTTCTACAACAATATTGCGCCAGTGAAATTGTGATAAATAACCAAGTTATGTTTTCGAGCAGATTTATACCCGGTCTCTTGCCACGGCATGGCAAAATAATTGAAAATGATTCCCATTACAGTCTACAAGTTATTTGTGACTCTATATTATTAGTGTGTTTGTATGTGCTCACGCCAGGCACGACAAATGTATGCTTCACTAATCGCCAATTACGGAAAACCTAATTAGTTTTTCACACATTTCATATTTGCTACGAATAATTTGTTACGAACCAAGACTTTTTCGCCATTTCACACTTGTAACGATAACACACTCGAGTAATAACTGTTTCTTTGAATGCAAAACAATGCATACAACAAGTTAAAATAACATTTGCAAATGAAATTCTATTAGAAAAACATTTTCATCACGATCTTCCTGAGATGAGAAATTGTTCTGTGTATAGAGAATGCAGGAAGAGCGTTAGAAATAGAGTAGCGTTACTCTTTTGAAGTGCATTTGACAGAAAATTGCATTAGTTAGTGACGTCTAAACAGAAGAAACCTTCGGAAGGCTTCGATAGTCAAGTTTGGCAGTTCGTTTCAGTTATGAGGTTTCTTATAGTAATCTTAGTTCTACATATCATACTAGAAGTGAAATTTATACCATATATACTTCAAGCGAAAACAATATCTCATTTCCAAATTGGCTTTTTGATTTTCTAAATTTGATATTTACGATACGTGAAGAAGGCTAATTATGACTTGAACTGCAGGTATGCAGATGATTCGATTAATGATTGAACAAAAGCTTCAAGCACTCAACAGAGTTTGACATTTTCAGCAATGATATGCCAAAATAAAAGCATATTACTTTAGTTTTCGGATTTCATTCAATCAAATGACATTTCTTAAGCTAACCGTTTCACAGTGCATTTCTTTAAAGCATATACTTTTTCGTCACTTACTATCTTTGAGTACTATTTGTGTTGATTACGTCATACTATCAGTTAGTTCTCAAAAGCATATGGAAAGCGAAAGTTTTGTTTGACAGTTCACCAATACAATGTCTTCGTTAGCGTGACGCATATTTCGCAGAACGAAGAACCATTCGTCAACACATTGTATTCTTTTATCATTATTTTAGCCACTTCAATAACAAAGCATCGGACAAAAGTGCATATCATACAGTCATAGCTAATAGTATACGAACTTTGTGATTCCTATAGATGGTTGTCAGTGCATTTGACGCAATCAGCTGTTAGCACTGACGTCACAATAGCGCGTGTTTTCAAAAAAATCGATTTTGACAGTTTACTACTGACAATTATTGCTCTTGGATTATATTTAAAGAAAACCCGTACTCTCTTATGAGGTTATAATATCATTCAGTAAATAAAGAATTAAGTTTTTGTTAATTCGAGTACTCTCTCAAAACATACCACTGTTTTTCAATAAAAATTAGTTAAATATCCGTAAATTGCAGTTTAAGAAATTGTTTTATTAATTATTTGTTAAAAAATGAAAAACTGTAAGCGGTTTTCGTTAAAACGAATATTCGTTATTTCGGAAAACTACTGTACTAAGAATGTTATTATTAGGCCTGTAGAATTCAGTAACTTTCAGTAGCTTCGAACGGTATAGACCATCTGTGTGTTTGAAAGTGGAATATAGTTAAAATAAATGAACTTACTTGGAAATTTAACTGTCAACAAAATGAGTATATACTTCATCGTTCTTACGTGAACTTATACCATTATTTAACATTACACTACAAATTTATATTCCCTAGGCAATTAGTTGTTATCGACACAAAATTGAATTGGCCAAATGAAACCGGCTGTTATTTGTTAAAATGAAAATTCATGGTGGGTCCATTTAAATCTGTTGTTGCTAAGCCAGTAAATATTTAAATAAATCATTTCTAAATGATTTCCAAAATTCAACAGCTTATTATGATTTCAAAATTTATTGATTAAAAGCTACCCGATTGCAAATGAAACGATATGGATACATACATACATACATGAATGTACTTGACGATGAATCAGGCCCCTAGCAGTTATCAATGACTTTTTTACGTTAGTTGTGAAATAAATTTATGAAAATGATAACGAAATGACGATTCTTACCTAAATTAGGTTTTCCGTAAAGCGTATATATAGAAGTTTTGAACCCCAAGGAAGCAAATATTATAAAATATATAACGGGGTAAATATAGAGAGCAATTTGTGTGGACAATTTAAAATTTTCAATCAGGGTTGTTGTAAAATCCAGGCAGATTTTCTTAATTGTCAGAATTACAAAACAAATCGGGTTGTCGATGGTGTCACAGAACTGATTGGATTTTCATCATTTTGATTATAAGCTAATCCAATATTCGAATCAGCTGTGCCACTATTTATTCATGGGTCAAAATTAAAAGAATTTTTTTTTTTGAATTTTATTCACATAATCACTGTAAATTGTTTTATATTCAAGGGAAATGTACATATTTGAATTTAATGGCAATATTTCAAATCTGTCTTGAGTGTCTTGGTTTCTTTCTTATTTCGCTGACACCGCAAATCAATACAATTCTGATTCGAACATCAAACCAATAATATCAGAACTTTTGTTGTCTAATAGAATTTTTTATCGGTTTGAATTCCGATTCCAATAACTATCAGATAGGAAATAATTAATACTTAGAAAAATTTGTCTACGCCAGTCAAGAAGAAGAAGAGAAGTAGAAAAATTCTACACCCCAACCTATAAGTAATATATTAACTACCTTTGAATTCTAAAAAAATAAAAAAATAAAGCGCCTCTGTGCTGCTATGCGGAAACTGTTATCTTTCTAATTTATGTTGAGTAGATTTGCACTCATTTTTTAGACTTGGAGAATCCCCTTTTATTTACTCTGCAACATAAATATATACATATGATAAAGAGCAGCACGTGTCGGAAAAGACTTGAGATAAGAACAGATAATTTAATAAAAACAAAATACTTGGAGTTACTTTATTATTTATTTTAAACTGATCTGTGTAAACAAAAAATAAGAGTTAAAATAAAATTTTAAATATTTTGATGGATTTGGATTTTAATTTTAAAATATTTCAAAATAAAATTTTTTAAATAAATAGATTTAGACTGGCTGTATACTATTTAAGTTAAAAAAAAATAAATCATGTTTTTTAAGTTTTTTTTATTTATTTTATTTGGCTCGGAAACCTACTTTCAACTCCATCAATGTTTCCTTGAATTGATTTGTTAAACAAAAGTCGCATAAAATGTTATTCAAATACAAAATCTTTGCAAAGAATTCAAATAAAAGTTAAATGTAAATATTATTTTGAAATTATTTTTATTTTTTTCTTTCAAATTTTTATATTATAAATATAATTTTTTTTTTTTTGCAGCATCACTGTAGCTAAAGTAATCAAAAAATTATTTCTTCAATAAAAATCACGCTAAGCTTTGCTTTAGTTGTATTACAACAAATAGACAGTTTACGGTTAGCAAAAAAAACAATATTTACAAAAACAAAAAATCAAACCAAATGACATATTAAATATACATACATACATATATATGCAAAACTTTATAGAGAAAATTTTGAATGTTTTGAAAACTAAAAATAAAATAAATAAATATATTGCGAGCTTTTAATGTACTGTGAAAAAGACATATTTAGAGACTAAATACATATAAATAATAAAATAAAAAAAATTACTATATGTGTGGCTGAGAGGTATACAAATAATGCAAAAATTTATACTTCATAATAAATGCAAGAGAAATAAAATAATAAATAAAAATATACAAGAGACCAACCAAGCCGTAAAATATATTTATGTGCAACAATAAAATACTTACATACATATATACAATATAATATTAAAAGCGTAAAGATGTTTATGAAAATAAATAAAGATTTTATTATTAAAATGGAAGTCTACATGTAATTGCGGCGCAAGTGTATTTGTGGTTGCGGAAAAGCGAATATTTATTTAAAAATTAAAAAAAAAAATTAAAATAAATGTACGCATATTTAAAAAATATAATTGTAATATATATACTATATAAATATATGTGTATATATGCTTATATGTATACCAAAAAACAAAAATGAGAGACAAAACCAAGCAAATGTTAACATATTCAACAATACATATTTATATTAAAACAAATATATCAAAAACCACTTCTTGCCTCACAGACAGTCCCTCAACACCGTTATACATATGTACATGCATGCAATTAAGTGCAACTGACACTGTCTACTTACATACATATACATATATTATATAATAACAACACATTTTACCTATAAATGTATACCAAAAACAAAAAAAAAAACAAAATTACTAAATAAAAATAATAAATTTTTGAGCTTAAACTTGAAGAAAGAAAAAAATTATTATAAAAAGCAAAAAGACTAGCGTTAATTTGAAACTATTAATTTTAGTAATTGCCAATCTTTTCAAACATCAACTATATGTATTTCCTCGTCATATTTATAACATATAAACATTTTAATTTATTTCGAAGACTCTCATTGTAGTTGTAACCCTGCTCGTAACGCATTCCAAAGTACCAATATTTTTAGAACTAGCGAAATGTTAAATATTTAATGTAAAAATAAAGTTAAATTAAATAATAATAAATAAATATAATTATACATATATATAGTACAGTAAATAAATTTTAACAAAAATACATATTTTAGTGTTAAAAAACATTTTTAATAAAAAAAAAAATAAATTTTGCGAAAAATTGGTGTAATATAAATTTGATAAAATTTTTATTTCGATTTATGTATTTTAAATATTATACGCTTACTTTTAGTACAAAACCAAAAATTTGCAAAATAAAATTAAATTTAATATTGCGAAATAAGTGAAAATTATTGTAAAAAAATATTGAATATTTAGAAAATATAAAATATTAAACAAAAAATATTTTATGTGCGTATTTTCGACTTACACATTTCAAAGAAAGACATAATTAGTAATAATTTAGAAAAAATGTAATAAAAGTAAAACAGCAAAATGAAAACTATTTCTTAATGAACCGTTTAGAATGTCTGGAAAAAACAAAAACGAATGTTTATTGTAAGCTGTAGGCTGCTTTAACTGCAACAAATGTCTAGCTGCAATTTACAAATAAATATACATACATATATGCATACATGCACATAGCTGATACAGGTTATATAAAAAATAAAATAAAATAAAATTATTTAAAAAAATAAAAAAAAAATATTTTTAAAAAATTCGATGTACCTAAAAATTATAATTTCATGGCAAGTCATGGAAAAAATTATATGCGCTATATAGTATATAAATATATAAAAAATAAATATGTGTGTGTCTAAGTGAAATTGTAAAAATTTGTTTGAAACTAAGGAACGGCTTACAAGTAAATAACAGTTTTGTATAAGGATAACAGAAGCTAAAGGCATAAATAGAACTAAAATAAAATAAAAATTTGGCATATTTTTGCGCATAAAAAATCAAAATCTATACATATTTATAAATTTATAACAAACAATATGGAGTAATTCGTCAGCAAAATTCTTAGCATACTCATACTTATACACTTTTAAATTTTATATGTATTCGAGAATTCGTGAAAATTTTGGAAAACGCATTTTTGCATAAAATAAAAATAAAATTAAAAACAAAATCGAATAACTGTATATATGTATATGCAAGCAGCAAAAAATAATATTTTTTTTAAATGTTCTTATACTCTAAAGATATTTATTTGTAAACAATTAGTGCTAGACATGTAAAAGACAACAAAAAAACAGCAACAGTAATGTGTAATCATGTAGTAAAGAATAATAACAACAACAAAAAATGCCTTTGTTATTATATAAATATGAAATATTGCAAACATATTCAAGGGATATTGTTTAAATACATATAATAAATAAAATGTTTTTTTTTCTTTTATCTACATACATATATTTACATAAATTTACATAAAGTACGCCTGTTAAATATAAAATTTTGCAATAAAAACTGTGTATGAGTGTTTGTGTAGCCAATGTTGAAGACATACATACTTGGTTTGGAATATTATATAATAAATGTACTTTTGTTTTGAATGTGAACAAGCATTGGTGTTTTATTACTGAAATTGGGTGTGGGAGTGAGCATTGAGCTGCAGATCAACAGGTTCATCAGATCCCCTAAGGCATCTCCCAGGAAATATCCTGTCTTTATCACTTGACAAAATTATTTGAGTTAGGACTTCTTTACATTTATTGTTTATTTAATACATAAAGCTTTATAAACTACCTGGCTCCACTTTTCAAATGGGAAAGAAGATTCAAAGTAAATTAAGAAAAAGATGGGTGATGTAAGGGTATGGAACCTGCACGCAGCACATTAAACATATTTACGGATTGTTTCGAAAATGGAGGACGGAGTAGGCGCGGGGATATACTGTCCGGAGTTAGGTGTAAGGCAGCCTTTCAAACTACCGGAACACTGCAGTATATTTCAAGCGGAGGTATTTGCAATTGGGAAAGCCTCTGAGCTATCCTTAAGCGCACCAACACCAAGTCAACATAGACGTAGACAGTCAGGCGGCAATCAAGGCAATACCCTCCTTCTGCATATCGGCCAAAAGTGTCCTGTGTGGAAGGACGGTAGTGGAGAATGTCGCCATAAACAGGCGACTTCAATTCAACTGGGTGTCTGGCCACAAGAGCATAGAGGGTAACAAGGTAGTGGACGGTAGTGGACGAGAAAAGAGGCGTAAGACTGTCATCTGAAAACATGATCAACGTAGATAAACCTATATTCTGCCTATATGATGATCTAGAAAGAAACTTGGAAAAAAAGGTCAAAGCGCGCTGGAAGAATCTACCGGGATGCAGCAATGCAAAACTTATGTGTAAAGCGGTAGATAAGAAGTAGAAGAAGAGAAGTACATGAGATTTCTACTGACGCTCGATAGAAGGAAAAGTAGGAACATTGACGTCATACACACTGGCCACTGTTTTGTCTCGGCGCACGCCTACAAGATGCGACTGATACCAGAGAAACAATGGAGCATCTCTTGTGTGATTGTCTTGCATTATCAATTCAATGGCAATCCATCTGATATCGCAAAGGACCAAAACTGGTCTATGCGTGGCTTTCTGGCCTACCAGATTAACCTAACCTAACCTATCAAAAAAATTCCACGTCACTCTGTGGAAATTTTTGTAAGGAAGATGTATTTTAATTTTCAAGTCAATCGGTTGAATAGTTTTTGAGTTATCGTGTACAACGTGTCGAAAAATGTGGTTTTGAGAAAAATGCAAAAGAAGAAAAAATATATTCTAGCGTGTTCACACCGCGCTGACTTCTAATGATATTAACTTTCGTAATTATTGAGACATCTCAAAATACTCAAATTAGAATATAGACTTTGAAATTAAGCAAACAAAAATTTAATTTTTGGAAAATTTCAGGGTGGCGTAACCTCTTAAGGAGCTATAAAAGGCGATTTTCGTGAATTAAAAAAAAAGTACTTGATCGAACCTTTCGAAGTTTTTTGGACATAATAAGGTATATTTTCAGCTATATTTTAAGATGTCTTTTACAAAATTTTGAAAAATAACGGAGTTATGTGCTGTCTTTGGAGGTGCAAAAAAGAAAGTTCCCCAACTGCTGACATGATTCTACACGAATGAGTAGTTGAAACAAAAAAATCATAAAGGTTATTAATGTTGAAGATATTTCCTATACAATAACCTTTGAAAAATATCAAAAATTAATAAAATGGCGTAATTTGAACAAAATCCGTTTTTAATGCAAAATTGACAATTTGACCAAAAAGATCGTGGGTCATTGTATTGTAAATATATTCAAGAATACTCAGTTTCAATTTTAAGTCGATCAGTCAGTTTCCCCTTGAGTTATGATGTCAGCAATTTTGAAAAATGTCATTTCGAGAAAAACGCGTTTAAAGTTTCGACTTAACGTCTTATAACCGCGAGGGGACGCGATAACAAGATCCTGCCTCAAACCATACAACTATCTTTGTAGAGCCATTCACATGGCGAACCGAATGGACTAACAATTGTGTTATATTTAATTTCGTTGCAAGTCAACGAAATGATCGGTAAATATTATATCTATCAACTCATCAATTACGAACACTTTCATGTGACAACTTTAATTTCATAGTGTTTTTTAATTGAAATTTAAAGAAACTCTTATAAAAACCCATAAAAGATTTTTTCAATAAGTCAAAATATCAGACAATAAAATATAGTTGTTTAAATCCATTAAAAAATGTTTTAAATCAAAATGCCGTTTTTCTCATTTCAGCATTTTGCTTCTTATATGTAGTTTTCCATGTTTTATGCTCTAGTTGGAAATGAATTGATTTAAATATGACAAATTATTATTTCATTATTAATTTACCACTTCTTCCATAGGTGATTGAGCCGAACAATACCATGAACGACTGTCAATATGTAATTATGGCTTCTGTAATTTTAAAACAATTTTCCTGTCTTTCAAAGCGTGAAACGATTGCCAATGTTGGTGTTTGGAATTGTTATCTTATCGGCATATTTTCAATAAAATCATTATCGCAATAAATATTTCATTGACGAGGTTGTTACAGATGACAGATGAGGTTGCAAAATATAGCAATAGTTTTCGAAATTTCATACTTTTATTAGTTTGGAAGGTCGACATCGAGAAAAGTTCCTAAAATATTTAGTTCAGAATTTATATGGCATAAGTTAAGAATTGTTTTAGGAAAAATTTGATTCTGTTGTTTTCATAAAATGACGGTATATTCTAAAGAACCCATAAACAAGACAAAATTTCTTTTAAATATAGTGTTGCTGTTTGTTCAACACATTCGTTGTCAAAGTATTGAGGTACATGATTTAGCACTTTCGTTATATAGAAGGTAGGTGTGGTTAGAAACCAAATATATGAAACTATTTAGTTCGATAATGGTTGTACACTTTATTCGATTGGCTACTCTAAAATATAGGGTGGACCAAAAGTCGCTTTACTTTTCAAACGATAATAAAACGAGATTAACAGAATTTCACCTATTATTAGGCACCTGAAATGTCATATATGTATGTATTTTCATCCTCAACTATTTCAACCACTATGTTTTAGAAATAGGAGAATCTGAGATACAACCTTCCGACTTAACTATTATATATTTATGTAATTCAGCCGGTTAAAGTTACATCTGTTATATTTCACTGCTGAACTTAAGGATCATTTAAATATGTGATCTGCCGGTCAACTATGATCGAGCCATGAATGTAGAATATTTTTTATTTCTGTAGCGTAGAAGGAGACAAGTTCTGTTTGTCACCTTAAAATAATGATGAGCTGATATATTTACAATAATGAATTCGAAAAGGACGTATACACTTGCTGATTATAGAAAATATAAGTGCCGCGAAATTTTGCCTTTACTGTTGTTGTTGTAAGACAGAAAATATTCCATAAATATGATTGAGGGGTACTGCCTAGACAATAGCCATTGACCGCTCCCTTATGGAAGCGCGCGTTTGCCTTCATTCTTTTTGACTAATAGTTAAAATAAAAAATAACCAAAAAACTTAATTTACAATCCATCACAAAAATTAATAAGATCACAATGCATTGTTTTACCATTTGAGCATCAAATTTATTAACGATCTCTAAGCAATTTTACATTAAAATGTTTTACAATTCCTTAGTCGCATGTGACGCGTGTGCCATTTGTGGTTTTTGAATTGCAAAATTGCATGGATTTTGTTTAACAATTCGTTAAAAGACTTACTTGTTTAATAATATTTAATAAAAACATCAATTCAAATATCCTAAAATGTATGTATGTTTGTTTGTTTGTTTGTAAATTTAAACGTTGTTCATATTTATGCTGGTGTCTTGCAATTCATTGCATTGCATTCCTGAGCTGTTGCGGTAGGCTTTTGTTGCAATCGTAGTTTTGCGTTGTTATAAATGGTATATTCATAGGATATTTGGGTATCATACGTTTGTTAATGTTTGTTCTTTGGCCGTTTCAAATTCAATTCTTTTTTGTGGACAACAAATTCATTTTCATAGCTAAACACTAACAATTTTGTGATTTTAATTTGCCTAAAATGAGTTATAACAAATGTGTTTGGATAAATGAAGATTGCATTTTGGGGCTTTCAATTAAATAATAGTTCCGACTAAATGGACTTTAATAAAAATTAAATTAAATCTCAAGAGAATTATGTATATCAGTAATATCAAAATTAATTTATTTTGCTGCTGGGGCATCCTCAGGTGCGGGCAGTTTCTCCCAGGAGGGCTCAACACCCCAAATATCTCTGGCGTACTCGCAAATGGTGCGATCCGAAGAGAATTTACCACTGGAAGCGATGTTGTGGATGGACATCTCCAACCATTTAGCTTGGTTCTAAAACAAAAGTAGGAAAAATTGTGTTTAGATAATAATAACAAAAGCAAATGCCGCTATTCTCCTCACCTGGTAGGTCTTCGAAACCAACTCTTGTGCCTTAATGTAAGCCTCGTAATCGGCCAACAAGTAGTAGTGATCGTACTTCAGCAAGATATCGGCAATATTCTTGAATTCATTTGGATTGCTTGGACTGAAGAAACCACCTTGTATTTGGTCGATGCATTGTCTGATCTCAGGGTTCCTGTTGTAGTAGTCGTAAGCGTTGTAGCCACGTTTCTTGAGCGCCTCAACTTCCTCTACGGTCATGCCGAAAATGAAAATGTTGTCGTTGCCCATTTCTTCGGCCATTTCAACGTTGGCGCCGTCCAAGGTACCAATGGTGAGTGCGCCGTTCAACATGAACTTCATGTTGCCTGTGCCGGATGCTTCAGTGCCGGCAGTGGAGATTTGCTCCGAAAGATCGGCGGCGGGCATGATCTTCTCGGCCAAGGTTACACGGTAATTTTCCAAAAAGATTACCTTCAACTTGTCACCCACAATTGGATCGTTGTTGACCACATTGCCGACAGCGCAGATCAATTTGATGATCTGTTTGGCTACATAGTAACCAGGCGCGGCCTTGCCACCGATCATAATGGTGCGTGGTGTGAAGTTGGCGGTGGGATCCTTCTTAATGCGGTTATACAGAGTGATAATGTGCAAGCAGTTCAACAATTGACGTTTGTATTCGTGGATACGTTTCACCTGGATATCGAACATGGAGGCAGGGTTGACTTTAATGCCATAGTCTTTCTCCAAGATTTGTGCCAACTTCAATTTGTTCTCTTGTTTCACACGTGCAACGTTGCGTTGGAAGTTGGGGTCCTTGGCCCATTTCTTGAGCGCAACCAATTGTTCCAAGTGCACTGGCCACTCATCGCCGATCTTCTCGGCAATCAAGTCGGACAAACCGGGATTGCAGAGCAACAACCAGCGACGTGGTGTAATACCGTTGGTCTTGTTCTGGAACTTATGTGGTTCCAGTTCATAGAAATCACGGAAGAGATCCTTCTTCAAGATTTCCGAATGGATGGCGGCTACACCGTTGACAGCATGTGAGCCCACAATGGACACGTGCGCCATGTTGATGCGCTTTTCGCCATCTTCCTCCACCAACGACATGCGACGCATGCGATCAAAATCACCAGGATATTGCTTGGCCACTTTCTCCATGAATAGGAAGTTGATGTGGTAGATGATCTGCAAATGTCTAGGCAGAATGGACTCCAGCATTGAGACGGGCCAGCGTTCCAAAGCTTCGGGCAAAACGGTGTGGTTGGTGTAAGCGCAGGTACGTGTAGTAATATCCCAGGCCTTCTCCCAGTCCAAGTTCTCCTCATCGATGAGGATACGCATCAATTCGGGAATAGCCAACGATGGATGGGTATCGTTCAATTGGATGGCAACCTTATCGGGGAAGTGATCGAAGTGTTGACGTACGCTTTCGCGTGAGCCGAATTTCGAGGCCTTGTAGCGACGTACAATGTCATGCAAAGTGGCTGCGACCATAAAGTATTCTTGCTTCAGACGCAATTCCTTGCCCTCGAAGAAGTTGTCGTTGGGGTACAACACACGCGAGATGTTCTCAGCCAAGTTACGATCCAATACAGCCTGGATATAGTCACCATCGTTAACTAAAATAATAACAGGCAATTATAGATTTAAGTAGACAATATAAGTGCTTAAATACTACTTACAGAACTTCAAGTTGAAATCTACGGGGCTCTTAGCCGACCACAAACGCAATGTATTGACGTGATTGTTGCCATAACCGGGAATGGGGTTGTCATATGGCATAGCGTACACAACCTGTGTGTCGACCCACTTCTTGCCTTCGGGTGTATCAATGACGCGTCCATAGAAGTGTACAGGCTTCATGAATTCGGGACGTGCCTTCTCCCATGGATTACCATAACGCAACCAATCATCGGGTTCCTCTTGTTGCTCACCATTTAAGATCTTCTGTGCGAAAATACCGTATTCATAACGAATACCATAACCATAGGCGGCCAAACCGAGTGTGGCCATAGAGTCCAAGAAGCAAGCAGCCAAACGACCCAAACCACCATTACCCAAACCAGCGTCTTCCTCGATATCTTCGAGATTCTCAATGTCCAAACCCAATTGATACATGGCCTCCTCGCATTCGCTTTGAATGCCAAGATTGATCATGGTGTTTTGTAGTGAACGACCCATGTAGTATTCCAGAGACAAATAGTAGACGCGCTAAAAGCATAAAGAAAATAAAATTAATAAATTAGTTGTTGTTTCTCGAATATTTTCAAGTTATTTATTATAGTCGGTTAAATTGTATGGTTTAAGCAGAAGAAAAGACTAAGAAATCGGGGGAGGTACATATTTCAAACAAAGTGGCTGGATCACCGCTGTGAACCCCTGTATACTCTTATTTTTTTTTAGAATTTTCAAAATATTTTACAATAATGAACAATATCAGAAAAAACAACGGCTTGGTGTGGTTTGTGGGTCGGTGGAATCATCGGTCCATATTTCATCAAAAACGATGCCGGTGAGAACATAACCGGCAATGACAACTGAATATTTGATGCCTGAAATTGAAGCTCGTGATCTCGGCGACATTTGGTTTCAACAAGATGGCACCACATCCCACACATCGCATCACGGAAGGGATTTATTGAGAGTCGATTGGCCACCAAGATGGTGTGATATCACCCCGTTGACTTTTTCCTATGAGAATATGTAAAGTCTAAAGTCATTGGGGACAAAACTTCGATTCAGGCCATGGATCAAAACATCACGCGTGCCATCCGATAGTCTCCAGTTGAAATGCTCGAACGAGTCATCGAAAATTGAACTCAACGGATAGACCTTTAGGCGCGGCCAACATTTGAAAGATAGAATCCTTATAAAATAAATCTCGAATACTGTTCTTTCGAATTATAATAATAATTCTTCTTTCCTTTTTTCTTTAAAAATGTAGGGAACCTCGAAATGGATCACCCTTTTGAAGACAAACTTGAAGCTTTAGTATAAAAAATCGAATTATTGATTTAATTTTTAATCTTTTCTTTGTGTAAAACATTAATTTATTAATGACTCTGATCTGTCTCTATCTCTTTAAACCAAATTAAGAATTTAAATTTGAACTTGATCATAGTTTCCTCTGATGAGTGAAGTCCAACTAATAATGATTAGCACCTACTTTTTTGATTTTTTGTTAAGTCTCTCGTCTTTTTAATTGGATAAAAATTATGCACTTTCAGTGTTTCGAAATTTATATAGTGCAGACATCGAAATCACTTGTTCGTCAAGGTAAATAAAATAAGTTTTTTGGAATTATTCATATTCAAGAGTTGAAACACTGAAATTGTGTCAAGTGGAATCCATATAAAAAAAGAATCGGGCGCAGTAACTATTATACAATGTATTTTAGTGTATAATATGTACATATGTACATATGTCTGTAAGTATGGTGTGTAGCAATATTTGAACAACTGTAATATCACGTGCACACTTGGTGAGCACTAAGCTCGGCATGCTGAACAGCCTGCTGCAAGGTAGTCAATACTAATTCACGGCTAGGCGATAACACTTCGGGCACGTTCGGAGCGAGTGCAGTTCAAGTGCAGTTAAAATTGATTTGAAGTTGGTAATGAAAATTTCAATAGGGGACTTATGGTACACATATGTATATATATGAAATGCATATGTATAAGAAACTTATGTAGATGAATATATCTAAACATATTTATAGGTATATACTACATATGTATACTCTCCACAAGCATAAAAAATATAAACAAAATTCGCAAATATAACGAAGTTTGACTATGTAAGCCAATTTGTATATTCGAAGTTAGTTAGTAAGTATGTATGTGAGCTTTCTCCAAACAACTAGACACGATCACGCAACATGGTGGTGATAACCGCTCTCTTTCGCCACCTAATTCCAGTGAGTAATATACAATAAAACGTAAAAAAAACAAGTAATTAAAAAGCGTTCCTTCTATTAATAACGAAAGTTAGCAACAAATTAATTATTTTATTTAAGAAATCGAATCAAACTCGCGACTGGAGCGTGGCGTTGATAACAATTTATGCGTTATTTTCGCTCTTTAAGCGCCATAACAGCGTTTAAATTTTCTCTTTCAAACTGTGTGCTCTTGATTTCGCCCCTGCGCTCCACAATATTTGTTAACACTGAATAACTGAGCAACTTTGGAGCGTTTGAAAACACAAAGAAATATACAAACTTAGAAAAACCGGTGACCTAATTAGCTCAGCTCACTTTTGTTGGCAAATAGTTGGGCGCTTGAAGATGCGATTTGTCTACGAAAGTGCTGATAATAGATTACTGCTGAATTAGATTAGATGACATGCATATACAACAACAAATAAATATTTATAAATAAATTGCAATAAATTATTATCGCTAATTATACTCGCTAATTAGGCGTTTAATGCATAAGAGCAGTTACTAGCTGTCAGTTTTATAAATACTTGATTTCGAACAAGCACTTATCAGTGTTAGTCACCGCTCTGTAGCCGGTGTACAAATAAATATTTATGTATGTATGTATGTATGTTTATTGGTGTTTGTAGAAGTGCAATAAAAATCTACCCAATCAGCTGAAAATTGATAAGAGCATTCATAATTTTCCACTAGGAAATTGCCTGGGTTATGGTTCGCGGTAGATTAGCTTCAAGGGGCAAATGTGATAAAAGATCTCCACCAAATTTTTTTAATATTTGTTGAAACAGTATCTAAAATTTAAAGTTTAACATTTTTGGAAATTTATGAGATTTAATGTTTGCAGAGAACTTCGGCATATGACATCTATCAGTTAATCTTGAATCACTGTTTCTAGTAAAGCTGAGGGGTTTTCAACAAGAATGCCCCGAATGTTGGTTTCAAACTGGTGAGTGGTTCTGACTTATCAGCTGAAATTATTAAGCACAAAAAAGTAATTCAACGGAGTAAAATCCTTCGATTGCTCAAAAATGTTGTTGCGGATCAAAAAAATTCACGGAACGATTTCAAATGACCGAATTAAGTTTCTCAATACATATGTATATATGGCGGATATACGAAAGATATCAAAGAAATGTCGTATATAAATATATAAGTTTTCAAAGTTCTGTATGAGGTGAAAAGGTCACGCACACATAATCGAGATTAAGATTGGGGTCATAAATCAAGGGAAACAATAAGACGAATTTCATGAATTTGGGATTTGAATGTTTCCGCTGCCATTGTAATTTCCAGATCTGGTCCCCAGCAAGATTTTCTTTTCATCACAACTCAAGAGAATTCTCAGTGATAATGAAGAGAAAATCATCTATCCTCGTGTCTCTACAAAGGTTAAAAACTGTCTCCATATTCATACAATAACCATTCAATACGCTTAAGCTCCGTAGAAAGCTAATGAATCACTGCAAATATTTCTTTTTCGGCAATCCATTTTTTTTTATTAAGAAATGCGTATACCATTAAAAAAATATGAATTTTCTCAAAAGATTATGATAACCACCAGGTCCATTCTACGCTTATTTGGAGAAATAATAAATAACATATTCAGGACAACAAAAAAATCAATTAAATTCGAGTGCTTAACACTGCCTATACGCACATACACAAGTATAAATATTTGCTTGTAAATTTCAATATTGTACCAATTATAAACAGTACATACATATGTATGTATGTACATATAATTTTGTTTATACACACATTTATCAGCGCACTTAGATTTCCTGAGTAATTTTAGATTTTAATCGGCATAGGCACTTGCAAGTAGCGTGCTCAACGGGTATAAATACAAAAATATTTGCATGCTCAAGATAAGAATTCGCCGGTATGTTATTAATTTTAATTATTTTGTTTGTACATAAAGATGTATATATGTATTTATAAAAAAAAAATATAAATAATTTTTTATTAGAAATTTAGTGAATTAAGTTTTTATATAAAACAACTTTCATTCAATATTTATAAATCGGTGTTTAAATGAAAGAAATCACTTAAGTCGAATATTAAATATTGGATGATCTAATAAAAGAGAAATAAAGATTTAATCTAATGACTTTCAGATTTAGGTTATGATAGTCTGGTAGGTCAGCAAGCCACTCATAGACCAGTTATGGAGTCAAGATTTATAACGCTTTAAAAAAATAGTATATTATAAAAATATTATTAGAAGTTTGTTTTGAGCAGGGACTCAAAAGAAGATATTTTCCGGTAGGTAAGGACATCATGACCTATCCTCAGATACATTCTTTAAATTCTTATAAAATTTAAGATTGAATTATATTTCTTCACCAAAATAAAAACCAATGTTTCATTAAAAATTAGTTCCTATTTCAGAGCATAGAAACAGTTTTCTATATACATAGTTTCTTTTTTGTTACATTTACATAATTGCAAGTATATAAGCGATCTTAGGTAATCCTATCTGGCGTTTGCAAAAATAACAAAATCTAAACATAGATTTTGACTTTCTTGCTTATCACTCGAGTTCACAATGACCCCATTAGCTTATCAGTTTTGTATTATCTGTGGCCCATATTAAAATATATAAAACAAAAATAGAAAAAATCGCAATCAAAAAACAAAATAAACGCGATATAGCTCATCAGAGGTACATTTATATGTCTATTAGCGGCACAAGTCTACATAATATTTGACGTAGGTGTTATTATCTCACTATTTTGATCATTAACGCTCGAATGCACCTTTGCGGTTTGATGAGCCGCCGCTTCGTATGTTGTAACATTTGTAACTTAGCGATTAGCGCAGCTTATCAGTAACACCGATTTTCATTTCCGCGTTTGATTTGACCCAAACAGTTATGTGTAACAAACAAATTGCGAAGAATCACTGAACAGTCTTGTGATTACAAAGTCATTCACGTGAAATTCTAAAGGTCAAATTAATGATAACGGTGCTATTGATTTTAGTTCAATAATCTCCAAGTCGAAAAAACAAAAACAATTTGTGACTTTTTAGGCCAAAAAATATTAAGAGTATTCACACGAAGTAAGTTAACATATTTCATAAGATCACTGATGTTCGGTGTATTTTAATTTAGGATTATAAAATTAATAATTATAAATATTTGAAAAAAAGTGTCGAATTTTTTTTTAATTCGAAAATTTTTTAGGGATTTATTTTTTAATTTTTGAAAAATATCGAATTTTTCTAAAACTTGTAAAACATTTTAAATGCAAATTAACTGCTTTAAATATTATATTTAATTTTTGAGATCAAATACATATCTTCTAAATATTATATTTAATTTTTGAGATCAAATACATTTCTTCTATTCAAATCATTCATATTGAGCAATAAAATCGCTGATGAAATTATATTATTAATTACCTTGTCTACTTTGATTATAGATTTGATAGGATTTGGTGTCCAAAATTCATATTTTAGAATATGAACTTAACAAGTATTGCATATTTTGAGAGTAAAATTCAAAATTTTGAAAATTTCCCCAGTTTCTAAACCGTTAAAATTCATATTGGAAGTGAATATCCAAATTTGCATATGTATTTACACCCTTACATACTTCTAAATGCATTTTTAACAGATACATATTTAAAAGCGTTGACAAAATCCGGATTTTATTTCCATAGATATTTGTCAGTGAATAAGATTTACATAATTCGCAATAACTACGTGCTCCCAGACATTTTTCGACGTTAACTCATACTCATATTTTTTTTTTGTATTCGCTTGAATCCTTTCAATGACCTTGGCGGCACCAAACAACAACAATAAGGCAAATGAAATCGAATTTGAATATTAACCGACCTACAAATGAACATATAAATACATATACATATACATATATATACGCGTATGTATGTACATATGTATGTATCGCTTTTATAGCCAAATAAATGAAGATCACACATGGTCCAAAAGGACAATTGATAAGTTCAAATTTTCATTTAATTGCAATAAAGGCCTATTAATTTTCAACACATGCTTGAGAACTCAATTCGAGTGAGAAAATAGTGATCAATTCTTACTAGCATTTCGCTACTTATATATTTGTCAGATCTAGTTATTGTTGGTGCAAAGTCTAGAATTTATAAGGCAAAATAAGCTTATTAAGTATACAAAAACTTGTACGAGTGCCAAATATTTAAATAAAATATTATAGATGTTAGGCTGTGGGAAAATCGTGTGTGGCATGTGCTTACATATTTATGTATTGTATGTATGTGTGTGTGTGTGTATGCTGCAAGTAGAACGTGGAAATCTTTCTCTTAAATTTGCCTACATTTTTCTCTACTAAATTATTAAAGTGCCTGTTGGGAGTATGACGCGTATGTGTGTGTGTGTGGAAACTTAAATTGGTTGAATGTTTGTATGAATGTTGAATAGAATCATAAAATGAGCGAAAAGCGGGCGCGTTTGCTTTGACATTCACTAAGGACAAATCTATAGAATATCTATGAGTATACACACTTGCTATGTGAAAAACGACCTAAATATTTGTTCGAATTGGAAATATACAGCCCTTGACATATACTTAGTTACGGTGTTTGATGAAAATATTATATATATTATAATTACATAATTCTTTTGATTGATTAATTTTGGATAAAAAGTGTAAAATATAAGATTAACTATATTAAATTTAACATTATAAAATACTTAATTTATAAATAGTTGATTTTGTTTTTACTAATAAATTATAATTATATATTTGTCAAACTAAAATAATTAATAATTTCTGCTTTGAGTAAAAAATAATATGTAATTTCCTGTAATTTATATCGTCTTGTAAGGTTTAGCGAACCCAAAAATATCATCATCAAAAACACTACCATCACTATAAAATATACTATAATCTTCGTTAGTAAATACCTATTATAATAAAATATCTATGATTATTATGTTATAATAATATATTATTGGATGAGTTCGTTTTATATTAGTAAGAATTGAAAAAAAAAAACATTTGAAAATAATTATAAATATTAAATATTTCAACCTATTCCATTCATATTGTCTTCAAAATTTTAAACACACTTATTAATATCGATTCTATTTCGTGGACGAGTACTGTGCTGTGCCCACATACATTTTTTGTACGAGCGTTTGGTGCATTTATAGATACATAGCCGAATTGTATCGAGGTATACACATAATATAGGATTGTATGAAACTTTCGCTTTTTAGTAACATTGAATAGACCATTTTTTGCCTTTTTCGTCGGCCGTGAAATCACGTGCTGGCATACAATTGTAGATAATATATGTATGTGTGTATGTACATATGTAAACATGTAAGCAAATGATTAGGATTGAAGTCAAATTGGAAAATGTGACGGATTAGATCAAATAAAGGTCATGATATAAGGGATAAAGAAAGATTGTACATTAATGTTTAAATATGGATGATTAAGAGAAGTGTTGAACAAAAAATGTCTTATTTTTATAAAGAGATTGGATTACTTATTTGCTGGAGTGTTTAACAAATTGTTCGGTTTATGATAATGAAATTTAATTAAAGATCTTTATATTTTCGCTCTACAGGTGCATTTTTTGTTTAGAAGTACTTTTAATTCACACTTACTTGGTTCTTCAAAAAACAATATTATTTTTATTTCTTCCTACCATTTTTAAATTAAATATTTTTTTCTTAATCTAATTTTTGTTAGTTTTAAATAATAATAAAGTCACTTGCAATGTAATATTTCAGCATGAAACTAGAAATAAAAGGGATATTTTAAATAAAATATATTAAATATCGGAAAATGTCGAAGATCTCCATAACTCGAACATCTATAAGTCGAAAATCTCCATAACTCGAACTTTTGTATTGACAATAGCGTTTAGGAATCAAATTTCATACTAATTTGTTTCCATAACTCAAACTTCTATAACTCGGAGTTCTCCATAACTCGAACTCTTAAATTGGCAATAGAAGTCAAATTTCATAAAAATTTCCTTCCATAAATCGAACTTTTCGACCAAGGCATAATATAAAATTTAAAATTTTGCTATCAAGGAACAATTTTAAAGGAGTCCCTATCTTCGTATGGAGGCGAACAAAAAATATATTACACTTATAGATTTCATAAATCGTTTAACAAAGGCATGGGAAACATATGTCAAGGGCCAAACAATAGCAAAGTGCATCAAACAAAATTACAGAACACATGAACAATAAAACTTTTTGCGAAGAAAATAACTAAAACTGTGGGAAAACGTATATTTTTACAGCTTTTTAAAAAAATGTATGTTTTATTAAAAATTTCTATAACTCGAAGTCTCTCTAACTCGAAGTTTTTTTGGGGAATATGGTGATTCAAGTTAGAGAAGTTCCACTGTACATACATTTATATATAATCATATATTTTTATGAGACAGATCTTGGAGTGAGACAAGGGATAATCGGAGACCAGGAGATCAAAACTAAAAATATTGAGTCACTGAAATTTAAAGTACTTCGCCATAGTTCGCTACTAGTAATTATATGAATTTTCATTGCATATAAGGTGACTTTTCACAAAGGATTCAATAAAGCAAGAAATTAAACAAATGTCACAGCAAAAAGGCAAAAGCGTTATAATAATTAGTCTTGATTTTGGAACCGATTGACTTAAGTTCCTTTATTTATTTAACTTAACTGTTCCTTAAAACAATAGTCTAAATTATCTATAACATTTTTTATAAACCTCATTTGCGGTTTTAATTTTACTCTAGTAAGTCTAGTAAGAGTATTTTTCGTTCATAAAACTTCTTAGAGGTTCACCCAGATATAATTCCTATTATTTCCTTAAACATCCAGCTGATAGTTTTGGATTGTCTCGAGGATTATATTAGATTCAAAAGCTTCCAATTGTATAATACGAGTATATAAGTCTACATATGTTACACATGCCGTATATTACATGGCTATTGTGTAATGGTTCGCAAAATTAAACGCACAAGACAACTTTTTGCTGGCTTACAGATGTTTGTTTACATTTCCTATCGAACAATGCACCGTAAAAAATCTAAGCATGTCTGGTTAGGAACGCGACCAACCTTGAAAACGTGGCACACATAAGCTGCAGAGTTCAGCAAAGGCATCTACAGAGATACATACCACTTCAAAAATATATATATATGCATGCATTTTGTGTATTTATTTATTTACAATACAAAATAAAATAAAGAGAAATTGTTTTCAAGCGTAGATAAGTCACTAATAATAAATAGAAATGTGCATATAAATTTATATATTTTTTTTAAAGATATATATGTATCTTATATATGTATGTATATATAAGCATATAAACAGATATCTTGGCACAGTCTGTAATTTGTAGGTGTACAGCTAGATACATATGTAGTAATTATACTACATGTGTTATACATATTAAGTACTATGCATATACTTGAAAGAGGCGAAGATTTAGTTGTCAAAGAAACTGTTCGATGATTGGGAAAATTAGGAAGATTTGCAAATACGAATACATATGTTTGTATGTTTGTATATGTATCTGAGCAAATATATGCATATACATACATAAATATTTGCATAAGTAATTCTTAATCTAACTTTCTGATTCATCGTCCCTTAATTTTGGTATTTGGATAAAGATGTGGGACTAAGCAAAAAAGATTCAGCCAGCAAGTACCTAGATTTGCATGTGTGTACATATATATTTATAACACGTTATCAATGAATACATGGAATATTATTTTTGTTGACATTTGTATTATCATTTAATAAAAGATTGCTTATAAAAATATTGCCAATCACGATAATTGGGTGCGTAGAAAGCGTGACCACTGTCCAAGCGAGTCATCCGAAACAGACTAAATATATTAAAAAGTCTTATTATAAAAAGCCAGACCGCTGGAAGTAGCATGTACGTCGTCATCACTCTGAATTCAACTTAGAAACTTCTAAATTTAGACTTTAATATATATAACCTATATTAATAAATTAACGATTAATATAATTGAATATTTCTATCATCAAATTGGTCGCTAGAAGGCAGCGTATAATAAACTTATTTACAATTCTCTTGCTATTCTGTGTCTCTTGCGTTTTGGCAAAAAGCCGACTGCACATGCACTTCGACAATTTTGCATTGGTTGCGATAGTTTTTGGTATATATTATACACATTCATTAGAATATAGAAGAGTCAACTATTTCATTTTCCACTCTTTATTTATTGTATTTCCACTAGTTTCTCTAAAATACTTGTTGATCAATTTACTTCGTTTTAGTTTTCTTTCCTTATGTAAACAAAGAGCACATACAGAGAGAAGAAAGCTTTTTTAAGAAAAACAAAAGCTTGTAATTAGCAATGAATTTTAATTAGTGCTGTACCGATTTGAGGTTAATTTCAAATAAAGCAAAGAGTAAAACAAATGAAAAAGTATTACAGCATCAATATTGTGCGTTTTTGTGAAATAAGAATTGCTTTTCTTTATTAATTTTGTGCATATGGAAAATATTTTGGATTTTAAAAGGTGGTCCAATTAATTTAGCATAATTTTAATTAATTTTCTAAATAAATTAACTCAATTTAAAGGAATGAAAATTAGAGACTTATTAAGCAAAAAGGTAAAAATGCTTTAATATTTAGTATTAATTTTGGAACCGAAATTCCCATTGACTCAAGTTCTATAATTCTTTAATTCAACTCTTACTTAAAGTCATAGTCTGAATTAAATATAATTTTTATAAATAATGAGTTCATTAAACTTACTTTAATAAGTAGAGATCTTGTTTAGCAAGTATTTTTTCCCCTAAAAGTTCTTATGAGTTCTAAAAACACATCCAGATTAGGATTATATCCTTATTAAAAATTTCCTAAGTTATGAGAGTTATGGATTGTCTTGCAGTTTATTTGCAAATACAAAAAGCCAATTTTAAAATTCACCATTTCGTTCAAATTAAATAATATTAATTATGAAGAACGAGAAAGTAATTTCATTAATTTATAAATTCTTTTAAAATGTTTTCAGTTGCATTGCAAAATATTAACTATTTTCCATTATCTTAATTTAATGCGTTTTTAAATAATTTCCATTCATATTACTATTTCATATTATTATTTATATTTATATTTATATTATTTTTTTAATTAATTTTATTTTTTTATATTATATTTTATTTAACTTAATTTTATTTTTTTATTTATTTTATTAGGTTTTGATTTATTTCTTATTAACTTTTATTTATTTTTATTTCAAATACATTCTGCTTTTATTATTTTTTCTTCTTTGTCTCCTTTTATCTAATCCTCTTGCTTTCTAATTTTCGAACTTCATTTGATACTTGACCTTCACGAATACAAAAGTTCCAAGGGATACACAACACATAGTAAATAAGGAAACGTGCACAACCACATAAATCTACATATACATATGTATATTGCATTATACATATGTATATTTATGTGGCAAGTTAGCAAGGTAACAAGGTCCTGTAAGATTCTTTTCTGTTTGTATCTTTATCCATAATAAAATACTAATAAAAATCGATAATTTCACGTGCGTATGTCTGTATGTGTATATTCATGTGTTTCCAAAGTGTAGATACGCATTATTTTGTTTTTGTGGCAGGTATTATGTAAAGCACACAGTCTCCTAACTGTTTTATATACATACTTACATACTATATGCCTATATTTCCTCTTACTCTTTATCTATTAATTTCATAGTTTTTAATAACTTGACAATAACAATACATGTAAATACTTCTAACCAATTTGTATGTATGCAGTTTTTTATATATTTACACTAAAAAGTACACACAGTCTATAATACCGCCACGACAACTTAGGCAACCACATTAACATCTAAAATTTCAGTCTCCCTACAATTAACCTTTATAAAAGCTAGCGCAGCCACTTGGGTAGATACCCGCAATAGGACACCACACATAATTAGCGCCATTCAGCACTACTGGCTGGACTAATGGATGCTGTGTGCCAGCACATTAAATGACTGTATGACCTACATATGTACAGCCATACGCACTCACTTCGCAATTTACATTCTTATTCTATTTATTGTAATAAAAGTGTGTGTGCAGAATTACTGCAGAAGTCAAACTTACTTTGGGGTCCTTTTCATAGTACATCTGCTGGGTGCGGATCCACCTGCCGACCATGTTGTCGCGCACAGCGTTGGCCAGTGCAAAGTAATAATCGCGCATTGTAGCCACATTACGATCCTTTACTAACGTGTAATGCAGATGGCGATTGAAATTCTTCTTGACCAGCGTGACGTTACCGACCTCGGCAATACCGCGCACACTGATTTGCTTGCGGCGCTCCTCATCTGTTGGTGGCCTCGACATGATTGCAAAATTTGCTTTCTCTTTTCAACTGCACTTATTTATTAACTGAAATACTGAATATTTTTGTATTTAACTTTTACGCCAACCGTGGAACGCACTTGAGTTTCCTATTTACTTTTGCATATACTTGTTACTTAACCGAAAAAATCTGATCCTAGATCAGCAGCACACCGTACCGCACCGCAGTAGTTGAAAGGCAACGACGTTTATAAATTTTTTGTTGGACGACCACAGATGACAACGAACGACAACCGTTTGCAACGAGCTCTGGAGTACTTCTCAGCGTAAAATCTTTTGCTTTGGCGACAACACGCTCGCCCTCAAAATTTGATTTCGTTTCCTTGCCGCTGCACTCTGCTCTAATATATTCACTCTCTTATTTGCACTCCCCTATTTAACCGACACTCTGTCGTACACTCTTGCGCTCAATCTCTTTCAACACAATTACTAAAGTTCGTCAACTGATAACCGATTAAAACTGAACAAATGCTTATGGATTAAATAGACAATTGCAAAAATCTGGAACCTAATTTCCATAACACAGTCACTACAACTAATGATAACCTTTTGAACCAGGCAGTTAATGCTGGTGATTCCTTCACCCGCCCTGAAATCAACTTTACATTGGTATGCAGTTGTCAAACTCTCTTCGAACCCAAAAATTTCATCGGTCACCTTGTCCGAAGGTCATACATGCGTATACAGTTTGACGCGCAGCAAGCAGCGAGCATTCCTAAACATATACACATTTACATACATACACACAAAGTGAACTTCTCATTCGTTAGAAAAAGAGCACCGAACAGGTGCTCCCGTCTCATGATTTGGATAACGCATTTCTCCATGAAAAGCGAAAGCATTTTCAATTGCAAACACTTTCGGTTTTATGGTTATAGTTTGCTGTCTTTTGGGCCATGGCTGAGTTGGATATGTCTCGATTGTTAAATATAAAGCGCGCTCTCTGTTGGCATTGTTGATATGCTCGAATTGTCAAAAACAGCTGTAATACAGCTTGCAGCAGCATCGCTAGATGGCACTCGTGTAGTATTACAACATTTGTTGACAATTTTTCGAGAAGTACATTTGAATTCATACCCTTCCTTCACCCCTACACTGCGATCACGTAATTTTCAATGAACATCTATACTTATTTCGACTTTTCCGGTTGATATAAATCGGTTTGATATTTTATTGATAATTATTCTTTATAAAACGATTATACAATCTTCAAAGATCATTTAGACTGCATCCGTGAGTTTCAATATGCGCCTTTGCGTATACTCTTTATCTTTTTATATTTTTACCAGCAGACAAGTAGCCTGTCTTGCCTTTTATAACAACCAGGATAACGTTACCAGAACGCACTCGAATTTATATCCGATCAAGTATCAAGTCAAAAAACTACCACTTTGAGCAATCCTTTATGCCGCTACAACAAAAGAAGCCTGGTTTAGTTATGACTTGGCTAGTATCATCCTGTTTCCAGTCATTCCGAAAAGAGTCAGTGCTGTCAATTTTACTCGTTCGGAGAAAGGTTCATCTTTGTTGGAGAAGGAGGATCCATATGAAGGATATAAGTTCTTCGTGTGTTTTATATATGCATGTACTATTTTCGGTGAACTGGATGCTAAGCGAAACGGTGTCCTTTTCATTTTGGCAGAAGTTATGGTGGTTTGGCTAATTTCGTTTACTATAAACCTTGTATATCATATGACAGACCACGGCTATACCCCGGGAAAGAGAGGAAGCTGTCGATCTAATATTCTTATTCGTCGGTCGGTCGGACCTTACAGTTCATACAGAGAGTGGTGATTGAATTAAAGTATAGGATAGCCAGGTTTTTATGGAATATAGCAAGCTATATAAGAATTCAAGCTATTATAATCCAAAACACAGTAGCGAAAAGATTTATATTGCTTCGGAGGGCAGATAAAACTTTTCAATTGCGATAGGTGTTTTTTGAATGACCGGTGTATTGTGTAGTTTATAACTGTTAGTAACAGTAATCATTATTTCTTGCTCCAACACTGTAAAAAGGATACCATTTTCCACTAGAAGGACGGATAGCACGCCGTGTATATTCCCAAACGTAAATCAATGAAACATAAATGGAATTCGTAAATAATTTTAAAGTATGAATTTTATTTAAAAATTTTACATATGCAAAACAAGACAATTGCAACAAATTAGTAAGACTGCGCTTCCATTAAATTAAGTCAATAATACGCAGACACAGTATGTAACTATGCATTTAGGTATGTAGTATGTATATATAGTTATTGAAAAGCGGTCATATAGAAACGTACCACTATCTACAGTAATAGTAATATTGGTTTTGCAAAGTACTAATTTCTGGCCAGCAATACAAATATGTTTATTACTCAAATAATTCTCATTAAAAAAGGCATTACACTATACAAGTGTGCTCACACATTTACATTTAAAAGGCAAAATACATATCTACTAATTTTATATTTGAGTACTATGCATTATAAGTATTTCTTTTTTAATTTAAATAATTTCAAAGAAAACACGCTTTAGTTTTGTTCTTTTTATTATTTCTCTTAATTTTTGTTTTTGTTCAATGTGATTAATCATTAATATATTAAGTGTTGATGACTGACGGACGCAAAGCGTTCAAATATTATTTGTTGTGGTTATATTTTTTTGTTTTGCAATTTTTGCTTTATGTTTAGAAATTGTTCTTTCATTTGCCCTTGCCATTTGGTGCATACTGTATGGGTGCGTGTTTAATACTTTATAATGATGATTATTTGTTACATGTAAAAGATTTACCGTTATTTATCCAAAGAATTGCTGAAATAAAAACGAAATGACACTTGGACACTCGAAATATTTGTTTTTTATTTTATACTCATTTGAATTCGTTTAATGCTAAGTTGTTATTTTTGTTATTTTAAACGTAAAGTGTATGCTAATCAACTGCTTGACTTAAAGTTTTGTTCATTCATGTCTAAAATAAGCAAACAAACGCTTTGTGTCCGCGTTTACTTTACACACTAGCAGAATTTCGTTCACATTTTTTTATTATGTGAATTGTTCGATTAAATCTTAACTTGTAATCAAGGACATGAGAAATATAAATACCCTTTCTCCGCTATAACTACGTTCGTTCGTTTAAACGTAAACAGTCCGTAAACATAATAGTTAAATTAATAGGCATTAATGATCAATATTTGTTGTTGTTTTTGTTTTTCTTGCATTTAACAGTTTTTATAAAATATATCATTTTAAAATCCATTTACATACAATCAAAAAATATAATCATGATTATAAAAAACCTATTGAAGATATATAACAAGATGTTCCCGAATATATTGTTGTGGAGCTAGTTACAATTGTGTAGTAGTTATTACATAATACATAATAATAATAAATCGGTAGCAAATAAAAACGAAATTTTACGCATTGCAATCAATGTAATTCAGTACAAATAAAATGAATAATTTCCCATTGAAAAATGGCGAGCACAAAGCTGCGCGTCTTCAATGCATACAATTTATCGTATCTTTTTTTTGTTTTTGTATTATATATTCTGGGATTTTTTGATTTGTTTTTGTTTTTATATCAACTGAAATGTGAATTTTTATCGTTTTCTGCTTTAAGATTTTCGTTTTTCATTATTATTTGTGTTGTTGTGTATTTATTTTAATTTTATCATATTTTTTTGTTATTGTTGTTATAGACTGTGAATGCATTAATTTTAATTATTCTCTACTTTCTCGGCGTTCACACGGCTTTTCTGCTTTTTTTCTGTTTGAAAAATTTTCATAATGAGTTTTGTTGTTGCTGTTGTTGTTTCGCCTGTCTATATATATTGTGTGTGTGCGCCGCGCCATCTATTTTAAAGTTCTTAAGTTGTTTTCTCTTAAGTTTTAGTAATTGCAATGACAATATTTAAATTGTTGCTGCTAATATTACGCGAATTTACGCGCTTTACTTGTCCTTGTCTGTTTCAGCAGCAATTGGTTTCTTGCCAATTGGAATGGCGGCCTTGATTCTGTAAAGTCGTGGTAAAGTTGGAGCCATTAGTTCTCTTGTGTCAAAAAGCTGATTAATTTTGTAAACTTACTTGTCTGTGATTTCTGTCAATTTGCTTCGTACCAAATCCAAGTATGTGTCAATTGATTGTTTGTTGTTTTCGTACACCTTAGGCAAGGTGAAGAGCGAGACGAAGGCTGTTTGATGAATGAAATAAAATCATTATTATATGAAAGCAATTGTTGCATTATAATTGTATATTTACCTAAGATGACCAGAGTCATGCCGTTGAACCAACCGCCAATGTAAGTCAAAACCCACAGAATAACACCGAATTTAATTGAGTCAACCAAATCCTCCACGAGGAACAATCGTCGCAATTCAGCGACAAAACCATTCACATGTGCAACAGCAACGCCGGCAATATTTTGGACCTTCTCTTGCGACAGAGTCAAATCGATGTCGAGGTATTCTCTGTAAAAAGAATATTGAAAATAAAGTTTTAATTTTTTTGATAAAATATAGCTCATAATTTCTGTTATAATCGGACTTTGTAACATGATCCTCGAAACCAACAAAATTTAAATTAATGATTCTAGTTCAGTCCACAAAATCGGGTCTGCTTAACTGAAAAGTTAGCGGATTTATATCCGTTGGACGAATTGACAATTCATGGCCAATCAATAGTTAACCACAAGATACCGGTACGACTAGACGCTTAACAGCTTTACAATGTTCTGCAAATTCCGCTGTGATCAAGCACTTCTTATTGGTCTTACCAAGAAGCAGTATAGCATGCTAAGCATTTCCTTAACTAATTTCAAGCGAGTTTTATGATCTAGGAACCTTCGTTTCCATCAATTTTCAATTAATTATTTTTACTTACTTGAAGGGATGTCCCTCGGGTGTCTTCTGTATGGCCTGGAGAACTGATTTGTAAATCCTGAACGCCACTGTGCCAGCTAATGTCAGCAATGACAGGTAAGCGAAAACGCTAATGACGGAGAAGCATGAGATAGCGAGCAGGGTGACAAGACCAGCACCGAAGGTAATGCCAGATTTCTTAACATCTCGCCAGTAGATCAGAGACTCCACTGTAAATAGAAAAAAAAGGAGATTGCAAAATTATAGAAGTTGTTTAATAAAAAAAAATTATTTAATTAAAAAATTTACAAATAAAAAAATATGAGTGAAAGTGAAATGTTTGTACTCTTGCTTTTTGCTCCATAATATTTCTTGGTTCTTCACGATTTTCTAGAATTCAACTAATAGCTCAATCAACAGACCGATAATTTTTATAATAATTGCAGTTTTCAATTAAAAGCTTAACAATGTACTCAAATATCTGTGTTCATATGTATTTCAAATATGTTTTTTCAAAATAATCAGATAAAAAGCTTATTTCACTAGTTTATTTTCACAAATTCTTAATAAGTTGGAACAAATCATACACTTCTTCTACACATGTGTATATGTATGCCCGTATGTATAAACAATAAAGAATTTATAATTAAAGAAACTCTATGAAAAAATTTCGAAAAATTATAATCGCCACACTCTGCGTTGCCAAAATAAACATTTGTAGCTACGTATGTATGTTTGAATATATTGACGTCTGCATATGTTTCGAGTTCGGTTGGGTCTCGAGTAAAAAATCACATGCATATATGTACTAGAGATGTACATAAGTATGTAGGTACACGCATGCTGTGTGCCCCAAGCAACAGCAGCAGCAGCAGAAGAAATCTTCGTATAAAAATATCTTATGCGAGTAATTATGCAATAAGATTTTCGCATAATTTCACTCAAATAACGTATATTTCACATTACACTTGTTTCAGCTAATTGCACTTGCACTTTATTGCATTGGCAACCGGGCCGAGATAAGCACTAGCACATCGAGACAATCACAAAAACAAAAAAAAGCGAATTATATATAAGTTCACTAGCGAAAAACGGACATAGAAGGAGCAAACAATAAATGACTGCAACAAGAATGAAAATAATTTATTTTAATTGTAATTACGTTTGGACATTTTGACGTTTCTAATACGCTTCGTATACCGGAGGGTGCACCTTCAGGTTCGTTCGATAAAACTATTTGAATTCTTTATTTTAGTAGCAAAAAATAAAGAACGAATAGAGAGCGTGTGCAAGAGCTGAAAACGCGCCGATACTAAGTAAAGCACTAAGCAAACAAATTATACGAAATTTTGTGCGGCAATAAATGTGTGGCGGAAATGAAGCAAAGCGCTTTACTGGTCACTTGGCGCTGAAGGCTTTTTTCATACTCTAAATATATAAGAGAGCATCTAGAGTATTTTCACTCATTTTCGTACAAATAAAATAGCTGAACGTATCTAGGCAATTGTTTTTGGCAGTAAGTAAAAAATGGTGGGTGGCGGTGCATTGTATAGCAGCAATGTGCTGCTCACACAGCGAAAGAGAGGAAGTGGTAAAAGTGAAAAGAATTCGCAGGCAGCCGCTATACTTTTGTGCTGCGGCAATATTTTATTATTAAAATAAATAACTTAACTTCGAAGCGTTCGCCGTTTCGCAAGGGGTTGGAGGGTGTGTACGGCAGACAAATGGTTGTTGAAAGCAAAAGTGTAGGCGGCGACAGCGGCGGTGGGCGGTCGATACCAAACCACAAATATTTGTACATCCAGCCACATTGAGCATTATTAATCTGTTTGGCCAACAAGCAGTCGTGTAACAAACGAATTATTTTGGTAAAAAGTAATTAAGAGAGCAACAAAGAATGTAGAATGTTGGGATAAAGTATAGAAGATGAAATGTAGTAGGAGAAGAAATGACGTTTAACACTCAAAGCTTATTATTTTTGTATTTTGTGTCAGTTACAATGTTATATTAACAAATATCAGGAGAAAAACAGATGACGATTATTAACTGAGTAAGAAAAAATATATAGAATATTTGTATATTACATTTGTAAGTAGCAATGTTCGCAATATGATGCAATCAAGTTCCGAGTAATAAAATTGTAAGTCATAATAACTTAGCAACCCTTGAGGAAATAGTTATTTTTGTATCAAGTAATTCGTATTTGTAATTTTTATGTGTAAAGGACATTTGTAACACCAAAAGTTGAAAAATCTCATTAAATGAAAAATATTTCTCTTGACAGGAGTTTTTTGGATAGTCAAAATCTAAGATAAGATGCCAGGTGTTATGTGTTAGGACATTTTGAGAGGAGATCAAATTGGTAACACGCTGAGGACTTGAATATTTGACTTTGAATATATTATAATTAATATATATTTAAATATTTGACTTGAATATTTTAGCAAAATAATGATCCAATGACCAAAATCGTGGCTTCCGGATAAAATAAGGGGAATTATAAGCGAGCATTTATAGTGTCGAAACCAATAAATAAGTCTTTTTATCTGATGAATAGAGTAAAATGACTCCGCAGCAATGGTTTTCTACGCCACTTTACAATAAAGTAAAAAATAAAAAAATCAATAAACTTACAAAATAACAAATAAAATTAATGCTTACTTGTGCATCATTAAAATAAAGTATAAATATCTCAGCAAAGTATATTATAGTTGATCAATAAACAAAAGTATGCAATTGTTTATTAAATAAATAATGAAAAATATATACATATAGAGATTTTATGTTGATTTTGAATTCAAGAACAATATGAAGATATATTTAATGATGACCGCAATAACAAAGCTATGCAAACTAACACACATATGTACATATGTATATCGCAGTAATGAGATACTCTTGTATTTATGCCGGTACGGCTTCATGTATACAAATCTCTCAACATATAAGCCGCGTGTACTTTTTTTGCTTCAAATATATGCACAATGCTAAAGAGTTGTGCACAAAAGCCGAGCTAAAATTAAACTAGAACGTGTTACTTCTAAAATTAATAAAACAAAGCTTTTACTGTCTGCTAGTTTAAAGGAATTCGCTGGGATTTCTGGTATCAGTTACAGGTTTCACACTAATTTTATTTATTTATTTTTATTCCAAATTAAAAATGCTATTAGAAAGCTTTTGCATACATTTCCATATTGTATATTTGAGAAAAACTGGAATATAAAGTGATTTCAACTAATTGGAGATTAATGCATAATTCATGATTTTCAGTCTATGTAGCTAAGGCCTTGCATAAATCATTTCTCTGACATGTATTTGATAAAGATAGTTGTAGCAGCTGAAAAAAGCAGCGAATTGTTAAAATTAGATTTGAAAGTTTAAACAAGTTTCTATCGAAAAATTTATGGTTTTCAAAAATGTATGCTAACAAGTCTGGTTCACTCAAAAAAAAAATAATAATAATATTGCTTTCCATTTTTTAATATCTTAACACTAAACATATAAAATGAGTAGCTTTTTATTTATTAGTTCTTTAATATTTTTAAGTGCTTCATTCAAGGCATTTAATCTTAAAGGCTAAAACAAGTATTCTTACCAACCCACAAAAATCGTACAGGAAGTTAACGTCATTACTTTATAAGCAATTGCCCGTTGAGATTAAACGGATTTTTTAATTTTAAACATTATTCATACATATCTATCATAAAATCTAGATTTATTGGTTTTCAATATTATCATTATTTTATTCCATTAGTATTAACGAAAACATCTCCAGCAAATTCATCATTCAATCAATTTCCACATAAATCGTTTTCAAATATTCATGTTGTCAAAGTCTTATTTAGGTTAATGCCTTCTTTCTAATTCCCGGTTGTTAGCATTCACTGCATGTACGAACCTACAAATTTATTTGTGAACTCAAGTAAGGTTTAAACTTTCCAAATTACTTGCTGATAACTGACTCAAAACCTTTTTGTATTTGCAACAAAGTAATTGTGAAATTTTAGTCTTGGAAACAAAAACAATTTTAAAGCCTTAAGCAAATAATTCAGAAGATTGAATTTGACTTAAATCATGAATGAATTGACAAAGAGGTAGATGTGATTGTGAACTTTTCTTAAACAAAAAAATTAACTTATTCTTCACATTCTTAACAGCTTATTGTTATTACCAAGCTGCCCTGTATACTGATAAGTAGGCATAAATAGGTTAATAGGAATAGATGGCCGTTTAGAAAGAAAGCCCCAGTGCCCTACTTATGACCAAGTTATGCCTAATTGTGTTTGAAATTTCGATCTGCTATTTATATTTCTAACGTCTCTCACAGTCGTGAAAGCAACAAATTGACAAAAAGAAATATTATTAAATATGTGTATTAATTATAATAAAAAAAACTTAAACTTAATATAAAAATACAATTTTATATGTCCAAAAAATACTAAAAATTATTTTAAGAATTAGCAAACATCTGTGCAAATGATAAGCAATCTTTTAGACACCTCAAATTTATTTGATCGCTTTTTTACTAACGAAATCACACGTACACATACATATTTAAGTGAATATGTGTATGTAGGACCTCTGTCTGCTCTGCACTCTTACTATCTGTTGCCAAGTGGCAGCAGCAGGCGGGGTGATATGACGCTGATGACGTCGACGACGACATCGTGTACACCTTTAGCCACACACACACACACACATTCACACTCACCTGCATACATATTGACATTATATATGCGTGCATGCGTGGCAAGTAAAATCCCAAAAGCAAATCAAATTAAACCAATTCGAAAGTATTTCATAAAAAACGACAAAAAACTGGTATAAGCAATACACTAACAACAACAAAAAACAACAATTGTTAACGGAAACGATAACGAAATTGATGGTTAACAGATACGAGCGCGTACGTAAGTACGTATACGTAAAGAGACAACAACAACAAACGCAATCACAGCGCTACACTTGAAGCCAAGTGAACGTGGTTTTGCGCTACGTTTCAGCGTGTAGTATGCAGATATGAAAGCGAACGACGGTGTTTGGGGGGCCACGTTGACAAATTGAACACATTGCTGCAGCACAACAACAACGCGTTACGTCTAACACGACGTAAAGGCACACGTTTGAAGGCACAATAATGCACATTTCTGCTGTTTTGCTGTTGTATTAAAGAACAAGTGTGGCGTTTTCAATAATTCATAGATTTTGCTGTTATTTAAGTTCTACTTTTTGTATGTAATTTTAACTAAAGTTGTTAAGCGTTGTATTACCTGGTCCGCGTTCGGGCAGTTTTGTGATATTGCCATTGGAGTTGGTGCGTGAGTAGCGCTTATTACCACCAGCCATTGTTTGTGCTGTTGTTTTTGTTTATTTACGAAGGGATGCGAAGGACGTGGGGTAGTTGAGTGACGGGATACACTTGTATGCCTTGTTACGGGTGAGCGATTCCGGTTTTTGTTGCACTAATGTGGGCGCCAGTAGCCAGGAAATTGCGTGTTAAACTCTAATAAAGCACACCTCTAATGAACTTTTTTGTTTAATATTATTTATAAACTTTTTGCTTTTGCTGAACTTGTAATTAATACGCGAACTAACGTGGCGATTCTGCAGACCGCCAGACGGTTTTTTCTACACCGACGTACACTTGTAGACTAAACCAAACAGTGAATGGCAGACAACGAACGGCAGCGAGCAGCCCACAAACAGCGGAATACGGAACGCTGAAGAAATTCGAGACTGAACTCAAATGAAAGCTAAAGGAGAAAAAAACTTGCTGCTTACGCTGTCAACCAGCTTTGCTTGCCTGCTTGTTTGGAATTCGTAAGCGCGTTATAATATGCGGCTGTGGGCACGAAGTTGCATTGCTCCTCCCTAACTCCCTTTCTTTGTGCCCTTTTCGTGGCTTAACCGGCTGTTCCGCTTTTATCTTCATTTCGTCGTCGTCGTCGTCGTCAAAACTGCAACATGTTGTTGATGGCCCAACAAATGCTGAAACGAGTTTTGAGTTCGAAATAACGTTGCTCAATGACACACTTCTCACTCTTCACTCTGTGTTCACTTTTTGTTTTTGTGTGCCCCTAGAAAACGAGTTTCCTGGTCGATTTTTTCGTACTCGCCACTGCGGCACAGCGGGAGTATGAGCGAGTGTAAATAATTATTTGTTTTGAGTAGGATGGTACTTGCCTCTGTAGTTACAGTGGGCTTTACTCAGTTAAAGGGAATGAAAAATTCTTGAAGAAAATTAAGAATTATTTTGCATAATTATTTTCCTATTTCTGAAGTAACTACTGTAGTTAGTATGGGAGAGCTATTAAGTCCTCAATGGATAAATTAATTTATTTTTTACGATCAATATTCTTGACTTCCGAAATTCTTTATATTCCAGTTAATATTTGAAAATCCATTATATTATAATTTTGGTGAAACTTAGTCATATTTTTAAAGGTTATTAATTTCGAAATACCTTATGATTATGATCTCATATTGGACTTGAAAATTTGAATATAAATTCTCTTTTCTAAAGGCGGCCATCCCATGTTTAGGGACTTTCTGGAAGCTTTAAGTTTACAGCGTTTTGAAAACCAAAACATCGAAAATTTGATCTCGCACTTCGTCCACGATTGGCTGACCCACTGATTTACATATCGGAAACAAAAACATTAGCGGCGTTTTGATTTGTAAGCTTAAGTGTATGGAATGGACTATTACTAAATTAATATATCAAAAATTGGACTTTTGGTAGACATTTGAAAAAATTACGAATTTTGCGTTTTTTTTTTATTTTTGCTATAAAAAAATCAAAATTTTGGAAATTTTTGATTCATTTCAAGCGCTTACATGTGTTGAATATATCCTAAAATTTCAAGTCATTCGGTCAATGCGTTTTTGAGAAACGATGGAGGAAAGTTTGAAAAACACAGTTTTGAGAAAAAAAGCGTTGAAAGTTCCGAGCTGCCAACACATAGCTTCGAATAGCTCTTTCTTCTAACTGCTGTAGCTTTGAAACGACTTCAATTTTTTAAAAATCTAGACATGTTATGAAAGCAATTTATGAAAATAAAAAAATGATTTCTTGAGCCCATCACATGGGATGCCCTTCTTAATATAAAAAAAATTATTGACACAATCTTGTCTCTTGAATTTGAAGCTCTCAAATTTATAAGTATGAGTAATTTTGAACCCTGTTTTGATTGACAGTTTGTGGAAATTATGGAAAAATCGAAATGAAACTATTGATAAAGACGTATCTATTTATTAAAAAAAAACTTTATTTTTTATTGGAATTTCTAAATAATTTTTGAGCGAGTAAAATTTTCATTTTTTGATAAGCTTGACCCACAGTGCACATTATCTTGGCACATATATGAGCGCAAAGCAGATTACCAAAAAGCAAGCCAAGAGTAAACATCGACACTTTAAATTTAATTATTAATAAACAATATTCAAACAATGTGGAAAAAAACTTTCCCCTCTATTATCTTCTTAATAAGTGGTACAAATAGGTATTGAATTTTGCTTGAGTTACGTGCTCATAAAAATCTCAGCTATTGAGTGGAAAGTATCTAACAAATGTCTGCTCAAGATTATTTTATGCGTCGCTATCAAATAAGCTTACCTCAGTGCAAGTGCGCTCTCGTATCTACTTTTGTGCGCTCATTAAATTTAGAGTTAGTAAGACGTAAGCATATGAACTCATAAGCAGCGCCTACATACGAGTGTATATAGAAGAATAAAAAAAGCCGAATCACCGCATTGCGACGTGTCACAGCGATACCACTTTAGCCGCGTGGTCACTGCCGACTTCGGCTCTACACGTATGGTCATCGCAAATTAGAGCTGTTGGCCATATGTAGAGAGTAACAGGAGGAAAAAAAAACAGAAAAAGATACATGCAATCGTTAGCTCTTGAAAACAATGTCTACAAAGTGGTGGGTGGGGCTCGGAGCTTCAATGCGTGTGATTCATTTGTGCTCGCCAAGAGCAGGAGAGCATTTGTGAAATTCGCAAAAAAGGTGGGAAAACAAATTAAAGAATTAAAGTGCGCGCAAATGTTTTTTTGGAAAGTGCGCTCGATTTTGCGACTGTGCGTCATACTGAGACCGGCATGGAGCAGTTTATGAGTAAGCAGGGTTTGATAAATGACAACATTCAGTTAAACAGCGAGCAAACGGACGGCGAGGCCGTTGAGAGTAGAGTAATGAGATCATAATAAATGACCTTCCCAGTTGGGATTCAGCGCGTAAGCTTTGATCGATACGCAAACGTAAATAGTTTGCTAAATAATCAAATACAGTAAACAAAATTAGTATATTTTTTGTGTACAGGCTCAATAAAAAAATTAAATTAAACGAAAAATTAATATAAATAAATACATAAGTGTGTACGATAATTGTGGAAAATTTTAAACCAATTTTGGTAAAATAACAATTTGAAATTTATTTTTACAAAATTCGATTCAATTTCACATTGAATATTCTCCTGAGGTTAGAGCAAACCGAAGCATTTTTGCTATCAATTTCAATTTGCATTTTATCCATCCGCCCGAACCAATGGTTAATCTAATGGTTATCTAAGCCTCAATTTCTAGGTAAGTTACTTGTCATATCTAAAGATAGGAAACAAACTGTTTCGACGGGATCGATATATAAAGACAGCCGTGTTACAAGAGTAACGATAAGTCACATGCGAAGTCGTAGTGTTACGCGTCAGAAAATTAACAATCTATGGAAGTATTAGATAAAAGCGTACATTTAATCTGGGTGCCGGAACACAATGAGATAGCAGAGAATGAAGTTGCCGACGAATTAGCTCGATCGACAGCAACAACTAAACTGTTGGGTCCAGAACCCTTTTTAGCGGGAGAACACAAACAGGGAGATGTTACGGAAGAAGAAAAAGAGAGACAGAGAGGACAAGTGGCGGCAGACAGCTGGTCTACACCAAGCAAAACGCCTATAGGGAGGTTACAACACCAAAAGATCCAAGTGTATAATAAACCTCACAAGAAGTAATAAAAATACTGTATGTATACAGGTCACAGAATCTCTGGTAGCATCTATACAATCTGAGCATGATCTCATCTCATCGCTTCCGTGACATGGAGACTGAAACTCCCCTACACCAGATATACAGAATATTGGGACTTATCAACCCATTTGAGGAGCGCATCGACTCATTCACTACATGCGCCATTCTGGAATCCATTCTTCCAAAATCATCCAACACCTTTTAAATGTAAAGTCTGGTGAATACCCCTCTCATAGATACGATACTGTTCAGCCTTCCTAATACGAGTTTACCCAACCATCCATTAGAGAATACTAAGAATTGAATGACGATTATTACCCTTCTCTGTTTCTATTAAAAGTTTCTTTAACTTTGAGCTTGTTCACCGTTAGCTTTTCGCTAGGCCACAATTTTCGCCATGTAGAAACAGACAATTGACAAACATATGCACATAAAAATAGGTACAAAAGCTGACCACAACAGCGCGGTCATTGAACGTATGCATATAGAACCAGCAGCAAATGTGAGCGCTACAATCGATGTAATGATTACTGCAGCGGCGGCGAATGCAACAACGGCTAGGTGCAAGCTTGCAATGGGGAGGTTAATGCCAGCACTTATCTGGTTGTAATTTATTGATGTTTGCATGGAGTATATACTAGACTACAGTTTTTGTATAGGTTTTCATTTTTAGCATTGACTCGTACTCGCAGAACTCGCTATTATACCTATGTATGTATGTGAATAAATGCATTTCGTAGTGAAAATTGCGGCGTAATTATTATATTAATTTAAATAATGCGAGTGTGATTTACTCTGTACAATTGTATTATAGAATACAGCGACATATGCACTTGACTGCCGTTAGAACTCTCTTGGCATATTCGATTTGCGTCGAATTATTTGAAATGTTGGAATGTCGTATTGTTAGTTTAACTGCGTTTTGCATTTTACTTTGGTTTGTAGCCTTATAATTTCACATAATGATGACATCATGACCAAGCAAACGTTGACTGTATGGCCTGGATAAATTTCTGGGGTGGTTTCACATTGCTAACGTAGCTTAGTTTGTAGTGGCTAACATGCATATGCGCATATTTCACTAATACATGTAGTACAAATAGCACGTAGTACAGTTAGCGTCATAAGAATAGGGATACTTCATAAAAACATGTTTTTAATTTTTTTTCTTTCCTCGAAAATTTAAAACTCTCATTCACTTGTTATTTTGGTCATTTTGACATTTGAGGTATTCACAATAGCAAAACTTTTCTACAACTTCTAAAACAAAATTTGGTAGCACTGTGGTAAGCGGGTATACCACTGTAATGACGAATTTAATTCGCTAACTGAATTATTGCAAGTACAATCTCGACTAACAGTAGTGCCCAACAATAGCGAGTACAGAAATGGCGACTCGATGACGTCTGAAGTATAATTTCATAATTATAAAGGCATGATTGGTTTATTTTTTTTTTTAATTTACAGAATTTTAATTGTTTTTTTTTTTTTTTAATTGTACATGAAGTTGCTTTAGTTTTTTAGTTTTGAAAATAAATGCACGAATAACAAGTAAGGAAGGGCTAAGTTCGGGTGCAACCGAACATTTTATACTCTCGCAATTTATTTATTTAATATTATATAATACACAATTTGACCTACATATTCGTCATAAATATTGCATAAAGTCCATTGAAAGTTGGAAACCCTAATATTAGGTTAGAAGCACCGAGGTCCTCATGTTCGATATATGGGGCCTTGAAAACCTATGGTCCGATTTCGGCGATTTTTAGAAATGGGCTGCCACACTATAAATACAGTATTTGTGCAAAGGTTTGCACCGATATCTTCACTAGTGCTTACTTTATATATTGTAAAGTAAACGATTCAGATCATCTTCTAAGTTCTGGTATATAGGAAGTAGGCGTGGTTGTGAAGCGATTTGGCCAATTTTCACAACATATCATTGGGATGTAAGGAAACTATTACAAACCAAGTTTCATTGAAATCGGTCGAGTAGTTCCTGAGATATGGTTTTTGACCCATAAGTGGGCGACGCCACGCCCATTTTCCATCTTGTAAAAAAATCTCAGTGCAGCTTCCTTCTGCCATTCCTTATGTAAAATTTGGTGTTTCTGATGTTTCTCGTTAGTGAGATAACCCACTTTTAGTAATTTTCAACCTAACCTTTGTATGGGAGGTGGGCGTGGTTATTATCCGATTTCTTTCATTTTTGGACTGTATAAGGAAATGGCTAAAATAAACGACTGCAGAAAGTTTGGTTTATATAGCTTTATTGGTTTGCGAGTTATATACAAAAAACTATTTGGGGGCGGGGTCACGCCCACTTTTCCAAAAAAATTACATCCAAATGTGCCCCTCCCTAATGGGATCCTATGTTCCAAATTTCATTTTCATAACTTTATTTATGGCTTAGTTATGACACAGCATAGGTTTTCGGTTTCCACCATTTTGTGGGCGTGGCAGTGGACCATTTTCGAAAGCAACCTCCTCAGGGTGCCAAGGAACATGTGTTCCAAGTTTCAATAAGATATCTTAATTTTTACTCAAGTTATCGCTTGCACGGACAGACAGACGGACGGACGGACGGACAGACATCCGGATTTCAAATCCACTCGTCATCCTGATTATTTATGTATATATAACCCCATATCTAACTCTTATATTTCTTGGTGACACAAACAACCGTTATGTGAACAAAACTATGATACTCTGTGCAGCAGGTTGCGAGAGTATAAAAAGAACCGTCATAATAGTTTCCAAACGTATTGAAATATTGTTTTTACAATTTCGAAAAACTGGTTACGGACATATTCGGAGTACATAGTTACATAAACATTTTTTATATTTAACCCTTGAACTTGAGAAACTTCTTATGATTAACCAATATGCAAATATAATTTTAAATAAATTATAAATAAAAATTTCTGGCAACGCTCGAAGAACCATTTATTTAACCTTTAATTTACTAGAGTTCACTTTAGCTATACAAATATCATATACAAACGTCAATATTTAATTATTTCTTTGCACTGTTAATGACACTAGGCAGTGTATTTATGCTTACGTTCCGCATTTGGCATTCTACTGTTTGATGACATAATTTGACTTTTTGCCAAATACACACAAATATGGATGGGTGTACATAAAATTTTAATTTAAATAATGTTATTATAATTTTTTTTTTTTAATTACAGTAGAGAGAAATAAAATGTTGATCAGATTATGATGAAAAAAATTAATTTGAGGACTAAAACTTTCTAATAAAATAAATCCCTCTTTGTATTAACATTATCACGAGGTTTTTAAACAATTCATATTATCGGGTTAGTTAAACCATTTATAATTCAACCCAAGGACGACTACACCGATTTTGGTGAGCTCTGCTTTGTAGTTTTGTAATGCCCAAGAGAGCAAATTGATTACTCAAATATCGGATTAATTTAAAAATACAATTGAACTTCCCTAACTCGAATCACCATAGTCCACAAAAATAGTTCGAATTAGAGAGGCTGACTTTCTGTTATAAAAGTTTTCATTAACACATACAATTTTTCAAAAAGCTGTAAAATATCAATACAATATAGGGACTTGCCTCGGTAGTAAAATTATAAATTGTATATTATGGCCTGGACGACAAATTCGATATATGGAAAGAAATTTCTATGAAATTTGATTTCTATTGTGAATTTAAGAGTTCGAGTTATGGATATTTTCGAGTTATAAAAGTTCAACTGTATAATTTAGAAAGATATCCAAATACATAGAAAATACTCCAATTGAAATGTAAACAATAAAAAATAAAAATATCAAAAATAATCAATAATCAATCAATTGATTCCAATAATTCTATAAAAATTAATTTATCTTATTTTGCTCATTAGTGTACTAAAATGCAGACAGTATGTTCACATTATGAGTATCTCTTGCTAACATGCCGCGTAAGAGAGCACTTATGTACGATAGCAACAAAATAAATTAAGAGAAACACAATTAAGACAAACTGAAGCAGCGAAAGGGCAACAAAACAACAACAAAGCTGATGGAAACCCAATTAAAAAATCGTATGCACCTGCCCTTAAAATGTATACGGCGCGTATAGGTACGCAGCATTTGAACGGTACTTTGTGGAGTTGCATGCTGCGCTTTGAATATTTGGATGCATATACAAAAACTAATTTTCAAAGAAAAATAAAATTTTCATTTCAAACAGAAATACTTACAAGACTCGCGATTGAGCGGTAAATCCTTCAATTCGGAGAGAGTTTGCACTAAACCTTGCACGTGTTCCATGGCAGTTTCAATATTTGTTTAAAAATGACACTTAACAAACTTTTTACTTTACTGTAACTTAGTTTGATATTTCGAATTTGGTTTTATGTCGTTAGAGCTAAATACTGAAAATAAAACGCCGAAGAAATCGTAAATTTTTAAAATCTTAAACGTATACGAAACGCAACTGCGGGCGTTGAGAGTATTTGAAAAACTGAAAGTAAAATTCAATTAGTCCGTTGTAGGAAAGCGGCGATTTGAATGCACGCGACGGCTACGACAGCTACCCGAACGCATATCATTATCAACTATCCATTTGGGCGGAAAGATAAAGACCGACGATGTCTGGATTGTAGACAACAAACACAATGGCAATGCTATTTGTTACAAAAACAAAGGTTATCAGTTTTACACAAGTGACGCCAACAGACGTCACAGGCGGGGTTTCAAACGATCGCCTATGATTTACAGTTGGGTTGGACGGCCAGAAATGCACGCGTATTATATAATTAATAGTGAGGCATAATTTAAGGAGCGCGGAAGGGCTGACTCTCAACGAAATGCGTGAGCAAAACTGAACTACAGTGATGTGGAAAAAATTTGATTACAAATAGACAAAATTAATTATGAAATAAATTACAAATTCCGAGTGCGATATTTAATAAAAAAAAATTAATAAAATTCGTTTTTACTTAAATATTCGTTTCCGTAGCACGGGATTTGTCGCGCGAATTATGTGTGTGCGTACACCTTCGTTTCGTTTTGTGGCAGACTGAAGGGCTGCGAGCGGATGCGCTTGGCTCGATCTATATTAAAAACAGCTCGCACACAGAATTTTCCGCTCATGAGGCAAACAATACTACAAGCGTAATATGAAATGTACAATACGCAGAGGGAATCGCATAAATTATGCCAACAACAAATGCGTGTTTTTCTAAAATAGACTCAAGCGAATTTTGACAAAATGTCAGCGTAGAAACACGTCAAAAATGCTGGCTTTTCGGTGTATTTAAAAAAAAAAAAATAAAAAATTAATGGAAAACGAAATTAAAAAAAAAAATTGCAACTCATTGTAATCTTTCACGAGACGTTTTTAAGGAAAAAAGATTTTTTTTTAATTACAGCTCATTATTTTCTTTCCGCAATATACGCCTCATACATATCGCTCAACGTCCAACCCACTTTGAAACACTACACACATTATTCCTCACAATTTTCAAGAAAATTATTTGTTTATGTTTTTAATCAATAATTCTTCCAAAATAATTTCATCTAATCACTGGAAATCATTGAAATCACAATTGCTTTAAATTTCGGAGATACGAAAAATTAATCTTACATGAAGCACGCACAGCTGACGACTAGAACACGAACCTTAGCCAGACAACGATCGACACACACTAGCAACTCGTGTGCAACAACAAAGCAAACAACAAATATACTCGACAGGGGTTGGTTACAGAATTGAGGAGCTGCTTGAAAAGCAAAAAACAACAACAACAATGACTGCAATACGACAACGGCACGGTGTGCCTAGTACAGGGAGGTAGGTGCACTACGTACATGCCGCGCCGCTGAGCGATGTGATGACAACTTTTGGGCGTACGCCACGAATTGTAATTCTGTTCGGCACTACAGAATTGATTTAAAATATTTTTTCCGAATGTGTTAGTGTACCAAATAATGATCAGCAGGCGACAGTGTGAGCAAAGTCAAGTAAGTTGAATATAAGGGCATAAAGCAATATAATATATTCAAACCGTGCACGATCACTACTATAAAAGATCGCCATTTAACTCACAGCACAGTAATAGCAACAAAACTACGCCATTGTTGTACTATTTTTTTTCTAATATATGGGTACCCTTGTGTAAATAAAGAGGTTAGTTGTAATGGCAAATGTAAACACTACCGATGCATTTACTTAGAAGTAAGTAAGTAAGCATGTTAAAATGTATATGCAACGATGTTAGGCAGGCAGGCAGGCAGTCAATCATACAGACAAGATAACCAGAGGGAAGCCAACCGTGCAGGCCGGTTTTCACTCACGTATCTATGCACATTTGTAGGGAGCGCAACAACAGCACAGTGGAGAAACACATGTGCAGCAGCTGACTGTGGCATCGCTGAGCGCCAAGAGTCACAACAAAAATCAGAGAGCACTCACTCGCTCACTGCGTCTGAAAAGCGACAGCGAAAAGTCAGCTAGCTGGGTAAGCAGAGTTGCAATATCATAAATGCATTCGTAGGGATACAACAACAAATGCAAATGCATTCGGCATTACACATACACAGCACACCCTACGATAGGAAAAATGTAGATATTCTGTGAGTTTCGAGCACAGGTAGTCAATAATTGCCAATGGAATGTGTTGGGTTCCTTCGAATATCGTAATTTACACGAACTCTTTTGACTACTCATCCTTCTTCCCAATAATTCTTAAATAGCAGGTATGCAAAGATGATTAGTAAAAGAAAATTAGAAACATTTGGGACGAGTATTAGACAAAAGTCCAAATATTATCGCCATCTTATCAACAGCTGTTGTTTTTTCTGATAGTCCCTTGTGTTTTTGGCTGGAATTTTTCCACTTTTAGTTATCTGTTTACATATATAACCAGAATTATTAAAAGCAATAATGAGAGTGTGAAATTTTAATATTTTTTCTTTGAAGGGCATAACTTAAAAGATAATATTCAAATTTACAAACGATATAATAATAAATATTGCAACGACAGTAGATATATGAGAATGTATAGATTCTTTACAAGAAGTTGTATGTAATCTTTCTACTTTTTTTTAGAGAGAAGATGAACTAAATTCTGATTCTCGGTATGCTAGATTTTATATTTTCGACATCATTACATTTTTACCAATATGAATCACTATAAGAGTCAGTGAATATTTATAACATAATATAGTTTCTCAGGATTCTTTGAGATCCCATAATACTATGGTCATTATCACCCTTCACAGTTAATTACGCGCACTAGTTCCTTGTCTTAAGTAAATAAATCAAATGCTTTAATGTTAATATTCTATAACTCGTACTGACAGTTGTCAGACAGCAATTTCTCAGTTTTTTTACAAAAAAAGATAACGAAGAGGATCATTACTCTTTTGATAGAAATTAACGCTGAAAACAGTCAAAACACAACTTAATTTGTGGTATCGGGATTAATTCGGTGATAATCATAAAATACCTCGGTGAAAATCTTAGCTTTTGAAACTGTTGAAAATTAATCAAATGATTCTTTATTATTGTCAAAACTAAGAATGAGTTCGAATTTAGAAATATACGTAAGTGTAATGAAAATGCACGCATGATTTATTTAAATTGATCATAGAAAACTTCCACCCTATCCTATATTTAGTTATAATAAATTATAGCCATGAATCAATTGATGAAATAATAAATTGGTATTTTTAGAGATATTGAAAGGCCTAGAAGGATAGCTGTCAAACCCAATTACCGTACAAAGACTCCCACTGGAACATTAAAAGTTAGGATATTTTTTTTTCAAATCAATGGTCGTTTTGACAAAAAAATTATGGAAATTTCAATTTAAATTAGAAGGAATCTTTCTACGACACAGTATAGACCATAAATTACATAAAAAATCCATATTATTGACAATTTCATTAATTTTATTTGAAATAAAAAAAAATATTTCTGTAACTCTAAAAAACACTTTACATGTGTACGTATCAAATAAAGTGAAATCCTGTCACAGTCGTTACAATGTCACTGAGCATTCATGTTCCGCTTAATTCTAACCACTGCCCATATAATCACCCTTTCCGTCACAAAAAACGTATGCATGTATGATTTATACACCAGGTGCCTTAATGAGCAAAAAGCTACTGGGATTCGGTATTTCGCAAAACAAAATAGAAAAACTAAATGTCACGCTTGTTAGACCGATTGGACCGCGTGCGAAAAAACGAAAATGCCTGAAATGCTATAATTAGACGAAAGTACGTAGAAGCAAAATGGCTAAAAATTAACATACAAACTAAAATATAATGCCAGTGTGTGTACCTGACTGCGGCGCTGTATTTTAGCAAATTAAACAAATAGAATTTATATGAAAATGTTTAAGAACAAACTATGGTAGAATAAGAGAGCCAAGCAACATTTAATGAATGAATTAAGAAATGAGAGTCACCTCTCTAGAAAACTAAACAAAGAGTTTTGAAAATTTTGATAGAGCTCATTTATTTATGAGAAATTGCTCGCAGGTAACTTGTTAGATCTGAAATGCAGCAACGAACAAGTTCTGAGCGCTAAAAGGTTCGATGGCAGTGATGCCAGATTGTTTTTGGATTAATTACGTTGGTAAAGTATTGATCAGTATAGTATATTTTGAAATTCGATAGAATATATTTTTCTTAAATATTTGAAGAGAGAATCCGTTCTTGTAAGTTGATAGGAGTGCTAATAAAGTCTTATGTAAAGTTGATATCAGAAAGATGAGTTGGTTATTGTGAGTCTGTCCCTTCATTTAAAACGGACAAAAAATCGTATCTCATATTCATTAGATCAGGCTCATTTAGATATTTTTTTTTTGAATTGATAAAATTGATCATTAATTGGGTAAACTAATTTTTTCTAATTTCGGAGATTAATATAAATATAATAATAACAAGTAAGGAAAGGCTAAGTTCGGGTGCAATTTATTGATGTAAATTTATAAAGATAACACAATTCGACCCATATATTCTGTATAAAATTCAATAGAATAACGAAAATCATCATAAATAGTATATGGGGACTGAGGTAATTCCTGAACCGATTTCAATCGATTTGAAGTGATGTCACAGCTCAAATACAGTATTTGTGTAAAGTATTATTTCCCTATATTCATTGGTTCTTAATGTATGTATTATAAAGTGAACGAATCAGAAAAATTCAAAATTGCGTTATATGGGAAGTAGTCGTGGTTGTGAACCGATTTCGCCCATATTCATCAGGGTGTCAAGAAAGTGTTATATACCGAATTTCCGAAATCGATCGAGTAGTTCTTGAGATATGGTGTTTGACCCATAAGTGAGCAACACCACGCCCATTTTCCATTTTGTAAAAAAAATCTGAGTGCAGTTTCTTTCTGATATTTCTTCTGTAAAATTTAGTGTTTCTGACGTTTGTCGTTAGTGAGTTAACGTACTTTTAGTAATTTTCAACCTAACCTTTGTATGGGAGGTGGTTAAAAAAAAAAAATTACATCCAAATGTGCCCTTCCCTAATGCGATCCTATGTTCCAAATTTTATTTTCATAACTTTATTTATGGCTTAGTTATGACACTGTATAGGTCATAAGTTTTCGCCATTTTGTGGGCGTGGCAATGGACCGATTTTGCCCATTTTCGAAAGCAACCTCCTCAGAGTGCCAAGGAATATGTGTTCCAAGTTCCATTAAGATATCTTAATTTTTACTCAAGTTATCACTAATTACTATTTTTCCTTAGTGAGTTATAATTCTCATTTATATATATATGAAAGAGGTTGTTTTGTAACTTATCACAACTCAATTAGTATTAACGATTTGTGTACTTCAATTGCCTTATCTATTATGCATTGCTCTGCAAATATACGTCAATAATTATAAGTTTTGAACTTTGGTTTTGTTTACATAACGATAAATGCTTTAAATTGAACGCAAAATGGTGCACAATTTAATACATTAGTATTAGTAATACATTATATTCTAGATGATTTTAAAAGCGCTCTTTCGGATACATGCATAACTGAAACACAATTAATTTGTATGCCAAAACGCCACAAATAAACGATAAGAGCCGCCTGTGGTGGGTGAGAAAGTGCATATCGATATTTATTTTTAACATTTTCGCTTATCTAAATCCCTCATTCCCGCAAATGTATTTTTACTGCTTTTCACTTTTTATCGCTGTACTCATACTCATGCACAAAAATGGTACAGTAAACAAATTCGTTAATATTCTCCGCTGCCGTTCTCGTAAATAAGTGCAAATTAATTCAATTACATACAAACTCGGCAAACAAAAAATGATCTCATCCCGCCAGTGACTCGATTTGTGCCTGTGAAGGTGCATAGTTTGATTGGGAATATTTTTGCGTCTCAGAATTTTAATACATACGTATGAGAATTTAATTATATGTTAATTAGAATATTTTCGCAAAAAAATAATAAAGAAAAGGTGCAAAATTAATACAAATTATTAAAGGGTTATACACTACATACGATTGGTGATCGTGTATGCCAACTAGAGTTGTGGTAAATTAACCGCTGGAGAAATGTATATCCATGTTTATAAGTGATAAGACCAAAAATAGTTTAAATTCGAAACAAAATTTAAACAATTAAGGAAGGGTTAAGTTCCGGAGGGAGCATTCGTACATTGAATACCTTATATTGGGGCTAAGGGAAGTATGAAACGATACACAATACTTTTTTGGCACTAACTTTATAAAGAGAACTCACATATTGACCAATATAGATAAGATACAAATTGAATCCGCCGAATTGAATCCGATACAAATTAAGATACAATTGAAAACCGATTAACCTAACTTTAAAAATTTGTATATATTTTATTGTCGTATATGGTGATCCAAGTACAGTTACTTTTTTCAATATCCTTCTTTTGACAGATCACGCGAGAGTTGTGTCAAGATGAATTTAAGACTTACTGCTGACTTACTCCACACATGTAGAGGCCTCTGTATCTTGCTTAATAAATTAAATTGAATGATTTAAGTTATTGGTGTTATATTCTAGGAAAATATCGCATTGGAGATGGGATCATAATTTCACTTAATTTCAAAGAAGCATCAACTTTGATTGACGTAATCTATAAAGGAGGAGCAACACCTTTTTATTCAAAAAACCAAATGTTAACCAGTTATGCCCCACCCAACTATGAGTGATGTAGAATAATTGATAATTGAGTCATGGCGCTTTGTCTTCAAATTGAACTTGTAATAACATAGTTTTGTTGTTGTACACATGGAGCGAGTCTGAACATAAGAAAATATAAGATAAGGCATTTGAAAATAAAATGGTTAAAGAACTAGTTAGATTAGTTTCTAATTAAACCAAAAAAGCACAATTTTTATAATCTTTAATTTATACTGAAGAGAGATTTTAAAACAAATCATGATTTTTTTATATTATCTACTAATATTTTCCATCATTATTTGATCTCCACTTGGTTGGTACACTTGTGGTATTTGGCGTGGGTAGCAGAAACAAAATAATAACCTGTTACAATATAGGACAGATTGTTGAAGAACAAATCATTCAAGCATAAATAAAAGCACTTGTGTGCTCAATGGGTGAACAACTCAAATTATGCGATGCCCATAAATGGGTTTCGAAATATATAGGAATCTACATAACTGTCTATTCGTGTCAGCTTCCAATAAAGAAAGAATAAATTCAGACATTCAGAGACAGGGAGATGTGTTTGGGTGGAAAGCTTGTTGGAAGAAGGTGTATGCAGATTAACATACACTTGCGGTTAAAAAGCAATAGTTTTGAAATTTAGAGTCTTTTGTAAAGTAGTCAACTAGAGTAGAGATAGTGACTCAAGATGTATATTCGCCAATTGGCTCTAAAAATAATATTTATGAATAATAAATTAAAAATTTTCGCATTAAATTTAATCAGCTTAATTTCATTCTGTCTGTATGTAATATTAAGAGCAGTTCACAAGTTCCATATGGATAACTTTCGTAAAATAAATACTAAAATCTCAAGCGTGTAACTACTCTGCATTTACACCGCCATTCTAAGATGCAACCGACGTCATCGGCCGCGAATTGGACAAAAGCGAAAATGAGACAATTGAGCGAGCAAAAAAGTAAATGTTTGTGCAACGCTAGAAAGCCAGTCGTTGGCATAAAGGTATAATTGTAAAATTAAATAAATAAAGGTATACGACGAGTAGTTTACAGGCATAACGAGGCAATGCAGTTTACCTTATAAAATAGATGTATATATATTTACATATATTAAGTACATATGTACTCTAGTAAGCTATAAAATAGAGATGACTATTTCACAATATATCCCCATAGCCCTACCACTGGGCTATGTTGGTCTTGTCAAACGTTGGAGCTGCGCTATTTACCAGCAAATTGATGAGAAATAGCTCTTCTAGTATACTAATCTATATAAATATATGTCTGTAAGTTTATGGACATTTCGTTCCGCTGTTTACTCAGTAATTAAAACAAGAAGTGTAATAAAAATATGTTTACATGCATTTTACTAATTATAACAAAGTGTAGAGGATATTCGAATATACAGGGTGACTTTACTGAAATTCTGGTTCTATAGAATTTTAGGAAATTCTTCAATACAAATTATTTTATAAAAATATTTTGTAGGCTTTGCCACGGAATAGTAATCGTATTCGAATAAGCACTGTCACTTCGAAAAAACTTCTATAAATTTGAGGGGGAATATATTATCATTACAACAACAATGAATCACCCTGTTGTTATAGTACTCAGTAATTAAAACAAGAAGTGTAATAAAAATATGTTTACAGGCATTTTACTAATTATAACAAAGTGTAGAGGATATTCGAATATACAGGGTGACTTTACTGAAATTCTGGTTCTATAGAATTTTAGGAAATTCTTCAATACAAATTATTTTATAAAAATATTTTGTAGGCTTTGCCACTGAATCCTAATCGTATTCGACCAAGCACTGTCACTTCGAAAAAACTTCTATAAATTTGAGGGGGAATATGTTATCATTACAACAACAATGAATCACCCTGTTGTTATAGGCTTCAACTTAAAGTTTTAGTTGTTAATCTTTATGTAAATTCATTCGTATGTAAAAGAGTTAGTTTACTATATACAAAGCCAATGGACGTTGTCTAGTAATAAAGCACTTCCTTCATGTTATTTTTGTTTGGACAGACATCGAATACGCTACGACCCCATTTAGATGGCGGTAGAAATTTAAAGCTTAATAAAAGATTCATACATTCCTGTAGGCAGGATAGCACCACCGCCTTTTAGCTAAGGTGGCGCCAACGGAAGCGATTTACATGCAAAATAACAAATAGACTTAGTAAAAGGACAAGCCTGGCGGTTTCGTGGTTGCAATTGCGGTTCATTGAACCCAATATACAGATGTATGTAAATTTATATAGTTATTGTTGATATATATTAGCTTCATTAAAGTTTACAATGCGTTGAAAAATAATAGAGATAACGAAATGAAAATATTAAAAAAAAAAAAAATAAAATTCTTAAAAAAAAAATTAAATTAAATAAAACGTAAAATTAAAAATGGAAAAAAGCTAAAAAAAGCTATTTCACTATTTTTAATCTTCTGTTAGCTTAATACATATCACCTTGAAGCAACCAGGCTAAATAGAAAGCAAGTACCACATTACAATGATAGTCATCGAATGACCTAAGCAATTCAAAACGATTGTGCTCTTTAAAGTGCCAATTGAAAATACGAAAAGGATGAGCTTGCAAAAAGCCTCATTGCCTGCGCTACACTAACTGCAAATAGCAATATACGACAAGCGCCTAACAAGCACTCAACCAATGGATATCCGAAAGTGTAGCTGAATAATAAAAAAAATTTAAATAAAGAATCAAAAATATAAAAATAAAAAATAGAAGCCCTCCATACGTTGTAGGTTGAAAGAACTCAATAGGTGGATTTTTTATTTTTGCAGCCACTGCAAGGATTTTGCAAGAGCAAGAGAAAGCCCTTCTTTGTTTGTATATATGAATTAGTTTCAGCAAATCTTCTCTATGTGAATACATAGTTAAGCACTATATACTTATATATAACCATTACTTTTTACATAAATATACAACAAACCTAACGAAATAGGCAAAATTGGTTGCGAAATTCAATGAGTTTGATAGACAAAGCAGTATAGACATATCTACTTTTAGGCGTTTACCAATAAGCGGGGTTATGAAACTATTTTAAACATTTGAATTGCAGGTAGTAAAGAGTCTTAGTCCAAAGAGCCAAGAAGGATAAAGGAGGAATTGAAAATTGGTATTAGAAAATATGAGATTCCCAGGAAATTAAATTTCATTACAAAAATATTTACATACATATATGTACAAACTTAGTGGTTTAAATGTATCGCTGAGTCACACAAATCTTAATTTTCAGGGTTAGGCCAATCTCGATCACTCAAAAAACAATTGAGAAAAAATAAAAGAATTTTTGTCTTTCGGGCTTTATTTAATATGTTTTAGGGTGCATGTGTTAGATGTATATTGACACTAACGGACGCGACAGATGTTGTCTTGCATGATATTTAAAGCTATTAGGATATTAAGGAAAGGATATTAGGATATTTGTTGTTGGGACAAACTGAAATTAATATACAATTGGATTGAAGATTTGGTACACCGATAGCAGCGAACTCCAATTGTAAAACATTTTCCAAAACAATTTTATATATGTACATTTACGCGGTTTCTATACAGTAGCAAGTGCGGCATCTATTTTTAGCCAATATAAAACATCCAAAAAATTTACAAATTTAAAATTTATTAAATGCACTATTTAAATTGGACCGAAATACAAACCATTCTCGAATACAGCTTAAGACACACAAAAAATTTCATTGAAATCGGTCCAGCCGTTTAGGAGTTCGATCTTGAACAATAAACCGACCAGACTGCAGACGCAAACAGTTTCAGACACGCTCTAAACGCCATTTACAGTGGAGCTATTAACACCTTCCTTGACTCCCTTCCAGTGAATGGCGTCCTTGTAACCAAACCACCACCTTTAGCAGACGAAGAGCTCGAGTTGCCGTGTGAAACCAGAGTGACCCTTGCGCTACTTCGATCTGGATATTTTAGCAGGTTAAACTGCTACTTATCCAGACTGAACCCCGACATACAAAATACATGTCTTGCATGCAACGAGTGCCCGAATGACACTAACCATCTTTTTGCATGCCCAACGAACCCTACTCATCTAACACCCCTTTCCCTTTGGTTCGACCCCGTCGAAACAGCATGTTTCCTGGTCCTCCCGTTAGATGACCTCGACGACAACTAGATTTATGCTTCCGGCAGGGATAGATAATCGATATAACAACAACAACAAGTTCAGTGACATGCACACGTACAGAAGAATTTTATATATTATATATAAAGATTTTGAAATAAAATTACGTCTAGGGGTCCAATTTTTGGAATTATATTTTTGAGACCGAATTGAACATTATTAAAAAGATCCTAAAGCGATTTGTTAGCAAAAAAATAATAGATTTTTTAATCAGTGTTTGGCTAAAAATACCCAAAGGCTCGTACGTAACCGGAATGGAACCGTTTATCTATCTGTCTAAGGACTGTAACTCGGCAATTCTGAAAATTATTTCCAGATTGCTTTCTGCCGCAACAAAAACATTAACAATTCGATATAGTAAATTTATATGTACTCTCACTAGCAGCTCATACAGAAGCTAGCTGCATATAAGATATTTATATTGCAATAGAAGGAGACACATATAATATTTCGAAATTTGTATAAAATTCTCTTCGATTTGTTGCTTAGTCACCGCACTTTTCTTATGCCGCAAAAAAATACTTACCACGTGGATGTAAGCGTTCCGGCTTGAACCAGGCATCTGAAATATATATATTGATTTTTGTTTTACTTATACTGACTAAAGTTAGTAGGTAAGTATGTGTGTGTATTGGAAACAATTAATTTAAGTCATTAAGCGCAAGATAATAAGTAATAAAAAAGGTAAAAAGAAAGTAGAACTAAACAACAAAAGTAATAAAGAAATGCGTTTATATATAGTATGTAGATATGTACATTATATATATATTTACAATCAAATTGCAGCATCATATTTATTAATAAATGCTACACTTTACAACAGCGTAATTTCATTTAATTTTTAAACTAATTTTCTGGGAAAAGTCTGTAGTTGCTTAAGCTGCTTAAATTTATAGACTCCAATTATTGTTGTTGCAATTGAGATTTAAAATTAAATAGAAATTACGCTGGGAAGCACACAGTTATAGACCTTTCACCAAGTGGACGGTAGAAACATAAAGAATAATAAATGAAGAATGGGTTAACAATAAAAATGAAGGAAAAAACCTCTAGCATTACTCGCTAAAGTAGGCATTAGTATGTGCACTAATTGTTGTTACACCACAGACCATACTATTTAATGTAGGTTAGGTACAGGGAAAGGTGGGCACATATATATCACTGAATGTATGTATGTATGTATGTACAAGCGTATATATGTATATAAGTAGTTATGGAAGTACAGCGCCGCGGCGTGTGAAAGAGCACAACCGTACGCCAAGCATATAATGTACAGGTATTTTAGATATGTATTAATCTAAGTGTATGTGTGTATGTAGTTTTGTATGCATATTTTCACTTACTGGGATCTAAAAGCGAGCAAATCAATGGACGTTGCTTGTAAACGCCGTTCTGTGCAATTTCTCCATTCGAATCCATTTTTCAGCCGACGCGTTTATTACAATTTCGACAGTTTAAACTATTGAGTTACGTGTATCTGTTTTTTTTGGGTTATTTTTATATTAAAATAGAATTTGTATTACACAATTATATAAAAAAACATGAACACGCTAAAAAGTAGTACAAAAACGCATTTGTACAGGCACGAATAAAAAGTAGAAAATTTCCACGACGACTGTCAATAATAGCAAAACAAAATCGTATTACGTCTGCGTTTTCGAATTTTTTTCGACGTGTTTCTTCTACTTTTGATTTACATAAATTTTGACTTTGTCAAATTTCCAAGTGATAAATATTGGAATTATGCACTTTTTGGTTGTATTTTTGCTACTACTTTTTTCTGAGCTGATTTTCGAACGTCATCGAAAAAAAATAACAAAATATCCGCAATTTGTTTTCGCTGCACCAAATCGTCTTGCAAACTACCTCACTCTGAGCTGAGCTGCCAGCACTCAAGTAACTGAATTTGTCGTCGCCTTTGTCCTGCCAAAATGTTACCACTACCTGCTACTTAGAACAACAACAACAATGGGCCCAGGAAAGGCCTGCGCATTGCCTGTGCGTCAATAACGTATGCCATTTGCTGTGGAGACTTTCCAGTTCACGGCGAATTTTTACTATTTTCTTGCAATTCTATTTCAAGACCCGGTGTCTGCTTCAGTTAATACCACGACTAACCACTAAAAGACAGGGTACTTGAACTCATAAAAAGTAGACAGCAGGGATGTGAAAAAGCTTCCGGTTCATTAGTTGTTTTGTTGTATTTTAGTTCGCTTGATTGGCTGCTCGTACAGTTTATGACAGACAGACGATTTGCCTCTGTTTTGTCTACATTATCGATTTTCAACAAGGGTATGTAGAGTTTACGCTCTTATTGCTTTTCTGCAAGTGCATTTCTGTTATGATGGTTACAAGCTCACAAATATGATTTGCTCAGTGCTGTGCAGTGTGGTGAACAGTTGTTGGCGCTGCTCATGAGGTGGATTATGCGCATAGTGTGCGATATTTGGCACATGCTCAGTGTTTGGAAAATAGCAAAATTCGTGTAGTAATAAAAACCGGAGTTTAATGGAAAATATGTATATTTATTCATTCATTGAGCCAGAATAGTGTTTTCTGGATTATCGTGTTGGTTGAGTTTACTTCGAGTATATGCATGACTAAATTAAGTATTTATAGGATTTCTTAGTACAGAAAATTTCCGGCGCCACACCCTCATCGAATATTCCCCAACTACAAATGACTAGTCAGCAACCGTGCCAACTATGTATATTGTGGCCTGGCGACAGCCTACTTCATAAAAATTTGACAGTAATATATTTATTTAGCATTAGCATGATGAAAACATAATGCAAATAATTTTTAAATTTTATATAGAAAATTTGGTACTAGATATTTAGTATTAAATAATTTTAACTTGACAATTTTTGACAGTAAATTCGACAAAAATCCAAAAAAAAATCGTTTTTCTTAAATATTTTTAACTATAAATAGCAGCATATTTGTTTTAAGTAGATATTTTGTTTTTGTTAAATTCTTTTTTTTTCAGTAAATATTTTTTATTTTGATGCTGTATTACAAATATGTTCTTATTTAATACTTTTTTATTTTATGAATTATGAATTTTTAACTTTATCAAGTTTTTTATTCTAATTATTTATTTATTTAGCTTATTTATATATATATATATTTATATTTATATATAAAGCTGTTTTATTTAATATTTTTTCTTATTAAAATTATAATTTTTTTATTTAACTATTTATTTTCTTTTATTTTTTTATTTTCATTTTTATTTTATTTTATGTAATTTTATTTATTAATTTTTTATTCTTTTTTATTCTTTTTCATATTTTTTATTGTAGTTAATTTGCTTGTTAATTTAATTTCATTATTTTAATTTTTTAAACATTTTCAACTTTTACTTATGAATATCATTTTAAATATTAAGTTTTCCTTTAGTTTAATAAATCACTTTCATTTAATTCAATATTTTTCTCAACATTGTCAACATAGCATGCATTACATTGACCTTGCGCTGCTTTGTGGTAAAGCTAATTTTAGTCAGGGAATATTTCTTTCCAATTTCCGCCCAAAGTGTTTGACCAAAAATCGATTGCGAGCCCAACGCGATCTTTTACATACCAAGTGGCAACGAACTAAATGCATTTTCTGGCAGACAAAGAAAATTCCCGTACTTTAAAAATAATACCATATACAAAAAAATAAAAAAAAACGAGAAAAGACACATACATTCTTCAGACTGACGCTGCGGTTTATTTTAAGAACTCAAGTGATGGCTAACAATGTCGAGACTTTGGTTATAAGGAAGCTATATCAAGTTCAAGATAATTCATTTTACTAATACCTTAAGAATTATGAAGATATTCTTCGAACTATAAACATCTGTAATTATGAGTTAGTTTTCAATTTTTTTTTTTTTAATTTTTAATACATGTATACCATCATACTCAGGCATGTCTATAATGAAACACAGTTGCTTGGTAACATGCTTGGTGAATAAGGAATAACTTCAGCAAACACACCCTGTATACAACTTAGAATCATCATTAGCAAATATAAAAGACCAATAAACTTTGTGCCGGCGAAATACACGAAAGAAGAAAAAAGCGAAACAAATGATTTTTCAGCGCTTTGCAATTTCCCTTCTACCTTTTAAACATTTTGTTGGCCACTAAAATTTCGCAAACTTAAACGTTTACCGCTGACTTTTCGGTTATAGTATACTCGTACAACAGAAATATATTCATTAGTCAGACAATTGAAAGGAAAGCAACACATCGGTTAATACATAGTGCGCATATAACACATAATAACTAACAAGTTTCCCCCCAAGTCATCGTCGTCGCATTGCCGGAATGTATGAAATTCTAAAATATGAGTACACCACTAACTATATAGACACGTTGTTGTCTATATACGGTTATGATGTACCTTTTGTGCGCTATACTACAAAATCTACGTACATATATTCCATGGGCAGTAAGCGTAGCTGGCATAAAAGCATGATTATAACACACGTAGAATATAAATTTTGATTGTATACCATATTTTGTGTAACATCATTTCTAGTATAATAGACAGCAATGCAAACTACAATTAGAGGCACCTGTACATATGTATATGTATATAAGTATGCTATGTAACAAGCGCTCTGCAGGTTTAGGCCGAACTACTCTTCTAATTTTTCATACAGCACTAGTTAGCAACGAGTTCTAGATCTAACCCATACCCAGCGATACGAACGTGCAAGCACACTTAGGTGCGTCCAACTGTATTGCTAATATGCTTTGGCTTCCATACGTATATGTATATATTCAGTGCACATATAAGCACCTACATATATTTCACTTAACTGATTCATCTATAGCTTTTAGCTGCGTACATCTTACACACAATCATTTGCTGGCAATGAATAGAAGGATTTATATGCAGTTACACTTTTGTAGAAAAAAATGCACTTGTCTGATATTAAATAGCATGATGAATTCAATGAATATCCACTGATTAGTTACTAACATATATATATGTATGTATGTATGTAGGTGCAGAAAACATTGTAATATGAAAATCTCGCAGTGAAACCAACTGGACCGCATGAATGGCATGCTTGTGCGTGTTGCCGTGCAGACAGCCCACATTTAGCCGGCTGCCTTTAAGCCCGCTCACGATTGCTTGTGAAAGGCACTGCCAGCCAACTGACTGAGCAAAGCAACGTAATAAGCGATAAAAAATGAAAGAAAAAAACAAACGAACATATAATAAAACGAAAAAAAAAATTAAAATAAAATATAAAATAATAAGTGAGTCATATGCCGGCGAGCGTTTTGTTGTATTGGCATTGCTATGCAAATGACAATCAAACTTGTACAATGACTAGCATGCGGCATAGAGTGGGTGATAAAATAATATAATATGTAAAAAATATATAATTAATGCATACACACATGCACAGTGCCAAATGCAATTAATGTTTTATTTTTCCGCGTTTGCCGGTCGGCACATGACTTTAACCTTGCTGCAACGTATGTGTGCAGAAAAGTATGTCAATGCAAAGAAAATGTTGGCAAAAGAAATTGCAATTTCTTTGCTTATCTGGTTCTTCCATAATGGTATTTGTTAATACCGGTGGGATAAGTGCGCATACAACTGGTTAGAAACATATGACATCATTTTCGCAAATGAGTTAACACTACGCACGCTAGATAGGATGAATAGAATGTGTGTGTGTGTTGTGGCAAACGTGGCTGAAACTGCGTACACTTAACCGTACAAAATCAACGCAAAATAACCAACTAATTTTAAGTTAATTTAACAAACAAATATGTATGAATTGACACGGGAATATTGGTACACATGTGTATAAAAAACAAATCACTTCACAGAAATACTTTTGCGTACGCAATCATTAAAAATGAGTGATTCACAAAATTGTTATTAAAAGAACGAAATAAATTTAAGTCTCCATTTAGGAACACAAACTAAACAAACTTTCTAATAAGAAATGTATTACTATTATTACTCACCCAATCCGTATTTGTAGAATATTTCTTCGACGGAGACAATCTTTGGTTGATCCAACTGTTGGTGAGCTGGTTTGCTTTCCTTTGGAGGGACTGGCGGCGCAGTTTTAGGTTTGACAACTTCAGTTGTATCTTTGTTGTTTGTTGTAGTGGGTGGGAGTGGCTTAGCAGCGATGGGCTCACTAACTGCGGCTGGCTTAGGTGCAGCTGCAGCTGTAGCACTGGCTACCGGCAAAGTTACTGATGACGTTGTCTTATTAGAGTTATCAGCATCTTTAACTTCTTCGATTTGTGAGGGTTTCGTTTGTGAGAATAGAGAAGAAGCTTCCTCTTCGGCATCTAAATCAGTGACGGGCACTGATACCGGTGCCGGTTTAGCTTCAGCAGTCGGTTTAGTGACTTCTGGTTTAGCTTGGAAATCAGGTGTTGAAGTGCGCTCATCTTTGAAATCGCCAAGCAAATCTTCAGACGATATAAATTTGTCATTATCCTGTTCTTTCAATGCAGCAGTTACTGGATTCTTCTTTGCCGGCGATGGATTACATGACAAAGATGGAGAATCAGTGTCGGAATTTTTGTTGGAGGCTGATGCAGAATTTGAAGCTTTGCCAAGCACAAGGTCATCATCATATAGCGTAGTTGTTGTGGTTGCAGGAGCTGCCGGAGCTGCCGGAGCTGCAGGTGCAGTTGGTGCAAAGTGTGTGCCAAAATCTTCTTCGAATGGTTGCAATGGCGCATGTTTTTCAGCTACATCCCCAACACTGAAATTTAGCAAATCGGCCTCTTTAACAGCGGGTTCAGCAGGTTTGTTAGGTGCAACCGGCACAGCTGTGGGTGCTGATACGTCGGCTTGTTTGTTGATATCACCGGCGCCACTAAATATGCCACGTTCAGCGTTCATAAAATCATGAACGCCCTGCTTGGCATCATGCTGAATTTGTGATCCAAAGGAGTGTAAGTCCTTGGATGCATTGGTCAAAAAATCATCGAAATCATTTGTGCGTTGTGCGAACTTGGCGTCCAATTCTTCTTGCGCCTCCTTTGCACCGGCAGACATACGCTGCACGAATGCTTGTGGGTCAACATGTTCAAAATCAATGTCCTTTTGCTCGTTGGCGAAGTAATGCTCTGTGTGTGAGTTGTCATCTTGTGCTCCCGTCGAAGCACGGCCCCCACCTCCACTTAATAAATCATATGTTGCATTTGTTGCTTGCTTAGCTGCATCTGCGGTGTGAGAGAACACATCCTCTGCAGTAGCAGCTGCTTCCTTCTTCAAATCGGCAAAATTAAAATCCATTTTGTTTTCAATAAAATTTGGACTGATTTCAATTTAAAACACTAACTGCTTGTCGTTAACTATTTGATTTTAAATAGTCAATTCAATTTTAATCTCAAATCGTTTAATTCGCTACGTAGATATTCGACTTTTCCGCAATGGAAAGTTTTTTACCTTCGTATTAGTCAGACTTTTGCGTTCCAGAATTGTTCGTAGTTATCACAATTTTACTTCATTTGTTTTGTTTTTGACACTCTGAGACAATTCTATGCGTGCCACTTTAATCAGTTTTTTATATTTTCACTGCAAATCAATTTTTAATTTTTTCTCAACTCACGGCATAAATTTTTCTCCAGCTCACTCGCCCCAACGTTGTTGCAATTTCAAGAACAAACTGCAAATGAAACGCAAGTGTAGAGGAAGTACATAAGATTTCTTGCAACCGGGGTGCTCTTTACTGCCCACTTGCGATGACACTCTCTGTTGCCTTCTCGCTTTAACTCGTGTATCCAAAGAGTTTGCGTCTTCCTCTCCAGTAGCTCAGTCGGTCAATTGGAATGAATTTGTATTTTCAATACTGAAAATAGTATATTTACCTTCTATGCAGGTGAAGTATAAAGCGCTCAAGTTTGGAACTCTATGCTTCTTAAATGTTAAATATTGTTTATTTAAACAAAACTGCTAATGCTCGTTTGCAAAATATTTTAAACATTTCCAAAACTTTTTTGTGAGACCAAAAGCTTTTTTCTTGCGTTTCTTTTATGTTTCCCAAATTCATGGAAATAGTTGTGCTCAGCTGTTTGGAAATCAGTGTTGTAAAATGTGTTTCTGGTTGAAAGTGTTCTAATTCCAATGGTGCACTAGCAATCTCAATCTTTAAATTCAAACAGAAAAGCCCTAATTGAAGACCTTGACAAATAAGATCTTATTAATTAAGACGTAATGCATCTAAATAAACTTTATATCCTAGCCTTCAAAAATTATATCCACAATTCTATTTGAAATTTCAAAACATTTTTCTTGGGGTTGATCGCTTTTAAAACTATATTATCCGTTCTTTTTTAAGTTTTCTAATTTTTGTGGTTGTAAATCTTAAAGGTTTCATAGCTTTACTTGAATCGAAATGATGTGTATTAAATTCATGTCGTGCTCCCTTCAAATGCTCCTCCCTATAATTTCAGATTTGGCAGCACTGATGGCGTGATGTTTTTGTGCATATAGTTTTCGCATTCCCACTCATTGCCAGAATCGTTGCTTCCTTTGTATGCGAAACGAAAATGCGGAGATGCAATAATGGAAAGTAGACAGTAAATTATTGGAATAAATTAGAATTAGTGTTAAGCAGAAGGCAGAATGGGTAACTTATACGGTGACAACGGTGGAGTTGATCAAGAACACCAGCAAAATACTGATTTCGATAAATATTGCAATAAAATGCAAGCAACATTAGTGGCGGATACGCCTAACTGTGGTAGTGGCACATCCACAGGAGATTTACGTGCACGTAAAAATGGATTCAAGGCTAATGAGACGGAGGCCGCACCTGCTAATGGTTGCTTAAAGGTAGAGTACAAAAGTAAATGTGTTTTTATACAAATTTAAAACTAGATTTCAATTCATAATTGGGCTTATTATGGCATTGATATCGTAGAAATCGGAAAAAGTAAAATTCATACATTGAGTTAAAGTATTAGTGCAGATTATAACGTCCATGTGAGCAGTAATTTATTTAAGTGTGTGATTGTGTGATGTGCTATATACAACGCGTTGATTTCTATGACCATTTGCGTAGCGATAAAATAATGCTTTGGATATAGCTGGAATTTTGTTGGTCAAAAATTATGTGTGAATATGCGCGCTTTTGCATGTGCTGGAATAATGACGTGAGGTTGCCTTGTATGTTTGCACATACCGCTGTTTGTATGTCACGCCCTTCGTTGCAACTGTGAAGTCAAAAATGTGAGAGGCATAGTAGTGATAAAAATAATTAAAAGTGTTAATTAAACATCGTAATTTATGTTAAAAATGTGTTTTTGTGAATTTTGTACAAACAGTTTTTTTATGAATTCAAAAAATGCACGATTTTTTGCCTTATTGTTTTTTTGTTGTTTGCCGCTTTCCAGTGGAAACGGAATGCATATGTTTTGACATTTTCCATTTGTCGTTTTGTCTTGCTTTTTATTTGCTGCTTGAAAAGGAAATAGCAATATTTTGAATATTTTGAAATGTGCTTGTTGTTTTAAAATCGTTTGCATATTATAGAAACCGGTCTGAAACATCGCATATCATTTTAAACGGCTTGATTAGAGATAAGAAATTTTATACTTTTACATTTTGTAGTGTTTATCTTTGAATTGTGCTGTTATCAGTAGATTGGCGTTTTCGCGATAATTAAAGTTGTTGAGTAATCAATTCTCTTTTTTACTTGGGATTTGACTACCATGACTCATGCAATTAGTAGCTGCAACGTGATTGGGGTTTTTTTTTTTATATTTTATTTTTAGCTTTTATGTTCTCAACATTGTTTTTTAGCGCCAGAAAACATACCACAAATGCCGGCGATTTTACCGTTTTTTTATACGGTGAAACTATAATTTGATTCATTTAAATATAATTTTTGTTGTATCTAAATATTAAATAGCCAAGGGCTCATATTCAAATTTATGTATGTCGTAGACACACACGGACGTTATAGAGTTCTTAAGTATAGTAATGCTTTTTTTTTAACAGAAATAACCACAAAACTTATTGTACTACTATCACCTTGTGAACCACATTAATTTAATAAATTGCTCACGGACAAATACACACAATAGTTATTGGACATGCTACTCATATTTCGCTGGTGTTATTGATACATTAAAATATGACGGTTATTTCTGCACTAATAAGCAGAATAATAGTTGATAAAAAATGGCAATACTACCTTGGAACTTTGCCGGAAAAAAATCTCAACTAAATAATAGACTAGAATATAGACTGCACTAAACATTTTGGATAGCTTTGTAACAAGACCATACGCATAAAATAGTAATTTACATTTTTCTTCTATATATGAACGAATGATTGCATGTAATCATTATTTGCTGCTGTTATAGTTTCATTGTGATATTATCGCACAAATTATCGAAATCGATAAATACAATTTGCCTGAATATATGTGCATACAAACATGCATATTCCCATACACATTCCCACAGAAATGTTCAACATTATTTATGACCTTATTAAGTCTAGATATCAATGTTAATTATGTAGATAACCTGATTTTTAGTTTGTGATATTGAACATTACATAGAGAAAATATTGACAAACTATTTTCCAGCAAAATAATCACAACTTATTTCTCATGCTTTACAGAATTGTTCCACTAACTCCACGACCTGTCATCAAGCGAAAGGCAAAGTATGCCCAAACAGCCGTCAAGCGCTGCTTACGCCAGCGAAAAAACTCAAAGATTGGGCTGCGGAGCATACCAGAAAGACGTCATTCGAGGAAGTACCACTCCATACTGCCTGCCTCACATATCTAGGCTTCTACTTGCTTATGATACTCGGCTATATAAACCAGTTGCTTTTCGTGCCGAAAGTTGCAAAAGAGGAGAACCGTGATGGCTATGTAACACTCTATGATGCCTTTGAGAGTTTCTACTCGCGTTATGTGTATCGACGTGTGCGCGATTGTTGGAATCGACCTATTTGCAGTGTACCTGGTGAGGAGGTCACACTCAAGGATCGCGTAACTAATGATTATGGCTGGAGTTTTCAGTTTACTGGCACTGAGACACGTTGTTTGAATTTGGGTTCATATAACTATTTGGGTTTTGCCGATGCCAAAGGACCCTGTGCAGAGCAATCGGAACAGACCGCTCGCGAAATGGGTCTGGCTATGACTTCGACACGTGTAGAGTTGGGCACAACACAACTGCATTTGGATTTGGAACGTTTGACCGCACGCTATTTGGGTGTAGAAGACGCGATCGTATTTGGCATGGGTTTCGCAACGAATGCGCTCAATTTACCATCACTCATTTCGCCGGGTTGTCTTGTGTTGAGCGATGAAAAGAATCACGCATCGATTATTTTAGGTCTACGGCTGTCGGGCGCTACCACAAAAGTATTTAAGCATAACAATATGCGCGATTTGGAACGTGTCTTGCGCTACAATGTGGTAAATGGCAATCCGAAAGCCGGTGGTAAACCATGGAAGAAGATCATGATTCTGGTGGAGGGTGTCTTCAGTATGGAGGGCTCCATTGTGCGTTTACCTGAGATTATTGCTTTAAAGAAAAAGTACAAGGCTTACTTGTATTTGGATGAAGCGCACAGCATTGGCGCCATGGGTCCGAATGGTGGTGGTGCCGTGGATTATTTTGGCGTAGATCCCAAAGATGTCGACATACTGATGGGTACCTTCACGAAGAGTTTCGGTAGTGCTGGTGGCTATATTGCCGGTTCTAAGGTAAGCACACCTGTGTGTGCCATTCAAAGTGTTACGTGTTTGCTAAGCTCGCGTTGTTTGCGTTATTGTTTTTACAGCGTTTAATCGACTTTTTGCGCACAAACAGTCATGCACATTGCTATGCTAGTAGCATGTCGCCGCCTATAGCACAGCAGATCTACACTTCGATGAGCATGATAATGGGAGAGGATGGCACCGAAACCGGTCGTCAGAAGATCAATCAGCTGGCGCGTAATACACGCTATTTCCGTCGACGCTTAGCACAAATGGGCGTAATCACCTACGGACATGAGGACTCGCCGGTAGTGCCCATGTTGGTGTACTTGTTTTCTAAAATCGGGTGAGTTTCTGCGACATTTTGCGTGCGTGTGCATTACTATAATTAATTATAATTTGTGATTTTTGTGATTACAGTGCCGTTGTGCGCACATTGACAACACGCCACATCGCTGTTGTGGGTGTTGGTTTCCCGGCGACGCCCATTATGGAGGGGCGTATACGTTACTGCCTATCGGCAGCACATACCAAAGAACAATTAGACTATGCACTAGATGTCATCGACGAGATCAGTGATACACTAGGCTTAAAGTACTCGCGGAAACCTCGCGAACCCAATCCAATTGAGTATTGAATAAGCACAACCCCCCGCTAAAAGAAACTCGCAAACTTAGTGCATGTGTGTGTGTGTTTTGACATTTAAATTAAATAATGTGTCAATAATAATGCAACCACTTTGAGTTTTCCCTAACAGTTAAGCTAAAAAGTATATGTAGTTGTGTTTAGTAGCTTTTGCTGCCTACAAGCTGAATATCTGCACTAAATGTTAAATTTACATAAAAACATTTTCAACATGCAAACATTGCATTACTCGTAATATAAATAGAAAATAAATCACAGTTAACAGTTTTACAGTTAATTGCAATTGATCACTGTTTAAATACTGAATGCGCAAATACGAACGAATTTTGTTCGTATGATGTACTGCCGATCCGGTTCAAAAGTGGAAATGCTAAATAAACAAATTGGGTGGCAACGTTTGTGTTTGGTGATTGGATTGTGGAGTATGAAACTTTTTCGCTAAAACTCTTCTATTTATGTATGGTTACTTGATAACACTGTAACGTTAGCATTTATTTATTTATGTTTAACAATAAATATTTATTTACGCGTACAAATTCTGGTCCAGTCCACTGCTGTTGCTGTTGCTGTCGCCAACATTACAATAAATACATTGAACCACGCTATTAGTAATGCTACAGTGGCAAAGTTTATTATTGCCATTTTATATTGCAAGTATTTTGTGCTATTTTTATCAACTAATGCCGTTATGTGTATAGTATTGCATGATTATTGATGTATTTTATTTCATTTGTATTTTTAGTTTACTCTTAATTAAACTACTTATAATGAGATAATTATAATAAAGTCGAACAATCAACAAAATTTCCTCAACTGAAATAATATACGTACATATGTATCAATAATGTGCCTAACAATTGAGTTTCTATTGGTTTAAATACAAATTGCCGAATTGCCTCAAATACAGACCTGTAAAGATGGATTCGTCGTTAATATTTCAACAAAGTTTACTCCCGTTTCTTAGTGTTTTATAAACTCTAAAAAGTCAACTAAGCAGATAATTGATGTAGTAGTATGGTCTTTGTATTGTATGGGTTTCCGCCTGTCATTTCTTCTCTCCATTTTATAGGCGAAAAATTTAGATAATTTTGGAAAATGTTAAATTTTTTGTAGCATTGGAAAATGTTTGTATTTAGTTACTCGAGAAAATCGAATCATACCTTGATATTAGAGCAATTGAATATAGTTTAAAAGGTCCCTTTACGAACCAAAAAGAACAAATCATCTTTGCGAGTAAAATACAACTACACAAGCAAAATTTGGATTAAATTGACAAGTAGTTTGTGAGATCTGAAAATCATTAATATGTTATTGGCTCTTGTAAAATTTCCTGTGATCTTTTTGTTCCATCCTGACGTGGAGTGTCGATTTGGCTTTTATCTTTAGAAGTTTTAATGTGAGACTACACTCAGTTCTCAAAAATAATCCTACCCACTGTGAGGAAGCGTTTTGAAATTAACATAGTGTAAAATAATAAATAATTGATCTTGATTATCGTACCAGATTATGCAACTTCTACTATGCCCCCAGGATTTTGAAGGCAGCGGATGAAGAAGCTTCTGACATGCAGAATACCACCGGTAGAACACTAACATATTGAGGTCTGAAAGCTTCCTGTCTAGGAGCAAAAGGAAATATGATTGGCTGAAAGCCGCGCCACCTCTTAAAGACATCAAGAGTATATTCCTGAACTATGTCGTCGACCTTCAGTACTATATCGACCAGATTTCGGACAGGACTCACTTTAGACAAGCATTGGACGCCATTCATAGAGGAGCTATTAACTACTTCACTGAATGCGTCTAAGATAATAGGAATCAATTAACCAACCATTGCAGACACAGAGCTCGAGTCGTTTCGGGAATTTCTATTGCAGGCTTGATCTTTTTTTTTGCTATTTTGTAGAAAATCCGTTGATGAGTCACCCGAACGTCCGAAATTATAAAATATCGTAGCCAGTTTCTCGTACCAATGTTTGAAAGTTTATATGTAAAACTAATAATTGTCCATGCATTGGAAACTTTTAGTAGATACATATGTAGAAAGGCGATGTGTTTAGAGGTCAGATTTGTGGATTTGGATTTTTTTGATTATGTTGAAAAAAAGCTCTGGTACCTCGAGTAAAACTGACAGCTACCTAAAATAATTGTATCTTAAATGCTTACAAAGCTTTACCAGAAAAACATTCCTCCACCACGACAGAGATACACATCATATGGATGAAATGTCTATTTGAAGTTGAAAAAATCGAAATATAGCTTCATATCTGTCTTGTTATCTAACTTTTTAGTGTTTTTAAAGACCAAAATAAACTTGAGCTTCACTTTCGAGATAAGTTTGGTGCTAGGTTTGAAGGTTTTGCTTTCTGTTCGGAAATTGTATGTGGATTGTTAGTGTATTTTATGATCTCCAAAAATCCTTAACAGCAGAAAGTAAGTTCTAATACATTGACTTGAACTCATCCGTCGATTTAATCCTATACCAGTTCTTTAGAATTGCATTACTAAAAAGTGAGAACCAAGGTACTCTAAGCTTTATCTCCCAAAACCGGAAACGTAGAGAAAGAAATGCTAAGATGATTTTACAATGTTATGACCACTATGATAGTTAAGTTGCATTGTTTTTGCCTTAGCACATGGAACTAATATAGCAAGCCCAGTCAGACCTGCATACCGTGATGAGCACAAGAATCTCACACTTCATATCTCGTGTTTAACAGACCTTGGAACCGATTTTAGAGCGCAAAAAAAAATTAAGGAGAGTGGAATTTAGGAAAACCTCCCAGGGTCCGACCTTTACAATGCAGACTCGTCTATCACTCATCGTGTAGGAGGACCAGTGCCAAAAGGTGATCTAGCATTAAACTCAAAAAAAAAAAACAAAATTGGACTATAATCAACCAAAGTAGCCTATTCCTTAAAAAAAAAAAACGATTCGGTTTTAATTTTTGTTTGTGATAAAAAAACATATATACAAGACAAAAGGCATTCAAACTAATACTATTTTAACTAAAATGCTTCAAATTCGCGTAAATATGGACATTTTTTTAGTGTGTCCGCCATTGCTTGAAGCGTTAATTTTCCGCACAAACAAATTACGTAATTAAATTTCAAGCGGGACATTAAAAATAAGGACAAAATCAAACATTTACTTACTTAATACCAAAACAACAACAGCGCGGCTACGGAGAGCCCTACGAGTGCTTGTAAGTAAACTTGTAGCCCTTTTTACCTTGTTCCCTTCGTGTACTAAAGTAGTTGTTAAGGACGCGCCTTTTTCCTTTTCCGCATTGTTTCTCAATTTCACGCCACAACCGATGCCATTGTTTTGGTTTAAATTACAGCAGCTACTACTACGGAGCTACAGCAACGGAGCGTTGGAATCGCAAACCAACCTAGCGTCAAGCGGTGCGACCGCCCATTGTCGTCATAATAGGCTTAGAAAGCAATAAAGCTGCCTCAAAAATCCTACCCAAATAGATAACAAGCGTAATAAATAAAATAAGATACAATGCAATGGATGCGAAAAAAACCCTGAGCGCAAAAATATTTCTACACTTGCACCTCATCTGATTTTGTTTTTCAAGAGCACTCTACAAATGCTTCTATTCGAATTAGATGCTATTCTACAGATACTTTTGTGCAGTTCACCAAATCTAACACACTTTAAAATTATCTCGGGGAAACTAGAAAAGAAATAGAAAACTTTTACGAATCAAAAGTGTAAAAAATAAGGAAGCTCAGGCTTCGGTTGAACCCTACTTCTAAGTGTATCATATCGTCACTAATCTTATTATCTGAAAGCTATGAGTTAAACATCGACTAATCAAACGGAACTGTCATTTTCAAGATCCAGCAAAAATATTCGTTTTTATTCAGACAAATGTAAGGCTCTTACACTAAGGACAACTTACATATCTGGTTTGATTTAGCTTTGTCGCACTTAATTTTCGATATTGACGAGAAAAATTAAGAAAGGATGTTGGTTAGGAGAATTCTAAGCTCAAAACTAGCCAAGGAGTATGTAGCGTTATAATTAATTAAAGGATGTACTCGTCCTAATATCAATAGACTTGAAATACTCGAAGTTTTGCTGTTCTCTTTGTAAGATCTTTTTGGATTAGATGTTTTAACTGAAGACCGTACCCATGGCAATTGTTAACGTTGTTTGGAGAAAGGTGAGAGACAAACATTTGTAGATTTTATCCTACACTACTCAGCTTCCTCTAGACTAAGGCTTACCTATCCTGAATATTATATCTTCAGTGAATCGGTGGAACTAATCGAAATCAATATAAGCCCACTCCAATGGGCTCGAAATTATGAGGAAAAGGCTAATTGGTTTGCAAATCACCTAGAAAAGGTATTTCAATCTAATTGCTCAAAGAACAATTTTAAGTTGTCAATCTTACCTGACACAGTAAATGAGTCCAATCAATCTTCTACCCTGCCTTTCTAAAATATTTGTCTCTTTTCCTACACGAAAATAATGTAATACCAGCCCACATATTCGGGTTTCGTGCAAAACATAGCATGGATCAAGTAAATAGAATAACACGAAATAAGAAAAGCATTTGAGCACAGAGAGTACTGTTCAGCTATGATGACCTGTGCAACTAATATTGATATAATACAAAGGCTCCAATCAAAAATGCTCCAATGATCTTAGGAGCTTTGGAAGTGATCCAAGTCGTGTCCCGCGATTTTTATCACTGGAATTCGATCCCAAACCCCCAATTAACCAAAACTTCCAATTGGCGAATATCGATATACTTTTCAAGACACTTGTTGATTGGTTCCATAATCCTCTGTAACTATTTGAACCAAGTTTTATTAACACATCTTAATTTATACCTAAGCGTAAGAATCTCTAGACAGACGGAGGGAGAGATAAAAGAGGCAAAATCAAATCAAATTCAACAAAAGTGTAATACCCAAAGCAACTTGTTATTCTCGTGCAAAAATACAGCACACAATGGTCAGAGAACCTTCGAGAGCTGAGTGCGGTCGAAGTGAGGAATGGTATAGCGGTGTCAGTTTGTTGAAGAATAAATAACAAGTGCAAAAGTGTACGAAAATAACAACAATGCTCACAGCGATTGGCATTAAAGTTTCCTTCTGCTCGTTACCTTTTTCTTGAACAACTTCAGCTTCTTGTTGCTATTTTTACGAAATCTTCTTCAATGAATGTGAACGTGAAAAATGAAACAAAATTCACTGTGAGAAAATAAACACAAGAAACAAGTAAACCTGACAAAAACTGTTACAAGGACATATTGCTACCCTTTTGCTGTATCGACCACATTCCGCAGACCATCCTTTACAGTGCTCTTCTGAGTGTCCTTTTCGGGCACTTGGCATTTGGCCTTAACGCCCGGTTTATGCACTGTGTTTCGCTTCTATGTAAGAATGGCGTAAATTATTACCAACTTTTTACTCGATGAATGGAGCTCGGTCATACCCTACTCTCGAAGGGAGTCCAGACATATGAATAATATAATATAGTTGAGGATATTATTTGTATAATTATAAACTTATTCTATGATAAGAGAAATAAAATCTATAACCTTAAACGATCCACACATCGATCTATTTTGAAGTTTTATTCAGAAGTATAGCTCTATTATTTTAAAGTGATGGAAAATTTAAAAGTTTTAAAAACTTGTGGGCGGGGAAAGATTTAACCTAGTCGAATCTGTTCTAATACAGATGTTTTTGAACATAATGTAACTTATCGGACTAAATAACTGATATTCTGATAATCTTTATTCTAAGGTCAATCGAAACCCTAAAAATTCTCACAAAATTGTTGTTTTCTTTATTCCTCTAATTGCCTAACTTTTCACAGGCTACAACCCTTTTTTGCGTAAATTATTGTTTATTAAATACTAATTGGGCAATTAGTTAATTGTTTCATTTTATAATTGTATAATAACAATAAATTGAAATCAATTAGTGAAGAAACTAATAGAAAAATATCTCCCTTCAGTCCAGTTTTATTTTTATAAATACATTTTTTTATAATTAAATTTTATAAATAGTTATGCACAATGGACCCACTGTGCACCTTTTGACGTGAATTGTCCTGCGGCTTGTTTACGTTTCTGTGGTCTTTAGCAGCCAGAAAACAGCTTGCCTTTTTCCTCGAATAGTTGTTTTATCTTCTCACGGTAATTAACTTGTTTGCTATCCGTCTTCACATTTCCACGTTTTCAGTGTATCAGTGTAGGTGAGTACATTTTAAGTCCTTCATTCAAGTATTGAGAAAAAGAGGCCATTATTTTCGGTTTCTTCTCTTATTAAAGTGAAATATATGTACTTCATATACTTTGCAACGGCAGACTTTCGATTGCTTGCGAAATAAAAAGGCTTAAACGTAATTAAATGAGGATGTTATTCTGTGAATATATGTATGTATATCTACATGGCATTCCAGCTAAATTGTAGTTGAGGAAGCTGAATTTTAAATTTGGGTGTATGATTCGGAAGACCATATTTTATATAGTAATTGCTGAAAGTTTGGGTGATTATCAAGTACTAATAATAAAAACATTATTTAAATAGAGTTGCCACTAAATATGTCTTATTTGGCATTAAATACTTTAAGCGGTTGGGAACCGGAGATATTTGAGGAAACGTTGGTCTGAAAAAGTATTTGAAGAGCTACCTCTACGTACCTAAGTCGCTCCCTTTTCCCTTAGCTTCAATTGAAATCTGCTGTACGTAAATTAGCCCAAAAGTCCATGAAGCCACAAGTCGAATCCAACATGACTTTACGAGACTTGGGTGGAAATTGGGCTCAAAATTATGAGGAAAAGGCTAATTGGTTTGCAAATCACCTAGAAAAGGTATTTCAATCTAATTGCCCAAAGAACAATTTTAAGTTGTCAATCTTACCTAACACAGCAAATGAGTCCCATCAATCTTCTACCCTGCCTTTCTAAAATATTTGTCTCTTTTCCTCCACGAAAATAATGTAATACCAGCCGGGTTTCGTGCAAAACATAGCACGATGGAGCAAGTAAATAGAATAACACGAAATAAGAAAAGCATTTGAGCACAGAGAGTACTGTTCAGCTATGATGACTTGTGCAACTAATATTGATATAATACAAAGGCTCCAATCAAAAATGCTTGGAACAATCATGTGCTCACCACGCTCACGTAATGAAAATACCCATTAAGGTCTTGGATCTGAACTCCGTGATCACCCAAATACATTGGCTAATGCTTTAGTACATTCCTGCTATCAAACACGTCTAAAAAGAAGATATATGCCTTCTACTAAAGAGTAACGTTTCACCAAAACAGCTCTATCACTTGTTTCAGCTTGTCTAGTTATACTCTCGCAACAAAGTTGTTAAGAGAGCATTATAGTTTTGTTCACATAACGGTGGTTTGTAAGTCATAAAACTAAACGAGTTATAGAGTTATACCAAAGTTATCAGGGTGAAGAGTGGAGTTTTAATCAGGATGTCTGTCTCTCCGTCCGTCTGTGCAAGCTGTAACTTGAATAAAAATTAAGATATCTTGATGACTTGTCACACTTGTTTCTTGGAACCATTGGAAGGTTGCTTTCGAAGATGGGCAAAATCAGACCACTGCCACGCCCACAAAATGGCGAAAACCAAAAACACATAATGTGCCATAACTAAGCCATAACTAAGCCATAAATATGAAAATAAAATTTGGTATGAAAGGAAAGGAAATTTCCTGGAGGGCTAAACCAAATTGGTATACAACATTTTTAAGAGGTGTGGCCCCGCCCTCTTATGGGTCAAAAACCATATCTCCGAAACTACTCGACCAATATCAATGAAATTTGGGTTGTAATATTTCCCTTGCCAATGATTCCAATGATATGTTGTGAAAATAGTCCAAATCGGTTCACAACCACGCCTACTTACAATATACCAGAACTTTGAAGTCGATCTGTCGTACATGAGGACATATATCGTACATGAGGACTTCGATGCTTCTAACCTAATATAAGAGTTTCCAACTTTCAAAGGACGTTATACCATATATATGACGAATATGTGGGTCAAATTGTGTATTATATAATATTAATAAAATTAAATAAATAAATTGCGAGAGTATAAAATGTTCGGTCACAACCGAACTGAGCCCTCCCTTACTTGTTTTTAAATAGATTTAAGATTTTATAACTTATTGTTAGGCTTAAAAATAAAGTAGCATTGAAAAAAATTATATTTTTGAAGACGTGGTAAGGCAGTTAAGCGATACTCTCTTCGATGGAGAGCATTGGATCTTCCAGCAAGATTCTGCTCCAGCACACAAAGCAAAAACCACACAGCAGTAGCTTATTAGCAATATTCTTGGTTTTATAGTTGCAGATAGATTTTGTTTACAGCAAAGCCGTTGTGGTAGAGGTAAAATAAATAATTCTCGGGAACGTCTTCGAGATGACAGTTCTCGGCCGAAAATTAATCTGGGTATGTTCCGGTTACGTAGACAGTATTTAACTTTTTGAGAATGCAAAGTTATTACTATCAAGAAATTGTCTTATGTCTATAATAAAGATTTTATTAAGGATAAGAATAACATTCGAAAATCTCAAAAAAGGTGTTCAGTGGCAGTTGTCATTTTTTTGTTAGCCGTAGTTCCAACCAAAGCGACATTGCTCTAGAATAATATTTTTTGTTGGTTCAGATTGTTAGAGGGTTGGAATCGTGGGTATGTTAATGTTAATTAATAAGTTATAGAAAAATATTGATTGCTTTTTTACGACACTTCAAAAATGACTTAAAATTGATGCCTCCCTCCCCTCAATCCTCTCAAACATTCAGCTGTAACTGGTTGGCAAACCGACTTCTTGGTATACAAAATGACAAACTACACTTAATGTGCCATTTGAAAATATCAATTTCCGCTAACATAATCTTTTATTGCCATTTTATTGTCCGCCTAATATGAAAAACCACAAAGGCATTGCCATAAAAGCAATTGGTGATGACTGTGATGACAGCGCTTATGCCATAGCTTTCAACACACACACATACATACAGCGATTATATGTGTATGTATAATATGTATGTGTGGCAGGCAGCAAGCGCGAAATTTTCAATTTGTATTCAAAATATTATAAAAACTGCGGCAGCGCTTTAAGATATTATATACATATATGCCATACGATTTGCCCATATGCGTGCGATATGAATATTACTCATACGCCCCAGCAGTGCTGAGCAGCTATCGAAATGAGTCGACAGTGGTGTTGTTGTAAAAACCAGTTGGAAAAGTGGTAGCAAAATAGATAAATATATATATATATATATGTATGTGTTCATGGCAGGGAAAATGTATGCAAATTGCTTTGCGAGCGCACTTCTAAGCTTAAGTAACGCCGAAAAGTATGCTACAAAGTGGATATCGTAAAATTGTATTATGACTTTATAAATGCATAGCTTCCCGCGTATGCGTAAGACAGAAGCAGTCAGTCAAATTTTGAAGCCAATCACACACATGTGTATTTATAAACACACACACACACACACACACACACTCATGGTGCTCACATTTCACGCATTTTCCATATGAAAATGAATTTAACGTAAATTCACAAAAACTGCGAGTTTCTACGCCAGCACGCCGAAACACACTAGTATATATGCATGAATGTATGTAAATAAATATGCACATCGGCTGCGTTTACACACATGTTGATCTGCTTTTTGTGGCAACATTTTTATGTCTCTCATAATAATTTGTCATTTTTACTACTTTAGCGGGTCTTTTGCATCTCTCCTAACTTCGCGCCAAGTTTGTTATTTTTGTTTTTGTACACAAATAAGACGCACAGTGAAAAGCTATAAACATAAATTTTCCAACTTGACGTTGACAAATTTGGATTTTAGAAGCCTTAAATAGCTTTCAACATTTAGCGGTAAAAATGGCGGTGGGAGTGGGAATTCGGAAACATTTCTAATTTTATAGAAATCTGTAAATCTGCCATATGTGAAAATACTGCGTTATGTAAAAATAAGCACATTTGTTTATGCATTTGTTGATGGCTCGTGAAAATTCGCAGAGATTGAATAAGTGACACATCGAAAATATAGTTTCGCTCTGAAAGGGTTTATATGACAGTTGGTTGAACTTATTATTGTCGTTTTATGATTTTATAGTTATATAAATAGTATAGAGTACATAGTACAGAAATGTTTTTTATAATATTTTCTAAATCTTTCCAATATTTGGTGCTAGAAAATCGATTATATTTACCCATCGCCGTGAAAGTTCTTTGAGTTGAAGCGTTATCACGAAATCACAATCCACTGTCATGACAGTCGGTGTCCACGTTATCAGAATGAAACCCAATTTTTATACGGCAAGTTTTTCAAAAATCTTCAAAATTATGTGAAAAATGTTTTCCATATCAATCAAACATCAATATCTGATTCAGTTGGGGATAGTGTTTACATGACTTATTAACATGCAACAACATCTCACATTCGACATCACACACCACACCTCATCACATCACATTTCATCACGACACAACTCAATACAACAGGTCACAACCCACACCACTACACACGCAAGCATCATACACAGGATCTAACACCGCTCATCGTACAACACAACAACCACATCAACGATCAACGAGTCGAGTCCGGTATTCACCACCAAAATCATTAAAAGGGATAGATCCCAACGGGATCTGTCTCATTCGATTCCATTCGTGAACCAGAACGCTCGCTACCAATCGTTACACAATTCTAAAGTACTATCCGCGTTTATAACATTGAAAAAATAACCTGTTATAACCTATAAAAGAGACTAAAAGTTACAAAAACCATAATAAGTGGGACACACAACAAGCAACAAGGAACAAAACGATAGAGAGAGAGCAAAACAGAGAGCGTACATACATAAATACCACCAAAACACCTGGCGGAAAACGAAGTGAGTCCGCTCCCTTACATATTAAATTATAACAAGTAAAGGCGGGTGTCATCGAACATTTTATACTCTCGCAATTTTTTTTTTAATTTTATTAATATAACAAACAATTTGACTCACATATTCGGCATATATATGGTCCATTGAAAGTTGGAAACCCTAATATTAAGTATATGGGAAGTTATGTCCCGATTTCACTCATGTTTGGCATGGACACATATTACTTGAAAAAAAAAAAAACAAATTCCCTCTGAATTTCTTAAAACTATCTGAGAGGCTTACCTATATTTTCGGTAAAAAATATGTGAGAAGCACTGAGGTCCTCTTATTCGATATATAGGATCTTTTTTTTAGAAGGGCGATGCCACTCTTTAAATACAGTATTTTGGCAAAGTTCTGTTCCGATATCTTCACTAGTGCTTACATTATATATTGTAAAGGAAACGATTCAGATCGACTACAAAGTTCTGGTATATAGGAAGTAGGTGTGATTGTAAACCGATTTGGACTATTTTCATAACATATCATATCCGCTATCTTCGTTAATTCCTTATGTATACATTATAAAGTGAAGGAATCTTATGGAATTCAAACTTGAATTATAAGGAAAGTAGTCGTCGTTTTTATCAAGAAAATTGTCAAGAAATTAAGAGAATATTATGTACCGAATTTCATTGAAATCTGTTTGTTTCTTCCTAGTGCGATCCTTTTCGCCATTTTGTGGGCGTGGCAATGGTCCGATTTTGCCCATTTTCGAAAGCAACCTCCTCAGGGTGCAAGGTTCCAAGTTTCGTATCTCAATTTTTACTCAAGTTATCGCTTGCACGGACAGATGGACTGACAGACTGACAGACTCCACTCGTCATTCTGATCATTTATATATACATATGTAACCCCATATCTAACTCCTTTATTTCTGGGTGCCTCAAATAACCGTTATGTGAACAAAACTATAATACTCTCTCAACCAAGATATAGTACGTCCCAAAATAGTCGAAAAAGAACTGTAGTTTCTCAAGACACCAACTACAGAACATATCGCTCAATCTGTGAGATTTTTTATTGAAATTTGGAGAACTGATAAAAATGTGAATTGGTGGCAAAAACAGTTAAAATAAAATCATTACTTTTTGAATTATATATTAATAAAAAAATTCAGTTACATCTGAACTAAGCCCATTCTTACATATTGACACGAAATATTTTAATTCATACAAATATTTATATACATTTTATCAAACTGATGGATTAAGAAATTTATAAAAGCCGAAGTGTGTTGTTATTTAAATGATTTAATTTTTAAGTGAGGTTATGCCATTTGCTACAATCATACATATATTTATATTTACTAAATAAACATTCATATTTAAGCAACACATTATAATAAGTTATGCTTAAGGTAAATATACTCTCACAGCGATGATTATAATTCAATTATCTCTTTCACTAACTTCAATTTAATGCACAAATGATTTTTGATCCTTATAGGAGATATAATTGAATTATAAATGAATAACAACTGTGATTTCCAAAATCTTGATTAATAAATTTGTCGGCATGCAATGCAGATGGCAATCGCCGCTTCCTGTGCTCTCATCGCATGCCATGAAAATGCCAACGTATTGCACTGCTCATAAATATTGCAAATACACAAACGCACACACATATACACATACCAACAACCACTTAAATACATACAACAATTATACGTTGGTTGTAAGACTTCACAGCTTAGTGTTGCAATTAAAACGAACCGCTCTCTTCGGCAGCAGCAGCAGCGGTGGCAGAGAGGTGAAAAGTGGGGAAGCGCAGTGCTCGCGCTATTTATCTTACTTGGTAATTTAGTGAGGCACTCCTCTGCTGTACTAAATCAATTTTCCGAGTCGTTTTGTCTGCATTAATAATTCATAGCCAATCTCCGTGTCACCTCCAATGGCCGAAATGCCAAGGCGCAGTTTCACAATTTATAACATCCCACTTTGAATTTTCGGACGTGTCCTACCAAATTAAATAACATAAATTTTTAATTGAAATTTACAGAGTCAAGCATAAAAAGGTAAGCGCAAAATGATGAATTCTCACTGTAACACTTAGAGCTGCAGAAGTTTGCGGAATCTTTCCCTTGTGCCTTATATACATTGTACATACAAACACATTTATGTAGATATAACGGTATATATGACGACGTGGTGGCGCTTAATTATGTATTCACCAGTCAAATAATCAAAAGTTGAATAGTTCAACTGGCGACATATTTCAAAAATGTTAATGTGTTTGTATGTGTTTTTTGAAGAGAAATTTAAATTTATGTTTAATACGTTTTTACGAGACACCAGTCAAATAAAGATGTGAAAACTTTAAAGCATTAAGCAGAGACGGAGAGGAAAATTACATATGCCAGATATTATAATTTACATTGAAATCGGGTTATAACTCAACACATCATTAAATACCGGTGTAAGCTTGTGTGTCGATAAACCACAGGTTCCATAAACTAATCATGATTTTAGATATTCTGTAACATCTAATTAAAATATCACAACTCCTTATTGTTTTCAATATTTATGTAGATGTATAGAGCAATTTTTATACTCTCGCAACAAAAGTTGCTAAGAGAGTATTATAGTTTTGTTCACATAACATATTGGTTGTAAGTCCTAAAACTAAACGAGTTAGATATAGGGTTATATATATCAAAATGAACAGGGTGACGAGTAAAGTTCAAATCCGGATGTCTGTCTGTCCTTGTGTGCAAGCTGTAACTTGAGTAAAAATTGAGATATCTTGATGAAACGTGGAAGACATATTTCTTGGCACCATAAGAAGGTTAAGTTCGAAGATGGCCGTAACCTGACCACTGTCACGCCCACAAAATGGCAATAACCGAAAACATATAAAATAAGCTATTGAAGTAAAATTTGGTATGAAGGATCGCAATATGAAGCGGCATATGTGGATGTAATTTTTTGGGGGAAGTGGGCGTGGCCCCGCCCTCTAATAAGTTTTTTGTACATAGCCCACTTATGGGTCAAAAACTATATCTCCTAAACTACTCGACCAATTTCAATGAAATTCGGGTAATAATATCTTCCAAGCTTTACACAAATGGTACATATCATCTCTGGCTTCACTTGTGAAAAAATTGTCGAAAACGGACTATAACTTTTCAAGGTCCCAGATATCGAACAAGTTGAACTCAGCGCCTAAGGGTAAATTTTAACCGAAAAAATATGAGGAAATTGGTTTCTTCTAATAGTGTGTCTCTGTTCCAAAAATTATTAAAATCGGGTCATAACAGCTCCATATACCTAATTATATGTTTTTCAAAAATACGGTGGTGTTTATTACGCATATATGTATTGGTTAATATGTGAGATATCTTATCAGAATTAAGCGTATAGTCTCTAGCCCTCATAGCTATATATGACGATTTTCGTCATTCAAAAAATTGCGAGAGTATAAAATGTTCGGTTGCACCCGAACTTACATGTTTGTGTATAGTTTTATTTCGCCTCGTCATTCTGAACATTTTGGTGTATCAGCTCTATGTCTAATTCGTTTAGTCTTAGGTGTAATAAACAACCATTAGGTGAACAAAACTTTTATAAATCTCTGGTAAAATGGTGGACCAAAAAACTTAAAACTTAACTTAAGGAAGTTAACGACATTTGGTCTCTGATAATACATAGCTAGTAGCTATTAGCTACTGAACTTTCAAAACCTCTCAAATATCCGTCATTTAAAAAATGTTACATTTGTCGACGTTTTATATTTATAAAATTTATATATTTTTTTGAAATGTTCAGTCAGAAAAATGTTTTATTCAAAAAGCTAATGCCAAAACTTCAGACTGATGGGCTCAATATAAAAAATAAAATACAAGTTTGTAGTGTTGAATACTTTAGGAATTTATAATATTTATAGATATTTGTGCAAAGTTTTATTCCGCAATGCTCATTGCTTCCTAATGTATATATTATAAAGAGAAGGAATAAGATGGAATTCAAAATTGAGTTGTATGGGAAGTAGTCGTGGTTTTGAAACGATTTCGCCCATTATTTTATACCGAATTTCATTGAAATCCGTCGAGTAGTTCCTGAGGTTGGCCTTAAGTGGTTGCCATAAGTGAGTGCCACGCCCATTTTATATTATGTCAAAAAGTCTGAGTGCAGTTTCCTTTTGATAATTTTTCTGTAAAATTGAGTCTTTCTAATGTTTTTCGTTAGTGAGTTTATGCACTTTTAGTAATTTTCAATAAAACCTTGGTATGTGAGGTGGGCGTGGTTATTATCAGATTTCAACTATTTCCATGGTGTGTGGTGGGGTACGTAATGGAAAGTTTGGTTTATAAAGCTTTAATGACTCGCGAGAATTATACAAAAAACTTATTTGGAGGCGGAGCCACGCCCACTTTCCCAACAAAATTACATCCAAATATGCCCCTGCCTATTGCGAGGAACATGTGTACCAAGTTTTGTCAAGATAGACGGACAGACAGACATCCGGATCTCATCTCGTCCTGATCATTTTGATATATTATTTATGTATAACTCTATACTACTATAATACTCTCTTAGCAACTTTTGTTGCGAGAGTATAAAAAACGACTGTCCCACTTTGCTGAGAGCAACGATGGTTTCTATAAGAGTATCATTATGAAATTATCTTCAATATCTTGTTCAAATTGATGAATAAAACTATGCATATTTGACATTAATTAAATCATTCTAAATTAGATTTTCTAGCTATAAAACCTTCAATTTAATGCAACTGTTGAGCTACCAAGTTTTTTTGATAGCTATAAATCGCGAAAATTAAAATAACGAATATATTAAATAATTATTTAGTATACCTTCCATGCCCGAATTAAAGTGGGAAGAGTTAACATTTTTTTGAGAACAGATATATATTATCTTAACTCAAATATGAAGTGATAAAAATTTCAAAGTCCTATGTATCCTGGTTCATTAGTTATAGGATGTTGCTTATAGGCACAAATTAAATTATTATAAATAAACTAAACTTATTACAAACATTTTTTAAACTATAACAACGCTTGATATCACTACAACTAGTTTTAAAACTAACGAGCAGTTTGATTTGAGTATCTTACAAACAAATTACATGGAAATTAATAATTATGTAATTAATTCCTTTTATTTTAGCTTCCAACAAAATTATATGGTTTTTTTTCGACATAATCGAGTAGAAAGGCTCACATCTAAGAGGAGATTTCTCGCCTCCTGGTTCACATTTTCATTAAGCCTTTTGTAGTGGGCTTCTGCCTGAATCGTTATTTATTATTAACCCTCGCCTTAGGTCTCGATGAATATCAGCATTTCTGCAATACCAAGGAGCATTTACAATGCCTCTTAGCACCTTGTTTTGAAAACGTTGTATAACATCCCCATAGTTGCGCACCATATGACCATACCGTCTTGATTATTTGTTTTCTCGTGATTATTATTTTTTAAATAACTATCCTACCTTTATGTATTTATATAGTTCACTTTGTTTTAAAATAAAACAATTATTTTAATGTTTTTGAACACTTTTTATATAACAACTTTTATATAACTTTTTTCGCGAAACGAATTTTGCCAATTCCACCCTGCGGAGAACGCCTACTGAATGAACACGTGCACAGCTCATAACAGAAAATGTAACTGAAAACTTGCACAACATTGAAATTGAATTGAAAAAATCGCTGGTTAAAAAATGTAAATAACTAAAATTAGAAGCCGGAAAGTACATTGTTGCAAGGCAACATTGGGCATGAAAGGATTAATTATAGATAATAAAACAAACAAAAAATAATCTTTATAATATTAGTATAGACAACGAATTGAAAGTTACGCCGGCGTGGCTGGTGATTTATTTGCGATCTGGTACGTCTGCAGGTCGCGAATGTTAAAAAATGTGCTTAAAACTAAGCTAGAGCTCAATGTCGATATGTCTGTATTTGTTAACGAATAAAGGACAAAGGGTAATGATAAAGTGCAATAATAAGTGTCGTTAAGCTTAGGTATTAATGCGAGTAAATTAGAAAGACCAGATAACAATTATTAATAATGATTTGGAACAGTTTTTCACCACAGAGTGTGGCACATATGTAAATATAAATTTACTTAAAATTACTTAAACAACTAGTTCGTTCTACTTTGGAAGGAGTTTCTCCGAACAACAATAATAACATCTTTAGACTTTAGATGATTATCATTATCTTGAGTCATGATTAGTTTAGTCAAACGTGAATCAAACTGTGCTTTAAAAGGTGAAAATAAGAATCAAATATTTATCCGATACTGTCCAATTAATTGTGAAGTGACCAAATGTGAAGTGACCAAATAACTACAATTGTGGACGCAGATATGTCCCTTATCGCTTTTCGCAATCGAGTTTTGCTCATTCTGGTATTCAGCATTCAAAACTACTTTGTTACTCGTTATACCTTCACAGACTACAATGGCATCAATGAGCATGTACATGTATATACCACAACTTATGTAGACCTGCTAGGAGGATGGAGTCATATGTAGAAGTTCACGTAAGTGAGGAAAGTTTCTGACTGCCATTCACTTGGGAGTGGCCAGGAACGATTCTTTTACATGTGGCTCAAGCAGCTCACAACTTCCGGTCTTAGACCAAGTATCCTCTGGGTAGCCAACAGACATCCGTCTGGAAGCGAGCTAAAGTGAGAAGGCGAATCCCGCTTATGCGGTTGTGCGTAGGGCTTGGGACCCACCACATAAAAACGAATAACCAGTGAATAAGAAACACAGGCCTCGGATGAGAAACCCCCCTTTTGATGACGACCACGGCAAACGTATAAAGGACTATGATTTAAGGGCATGCACCTGGAATGTCCGGACCCTTAATTGGGAAGGTGCCTCTGCCCAGCTGGTTGATGTCCTCGTAAGAGTAAAGGCTGACATCACCGCAATCCAAGAAATGCGATGGACGGGACAAGGACGGAAGAAGGTGGGTCCTTGTGACATCTACTACAGCGGCCATATAAAGGAGCGCAAATTCGGTGTGGGATTCGTGGTGGGAGAGAGACTCCGTCGTCGAGTCCTGGCATTCACTCCGGTGGATGAACGTCTAGCCACAATCCGCATCAAAGCGAGGTTCTTCAACATATCGCTGATTTGCGCCCACGCCCCGACGGAAGAGAAGGACGAAGTGATCAAAGATACCTTCTATGAGCGCCTAGAACGTACCTATGAGCGCTGCCCCCGCCACGATGTCAAAATCGTGCTTGGCGATTTCAACGCTAGGGTGGGTAAAGAAGGTGTCTTTGGCACAACAGTCGGAAAATTCAGCCTCCATGACGAAACATCACCACACGGTCTGAGGCTGATCGACTTCGCCGGGGCCCGAAATATGGTCGTCTGTAGTACTAGATTCCAGCATAAGAAAATCCATCAAGCTACTTGGCTGTCCCCGGATCGAATCACTCGCAACCAGATCGATCATGTTGTGATAGATGGACGACATGTCTCCAGTGTTTTTGATGTGCGTACGCTTCGTGGTCCCAACATCGACTCAGACGACTATCTTGTAGCAGCTAAGATACGCACCCGCCTCTGTGTAGAAAAGCGCACACGTCAACAAACACAAGGAAGGTTCGACATCGAGAAGCTGCAATCACAACCGACAGCCGAACGATTTTCTACTCGACTTGCACTCCTGCTCTCTGAGAGCACTCATCAGCATCTCGGTATAAGGGAGCTGTGGGACGGCATATCAAACTCCTTACGTACAGCTGCAACCGAAACCATTGGCTTTCGGAAAAGCCAAAAAAACAGCTGGTATGATGAGGATTGTCGTCTCGCAGTGGAGAGAAAACAGACTGCCTACCTCGCAATGTTGCGATCGACCGCAACACGAGCGGGATGGGAAAGATACCGAGAGCTGAAGAGGGAAGCGAGACGCATTTGCAGAAAAAGAAAGAAAGAGGCAGAAATGCGTGAGTATGAAGAGCTTGACAAGCTGGCCGACAGGGGTAATGCTCGAAAATTTTACGAAAAGATCCGGCGACTAACTGAAGGTTTCAAGACCGGAGCACACTCCTGTAGGACCCCCAGCGGTGATCTAGTGGTTGATGACCAGAGTATACTGTGTTTGTGGAGGGAACACTTCTCCAGCCTGCTGAATGGCAGTGAAAGTACAACACCAGGAGATGGCGAACCCGATTCCCCAATCGACGACGATGGAACAGATGTTCCATTGCCCGACCGTGAAGAAATTAGAATAGCAATTACCCGCTTGAAGAACAACAAGGCGGCGGGGGCCGATGGATTGCCGGCCGAGCTATTCAAATACGGCGGCGAAGAGCTGATAAGGTGCATGCATCAGCTTCTTTGCGAAATATGGTCGGAAGAAAGCATGCCCGACGATTGGAATCTCAGTGTACTCTGCCCAATCCACAAAAAGGGAGACCCCACAATCTGCGCCAACTATCGTGGGATAAGCCTCCTTAACATCGCTTATAAGGTTCTATCGAGCGTACTGTGTGAAAGACTAAAGCCCACCGTCAACAAACTGATTGGACCTTATCAGTGTGGCTTTAGACCTGGAAAATCAACAACTGACCAGATATTCACTATGCGCCAAATCTTGGAGAAGACCCGTGAAAAAAGGATCGACACACACCATCTATTTGTCGACTTTAAAGCTGCTTTCGACAGCACGAAAAGGAGCTGCCTTTATGCCGCGATGTCTGAATTTGGTATCCCCGCAAAACTAATACGGCTGTGTAAGTTGACGTTGAGCAACACCAAAAGCTCCGTCAGGATCGGGAAGGACCTCTCCGAGCCGTTCGATACCAAACGAGGTTTCAGGCAAGGTGACTCGCTATCGTGCGACTTCTTTAACTTGATGCTGGAGAAAATTATAAGAGCTGCAGAGCTAAATAGAGAAGGTACAATCTTCTACAAGAGTGTACAGCTCCTGGCGTACGCCGATGATATTGATATCATCGGAAACAACACCCGCGCCGTTAGGTCTGCTTTTTCCCGCCTGGATAAGGAAGCGAAGCGAATGGGTTTGGTGGTGAACGAGGACAAGACGAAATATCTCCTGTCATCAAACAAACAGTCAGCGCATTCGCGTCTTGGCTCCCACGTCACTGTTGACAGTCATAACTTTGAAGTTGTAGATAATTTCGTATACCTAGGAACCAACATTAACACCGATAATAATGTCAGCCTTGAAATCCAACGCAGAATCACTCTTGCCAACAGGTGCTACTATGGACTGAGTAGGCAATTGAAAAGTAAAGTCCTCTCTCGACGAACAAAAACTAAACTCTACAAGTCCCTCATCATTCCCGTCCTACTTTATGGTGCAGAAGCGTGGACGGTGTCAACATCCGATGAGACGGCACTAGGAGTTTTCGAGAGAAAGGTTTTGCGGAAGATTTACGGTCCCTTAAACATTGGCAACGGCGAATACCGCAGAAGATGGAATGATGAGCTGTATGTGTTGTTCGACGACATAGACATAGTCCAGCGAATAAAAAGACAGCGGCTACGCTGGCTGGGTCATGTTGTTCGAATGGATGAAAGTGCCCCAGCTCTGAAAGTTTTCGATGCAGTACCCGCTGGTGGAAGCCGAGGAAGAGGGAGACCTCCACTCCGGTGGAAGGATCAGGTGGAGAAGGACCTGTCTTCACTTGGTATTACCAATTGGCGCCAAACCGCCAAAAGGAGAGATGCGTTGCGCACTGTTGTGGACTCGGCTATAACCGCGTAAGCGGTTTCTACGCCAGTTAAGAAGAAGAAGATGTAGACCTGCTAAAAGGAATCATATGACGCATTCGATGGGTTTGGAGGTGAAATGTTTTCAAATAGCTTGCTTGTTCAGGAAATTCCTTTTATAATTGATATTTACTGTTTACATAATTAACATATAGATGACTAATTTGTCTTCCTAGATATGGTATTTAAGACAGTCATCGGATAGGGTTTGATCGCCAACTTTCCATTAAATTATTGGCGTAGTGTTTACTGCCACTATAACAGAAACAACTTTCCTAACCTTAAATCACGAAATTATTTTGAAAGTGGTCGTTTTGACCTTGGACCGTATGTTTCAAGCGTAAATCATTTTTTCAACTTCAACTGGCAACTCAATAGATTCACGACGACTGCACCGTTAGCATTGCTCGAAGCTCAGCCAGAGATTACGAAGAGTCATCAAATTGCGATACTTCCGTCTAACCGTACAAACAACCGGCGGAAGCATGCTGAAGAAAGAAAGGAAACAAGAAGTGAAAACTTAAAACCATTGAAAATTGGAAGTGAGAAAAAATCGAACGATGAACGAGCGAAGCAGAAGAACAAGCGGTTTGGCAGTTTTAAGCATTTTATTATGGATGGATGTGTGTGTGTGGCCGTGCATGCATGCCTGCTGCCAGTTGCCGGCTGACCACGCGGTCGTCGACTATTTTATTACAAATTGCAAGGATGCTATCGCGGTTAAACGGTAAATGCGCACCACAATGTGAAGAATGCGCTTATACAAATAGAAACAAGTATCCAGCAATAAATGTAGCTGTAAATGCTGCGGAAACTATAACTGTATATATACTGTATATGTGGGTGAGTATGTGTGGGTGTGTGTTTGTGGCGCCACAGCACGTTGCGGTATGCTAGCTCAATTATCTACACAGTCAGGTACGACAAATCTTAATGGACTGTGTGCTGCTCTGTTTTTATTGTTGTAAAAAATCGCTTTGAACCCTTCACAAGCACAAGCACAAGCTTTAGTAATGCGAGGTCGCCGTGTCACGTTAGCTTGCGGGCGTAAAAACCAACCAACTATAATGTGGCAGTGCATTGTGGCGCTCTTTTGGGCGTTTGGGTTGGTTGGACGCTTGCTCGCAGGGTTGGCCTGTAGCTGAACGCTGCTTGTCCTTCTGCGCTTGATTGCATTTGCTGTGCACATCGTTTACTGCCGCTGACGTTGGGTTAATTTCTTAAGTACATCTTGATAAACCCCATTCGAAAAGATTCACCAAAACGCTATTCAATAGCGAAAAAACGCAGCGCACAAATGATGTGCCATTCCAGCATGCGTGTGACCAGCGTAAATTCGATTTATCGCAATTGCATTGATAAAAGTTAAACGGCTTTGCTCTATTAGAATAGACAGTTGAAATCCGTTTTATGGCACTAACTCGCACTCATATCTACTGCTTGACGACCACAATTGAGCACATTCGATATTTACTACTCACTCATAAAGAAATTTTATATTTCTCAGATTTAACAGCAGCTCGTCATTCTCCAATCTACTTTATGTGGCCTTGTTTGTGGCTAACTGTGACAGTTGAAGAGCTTATTATGGCGAGCGCTCCATAATGGCGAGTATTTTCAGGGAGGACCAAGCGGTAACTCGCTCCACAATTGCCGAAGTCTCAATCAACGGCGGACTGTCTACAAAAGCTCAGTCACATTTATCATTCAAGCCATTTAAAATACTAGCTTGAGTACCCAGTGAGCGATTTGTGTTGATATGTAGAAAAACTATAATCTGAATTTTGAAAAAAAATTTTCACAATATTCAGTTTTCCATCGAGGAGGACACACCTATTATATCGATTTTCCAACTTTTCAACCAAATTAGATCTCAGTCTCGGTAATTAAGTCTTTATTGGTAGTAAGTTCACCGTGTGAACTATTCAAAAGACTTTTATGGACGTCTATGGGCCCTACATGGCCTTGACATTTCGTCATGGAAATATTTACGCCTGAACAACGTAAACTCACATTCTGTTAAGAATATGTTTCGCGCGCTTCGCTCAACTTTTGGTCAACATAATCGGCCTACTGAGTGTACTATTTGCAACAGCATCACCCATCTTGAGACCTAGTATTCATTACTGGATAATATTCGACATTTCATCCAGAAAAAACAACAGTTTGGTGTGGTTTGTAGTGGAATCATCGGTCGATATTTCTTCAAAAATGATGCCGGTGAGAACGTAACCGTAAAAACTTAATTTCGAGAAGTACTGCCGAGTAAGCAGTTTTTGGTCGAATAAAAATAAAATTCCGTTTCGTTTAAGTAGACTCGACTATCTTGAGAACGGATCCCCACATAGAATCTGACATCGTTTTCACTTCAAAACATTTTGTTTGTACAGTGATAATGAGAGATTAACAAATTGTTAGTTATGTGGATTGAAATCGATCCTTACTTCTGGATTATCTTACCTACCCGAAAATGAATTGATATTATTTTAAATTACATCAGTGATATCACACTTCAGGGCTAGCTGGTACTTTGAAGAGTACCAAGTCGACTTAAATGTAGATCTACTGAAGTGATAACCTCTTCGAAATCCACAATTGTGGTTCATTGGAACTTAAACACTCAACCTCTGCTTACTGGGCAACCTGACATTAAGTCCAAACTGCCGACAACGATTTATGAATGGTTATATGGGTGAATGAATAAATTTCAACAACGGCGATGACGATGACGACGACGTCGTCGACCACAACAACAGCGAAAGGGGTCTGATAGGAAGCGAAAATTTAGTGTACTTTCGACCATTCATTGCTTGTTTCGGGGGAGTTGCGACGGTGGGCGTAATACTTCGGCCCCCACAGCGCAAGAAGAAGGTTTGTGCTGCCAGCACCTTTCATATGCAAATTACTGCAATGGACCGAATTATCCAACGGGAGTAATTATTGGTAATTTATGTGCATCTTTCCCATTGCCGAACAGTCGTACATGCAGTTGCCTAGTATACTAGGCAATTTCAGCACGACTGCTGGCGGTGGTGATCTCTGTAGCGGCAGGCAGAGAGTGGAGTAATTGAGCTGCTAGTGTGTTCGCCAACTTGTCATTGCTGCCAACAATTACACACCAGTGAGCAGCAGGAAGAGTTACAGCGCACATGTATGCGCAAATATCTCGTAAACTCGCATGTTGATGTACTTGTCGCACATATATTTGCCGGCAATGGTGGCCAAATCGAGCGTAATAACTCTTAACCTAATTAACATAAATCGCATTGCGTGGCATTGTGACTGTGAGCATGAAGTGGTCGTTGGATTAAGATCTATATGTGAATGCGCGCAAGGGAAAATACATATGTGCGATTGTAAATTGAGCCGTTTCAGCTGGCATTTTATTTACTATTAGTCTCATTATCAATAACCTTTTCATTTTTTGTTTCTGAGAATTTGTTTTTTTTCCGATATACGATTTATATCCAAGTTATCGTTTTATCTTTTCGCTGTTTGGCGCCAATTTGTGATACCAAGTGTAACCAGGTCCTTCCCCCACTGGTCTTTCCAGAGAAGTGGAGGATTTTACTTTTTAGTTGCACGTCCTTAAGTGGTCGATTTGTGCGGTATGAAGTCAATCCAACGATCGAATCTCATTACATTGAGTCTACTAGAACTAGTGGAAGCTAAAAAGAGTCGACTTCCATCGCGTCGATAGCTTTTTTATACCCAGGATATAATTCATGTGATCTTCGATTCGTCGTTCTTACTGTAGGTCATATCCTAGTAATTATTGGTTTCGTTTTAAAATATAACTGATTGAGACTAATCAGCTTTATTTCTTCTAGCCAAAGAAATATCTTGTGAGAAATTTTATTACAGTACTCGATGTTTCTTCCGATAGAGTTATTTTATAGATCAGAAGTTTAAATAATAGATAGTAAATTCGAAGAGTTTAGAAGTTATATCGGTTACAAAGGAGATAAATTATGTTCAGTATTACACCGAAATACCATTCCTTAAAGATCACCGATGCTATACTATTATATCTATATTAAAGTCTTAAAATCAACGATATTGTACTTACTGTACAAAAAGAAAAATCTAAGAAGCAGCAAATTTCGATGATTAAAGTTAATGACCTCAAATTCAGAATGAAAAGATGAAAAGAACGGAAGAAACGAAGCTCAACATTAATGAAAGTGAAATATGAAATAGCAAAAAATTGGAATATCTTTAAAACATGTAAGGAAACTTTGATTCGAGAGCAATCGAATATTTTATGCTTATTTATGACAGTTTAATAGATAAATAAGTGGTTTAAAGTAATCAAGAGATGATTTTGAAACCTATAATTTTAGACATCTGATTTCGTTCTATCAAAATTGTGAAGCGAATCAGATATGACAAATGTTCTGGAATGAGGGTTAAAATTAGACATAAATTTGGCTGTAGTTCACTGAATTGTTTCCAAACTAGGGCATAAAAGTGAATTGTTATCTTATAAAAATAAATAATTTCACAACGAATAGACTGACCTTTGGCATTCTCAACTTTCATGTTAGTGTGAGGACTAAAATTTGTTATTTCGTAAAGGGTAAAATTCTTTAAATTTCTGAACATTCGGAGAAATTCGATTAACTTCACAGCCTAAATAATTCGATTTCTTTCCGCTCTTATGAGAAACCATTATTTTAGCACAGCTGAAGAACACACACTCAAAATATTGCTCTCTGGTATAAAACTCTGACTTTTCGCAGCCAAAACTTTATAAATAAGTATATATTTTCTTTTGACAAAAACGATACTATAAAAGAATAAGCGAAAGAGTTGAGAACAAGGAAATGTGTGAAATTAAAGTGTAGCGGAAGCGCTGCAGGGTGTAATTACGAGTTGGGGATCTACCGAAAAGTTCAGAAATAAAACGAAAAATTAGAGACTTTCACGAAATTAGTGCGCGTTCTTTGAAGGCAAACTGCAGAAAAAAATAATTCCCAAGTAAAAGTAAAGAAAGATGTGAAAAGAATACGAAAAACATGGCTAAACTTGAATTGCAGATAAAATTACCGAAATGACACAAATTTTAAATACACTTACGACAATTTACTTGCCTCATGGCTGCGTGTACTTGCTGTTAGGCACCTGGCAATCGTAATTAAACGTTGGAGCAGTGGATAATCACACTATAATTTGTATAAATACATTTGAGCATGAGCGGGAGAGTTGCCACACGCGTGTCAATGCAACAGTTAAGCGGCAAATGGAAAATTAAATGAACCAAATGCAGACACACACAACCTCCAAAGCGACTGCATATAAATAATGAGTTAAGTAATGAGTTGTTGAATGGGATTTTTAATTATTTCGCTTATTTGTTGTTTTTGCTGCACATACTTTCGCATTGCAACATCCTAATTCAGGCTGTCACTTTCGCATTTGAACATTTTCTCACTGTCATCGCAAACGAAGATGATTATACGAAATTACGAATATTTTTGCCACAGCTTGCTTGGGCGCCGGCGATGACGTGCGAGAAAAAAGTTATGGAGAAGTGGACGGGAAGAAGGCGAAAAAATGTGAAAAATGAAATGGCAAAATCACAAAAATGAGAAAAATAAAAACAAAAAAAATATAGAAAAATTAAAGCAAATCAGAAAAAAAAACTGTGTGTGCCAAGTAGCCGTGAAGAAAAGACAATGCGCCCGACGTTGGTGGGCGGTTGGTAGGTATCAGCAATGTTGGAAAGTGGATTCTGTAAAAATAATTGTTATCCTCTTGTTATACTAGCGGAATTCCTGTTATGGATGTCCTTGTGGTGTCGCATTTTAGGTTTTCATTTTATCTTATCATCGCATTGCAACTTGTTGTCCTTCCAACACCATTTTCCACATTAATTTTTTCCACTTCCTCTTCGTTTTGGTAATCAAAGCAAAAGTTTGCCACCAATGCTTTGCTCTACAAGTATACTCCGCATTCTAGCCAGCACCAGTTAGCATTAAAAACACCTACAGCTAGTGCTGCGACAAAAAAAGCATAAAATACTTAAGAAAGGATAAATGCTATAAGAAGCGTTGTGTGTTGGAATATGAGCATATTTGATTTCTTTCTTTTGCGTCTATTCCTTTTTGATTCGCATAAATCCTTTTTGATGCGCACAACTACAACAACAGTCAAGATAATCAGCAAAAACAATAAGATGATCGCTGTGTATGTACAGATTTGTTGTTGTAAGACCCTTTTTTAGGCCGAGCGGTTTTTTTTCGCAGTCGGACATTTCATTATTATTTTCTATGTTTTTTGCTATTATTTGAAAGCAAACTTGAAGATTTGTTGAAATTTAAGGAAATATGAAAATAATTAAATTTAAAATGGCAGGATGCCGTTGCGCTTCAATATTATTTAAAGGAAGCTTTCTTTCAACAAAGAAACTCTATTTCATATTGAATTTTAAAAGTTTTTTGAGGAAATCATTATGAAAAGTCTTACCACTCAAATAATGTACTAGAGAATGTTCGTTCAGAATTTATACTGAGTTTAGTAAACTCTAGCTCAATTGACTACCGGTCAATATTTCACTTTCTTTGGCATTGAGCTTATCTTATTTTGTGTTTAGGACCATTGTCTTTCAGCATCATCATCATTTAGTAACTCTCTTGAATCTGATATCATCACCGTTCGTCGTCAAGCTATCAGCGAGATGGAGAACAACATTGTTTTCTGATATAAAGCTCCTTTCCAAACGATCAATGTTTGTACGAATATTTGTATTTGTCAAGTCTGGAAACCTTTAAGGAGACCTTTTGTAGGCAGCACTAACGCGGTTATTGCCGAGTCCACAACAGCGCGCCACTCGCGCAGTTTGGCGCCAATACCAAGTGAAGTCAGGTCCTTCTCCACCTTTGGACGGCCAAAGGAGTGGAGGTCTTCCTCTTCCTCGGCTTCCATCAGCGGGTACTGCATCGAACACTTTCGTCCATTCGCACAACATGGCATAGCCACCGTAACTGCTGTCTTTTTATTCGCTGAACTATGAGGATGTTGTTTCCAATGATATCGATATCAGCCGCATACGCCAGCAGCTGTACACTCTTGTCGAAGATTGTACCTTCTCTATTTCGTATTATTTATTCCAGAATCAGGTTAAAGAAGTCACACCATAGTGAGTCACCTTATCCTCGTTTAGTAACGAAGGGCTCGGAGAGGTCCTTCCCGATTCTGAGGGGTATTGCTCAACGTAGGTTTTATAGGGATACCAAATTCGGACATCGCGGCATAGAGGCAACTCCTTTTCGTGCTGTCGAAGGCAGCTTTAAAAAGATGGTGTGTTTCGATCCTCTTTTCACGGGTCTTTTCCAAGATTTGGCGCATGGTGAATATCTGGTCGGTTGTGGATTTTCCAGGTCTAAAGCCACACTGTAAGGTCCAATCAGTTTGTTGACGGTGGGCTTTAGTCTTTCACACAATACGCTCGACAGAACCTTATACGCGATGTTGAGGAGGCTTATCCCACGGTAATTGGCGCAAATTGTGGGGTCTCCCTTTTTGTGTATTGGGCAGAGTACACTGAGATTCCAATCGTCAGGCATGTCCCTTATACCGAGTTGCTGATGAGTGCTCTTAGAGAGCAGGAGTGCAAGAAAATCGAATTGAAAATCGTTCGGCAGTCGGATGTGATTGCAGCTTCTGGATGTGTTTGTGGACGTGCACCCTTTGCTGCACAGAGGCGGGTGCGTATCTTGGCTGCTACAAGATAGTGGTCCGAGTCGATGTTAGGATCACGGGGCGTACGCACATCAAAAACACTGGAGACATGTCGTCCATCTATCACAACATGATCGATGTGGTTGCGCGTGATTCGATCTGGGGACAGCCAAGTAAGTAGTATTTTCTTATGTTGGAAGCTAGTACTACAGACGACCATATTTCGGGCCCCGGCGAAGTCATCATGGAGGCTAAATTTTCCATGGTTTCACCGATATTTATTTCCACAATATTCGAAAGAGACATGTGTTAACTAATAAGCCCTAAGTTGATCGCAGTCTTAAAACGTTGTTTGATTCGTCTTAAATATTTTTAAAAAACTTCCTCCTCCGCCACTTCGAATTCTCGACACTTTCATACTCATTAAAAAAACATTTTAGATCGTTGAGTTAGCTTAAAAGATGTACCAAAAACTACCCTAAGCACAATTTAGTAAATTCTGATATGGCATTTCTCTCGAAACGTTCCTAGCTATTTGACCCACAGTCTCTCTTCCAAGCAAAATCTATTTCCCTTTATATCAAATTATCGATTGCATCTAACGCAATTTTCAGCTGGGATGGTGATGACGTACACCTTTCTAAATTTTTCCGAATAAATGCCTTTTATTTATTTGCTAATAGGATTTGTGATACATGAACATACATATATTTGTTATGTGTTGTCATCAAATGGCCACAAAAGTGCACTTTCAACGATTTTTTGTAAATTTGTAAACACAAATCCACACATATGGGAGATTTAAATTGAATGACAATGATTGAACCCAGGATTGTGGAAATGTTTTCAATTAGACTTATGTGATACTCGAGTATATAAAATTGTTAAATTGGTATTTTAGGTCAACTAGAAGAGTAAAATCTCAACTGTAAAGTGGATAATTGTTTAATTAACTCCCTAAATATATATAAAGGCTGATTATTTTGAATGATGAGCTACAGTTATACTACTTTTGGAAATTTTACTGAACTTTTAACGAGGTATTAGGTCTACAACTTTTTTTTTTTTAATTTAAGTTTTTTTTTTGTATAAAAACGGTGACAAATATCGATGAGCCTCAGCCGCACTTTTCTTGGAATTAAAAAAGAAAAGCAAAATTTCCCGCAAATGTCGAGAATTCGGTTAACACAAATGTCCAAGATCGATATAAAAAAAATCGATTTAATCGACCAGTGCCTGACCCTAGAGACATCTATTGGAAAACGGCGGAATCAAAGTTGTAGACCTAATAAATTTGTGATTTAGACCACATCTGAAGAAAAGATAATTCAGCTTATTTCAACTATTGATTTTTAACCCACTGTAAACTCCTTCTTTTATTTATTTTCTCTGCTTGAAACTTGCCATGATTCATCCATAATTCTGAGGCTGTGAAGATTGATGGCAACAACTTAATCATTGTGGTTTTGTCATAAATATGCAAGCATGTTTTATAAGGATTTTATAGATCGATATCTAAGATGAGCGATGGAGTCTAAGTGAGCTAGTTTCCTCACAAATGCTAGTTAAGTTCGTTAGGACAGCAGACTCAAGAATTTAAATTTTCTGTACCACTAAACCTTCTATTGAATCCGTCAAGGAAAGTAATCGATCGGAGTCGAAACCATTACATACCGCACGGAATGAGAGAGCGCCAAAATAAAATGCCCGTCACAGCCTGTCAACATATTTACATTTGTAATTATGTATGTTTGACAACTTGTAAATTTGTATACGTGCAATAAGCATGACCGCATTTTGCTAAAATAATTTCTTATTTTTATTCGGAATTTAAATCAATTTTATACGCCATTCGCTTCACCTCAATGGAAAATTTATTTAACTCGCTTTATTCTGCTGAGTAGTTTTGTTCAGCATTTAGTTAAAATAATGCTATTTGTGTTTGCATTTGTTTTGCTTGATATTCATTTTGTTTTTAAAGCAAAATAAAGATATTAAAAACAACACACACACATAATGTTGATAAATGCACTATGTTTTTACACGAGTATAAAGAATTATATTTGCCAGCAATAGAAAATATATGTTCGAATACAAGTAAGTATTTAGTAATCTATGTACGAGTATATACATATGTATGTGTGTTTGTGTGTGTGCTTGTAAAAACAAAATATTTAAATCAGCAAATTGGCAGCCATTGGAGTCCAGCATCAATAGCTGATATAATACATTGGCCTCGGGCGGCACTCAGATTGCAAATGTCGCTTTTGAATTTCACATTTGATTATATTATGCTATTTTTATATAGGGTTTTGCACAAGGTTTGCTTATATTTGTTTTAAAATTATGAGTAATTAAATGTGACAATCTTTTGATTACACTGAAGCCATTCAACTATATTTAACTAAAAATTCTCAGACTTAGGTTTCACTTGGTTTTTTGGTGATAGCCTTGGACACTCTGTCTAGAGTCTCTTATACACTTTTTTGCAGGAGAATCGTAACTATTTGATAGAACATGCTCAAGACTTGTGTAATTTATTATGCCTAAATGTCTTTAGTTTAAGTTATTACTATTTTCACCGCTGTCATGAAAGATTTTGCATATCTTTTTTAGAAAAATTCATGTTGAGGAAGTTCTCTGCTGTCTACTTAGAAATGAAAATAGAGTTATTTGGTTTGGCGGTAAATATTTTGTTGTTGTCAAATAAAGAGCCAGTGTTTTTTAAACTTAAAGCTATAGACAAATCATCTAATATTTGCACTTGAAATATAACAACTCATTGGATAGCCTGGTAGCTTCTTAAGGTAAACTGGTCGGAAAAAACAACTGAGTACCTCCACGCCTAATGAAACACATAGGATTGTTGGTATTCTGTGTACTGTGCAAATCGGAAACATTTCAGATTTTATTCCCTGATCCTTTAAACGTCTGATCCGTTAACAACATCGATATGAAAATTGTTGAAGTTAAATATCCTTTAGACATTATTATTTTTAAAATGCTTGTAAAGATTTTTAGTTCCAATTTAACAGCATCGTCACTATCCAGTATTCTTTACTGATAGGGAAAGCTCGCGTAGTAGACCAATGTCTTGAATTGCAGGTCGATATATCATTAATGTATATAATTTGTTAACAATATTCATTAAAAAGATTCTTTATTTTCCAAAGCGTTATCCCTGCTAAATGATCTTGAGAAAAAGTGTATTGTTGGGATATTAATTTGGCCCGCATGTAATAAAATCTGGACATCTTTGGTTGTTTATCAGTACCCTTGGAAGCAACATAAGTGAGATGTAAAGAAATCTCATAAAAAAATCACAGATAACAACAATGCTATTCGGAACATTTGATCACGGGAATATCATTGGTACTTATCTTTTGGTGTACCACTATTTTCCTGCATATTCGCGTTCGCGTCGTCGTTTCAGTAGTCGTCGAATGAGCGAATGGTAGGCGTTGGACAACGAACTGTAGACTACAAGAACTGTGCGATTACGAGATCATTCATCGCAGGAGATCTATTGAGCTATGGCACTGTTCGACGGGGGCACATGCCGCGAGCCTAAATATACTCTCGTGTAAAGTAGCAAAGTTGCATAGCAGAAGTTAAAATTGAGATATCGAGACACTTTTTCCTTCATTGACCAGCTTTCGCTAAATTGTGGCTAAAACATCTTGACAGGACAGGGGTGTTAAACCCCCCCCCCCCCCCAAAGAAATTGAATTTTTAAATAATAGAATTTAATTCTACATAGTCATTTGAAAAATTGTAATTTGTTGTTTTCAAAGCAATCTTTCTGCCGACGATGTATGAATATGTAAAATAAATGAATACATTAGTTACTAACAGCGTTGTCGTTTTGATACATTTGATTTGATTTGTATCTTTTTTGATACTTTTTTTTCTAAATTTTGTGATTTGATAATTTTTTTGTTCACAAACGGCCTATTTTGATACTTTTCTGCTGATAGAATTTAATTTTTTGAAACTATGAAAATGTTAAACTAAAAACAAACCTATTGTATCTGGATAGTATTAAAAAGTTGTGGGAATGTAGGCCAATTAAAAAACCCAGAAAAATATAAACTGGACAGAAACATTTTTTTAATTTGCTTCAAAGTAATGAGTTTGCCTTATAACTCTGTGGCTGCTGAACTGGATTTTTTTAGATTTAAGGGGAATTGTGTGTCGAAAATGGACTTCTTTTGAAAATTAGTTCTGAACTGAAAAGTCACCAATAAGGTTTCTATTATTTTTTTTAGAGTTTATTGTTAATCATAATACAGGAAAAATAAAAACTCATTTATTATGACTTTCAGTTTTCGTTCCATGAGCAAACTGTTGTGAAATAAATTTAAATTAAAAAAAATTGTGCTAATTGCAAAAAAATACTTGATTGCCTTAACTAAAATGTCTATATTTTTAATAAAAACAACCAGAAAAAACTGGTTTGAATTAGATACACAACTTTACTTATTATTTGTTTTTCAAATGAAAATTTTCAAAACAGTGCATCGTTTTTTAAAGATTGGAGCAACAATCCCTATATCTGTCGCTTCAAGTGAACGCTCATTTTCCTCACTTCGCAGGCTTAAACCATATTTAAGAAATAAAACTGGAGAAACGCGCCTGAACGGAATGACTCTCTTGAGTATCCATAGAGATATAAACGTGACGCATGAAGAGATTTAAAATGTTATGCCCCAAAATATAAGAAGATTAGACTTCAATTTGTAAATAAAATAATGGAACATTGTCTTTTTACCTAAAACCCCAAGACAAGTTGAACTGTCCCAAATACAAATTAGTTGCCTCAACAAAATTCGTAAAATCCTCTAAGCGCTTTGTCGTCACGTGTGGGTGCCGGGCAACCATTTTGAGGAGTTTGCGGCATCACGTGAGATCTCCTCCACTTTTTGTGGTCTGAGAATTTAATAAGGTGTTCAGAGGTATTTTGGATAGCTTGACTTCGAATTCCTATATCTTAGAAATTGACTATTGAGAAATTATTGCAGTATTTTGCGCAGAATAATTGTGTATTGTAGAGATCTTACCGTTGACAATCATGTGGTTCCCTTTGTGCCCTTTTGTATTTATTCAATACATTTTTATATAATTACTATATTGTTTTCCTTTCTGTATAAAAATGTAGGCTTTTCAAACTTTCTCTTCTGTTAGTTGCTGAGTCTAACATATCTGCAATAACCTTATTTTTGTATAATAGTCTATCCAATACCTCCGTTAGACGTTAGATGAAGAAGTAAAAAAGTGATAAATTACTTTCATCATTATCAAGCAATATTTTTCAAGTAGTACTTTTTAGTGATCGTAATTTACTGACCACCCATTATGCTCGCTATGCATTCATTCATAAATATTTTTGTTTTTTTTTTACATGCATTTGCAGCACAAAAAGTAAATACATAAATGGCAATTGAAAATTTGTTATGAAAAACGTAAACATTTTTGCAATAAATACTAGCAATTCAGCTTAGCTGTGAGCGTATAATGGCCGAGGCTTAAAGCATGCGAAATGGTATAATGGCAAACGAACGAGAAGATTTTGAATAATTAAAAGGATTGCTATGTAAATATTTGAAAAGTAATTAAGAGAAACGATATATGCCTAATTGGGATATAAAAACAGGCTCGAATGAGTAGTTCTTTCGGCGCTTACTCATCTACGACATGACTGCTGTACATTTTAATCCTACTGCTATTGGCCATAAATTCGTTATTGCCCATTTCGGCGTTATCGCCATCTACAGCCGCACTTGCCACACGGTCTCAAGTGCCGCTAGTAAGACACATTTACATATCTACACGCTGCTTTTGACATTGATATGTGGCAATCGTCAGCGCTGACCGTTTACTCCTCTCTCGAGCGAGAATCGTATTTTATTCCATGCATAAATTCAGCATTTAATTATGCCATAAAATAGCGCCAACGAGGCATTTACTGTCTGACATTTTTGTGCAGCATCCACAATTTTCGTTGCCAAAAAATGCGCTCGACTCCAAACTCAACTTCAACTTTGCCGTTGTCTTCACAGTTTATTTTTATTTTGGGCTGAGAAATTCAAAGTGTGTACATATCTACACATCCAACATTTTCGCACAAACTTACCTACATGTGTGTGTGTGCGCATAAATTTAAAATACCAACAGTGTGAAACACTCAAATTAAATGACAATTAAAATGCAATAAAATAAACGGGTCCTCCGATTTTCGTATTCTTCTTACTTATTTTTCAAGATAATGACCGCCGGTTGAAGTGGCAGCCTTGGGGTATAATTTTGAAGCTGTGAGAGCACAATGAAAAGGCACAAAATTAATTATTCAATTTCTGGCATTAAAAGGAGTATCGTTACGGTCCCAGCACGTGAGGCATGAAAGCTCGATGTAGATGTATGTGAACATGAATATATGGCATGTTCATCACTAAGCAGAAACCGTTCTACCGAGTTCGTTATTGCTCGGTAGGGTATCAAGGAAGAAGCGAATAAGAAATAAGGCCGCACGATATTTGGTAGAGCCAAATATTAATATTAGAGCTTATGATTGTTATTATATGTAGACACTACCGAGTACAATATTTTTCTTCCATATTTACTATAACAGAGAGCTTGGAACTGCACAATGTTAACTAACGCTCGTGGAGAGTACGTGACCAAATTCCATCCAATAGTAAATCACAAGACGAGAGTGGATCTCCGACTTCTTTAAATTCTGTCCATACGGTCTCACTCACTAACACTTTAAGCTCATTGACTTTACTAGTAGCCAGTGACAATTTATGAAATTAGAGTCGATGACGAGCCAACGGGTCATCCAAGTAGAGTACGTCACCAATCTTGAGACCCAGCATTCATTATTGGATAGTATTCTACCGAGTAGACCACGTCCAGCACGCAGTGAAGAAAAGATATTGAGAGAACACTTCGGATGGATTTAATTTCACATTTTAGGCCGGTCGATTGGCAACCAAGATCTATCCCACGATCGCACCGTTAGTCTTTTTCCGGTAGGTATATTGAAAGTCTAAAGACAATCCGACTTCGATTCAGACCTTGAAGCAAAACATGAAGCATGTCATTCGCAAGTTATCAGTCGAAATGCTCGAACGAGTCACCGAAATCGTTAAAAATTTATGCCAAGGAATGTTCTTTCGAATGATAATGAACATTCCCCACTAAATTTCAATTTTCTGTGTTTTTTCTTTAAAAAGGTAAGCTATCTCGAAATAGATCACTCTTTAGAATCCTCTACATCGGAGGTATGAGGGCACTGGAGAGCCCATTAGTATCAGAATAGAGTCAATGCATTCGATGATTTCGGAGTGTCCAGGAATATAGCCATATAGTTACACTGCCACATTACAAACAATTCATAAACAATGAACTATGAAAACATAAAAAGGAACTTTTGACAGAAACCGAAAAGGTTACCATGGTCTAATTTAAAGAAATTTATATCAAAAATTAAGTATAATTTGGAACATATTTATTGGATTTTCGATCCAGTTTCTTAAATTTCTACTAATAAGAGGGAGAGTTCTAATGTCAGAAATTTCATTCAAAAATAAAGCTATCGGGCTGCCCTGGAAATGTCATGCTTATAGCTCCGTTACGAGTACTTGTAAGAAAACTTTCCTAAAACACGTATAATACAGAGAGAATGCAAGATATAGATCTCACTTTCTTTCTGAATAGTTTCCCTTAAGATCTATCTAAAAGCTAACACTGTACCTACATACATCTAGGAGTAAACTGACTTCTTGCCTCTCCGTGCATAGTTTCACATGTAGATGTGATATAAGCGCTGCCGTAGGAGGTGAGTGTATGGCACTTTGACACACCAAATACACTAAATTTCGTGAGTTTGTGTCCGAAATAGAAGTAAAGGAATAGAATCAAAGGACATTCGACAATTGTTTGGCGAATTATTTGAGCAAATTTCTTGGCCCAAAAGAAGCGTTGAAATCCTTTTTTATGGCACACATTCATTCTTGCAGTCATTGCTGGCACTTCGCATTGGCAAAGCCGCGCTCATGTAGCGAGTATGTCGTCTCAGTGATGCGCTTGACGGCACTCGCTGACAATGCAATAAATTCAAGCAACGAGTTGTCCTGAAATTTCGGGTAGCTCGTCGTTGGCGGTGTTTGATGCCACGCTCGAGGCGTCGGAGGCGTTTGCGCATGCTGATGAGCTTCTAAATGCGGCGCGAAATTAATTGATTTGCAAACTGATTCAACAAAGCGTTAGCAAAGAAAATTCCATTGAAATGAAATCACTTTGTTTGAGGCAGCGCGGGCAATTAGTTTTTATTAGCGGAAGCAAATGGCGAGTGAAGGCGGTGTAGAGGAGTAGCAGTGTGTTGGAGGGAAGGTAGAGAGAAGATTCTTCAAATATTCTATTTTTTACAATTCAGTTGCTCGCGCGCCAGAAGACAATTAAAGGATTGTTTGCGCGCCTTTCTTATTTTGTGAAATTATTTTATTGCACGAAGCATTTTATACGCTTTTAAGTGTCTTAAGTGTGTAAGCAGCATTTAATTTTATTTAAGAGCGCATACTTTATGCATTGCAGAACATTGCAAAAACAAAAACATATACAACAGTCAAGCCTGGCTTGGTGGTGCTAAACATTTTGCAAGCAAAAAATAGAGAGAAAGATAAATATTTTCTGCGAAGCAATTTCCTGGTTATAAGTAGCTGCAAATTAGCTTATTTACGCTCAACGAGCAAAATATTACATGAAAATGGCAAGTAACTGTAGGTGCGAAACAATGTCCTTTGCACCGTTGTACGCTATTACGCGCCGGAAATTCGTAAGCTATTTCCTCTTTATAAACCGATGGAAAATGAGAGATCGAAAATTACCTGGCAAATTTGTGTGTCTTATTTTGTGTTAGTTCAAGAAATATTAGCTATTAAATAGACTAAGGTTTTTGCTTTCACAAAGGGCATTAAATTGCTTGCTATGATAAAAAATAATTTATGTTTTAATGTTTGATTAAAGTTGAAACAATAATTTTATAAATAATAATAATGCGTTATTCACTTGATAAGTTTCACCAAAAAGTTGGTTCCTAAGGGATCCGATCAAAGACTGTAACATTCATAAAAATATAACATTGGTAATAGTTAAACATGGTTGTAAGTAATACCTCATATGGTTGGGTTAGGTTATGTTACGTTAGGTTAGGTTAAAGGCTGATCACTGTGCAAGAGGAAATCCTACTTGGACAAAGATACGTGCGTAAGTGCCGTAAGCTCCTAAAAATGGATGTTCGTTCAAATGACGACAAACCGGTTTAAGCCTTTTACGAATTTGTGCCGGCTAATAATTTGTAATTGGGACAGTTTAACTGGTTCTCAAAAGTTCGTCTTGCCAAGAAGGAGAAAGTCAAAATCTCCCCTTTGGCATCTTTAGCAATTTGCATTTGACATGAAATTTAGCATCACGGCATGTAGCCCTATTGGGCAGTATTCAGTAATGACTCTCATCAATACAGCGAACTGAACCCTGCTAAGAGATGGGTGGATCTCCTGCGATCCAGTTGCACAGATACTGTTTGCCCTTTATAGCTGGTTGGGTAGTTGAGGATAGAACATGGTATATTACATCATATTCGTCTTCTCATCCATCTCCGCTATAACCAGTCAGTTCTGTATTGGAAATATGCAGAAGTGAAGTTTCAGTTCATCCAGATCACCATCGCGATAGATGATGCTCTGGATAGCTGAACTATGGCCATGTCCTAGATGTTTCGCCACATTATTCTCTGGCGAAATAAAATCAAGAAATCTTTTTCTTGAGTACCCGAAGAGGTTGATATACCTTACCTTTTACAGCGACTGGGATCCGTTTGAATATTGTCGTCTGCTCTTGGTTCTCCGGTTCTGTAGGTTCATCGACATATTATCGTATAGCATGTATTGTATTTATTGTTGTCTTGACAATAGTGCCTTTTGTAAGCACGGTTGGATCCAAGCAAACAGTGTACCATTAGAACTGCTACAAAGTTCTAATATCCTTCCTTCAATCGCTTGAATGTCTGTGAATATAAATATGTTTCTTATTGTAAGCACCGTCTTTGTCAAAACAAGAAGGCCTTCTTTAATTGCAATAACCTCCACCTTAAAGACACTACAGTGATCTGGTAGTCGAAATCTGAAAAGTATCCTCCTCTCACTCGTTTATCTAGTTTGGATTCGCCAGCATATATGCTTATCTCTGTGTCTTTATCCATTTCGAGTTAAGATATCTCCAGTAGAATCTATCTATGGAATGAAAAAGCTATAATCTATTAATATCTATCATAATCAATTCATTAGTTACGTATACGCCCTGTCGCCATTTAAATAGTTTCCTGCATAGCGCCGGCTTAATTATTAACAAATTTCACACAAATTACAAGTATTTAATTAATGCGAAGAAACCTTCGCTTCGCCAATGCCAAGGCCGAAATCACATGTTGCATTCGCTGTTGCGAAAAACAACTATGCGCTATGTAAGTAGTATTAATAACTAGAATTCGGTGTAATTAAATATGCGCTAATAAAACGCAGATGATTAATGACGACCGTGAAATGTGGCAACGAACACCAAGAAAACAAATCATCCCTGCCGGTCTCGCCACAACCATGTGTTTGGCTGAATGCGGCTGGTGGAAGACAAGCATCTTGAGCGCTGCGGAGAATGTGACGAAAGGCAAGGCATGTTTGGTAAATGTTCGATACCAGCTGGAAACCAATATTTCGCAGCAAACAGTGTAGTTCACCACAACAACACCCACAACCTGACATATGGCAAGGTATAAGGCGTCGTTGGTGGCCTTTGTGATGCCAGTGTGTGTGTCTGTATGTGGCAGAGTCTGTTTGTGTTTGTATGTTTCTTGTATGGCCTTGGTAGTGCGCCGCTTCGCTCGATGCTTCAATGCTTCGAATTTAATTAATTAAATTTCAATTAGGTGCAATTAATAGATAGCAAAGTGTTGAAGTATGAATTGAATGGGCAAACTGGCGCTATAATGGCAAGGCCGTTAGTAAGGGGGGGTCAAATACAAATAAAAATCGGCGGGAGCCTGATGCGCTGACAGAATATTCAGCTCATTAATATTTATGACCGTCGGCAATAATAACTTGATGAAAAAGTAATTTTTGCATGCATTTTTTTTCGTAGGCGCGTTTGCGTAATGTAATTTCCACATAGCCCGAGGAAAATTAAATAGCCATTGAATTGGAAAATAAAAAATATTGTCTGCTAAAAAAGTCAACATGCAATGTATTTATTAAACATATCATGTTGCAGTGTGTACTTTTAATATTTTTTTGGTGAATGATTTGTTTATAATTGTTGTTTAAAATCTTTGTTTAATTTAATAGATTTACTAAGATGAAGGATTTGCTTAAATACGGCTGGTCGGCCAAGGTCGTTTAAGAAAAACTACTGAACAGCTTTTTTGAGAGTGGTTGTTACCTTTTCACACAGCCAAATAAAATTCATACATTAAGATTAGTTTTTACCTTTCACACAGCTGGCTACTCGATTAACGAACATACATTATAGCGTTTTTAGACAGCCAAATTAGTTGATCAATTTTTATTTAGGAACTCGTTTTTGCCTTTTAGACTACCGGCTACTCGATAACCGATCAGCTGTTATACATTTTCATAAGAAGTTGGTAAGTTTCATCAGCTGATTAATATGTTTTAACAGCGACATCTACCGTAGCTTTTTCATTAAAAAATTCGACTGGTCCAAACCGTGAAATTTTCGGTTCACCGAAGTATTTTCTCAATAAATTCATTTGTGGATGCGATGTGTGGGAAGTGGCGTGGTCTTGTTGAAACCAAATGTCGCCGAGATCACGAGCTTCAATTTCAGGCATCAAATAGTCGAATATAATGGCGCGACAACGGTCGCCATTGACGGTTACGTGCTCACCGGCATCATTTTTGAAGAAATATGTACCGATTGTTCCACGTGGCCACAAACCACACCAAATCGTTGTTTTTTTTTGATGTTCTTAAATCTTCAGGATGCTCTTCGTCCCAAATGCGGAAATTTTGCTTGATTTCATACCCATTATGCCAGATATGGACCTCATCGCTGAACAGAATTTGCTCGAAAACGTCGGATCTTCTTGGATCTTTTCAAGAGCCCATGGAACGAAGCGATGCGTTTGGAAAGGTGGAGCAGCTTCAGTTCTTGCACAAGCTGCATTTTGTTCACTTTCAAAGTCGTTCCATCGTCAGTCCGAATTTTAACAACATTCAAAATGGACGTTTAAGTAAAATTATTGAAACCTCCACATGTTGTGTTGATAACAGTTAAACTTTAAGATTTTCATATGAAATTTTGGACCAAAGTAATTTAAGCGTAAGTGTTGTCTAAGTAATTCCCAGCTGAGCTCAAACGCAAAGTTCTGTTACGTACTCGCACAATCGTCGAAACAGGTAAACCATGTTGCACATGCTAACACCGTTACATGGAGTATACTTCCGTGCTCTCGCTTGGTACAACAACTATTTTTCGCCTATCTCTACCACGCTGAATGTTATAAATAGTTGTAGTGTCAGACAACTCAACACAAACACAAATGTGATTTATGACTCTAATGCTGGCATTTCCTTTATTTAAAATTTACTCTTCCGTTTGTTGAATCGGGTGTTGTTTGTGATGTCTCAAGTGCATGACTAATGAATGAAGGCAAACAACTTACACAACCCAACATGTCATACATACATATATACGAAGATAGGGACTTTGAAGTCTACTCACTCATACAATTCAACCGTTATGTATACAGTTACTAAATAATTTGCTCCCATATGTACAATAAGATTACCGGAATTTATCATTCGGTGGTTAGAGTAAAAATTTGTGAACTTCTTCTGCTGCACACACAAAGCTGCGAGTGAAGTGTAGATAAAGTACCGTTTGTCGCACACAGTTACATCCACATTTAGTCATATATTATATATATGTAAGAGTAAGTAATGCACTTGAAATGCATTATATGTCTACTTAAGATTTTGTTGCTTTTTTCTATTCCAATATATGAGTGTGTGATTTAGAGTTGCATGGCAGCGTAACAGTAAAAACGTAATGTTAGTTTTGTCTTGAAGATTTGTAGTTGCAAACATTAGTTGCACGGAAAAAATGGCGAGTAGCTTTCGGTATAGAAAATCCACTTACGGCGTTGCGCTTTTTCATAGACATTTGCTATTGTCAAACCCGAAAAATCCACTTGTAACTGGAATGCTAGTGAACTAATGCACACCCATCCGTATATATTTGACACTTATGCGCTGTGAAGAGACAGCTGGAGTACCCAGTGTAGTAAACTAGTTGTGAACTAACTAACCTCGTGTATGAACCCTGACCCCAAATTGTTGATCGACTATATATTTTTCTAACAAGATTTTAAGGCTTGGACTTATATATCACATTCTCAGATAGTCCAAAACAGACAAAGAAATTACCATTAAACAAGATTTTGTCAAATCTGTCTCAGATATACATATTATATTCCAAATAAAGTTCCTATTAAAAGATCACTTCATAATTGGAACATGTTGGATGTATTATCCATTAGTTCGTTTCTAGTCAGAAAACTCTAGCATTTCCCCAGAAGAGAAAATTAGAAAAATAAAAAACAGCTCCACAGATCCAATTAAGCTCTATATAGGGCACTTTATTTCACTTAAGGATATATTTTTAATAAAATAAATCCCTTATAAAAGGTTTATAACTCATTCGTTTTTAGTTTGGAAATATTCGCTGTTGGCTAATATTTTCCTAGAAGATATAGCATAAAATATATTCATAAATACTCGGACTAGGAGAAGATATATACGTTCGAACTAGGCCTAACTACTTCATATATAATCAAAAATTTGTAGTTTTGAACTAGTTTACTTATCCAAGTAATTTCTTGATTCACTGCGAGGTTTATACGACAAACTCATACTCTCAAACAAATATTTACTCACAGCACTCAACAGTTGCAGCATCTTTATAACCGTTTTTATCTTCTTACACTCTTTTCTTCGCTTGACTACTGCACTCATTTCTTTTTGTGCTGCCCATTCTCTATTTATTCTTCCTCTTTTTGGTGTTATTTTTCAGCTGCTTATTTGTATTTTCTTAGCCTCTGTTAGTGACTTTGAGTGCAGATAAACTGTCCGCATCTGCAATTGTGATTGCAGTTGTCCAGGTGCTTCTGGTTTGCACGATTTTTATGTGCGGTTACTTGGGCAGCACGTTAGGAGTTTATTTCGGAAATTATGTAATGATTTGACAGTTATGTTTTAAGATTTGATATTAATGTTCATTGATAAATTATGATCTTCAAATATGTAGTTATACAGAAATGCTCATGGGGTGAAAAGACTTTTGAATAACAATTTAGCCAATCGAGTTCAATCGATCCATTAACGTATATACAGTAAACCAAATTGCGGAGGTAGCCAATTTTGGGAGGTTTCAAGCCTTGAATAAATATCGAGGGCCGCATTTGTGTCAAGTGGATGCCATCCAATGAATTTGGTGAAACGCGATGCTGCCTGCTCATCAAGAACACGTATAATGCCTTTTAGTGTACATCAGCGCGTCTACGTTCTATTTTCAGCATCAACTTAGATATGAACCATTCCCAAAATCATGTTCAAAACCTCACTATCAGTTCATCATGCACAACTCGTTGGGAAAGCAGACTGGACAAGATTAACAGAGGTTTTTAACTCTGATTTAAAAGATCCTGCTGTCCAACATGAGTCTAAGTGCTTGGCTAATATATATATAATTTCCTTTAACTCCTGTAACTCAGTTGGTGTTTGCTTTCCTTAAATCGGTTTCAACTATTCGCCGACAGGTGGTTTTCGGTCTCCCACAGTTTCTAGTAATGTGTAGATTCCACCAAGGAGCACTTCGACAGTGTTTTTACGAAACGTCTGACCAATTTTTATAATTCTGCGGATACAGGTGCGTTGGTATGATATTCTATTTCAAGTTAATGTAGTGAACAAAACAATAGAAAGTTAAGCGATGGATATTTGGTGAAAGACTTGAAGCTAACCCATCATTTGATGTGTTATCTCGCAAAAGAGTAAAGAAGAGACTATTTGATTAAGAAAGTCAAGGGGAGTCTGCTTTGGTGTGAAGATTACCAGAAGATAAAACCAGGACATTTTTTCATTGTTCTAGTTGGTACAGCTCTCGTTTCTGCCAAGGAAAGATTTGAGCAGTTGAAAAATCACGAAAGTCTATACGTTTTTTATACGATTCCTCTTCTCCTACTCACAATCGTTTGATTGCTCAGATCTCAGAAAAAATGAGCCTTATTTTTTGTCAAAATGTCGAAAAACGAAAAACTGAAGAGCACTCGGGCATAAATATATTGGAGCTGTATGCAGAGGTGAAATAATTTCGGTGTAACCATCAAACCAGCATCCATCAAACAGGTATTGACGGTTCTTCAATATATCATCAAAAAAAGTGTTTTAAATTTTGTTGTTCCGTGACTGTTGCCAGTGGAGTGCGAAGTTTTTCAAAATAGACATATGTAAAGGGTGATTTTTTAAGAGCTTGATAACTTTTTAAAAAAAAAAAACGCATAAAATTTGAAAAAAATCTCATCGGTTCTTTATTTGAAACGTTAGATTGGTTCATGACATTTACTTTTTGAAGATAATTTCATTTAAATGTTGACCGCGGCTGCGTCTTAGGTGGTCCATTCGGAAAGTCCAATTTTGGGCAACTTTTTCGAGCATTTCGGCCGGAATAGCCCGAATTTCTTCGGAAATGTTGTCTTCCAAAGCTGGAATAGTTGCTGGCTTATTTCTGTAGACTTTAGACTTGACGTAGCCCCACAAAAAATAGTCTAAAGGCGTTAAATCGCATGATCTTGGTGGCCAACTTACGGGTCCATTTCTTGAGATGAATTGTTCTCCGAAGTTTTCCCTCAAAATGGCCATAGAATCGCGAGCTGTGTGGCATGTAGCGCCATCTTGTTGAAACCACATGTCAACCAAGTTCAGTTCTTCCATTTTTGGCAACAAAAAGTTTCTTAGCATCGAACGATAGCGATCGCCATTCACCGTAACGTTGCGTCCAACAGCATCTTTGAAAAAATACGGTCCAATGATTCCACCAGCGTACAAACCACACCAAACAGTGCATTTTTCGGGATGCATGGGCAGTTCTTGAACGGCTTCTGGTTGCTCTTCACCCCAAATGCGGCAATTTTGCTTATTTACGTAGCCATTCAACCAGAAATGAGACTCATCGCTGAACAAAATTTGTCGATAAACACATTTCGAACCGAACACTGATTTTGGTAATAAAATTCAATGATTTGCAAGCGTTGCTCGTTAGTAAGTCTATTCATGATGAAATGTCAAAGCATACTGAGCATCTTTCTCTTTGACACCATGTCTGAAATCCCACGTGATCTGTCAAATACTAATGCATGAAAATCCTAACCTCAAAAAAATCACCCGTTACTTTGACGCCATAAGCAAGGGACGAAATAGTAATCTTGTTTTGTATAATTCTTGCACATTCACAAACAATTATGTATACGATCTCAAATTAAGGCGAAGATCATAAGCTCCAACTTCCATTGCCACAGCTTCCCCAATTTCATATAGTAATATTCTACAACGTCACCAACAAAGTACAAAGTGTGTATCGTAATTAATTTTGTGGAAATTGAAGAATTTTGTAATTAATTGTAATATTTTGGAGCTTTCAAGCAAATTGTTGTGTGAAGAGCAACAAGCAAGGATTAATTTACCACACCCCAATATCAAATTGCTTTTGCAGTTTTTTGTTGTTGTACATGTAGTGTGTTTTGGCTTTGAATAAACTTTCAATTGGCAGTGAAACTGCGAAATTTCTGCGAAAAACTTTCAACAGCGCTCAATAGAAAAAGTTTATTTCGTTTTGGATTTTCGCAAATTTTGGTGAGCTCTACAATTTTGTTAAAATGTTTGTATTTCGTTTTTTTTTTTCATTTCACAAAAAATTTGTCAAATCAAGTGAGCGGCGGTGCAGGCCTTGACTACTACATTGCTGCTTTGACGAGATGATTGCTGTTGTTTTTGTCAAGCATTTTGTAAAGCAGCGCACGTGGAGCTGGCAAAAGTTTACGAGTTGTGACGCAGTAGCTAGGAAGAGACCACTGCATTCGCTAACAGTAGCGTCTATGCTTAGATTTGGATTTGCCACAAAATTCGATTAGCAAATTGACTTTTTAGTGCGTTGGCTATGACATTTTTACAGATGCATAAAAACAACTAAAATAAATTCGAGATACAAAATATAGTTGCTAAAGGCTCTCCACTTTATTGATAATTCAATAGAATGTCTGTTAAGTGTGTGTTTACAAACATAGTTGCAGACACTTAGTGGTAAAAACTCATTTGAGCTCATAAAGGCAACTAGTTTCATATCAACTAGTATATAAACAGCTCAGTTAACTGTTTTGGGCACTGCCAGTCACAGTATGAGCTAAAACTACAGTTCCAAAATATTATTAATTTAGTGTTTAAGATTCCTGTTAATATGTTCGTCTAAATATAACAACCTTTGATTTTGAATCTATATTGTCTCGGAAGACAAATCAAGGTGAAACAGTAGTGATTGTTATTGAATATATATGAACTCTTTTCTGTCCCATCTCCTCATTTTCCACTGTCATAAGAACGGTGACTTAAGGAAACATAGCTTTTGCTGCAGGCGGTTACAGTGCTTGGGGTGTCGAGGCTCAATTACCCCAGAATGCCTTCTTATGGTACTTCGGTAGATTAGGCATTTAGAATACTTATAATTAAGCGCACTTCACGAATATCTTAATCGAAACCAAGCGGAGTCTTATTGCCCGATAACTATCCTTTCCCCAGTAGTGAAGACGCTTGAGGCCTTGTTACTCTTAATCTTCAAATACCATCTGAACCTAGCGGAACATAAACATGGCTTCCGTAAAGTGCACGGTACTACCACAGCATTTTGCCTTAATCAGAAATCACCCTGCAAGAGTACCGTCCTAGTAGCATTGGATTTGATAAAACCCTTTAACTCGGTAAACCTTACAACATTCCTACAAGAGACTATATCCCGGGCTGAATAGATGGACCATGAACTTTCTCGCTTCTCCTCTGCGAGGAGCCTGGCACACTCACTTGCTTAATCCATGACAACCCTTTTTACAAATTGGATGGGGGAATACAGACTTAACCTTAACATTCACGTCGATGATATTCTAATACCGACCGTGAATAACCTTAAAATTTTGGACGTTACCTTCGACAGTCTGCACTCTTATTATGAACACAGTACAGAAGGGCAAGTCGTAAATGTTCCAGGTTAAAAATATTAATGGAGATGGAGATTGGGTATGTTTGTAGCATCAAACTATAGAAAGTGTCTTTGTTAAAATTCTTAAACTAACGATCAATATTTGAAAACTACTACTACTAACTACTTTAATTTCTTGTCAATATCCTAATGCCAGTATTCTCGACTTGCGCTTGAGATTACCCACAACCACCAAAAATATGCACAAAATTGTGTACGAAATTTAAGCTGAAATCGTTGGCATACTCACCTACAGCTCCTTCATTTTGCCCACAACTGTTCGAATTCAATCAGTGAGACCGTTGCTTCCGGTCGCCTGCAGCCTTCATATGTGGTCGCATAAATCAAACTGGGGAAAAGGTGACAAAAAAATGCTACTCAATAAAGTTTATCCCCCATTGAACGGGTGGATTTATTTTATGAGTGCAAAAGGAAAATAATAAAAACAAAAAAAAAATGGAATGAATGTGCAATAAAAGCTGAAATAAAATAGGTGACGATAAATTCGATGGGAGTGGAAAAGCTGATGAAAGAACAATATCGCACAGAAATAGAGGGATTAACAAATGTAAAACTGCTTAAATGAATGCTTTACGAGCGGAGTAATGAATTTAACACTTCTTTACTCACTTCTTTAAACACTTCTTTACTCACATCACATCATTTATTCCATTTTTGAAAACATATTAAAATCTTCAACTTGCTTTAGGTATTTACTTCGAATTGAAATTCTTTTTTCGAAGTTTGAACTTCGAAATGGGATCGAGGGCCTTGCTGCTAAGTTGAATAGTTATTTATGGACGTCACTTGATAACCGTCAAACTATACTGCTTGTCTGCATTCAAAGTGTTTTAGAATATTGTTCAGGAATCTGTTCTTTATCGACTGAGTATAGGCGCTTTTAACCAACCTTACTTCTGAGGTTCGAGTTATTTATGGTAACTTCACGGCTCTCTTTTGCGAAAGTTGCTATCAGAATAAGATAATCGATAGTCTTTTTAATTTCATTCCGGATGTCTTCTCTATTTGTTAATGGTAAGGCCGAGAGAATGGCAAGGGAAGGGAATGGTTTCGATATCAATTGTATGGGTAGAAATCGAGTTCAACTGACTTATTGTGTTTTACTACTGAACTTCAATGGGAGAGCACTGGTCAATAATTGTGTAGTTTCAAGGTGTTATGGTCCAAGATCAATCGTAAGGGGCCTAGTGAGTTTCTCGCCCTCATCAAAAATCGCTATTTATTAGTTGTAGAGATTGGACCGGCCATCGGTCAATCGGTATAAGTAAAACGAGATCTAAGCTGATACTCCTCGGACCTCGCAACCAGGGTTAACCATCTGAAATATAGATAAAAGCCTTAGATGGTTTGTGATTTTTAGGGGTTGTTTGTACATTGGAATTCGAGACTGAATCTGACACCTGTCGTGGATGCTTCTTAGATATTATTTACTGGAGATATTATTTGGTATAGAGCGGATTCAATAAGAACTTCACAACCTGACGACCTAGGTTAAAAATAGATGTTTCACGAAGTTCTGAGTTTCTGGAGCATGGTAAATTTTTGGTGGCCGTTCAAAATCAAATTAGTATTTCGAGAGTTTCAGCCCCTAGAAGGAGTTTGAACTATCATAGGTTACATATATTATCTTCTGAACAGAATTGGAACCGTTAAGAATTCATATCAAACGGTTTTTATATTTACAAAATCATATCAAAATTTGAATTATTTTATGAATAGTTTTAGAATGAATAAATCTTTTCAGTTTACATATACATATTTTCAAATTTCCTACGATCGCGTTGTAATATAAATATTTTTGACTTGGGTATAAGGCAAATGGATCTGCCACCTTTTAAGTCCCACATTTTTTTCGATTCCGCCAAGTAAAGTAAGAATTTAGTTTCGGATAATAGACGCTGCCGAGGTGTGTTTTTGCCTTGTAAAAAATTGTAAAAACACGCATAAAACTGTTAGCCATTCGGAGGCAGTACAACGCTGTAGTACACCTGATTTCCGAATAAACCCATCAAAATCATTGCAGCCACTGAATAAAGCCCACATAGATCTCGTTTACTGAAGGTATTGGCATGGAATGGATTAGTGGATAAATCCAAATAGTCTCACTGAAGTTTCATAACAGCCGAATGCATCGAACAACATATACGCATGTAAGTTGGCCGAGTTCCCAGTTGGACAGGATATGAGCTCCGTGTGAACGAATGAGTGAATGCGCTGCAAACGAGGACATACCGACAAACACACTGTACAAGTATTCGAGGCGAGTTAAGGGTTTAGTGATTCAGATTTGACTTTTTACTCACTGCTGCCACAGGACAATATTTGTTTGTGCGCACTTTTTTGTTGTACTACAGCGTGGCTCATACGTCTCACGTGTTGTAGTGCACGCATTTTTTGCTCGCCGAATTCGGTGATTGGTTAGATTGTTTCTGGAGGAATACACGCTGACTTTCGAATGTTTATGCATTGTTTTTGGTACAAAAGAGTGCGCAATTTAATCGGAGATGAGCTGCAGCAGTGGCCAAGGAGATCGAGGAGTTGGGAAAAAGCTGCGGTTCTAAAAAAACCAGAACTCAAAAGTCTGAAATCTCATTGACTTGCTTTAGAGCTGGCCGTAAGTTATGTGATTGTTAACCAACACATATGTCCACAACACCCACTATCCGCCAGTAAATGCCAAGTGCGCACTTCACCTAGATTTCGCGTGCGGCACTTCCTTCAACGTGAATGCATCAGCATCTTGAGCGACATGTGAAGTGGCCGTGGCCACTGGTGGTCGTTAGGAGGCATGCCAGTCAGCGTTCATGTTCGGCTCAATGCAGCGCAGGAATAAATAAAACACGCTAACGACTTCCGCAAAAAGTTTGCTCTTTCCTATTTCTACCTAAATATTTGCGCCGCCTCCCTTGCTTTTGTTTAAGTAAAAAATTGCATACCGAATAGCTGCTTCTTCTTCTTCATTTTATTTTTGTTGTTTTTGTTAGTAACTAAAGTTCTCATAAAGTAAAACTTTCTTTCTTTCTTTCTTTCATTATTTTTATAGGTTTTATTTTACATGCGATTTCTTTCTGGCAGTGAGTGGGTCGTCTTTCATAGTTTAAAATTCCCATAAGGACCAACTCGAATAGTAACTTTTAACGACTTTGCCACAACATGTGTTATGTAACTACTTATTGTCAAAAAATCCTGTTGGAGAAGAATAGTAGAAAACACCGACAAACCAACATATCCACACTACACATGTGTTACTTACATATATAATATGTATATGATAAGGTATGTTTGTAGGTGTGTGGATCGTCATGGCTTGAGTCCGACGTGCTGCTATTTGTTTTTGTTGTTACGTGGCTTGTTTGTTTGTTTATTTGAGTAAGTAGTGGCAAGGCGTTGAAGTGAGTTCAAGTGTGTGAACGAAAAATACTGTGAACACGCTGCACTGAGAAAATTTTTTATCTGTCATATTGAAAAGCTTGTTATCACATAGAGACACTACAGCGTAAGTGATACACAGATTATATATAATACATGGATTGCAAGGCTCCTCGAGGAGAGGCCAGAACAGAGAAGTTCTCAAAAAATAGCTTTAGACTTTTTCTTATGGGAATATGTAAAGTCTAACGGATGGACATCTGACATCTGAGACGTAACCGCGGCCGAGAGATAATTAAAAAAAAAAAAATAAATGCCCAAGGATGTTCTTCATAATTAATATTCCCCATTCAATTTGAATTTTCTGTGTTTACTCTTAAAAAAATAATGAAACTCGAAATGGATCACCCTTTAGTTTTGGTTTCTAATTTTATTAGACGAAGTGACCTAAATGTTGAAAGGCGTCTCTGAACGGTTTGCAGATTTGGCTCATGGTCCATTCAGAGGATTGCGGTAGGTTCTCTGAGGATGATCGCTTTCAGAATATTTATATTAGTCAGAATACTACGACAAATCGACAGAAGGCGGTATATGACTGTAGGGTATCCGTAACAGGAATGAACTTGGATTGTCAACTTGGTAATATTACATGTAATTATTTTGGAATTTTTGCTTCTATGAAGAAAAAATCTGTTACAGAGCTTCAATCCTTAAATCTTAAACTATGGGTGTGGCCAAAAGAGTTTCTGACAGCTGCATTATCGGTGTCTTCTTACTTACTATATTTGCAGGTCAATAAACCCCGTCTTTAGATATGTAGTTTTATGGAATAATAGAAAAGCATTCATGTATTGGAATTTCTAAATTTGGTCGAAACTCTAAAGACACTTTCTAACCATATCTGATAACCCATTCAGTTCGTTACTGAACGAAAAAGATGACAAAAAAGTGAAGACCAAATAGTAAATCGTAATCAAGTAAATACATACATATAACTACTTGGTAGTAACTCAATAAGACCTTGTGTTGTGACCATAAACCAACGCTTCAGAAAAATTTTTAATACCGAAGTTACAGAAACCAAAATTTTCAAAGCTAAATTATTTGCTTTCGTGGGAATGTGGAATTGTTTTTATCTGTGTACGACCAAGATGGGGCAAAGTTGAGCAGTAAGTATAAATAAAGGCGACAAATAAAAGTTAAGTAGACGTAAAAGGAAAAAGTCAAAGTAACAAAAATGTACGTCAACTGTTACTGTAATTATTATTACAACAATAGCAAAAAAGAGGACATCACACTTGGCAACTACAACAACCAACGCCACGCAAACTACTAAAAAGCAAGCAGCAATATGCGAGGGAGTGAAGTGCGTTGTCTGAACACGAAACAAAATATTTAATGGCAAGAAATACAATTATTAACACCGGAGAAGTTCGCGTCAAAGTGCGCGCCACATACGGACCGCGTGCTTTTGAGGCGACAACAAACACGCTCAATGATGCGGAGCCCGAAAACAAAAAATAAACAAACTATAACAATTACAACTACAATAGAAACAATGGCAAGTGGTTACAACAACGAGTGGTGAAGGGTGGTGAATAAAAAGCATTACTTGCTGGTGTTTGCGATGAAACGGCGCTGGCGTCGAAGTGTGCTGCTGGAACACGCAGCAGACAAGTGAGTCTGCACATCACACTCGTTTCATCCGATCCACCAATTGTCGCTCACTCTCAGCCGTTGTTTGCCTTATGCCGCCGACTGCTGACATCTGCCAGTGCGTTATGGCATTTATGTCGCGCGCAACGACACGGATTATGAGCCAATTAGAGTCTTCAGGTAAAACTTGCCAAACAATAATCGTTTCATTTGCGACTTTTCTCGCTAACTCCTACAGCGTGCCGTTACATTTACGCAACGTTGCGCAGATATTTTTTTTTTGCTTTTTGAAATTGAATTTAAATGACAGTTCGACGCAGTTGATTTCGGTACTTTGGTATTAAAGAGCGATAATGTGAGGAAGTTTCAACTAATATTGGTGCCATTTTCAAAGACATCTTTAATGACTTTAATATCAGGAAAATGTTAACGGATTTTATAAATCTAAACACACTGCAATAAAAGAGAGATGTAGAAGTTATAAGCTGTTATTGTTACTGTTATAATTTGGTTTGGTTTAATATTAATTTGTTAACATTAAGAACTACCATCTTCTATCGACCTTTTGAGTTGACCTCAGATTAGCAGTAATCCCTATTTATTGATTTAGATTAAGTTAAAATTCGCAGATGAACTTTATCACGATCATAGATCATAGAGAGCCAGACGAATAGTAGCAACACCGGTTGTTTGCAATGTCCAATTTTCGAGTTATGGATCAAAAGGCCCTCAGGTATTGACGAAAGGCTTTGAGATAGCAATTTTATGAAGCGGCTAATATCGATTCTAGTCATGTCTTCGTCAACATCACACAGAATCACTCTGGACAACAGGTGCTACTTTGGACTGAGTAGGCAATTTAAAAGTAAAGTCCTCTCTCGACGAACAAAAAGCAAACTCCACAAATCCCTCACCATTCCCGTCCTGCTTTATGGTGCAGAAGCGTGGACGATGACAATATCTGATGTGACGGCACTAGGGGTTTTCGAGAGAAAGGCTTTGCGTAAGATTTACGGTCTCTTAAATAATGGCAACGGCGAAAACAGCAGACGATGGAATGATGAGCTTATGAGTTATTCGACGCCTTTAACATAGTACAGCGAATAAAAAGACAGCGGCTAAGATGACTAGATCATATTGTTCGAATGGACGAAAACGATCCAATGGGTATGTAAAGAACCAAATTGCTGCATTTGCAACGAAGGCCAACCGGTGCAATTATCGGCTCGTCGGCGATATTTGATTTCAACAAGACGGCGCTTGTCACACATAGCATCAATCAATAGATTTGTTGAGAGAACACTTCGTTGAGATAATTTTACGTTTTGGGCGGATTGATTGGTCACCAAAAGCGCGTGATATCACAACATATGTATATATGTGGGCATATTCATCAATCAAGACCGATTAAGGAAGGCTGGAAATTTGCTTATAATTTTTTTTCGAAATACCCAAACTTGAGAAACTTAATTCTGGTGGTGATTTCTAATGAAAACATTTCACATTTTAAAGAGACATTTTTCGTTTCAGTCCTTTAAGCCTAACTCATTGATAACTGAGTTCTAAAACAGCCGCTTTGTTCCCTAACTCCGTAAAATCTGTTTGGTGCCACAGTTCATGTTACATTTTGCGCATTACTTTTAAATAAACTCATTCAGAAACTTAACAAAGTCGCTTAATAAAAAATGAAGTATATAAAAAGCGCCATTTCGCTCATACTTCCTTTCAGAGTTGCAACAAATGTTGCACCCCACATTGTTGCGGTTTATCTGTAACATATTTTTTATTTCGTTTCAGCAGTGTTTCATATATACGACACTGGCATTTGAATTGTTTCTTGCAACAAAGTTGGAGGACCAAAATAAGCATAAAAAATTGCCGAAAAATCTGTATGAAAAAATGTATTTTTATTCGCCGCGAATGCGATCTGACCAGCCAAATGCAATATGCGAGTAAAATAACTGGAAAAGTGAAACAAACGAGTTGGTGAGTAGCGTGAAAAAAAGAATGCTATTAGTTTTCCAAACAAATAAAAATAAGCGCGAGAGGTATAGAAAATGCGAGCGGTGTGGCGGCGGTGAATGTGGTGGTTTCTCATAATCCACGACTGCGGCCAAGTTCAACTGTGGGTTTTAACTTCTGTGCGCCGCCAATTCTTACCCTTTAATGTTCCACTTTTTAACTTTGGCTTTTTTATGTGCGCTTGCAAATATTCGCATTTTCTGGTATTTATTTTCGGACGGCCTGCCGCGGCATGTGCGATTTTTGTTTTACGCTTGCTGCCGCTACTTTTTTGGAGGTTAAATTATTATTATTTTTTTAAACATGCGCAGCTGCGGTTGCGCGTCACCTTTGTCCTCGCCCCTCAGCTTGGCGCTTTAACTTTGAGCGCGCCCATTTGTGCGGCAGCTGTACGATTTCGGCGGATCTACGCTAAAGCGGCCAGTTGGTGTTGCACAAAAAATTAATTTATGATTTTTGTTGTGCCGTAGTAATAAAGCGGCCGTTTTTTATGGCATTTGGGCGAGTGTGTTGCCGCTGGCGCAGCTCAATGTTTTACAACGGTGCACCGCCGCACCAAGTGCGCGAGCTCCATAAACGCGTAATAGTAGAGGCGTAAAACGCTGATCCGGCGTCCGACGTCGAAACGTTTTGTGAGCGTGCCATTAAAATTGTCTGCCAACGGATGTGTGGCTCTTTGTGGTTAACCGCTTGTAAATGTAGGCAGTTCCTTTCGTTTTTTCTGCTTTGCAAGTGTTTTTGTTTTTGCCGCAGTCTTTGTTACAAGTGTTGCATGCGGCTATTGTGTGGGTTTTCATGCAACTGTTTGTCATATTAAAGAGAATTGATTATGTGCTGAAAATGTTGCAGGTAATGGCCCGTTAAAGATTTTACGATTTAAATAATTTCTGTCAATTATTCATGAATGCTTATTAATTAATCACTGCATTTAGCTGTTTGACACTTGAGAGCGAGAAAACTCAGATTAAGTTGTTAACAGTGGAACCTACAAACGTAGGGTCTGCTGCAGAACTCATTTGTAAACGTTGGACTGTGAAATTGATATGTCAGGCGGCAACGCACCTCGTGGTTCTTCTCCCTTTTTGCACAGCCAAATTAATTTAATGCATTAAATTTATAATTGAGAATACAGTTTTTGCCTTTCGCGCAGCCGGCTAATCGATTAACGATCAGCTGAATTTTGTTTTTGCTGTTTATAAGAAGTTAGTAAATTTCATCGGCTGATTGCTATTTTATCAATAAACACAACCAAATTTACAGCGCGGACAACAACCCGCAAGTTGCATTCCAGTTTCAATTCGGTTTGTATTTGATTAAAAATTGATGTAGTAAAGTTGTTCGAAAGGATTATTATCATGTCGAAGTAAGAAAAGTGGCTTACGGATTAGCATTAATTTTATCTTGGACTACTTGGTGTTGATAAGGTAGTAAGAGAAGATCAGTTGTTTCGAAAATGATTTCTATGGGAGCCTGGGGAATTAGTGAATCCATTTTATTAATTTCTCTTTCCACCAGATCACATTATCATAATTGCTTTAACATAGTTCACAGCTTGACCGGGATCAGGGTCAGCCATCGACGTTATATTCGGTATCTGGGCCTTGAAGGTCATTGTGAGAGTTTCATTTCGATATCATCTATGGCGTTTATTTACTGTAAAATGGAATTTAAAATTTTGTTCTACGAGACTTAAGCGTGGTTGTAAACTGATTTAGTTCTTTCAAGGAATTTTAAGAAAATGTCACGCTCGTTTCAAACATTTTCTTCTGTAACTTTATTTGTGCCTTAGTTAAAGAACTTTTTAACTTTTTAGCCATACTTTGTGTATATTGCATTCGACGATACCAGTATTAATGTGTATATCTTTATTACTATCATTAAGAGGAAAGATTTGTATGTATGTTTGGAATGAGTAAACTCAAAGACTACTGTGCCGATTTAAAAAATTCGTTCACCATTGGAAAGCTATATTCACCCTGAGTATCATAGGCTACATTTATTGCTAGAAAAAATTAGGGATCCTTATTAAAACTTAACCAATGTAATCCAAGTTGTAAAAAGTTTACTGAAATGTCACAAGCGCTGCGGAAAATATTGATGATAGAACAAAAGTTATGTCACAATAAGTGCCTTTACATTAAAAAAATAAGTCTAAATAACACCGCTATAAAAGCTGTTTTATTTATACTTTGGTTAATCCTTATCAAAATAAATACATTCATATATAATTTAATACCAATATATAACTTTTTGAATGATTAAATTTGGAGATTACATTCGAAAGACATCAATTGTTTTAAAATTGTCACGTGGTCGCCGCTCACACCGCTCTTTCAGAACTAAATCCATCTTATTTTATTTGTTTTCAGTAAATAATATATTGTAATAATATATTATGATATATTTTAACTATCAAACAGTCTGGCAACTCAAGAATTTCTTTAAATTTTTCTTATAACTTTTCGTAGTTTTCGACATAACCTTTGTATGGGAGGTAGACGTGGCAACAATCCGAGTTCATTCATTTTCATGCTGCAATGATGTGGCTAAGTGAAATGACTGTAAAAAGTTTGGTTGATATAGTTTAATTAGTTTGCGAGATGTACTTATTAGGAGTCGAAGACACGAATACTTTGCTAATATATTTTAATCCAATATGCTTAATATGCTCCTCCCTAGTAATATATGTTTTTATTGTATAAGTCCAGTCCTCTACCGCATTGGAAATTAATAGATGCAGCGAAGTTCAAGTTAGTTCAAATCAAAAGGTTTTCTGCTAAGGTCATTGCTCAGTAATTTGCGTGCTTTGTGTGACTAGTAGTTGAGAATGACGCTGTATTAGACATCACCAAATCCAAAATAATCTTTTAAAAAATATATGTATAAAGGCCCTATTCTGTGCACTTGACAAAATAACAGAAAAGTTAAAAATTTTTCCAGTTTTTTTCAAGTAAGAACTTTTTTGGTATTCTGTGACAATTTTGATAAAATAAAAAGCTTCAGTACGCATTGCTTTTCCCCACACGTGTGGGAAACAAAATAATGTAAACAGAAACAGCTGATTCCCTCCAATTATTTTTTAACGTAAGTTTTCAAATACATTTGAATATTTGTTGCAAAATAGTTAATAATTTAACTTCAATTTCACAATAAATCCATTGCTTTTGGTCTAGACTTTTCTTAGGGTGCGCAAATATTCCATGCTCCGAAGCTGGTACTATTTTTCATGCAAAAGGCCGTTATTTGGATGAGTGTTTGTTTTAACCGAGCCTTCTTCAGTGTGGCTTCGTTGATAAGTTTGGTTATCAACCTATCTATCCCATTCTGATGTCAAGATATCGACTGAAGCCTTTCAGAGCTGATGCAAAGTATTTGGTTTGGTTTCACAACTCCATTTACTCTATATAGATGACAGGGTTATACTTAACCAAACATGGAGTGCCGCGCGTAAATAAAGTAGAATACTTCATAATATAATACATATACATATGTCATTTATAATATATTTAAAACTGTTTGGAATGCAATTTTGATTTAGTTGGTTGTTATGTTTAGCTTCAGAAAAGTTCCTTGGGGGCTACGAAATCTAAACTTTGTTTTTTGTTGGCAAAAATTTGCTAAGCTGTAATCGCATGCAATATATAGAAAACAATTTCGTCAATTTTACCCTCATTATCCTCATTTTTTTAAACAAAAAACGGAAAAATAAACTTCTTAATTATTATAAAAATTATTATAAAAACGGCTCAATAACGCGAGCCATCCACATATTCATATTTTTCCTCTTTGTATAAAACTAACGACAAAAGTAAAATATCTCCATTGCAACAAAGTGAATTTCACAACTATCCACTGAGAGATATTTTATTTGTCAAGAGCATTCTACTTCTTAACAACTTATAAAGAAAAGAGCTTTTTATTTTAGACACAGAATACGAAATGCGTGATAAATTTCAATTTTTTACAAATTAGAAATTTGTTGAATTTGTAAAGTGCACAGAATAGGGCTGTATATGTTCATACAGCCTTGGCCAAAAGTACTAGGCACCGCATTAAAATACAAGTATTCTCAAATGTGGCTATCAAAGTTACTACTTATTTTTGTAAATGTGTTACATGGGTGTTTAACTGTTGATTAAACAAATAAATTTTGTAATTTTAAAGGTATTAAAAAAAATTAAGCTAAAACTAAAAATTGTAATTTTTAAGAAATTCATAAAATATTTTTTTATTTTTTTTTAATGTTATTATAACTAATTCATTGTATTTTTATTGTTTTACTAATAAAACTTCATTATTTCATTTGTTAAAACAAAAAATTCAGTAATTAGTGAGGTGCCTAATACTTTTGGCCAATATTTTATATATTTTAATAGCGCTCGCATAATTATAATCAACACCTTTTTAACCTCTCATTGATAATGTTGAACAAATCAATTTATTGAAAAAAAAACATATAAAAATTTATATTATAGAACCATTATCATCATTCACACTTTGACACTTGGTGTTGTGATAACAAATCAATTGCATTAATTGAAACTGAACTGCGTCTTATGCATTATATTAGCTCATTTACAAGTAAAAGTTTTCTCTGCATTCAAATATGCTAACACGAGAGTCTTCACTGCACAATTTGTAGGTATGTTCTCACATGTGTCTTGGGTATTTATTTTAGCGCTTCGCATTTCACAAATGGGATAACCATTATCGCTGCATAGCTGATCATTCATATAGAATACATTATTAAAAGCCTTAAGATGTAGGCAATCCTCATCTCGGTAATTATCCGGTTGTCCGGGGAGAAATTTCGAATAAATCATTGCTCGACCAGTGGTGAGCGAGACAAATTTGCCTTCATCTGCCAAATCGTTGCCGCTGATCCAAAAGTATTTGCCTACGTGCCCATTTTTAGTTAAATAGAAGTTGAGATCATTCATTTCAGTTTCAGAATTGATTGTGGCCAAGTCACTGTCATACGTCTGACAGAGATTCACGGCCGCGAACCAATTCATCTAAAACGAGTTAAACGATTAATGTGAACTGCATTCATTTCATTTATATGTATATCAAATACCCATTTACCTGTACATCAGTAAATACAATGTAGTACTTTTCACCAATTTTCTTGAAGAGATTAGCATCACCTGCTATTTCTAAATCAGTGTGCAGGAAATTTAGTTATCATTCAGCGCTCAGCTGTGTGACTTGATATTCGAACTCACCATCATTCGCAGCGTGTGATAAGCCAACCGTGAGGCACAGTAACAGAAATAAATATTTTGTTTTCATTATAATAGAGCTCGCTTGCTTTCCTTCCGAACTGTAAGTGTGAACTGAACGAGATGCACTGAAAGACTAAATCTTAGCTTAGGTTACTAAATACTTCAGAACACAGTCTGAAACATTTTATATTAAAAAACTTTGCCAATGATATTTACGAGGCAAAATCAATTTGAAGGGCAAAATCAGCAAGATGAGATAAAAACACAATGCACAGTGGTTCGGCCCATAGGTCAAAAATCAAAAAAGCCATCTAACAATTTATGTCAAAAGGTATACCGATGATCTCTTAATTGTCCAAACGACCGAAACCGGGTTTTCCTAAAAAACGAACCGTACTTTCTAAAAAAAAGTTAAATTCATGAACAATTGTACATTTTGAAATCACATCAGAATTTAAAAAAATCCACAGCAACAACGCACTTCAAGTTGTTCTCGTAATTGTTCAGGTTAACGAATCAAGTTTATTTTTAAAGGAGTTTCAAGTTATTTATTTTAACTTGTGAAGTTAGTTCAGACTACCGTGATTTGTGTTTTTTGTGAAATTAGTGTTTTATATTACCTATTGGTTTGCAGTTTTTTGCGCGTCTTCAATTTGTTTGCATACAGTTTTAATTGAACTATAAATAGCTATAGTAAGCCATAATTTAAGCTATGAAAGTGAAATTTGGTCTTAGAACGGAAAGGGCTGTTTGGGCAAATGGGCGTGCCGAGCCCCTACAAAGTTTTTTGCACATATCTCGTAAACTACTATATATATATATATATATATAACCAACCTAGCTCGGGTCGTTTCCTTTAGGCACTTCCTTATACGGTCTAAACATCGATGAAATACATCGGAACAGAACTTTTCACAAATACTGGATTTAAAGTGTGTGTTTTCAAGACCGCATATATCGAACATGAAGAACTCAGTGCTCCTAACAAATTTTTTCCCGAAAACATAGCTAAGTCACTCAGATAATTTTAAGAAATTCAGAGGGAATATGTTTCTTCTAATAATATGTCTCCGTGCCAAAAATTTGTGAAATTCGGTCATAACTTCCCTCGTTGCCATATACCTAATATCAGGGTTTTCCAACTTTTAATGGGCTTTATACTATATATAGCTGAATATGTGAGTCAAATTGTGTGTTATATTAATAAAATTAATTAATTAAATTTCGATAAAATAAAGTCACTCTAACTTAGCCATTCCTTACTTGTTTTGTATGATATTATTCTTTTAGGTGGAATATGGGGTCGGATAGGGTAAACTATTACGACAAATCATATTCAGCTTTTTTCCCCGCTTTGTTAAATATTTTTAAAATGTCTTACTGAAGGTTTTGACACTCCGACCAGAGAACTGCAATTATTCCTTTTTTAAAGTCATTGGTTGCCGACGACAATAGTCGCTGCCACTAATACAATAGCGGAAAGTGAAATCCGGACAACTAAAAAAGAAGTTTTATTATTTTAGTCAAATATTAAAATTTTTACTTTAAAACAATAATATATGTAGAATAATTGAGTATTAAGTGTAAACAAAGGCAGTGTTGTTGATTGCACTTATACTTCCATTTATTTTAATTCATTTTAGATATTTTATCATTTTGGTAGCCAACAATATAAACAGTGATATCTTTTTTATTATTTACACTAAAGAAATATTTGTTGAGTATTATTTAAGGGGAACATTAATTGATTCAAAAACATTATCATTAGTATTTTGTCGAACCTCTTTTGTTTTTTATAACGAATTTTATCCGCTCTGCCATTGAATTTATCAGATTTTGTAATGTTCCTGCTGCGCTACCGTTATACTACACATCTTAGAGGGTTCTATGCAATTTTGCTAAAGTTTTTGGTCTATTCTGTGATATCTGAGTCTTCATTATAAACCAAAAGTTCTCAATTTTGAAATCCGGACTATTACCTGAACACTATAAAGTCGAAACCCCGATTTTTGATAAATAATTCTTCACCTGAAAGAAAAATGAAAGGACAATTATAAAATTTGCAATTTAAATTATAGCAATAACATCTAGATGTACAAAAAAATTCGTACTAACTATTTTGGCACGCTGGCGTGGCAAAGAGTCATCCTGAAAAATAAGGACATCCGCTCATTAAAAATGGTCCTGTATTGAGGGTATTAAATTCGTCTCAAGCATCTCCTAGTACTTTAACCCGATGACGGTTCCATCTATTAGGAAAAGCATAAAAAAGCATCCCCAGACCATTCGGTTGCCTCATTTCGCCAATCATTTCATTTACACTGTCCGCTTTAGTGTAAAATTATTCAAAGCACTAACAAATATGAGTATTCTCCGGCAGAAGCGTAAAATAGCTTTGATATATCATTTGTAATAACAATCGATTATTTAAAACAAATAAATCGACATATTTATAAATTTTTTGCACAAAAAATTTAATTTTGAACAAAATATATAAATTTTATTGAAGTGAAAAGTTTCAGAACGGCAACAATGAAATTATTGTTTGATATGCCGCTGCCGTCTTCAAAATGTTCAAAACGTGGCTTTAAAGCGACTATTGTGAGCCAGCTGTCGCTACGTCGTGCAGATTGACCGATATTTTTGATATAAAGTCAGCCATAGGTTTTGGCGTAGCATATTTTGCAGCCATTACATATTTTATTTTGCGAGTGTTTTGTTATTGTGCATTTCAAAGTTTTCCAATCCGTAAAATCCGTGCACCGTGCAAGAGTTTTGCAAGAGGAAGACAATCCCCCTATTGATTTTATGAAAATGATACGGCTGTAATAAACCACTTTTCTTTGTTTGTTTTATTTGTGGAACTTTATATCTTTTTAACGACACTTTGTCCATATTAATGTATATATATATATATATTTAAAGTATATAGATAATATAATTCTAGCCCGCCACCGCATTGTGAATTAATAAATGTAGAAAAAATTCAAGTTACTTCAAATCGAAAGGTTCTCTGCTAAGGTCATTGCTAAGTAATTAGCAAGCTTTGTGTGCTAAGTAATTGAGAATGATGATACATTAGACAGGACCAAATCCAATATAATATTTTAAACAAAATATAAAGACAATGAATGGTTTTATATATAGATTTGATAATAAAATATAAATATATTTTAATAGCGCTCGCATAATTATAATCAACACCTTTTTAACCTCTCATTGATAATGTTGAACAAATCAATTTATTGAAAAAAAAAACATATAAAAATTTATATTATAGAACCATTATCATCATTCACACTTTGACACTTGGTGTTGTGATAACAAATCAATTGCATTAATTGAAACTGAACTGCGTCTTATGCATTATATTAGCTCATTTACAAGTAAAAGTATTCTCTGCTTTCAAATATGCTTTGACGAGAGTCTTCACTGCACAATTTGTAGGTATGTTCTCACATGTGTCTTGGGTATTCATTTTAGCACTTCGCATTTCACAAATGGGATAACCATTGTCGCTGCATAGCTGATCATTCATATAGAATACATTGTTAAAAGCCTGAAGATGTAGGCAATCTTCATCTCGGTAATTATCCGGTTGTCCGGGGAGAAATTTCGAATAAATCATTGCTCGACCAGTGGTGAGCGAGACAAATTTGCCTTCATCTGCCAAATCGTTGCCGCTGATCCAAAAGTATTTGCCTACGTGCCCATTTTTAGTTAAATAGAAGTTGAGATCATTCATTTCAGTTTCAGAATTGATTGTAGCCAAGTCACTGTCATACGTCTGACAGAGATTCACTGCCGCGAACCAATTCATCTAAAACGAGTTAAACGATTAATGTGAACTGCATTCATTTCATTTATATGTATATCAAATAATCATTTACCTGTACACCAGTAAATACAATGTAGTACTTTCCACCAATTCTCTTGAAGAGATTAGCATCACCTGCTATTGCTAAACCTGTGCGCAGAAAATTTAGTTACCTTTCGTTGTTCAATTGTGCAATTGTGACTCGACATTAGAACTCACCATCATTCGCAGCGTGTGATAAGCCGCCCGTGAGGCACAATAACAGAAATAAATATTTTGTTTGCATTCTAATAGAGCTCACTTGCTTCCCTTCCGAACTGTAAGTGTGAACTGAACGAGATGCACTGAAAGACTAAATCTTAGCGTAGGTTACTAAATACTTCAGAACACAGTCTGAAACATTTTATATTCTCGCTATATTTTATTTTAAAAAATTTTGCGAATGGTATTTAAGATGCACAACCAATCGGAAGTCGCGAAAAAACCCAGAAACACGATGTAGTATACAAAACACGGCAAGATGAGGTCAAAACAACCAGCGTTATCGATAAAAGTATCAGCAGCTGAAGAAGAAGATGATGGAAAGCGAAACAATCTTATATTAACCAGGGGTAATAAAAGCAAATACACCGTCATAGGTCTTTCGAATAGTTTAGCGCTTTTTAATTAAAAACAAATTACATAGAAATTAATATTCATACATATATGGTAAATAATTAATTCCTTTATATTATTGCTTCCAGCTAAATTATGTGGTTTTTTTCGACATATTCGACTAGAGAGGCATGTGTCTAATGGAGATTTCTCGCCTTCTAGTTCATATTTTCATTAATCCTTTTGTAATGGGCCTCTGTCTGAATCCTTATTTCTTCGGTGACTGTATTCATCCTTAGGTCTCGCATTTCTGGTGTAATAAATAATAATAATTAAGGCGCATTTCCAATGACTCTTAGCACCTTGATTTGAAAACGTTGTATAACATTAATACTGCTATCATTAGCATAAGCGACTTGACTATTTGTTTATAAAAAAAGTAATTTATTGTGTATGGACAGGTTTAATCTACATCCCCACTTTATTTTTGATAATTTGGGATTAAGTTAAATCCATTTGATTTCAATATGCTCTTTTCAACTTTATCTATCTGTATCTGGAGTATTCCAAATGTCTGTATACCATAGACATTTGGAATACTTATAGGTTGATAAGTTATTCTTTTGTTTGTAAAATTTACAACCGACTTGCCACCGTTTTCTTTGATTCCATTCCATTTTTTATTACAATTTAGTTTAGTTGATCGCATGTTGCAGGTCTAGCGCAGCTTCTTCTGTCATTTTTTCGATGCATAGTTTTGCGGCGTTAACGGTAAGTCTCTTGTATATATAATATACCTAAGATACTTCCTTGAGGAAATCCTGCTTCAACTTTTTCTTTTAGTCTGGAGAATTCAAGCTGATATTCGATTCCAGAATATACTCAATCGCAAGACATGATTTTAGTTTTTGCATAAGGTCTTCGTGCCACACCTTGTCGAACGCCTGCGCAACGTGAAGGAATACAGCTAAGCATAAGTTTCTTTTCTCCAAATTTTTCTATTTCGAACATTTGTCAATGAGTGTGTTCTATTGTTGAATGCTCGTTTTTGAAACCGAACTGATGCGAAGGGATTAACTACTTTTCATCGATTAATGCTTTTACCTTTGATAAATTAATTTAAAAAAAGTTTTGAGATTGGTGGAAGTAGTGAAATTGGTCTATATGACGAGACTATATGAAGATCCTTTCCTGGCTTAGGAATCATAATAATTTCGGCAGCTTGAGCATAAATATTTATGAATTGACTCATTCTTAATATGAGCGATTTATCGTTTTAATTCAACTGTTGCCTTATAAAGGTTGGTATACCTTTATTTTAGAAGGATTTAATTAGGAGGATTTTTATTTCTTTAGGGTAATTTGAACCTATAATTTTCCGTTTTATCTCCGAAGTATTATCCCAAGCTGTTGAATTTCTTTCGTAAATGTCAACTTCTAGTTCAAGTTGTTCAATTGTTGTTATTTTTGGACAGTTAATTTTAGTCTGAAGTATTTGTTTGAACAAAGTCCAGTCCGTATTTTTGTTGTATAGTTTTAAACTATGATATCTTTTACTGTATCACCTAGTGTTAAAGTTAAGAGTGATCACAGCTTAGATCTAACCCAATTTCTATTTCGATGAAAATTCGAGATATTTTCCTAGATATAAAGAAGTCTATTACATCTGGTATTTGGTTAATATCCGTTGGCCAGTTTCTTTGTGTTCTAGTTGGTATAAGCTCACATACCGTTTCCTAAACTGCCTGGAATAAATCTCGCTCAGTCTTCGCATTAAAGTCGACTCCCATTTTTTATATTTTTCAAGGGGGATATTGTGCTTCGGCGACCAATATATTGCAATAATTGATAGGGGTTGACTCAATGTTTATAATGAAATAGTTATTTCGTATTGTGATTGATTATAATTAGGCACCCATGGCGAGTATTTTGTTCTTTAAGCTTTTGATTTTCAGCTTGGTGGCGTCATTGTGTTAATGCTTTCAATTTTTGTTTTAACTCATTCATTTCAGAAATTAATTTTATAGGAATTTATATGCTAAATAAATTATTTGGATTTCCGACGACAATTTTCAGAAAGGATTTCGATACTACAACTAATGGCAACTCTGTCTTTGCAATAGTTATGCCAAATAAAAAATTTGAAATATACTTTTAGGTATGCTTTTTTAACTTAATTAGTAATACATTTGATCTCTGTTTTACACGGTCTTTTTGTACACTTCCCAATTACCATTATTACACAGTATGGAAAACCAGTAAGTGTGGCTTTGAAATATGGAAGTGTGGGACATAAAAATGGCAAAAATTCTTAATTTTTCAGGATTTCAAGCTTGCGCAACCTCTAAACCTTTTTTGATTGACCCAAAACTTTGTATATACTAGTTTTTTGGCTATTCTCAAATTTCTAGGGGGTGCGATCGAGAATCGGAATACTTTGGAAAATAAGGGCCACCCTAATGTACAATATAACACCAGAAAAGTCTATAACAACAACAACAGTGTAAATTCTCACTGTACGAATAGATAGATTTTCATGTAAAATTGGATCTTTTTACAAGTTTTCTATTTTTTGCACGATTTTTTTTCTCAAATTGGTCCCAATAGTGAGTTATATAAAATTTGATTTTTTTTGCACGTTTTTTTTTACACGAGTAATTTACTGTCCCAGTTAAGCGTGCAAAAAGAAGATCAACTGTATATGTATTATATAATATCAACTTTTACTTCTGTGAAGTGTGCTTATTATTTTTTAGGGTTGACTCAGGTTTGATTTGTAAAAATTCGTTATCGACATCATCTATGTATATATTTCTTTGATACGCCTTAACTAACTTACTAAATTTATTGTGAACTTGTGGCAATTAAAAAAGTAACATCTGCTTTTAATATTATTAGATTCTCGCGAAAGGCAACTAAACGTTCTATATCAGCTTTGAGTAATATATAACTACAATAATCTATTAAGTAAGAGAAGCGATAACAAAATAATTTTAAATTTAATACTCTGAGCGATTTGTTGATGAAAATCAAAAAGTGAACATGATAATTAGCAAAAGCGATATACATCGTCATGAGCATATGATCGTACGTGAGTAAGTGATTAAACGAGTTATATACAATCAAACCTCTATTGAACCGACACTCACCGTCGAACGATTTTTGTCCGCCTAAGAGAAGGTCATTTGGTCTAAAAATTTAACTTAGTGCATTAGTGCATGCAAAATTAGAATGTCAAAAACACGCTTATCAAGATATTTACTAATAATTAAGTAATGGAAATTTCTTTTCGAAATGATAACTTATATATAATCTATAATCTCCCAATTTTTCCAATGCGTATGCCTCGGTTATATTCTGTGCCAGTAGATCTTTTCAATTGAATATACCATTTTTGTCCGCAGCCACTGGTTAGGATATGTAGATTTTCCAAACCAACCCAATAGTTTTTCACTAAGTCCCCAAATCCTTCCCTATAATCATGCCAATCTCTAATACAATTTATTGACTTATGTAAATACTTATATATACTTGAGAAACCTCAATATTAGGTTATTAACAACGGAACATGCGAAGGTAGACTATTGGACTGTGAAATTGATTTGTCAGGCGGCAACGCAACTCGTGGTTTTTCTCCCTTTGGAAGTCTGTGCCTTATAACCTTTTCGCATAGTCAAATTAATTTAATACATAAAGATTATAATTGAGAAACCAGTGAGAACCACTCGATTAACAAACAGCTGTTATAGATTTTGTTTTTGCTGTTCATAAGAAGATGGTAAGTGCCATCAGCTGATTGCTATTTTATCAATAAACACAGCCAAGGGAGGATGGGGTCATATGTAGAAGTTCACGTAAGTGAGGAAAGTTTCTGACTGCCATTCAGTTGGGAGTGGCCAGGAACGATTCTTTTACATGTGGCTCAAGCAGCTCACAACTTCCGGTCTTAGACCAAGTATCCTCTGGGTATCCAACAGACATCCGTCTGGAAGCGAGCTAAAGTGAGAAGGCGAATCCCGCTTATGCGGTTGTGCGTAGGGCTTGGGACCCACCACATAAAAACGAATAACCGGTGAATAAGAAACACAGGCCTCGGATGAGAAACCCCCCTTTTGATGACGACCACGGCAAACGTATAAAGGACTATGATTTAAGGGCATGCACCTGGAATGTCCGGACCCTTAACTGGGAAGGTGCCTCTGCCCAGCTGGTTGATGTCCTCGTAAGAGTAAAGGCTGACATCACCGCAATCCAAGAAATGCGATGGACGGGACAAGGACGGAAGAAGGTGGGTCCTTGTGACATCTACTACAGCGGCCATATAAAGGAGCGCAAATTCGGTGTGGGATTCGTGGTGGGAGAGAGACTCCGTCGTCGAGTCCTGGCATTCACTCCGGTGGATGAACGTCTAGCCACAATCCGCATCAAAGCGAGGTTCTTCAACATATCGCTGATTTGCGCCCACGCCCCGACGGAAGAGAAGGACGATGTGACCAAAGATACCTTCTATGAGCGCCTAGAACGTACCTATGAGCGCTGCCCCCGCCACGATGTCAAAATCGTGCTTGGCGATTTCAACGCTAGGGTGGGTAAAGAAGGTGTCTTTGGCACAACAGTCGGAAAATTCAGCCTCCATGACGAAACATCACCAAACGGTCTGAGGCTGATCGACTTCGCCGGGGCCCGAAATATGGTCATCTGTAGCACTAGATTCCAGCATAAGAAAATCCATCAAGCTACTTGGCTGTCCCCGGATCGAATCACTCGCAACCAGATCGATCATGTTGTGATAGATGGACGACATGTCTCCAGTGTTTTTGATGTGCGTACGCTTCGTGGTCCCAACATCGACTCGGACCACTATCTTGTAGCAGCTAAGATACGCACCCGCCTCTGTGTAGAAAAGCGCACACGTCAACAAACACAAGGAAGGTTCGACATCGAGAAGCTGCAATCACAACCGACAGCCGAACGATTTTCTACTCGACTTGCACTCCTGCTCTCTGAGAGCACTCATCAGCATCTCGGTATAAGGGAGCTGTGGGACGGCATATCAAACTCCTTACGTACAGCTGCAACCGAAACCATTGGCTTTCGGAAAAGCCAAAAAAACAGCTGGTATGATGAGGATTGTCGTCTCGTAGTGGAGAGAAAACAGACTGCCTACCTCGCAATGTTGCGATCGACCGCAATACGAGCGGGATGGGAAAGATACCGAGAGCTGAAGAGGGAAGCGAGACGCATTTGCAGAAAAAGAAAGAAAGAGGCAGAAATGCGTGAGTATGAAGAGCTTGACAAGCTGGCCGACAGGGGTAATGCTCGAAAATTTTACGAAAAGATCCGGCGACTAACTGAAGGTTTCAAGACCGGAGCACACTCCTGTAGGACCCCCAGCGGTGATCTAGTGGTTGATGACCAGAGTATACTGTGTTTGTGGAGGGAACACTTCTCCAGCCTGCTGAATGGCAGTGAAAGTACAACACCAGGAGATGGCGAACCCGATTCCCCAATCGACGACGATGGAACAGATGTTCCATTGCCCGACCGTGAAGAAATTAGAATAGCAATTACCCGCTTGAAGAACAACAAGGCGGCGGGGGCCGATGGATTGCCGGCCGAGCTATTCAAATACGGCGGCGAAGAGCTGATAAGGTGCATGCATCAGCTTCTTTGCGAAATATGGTCGGAAGAAAGCATGCCCGACGATTGGAATCTCAGTGTACTCTGCCCAATCCACAAAAAGGGAGACCCCACAATCTGCGCCAACTATCGTGGGATAAGCCTCCTTAACATCGCTTATAAGGTTCTATCGAGCGTACTGTGTGAAAGACTAAAGCCCACCGTCAACAAACTGATTGGACCTTATCAGTGTGGCTTTAGACCTGGAAAATCAACAACTGACCAGATATTCACCATGCGCCAAATCTTGGAGAAGACCCGTGAAAAAAGGATCGACACACACCATCTATTTGTCGACTTTAAAGCTGCTTTCGACAGCACGAAAAGGAGCTGCCTTTATGCCGCGATGTCTGAATTTGGTATCCCCGCAAAACTAATACGGCTGTGTAAGTTGACGTTGAGCAACACCAAAAGCTCCGTCAGGATCGGGAAGGACCTCTCCGAGCCGTTCGATACCAAACGAGGTTTCAGACAAGGTGACTCGCTATCGTGCGACTTCTTTAACTTGATGCTGGAGAAAATTATAAGAGCTGCAGAGCTAAATAGAGATGGTACAATCTTCTACAAGAGTGTACAGCTCCTGGCGTTCGCCGATGATATTGATATCATCGGAAACAACACCCGCGCCGTTAGTTCTGCTTTTTCCCGCCTGGATAAGGAAGCGAAGCGAATGGGTCTGGTGGTGAACGAGGACAAGACGAAATATCTCCTGTCATCAAACAAACAGTCAGCGCATTCGCGTCTTGGCTCCCACGTCACTGTTGACAGTCATAACTTTGAAGTTGTAGATAATTTCGTATACCTAGGAACCAACATTAACACCGATAATAATGTCAGCCTTGAAATCCAACGCAGAATCACTCTTGCCAACAGGTGCTACTATGGACTGAGTAGGCAATTGAAAAGTAAAGTCCTCTCTCGACGAACAAAAACTAAACTCTACAAGTCCCTCATCATTCCCGTCCTACTTTACGGTGCAGAAGCGTGGACGATGTCAACATCCGATGAGACGGCACTAGGAGTTTTCGAGAGAAAGGTTTTGCGGAAGATTTACGGTCCCTTAAACATTGGCAACGGCGAATACCGCAGAAGATGGAATGATGAGCTGTATGTGTTGTTCGACGACATAGACATAGTCCAGCGAATAAAACGACAGCGGCTACGCTGGCTGGGTCATGTTGTGCGAATGGATGAAAGTGCCCCAGCTCTGAAAGTTTTCGATGCAGTACCCGCTGGTGGAAGCCGAGGAAGAGGGAGACCTCCACTCCGGTGGAAGGACCAGGTGGAGAAGGACCTGTCTTCATTTGGTATTACCAATTGGCGCCAAACCGCCAAAAGGAGAGATGCGTGGCGCACTGTTGTGGACTCGGCTATAACCGCGTAAGCGGTTTCTACGCCAGTTAAGAAGAAGATCTATTAATTTTATCTATTTAATTCTATCTATTATACTCTGAGCAACATGTAGCAACGGTATAAAACACATATCACAAATACCGACATACTGTGGATCTTCTCTAACTCGAATCACGATATTCCACAAAAAAACTTCAAGTTAGAGAGACTTCGAGTTATAGAAATGTTCATTAAAACATACATTTTTCAAAAAGCTGTAAAATATAGATTTATACACTGTTCTATTTATTTACTTCGCAACAAGTTGTATTTAAATACATTAAAAGATGTATTCTGTAATTTTGTTTGTTGCAGTTTGCTATTCTTTGGCTCTTGACGTTTATATCTCATGCCTTTCATGCCTTTGTTACATGATTTAGGAAATCTACTCGTATAAGTATAAAATCATATTTTCTGTTTGCCCCATACGATATAGAAAGACTCTTTTAAAATTGTTCCCTGATAGTAAAATTTTAAATTTTGTATTAACCCCTGGTCGAAAAGTTCGATTTATTGAAGGAAATTTGTATGAAATTTTACTTCTATTGCCACTTCAAGAGTTCGAGTTATGGAGAGCTTCGAGATATAGAAGGTTCGAGTTATGGAAGGGAATTTGTATGAAATTTAACTTCTAAACGCTATTGCCAATTCAAGTGTTCGAGTTATAGAGATCTTCGACTTATAGAAGGTTCGAGTTATGGAAGTTCCACTGTATTTGTATCAGGAACTTGCTTAGTAAATAGACTCATCATGGTCGCTTATAATTGTAGAAACTTTTCCATTTGAAATCAAATGCATTTGAAAATACATTGCGCAGATAAATTCCATCTAATTTACAACATAGTTTAGCGACTGTAATTATTTGGCGTCTATTGTGTTTACAATCGCCTGCAGCGTTGATTGCCACTGCCTGCCACACGAAACACTCGTCCAACAACTTGTAGGCATTCCAAGGAAAATATATGTTCAGCAGATGTTGGCTGCTGGTTTTTGGCTTCTAATTCAATTTACAACTTTGCAGTTTAGCCGTGGCAAAAGAAGACGAACGAACGAAAGAAAGTACGAGCAAACGCCTGACTTCCAATGAGCAATGTGCAACCTGCGGCGAAAGGGAACAACAACACTAACACGTGCAGCGAAAAGTTTCTTGGCTTTGAGGTAACGTCAGCCAGCAAGCCAGCACTCGCAGACTCACTCTGTCAGTTAGTCAGCCAAAATGCGACGCTTGGCATTGCAACTTTAATTAGTTGTTGCTACAACGCGGTGTCGGTGTGATATGTGTTTTGTTGTTGTTGTTGTTGTTTTTAACGCCAGTTGTTAGCGGTCGGCAGCTCGCCAAACTGCCTGGTCTAAGCGAAGTGAAACGGAGCATTTCAACGGCACTTAATGCAATTCAATTTAGCTGAAATAATTTCAACTCGAAACTTTGTGTATGAAAGACCGAACAACCGAAAACCGAAATGGAAACTTGCCGAAAACTTAAAATGAAATAATCACAAAACATCATTTAGGCGCCAAAAAAAGGGGTTGATAAGTGTGCGTACGAGTATACTGGTGGCAGCGAGAGGTGTGAGTTGGATTGTTGAAAAAGTTCTGCCGTACAGGCTGGGAGATACAGACGTTCTTTAAAAGAGAGCTAAAAGAGAAATAAAAGTGAGGGTGAGGGTGAGGGTGAGGAAGAGAGAGAAGATTGTATTAAAACAGCATTCTTTAGAACGCCTTGAATTAAGTTTTCAACAATTACTGTTATAACCTTGTTAGAATTAGCTGGCTGGTAGATCTATTCCTGTCCTGGCAAAGTGATATATTTACACAATCGTTTCTTTCCGACCAAAATTATTACACTGATATGCAGAAAGTTTTTTTTATATTTGCAATCTGTGACGTTGGGTTATTCAACAAAAGAGGAAAGTAGAATTTGACTCCTGTTCGAAAAGAAGAAGGTTCAATCCTTCTCGAATTTTTAAGAATTTTATACAGGTGCTACGTTTTTGAAAATTTGAGTGCCGGTTTACATTTTTGGAAAATTAAAGTACACTTTCCAAATCAGGTTTATTCAGAAATATTCCAAAAACTCAGAAATAATAACCTCAAAGTACAAATAATCTAAACTAAGTCAGAAGGAATCAAATCTGGGTAACCAGTCTGACGTTCCGGGATCGTTTTTCCGTGCGTAAATGCTAAGCCCTCCATCTTTACGACTCTTTTACAGTCTGGAACATTCTATCTGATAGCTTTTATCATTTTATTCCAGAGTCTTGGACTTTGATTACCACTTCTGGGTAGCCAAAAGACATCCGTTTGGAGGCGCGGTAGAGTGAGAAAGCGAAGTCCGTTTCTGCGATGGTGCGCACATTTGGGACCCAGCACATAAAAAAACCTCCCAAATAAAAGACCAATCAGAGCCTCGGATGAGATACCACACTCCTGCGACTCCTGCAAACGTTTTAAGGATCACGGTTTGAGGGCATGAATGTTCCATAATTGGAAAGGTGCCTCTGCCAACTGGTTGATGTCCTCATACAACTAAAGACTAACATCACCGCAATCCAAGAAGTGCGATGGACGGGACAAGAATGGAAGTAGGTGGGTGCTTGTGACATCTACTACAGCGGCCATATAAAGGAGCGCAAATTTGGTGGTTGATTTCACGGAGAGTCTTTTGAGAACAATGTAGAAATATCTCAAAACGTTTTAAAAACTTATTTTAAGAAAAACATTGCTGAGCTTTAAATACCACATACATTCACCTAGGAGGATGGGATCATGTGTAGAAGTTCACGCAAGTGAGGAAAGTTTTTGTTTGTCATTCACTTGGGAGTGGCCAGAAACGATTCTTCTCTACATGGTTCAAGCAGCTCACGACTTCCGGTTTTAGACCAAGTATCCTCTGGGTAGCCAACAGACAGCCGTTTGAAGGCGAGCTAAAGTGAGAAGGCGAAGCCCGCTTATGCGGTTGTGCGTAGGGTTGGGGACCCACCACATAAAAACGAAGTACTAATGAAAAATCTACGAAAGCCTCGGATGAGACACCCCCCTTTTGATGACGACCCCTGCAAACGTTTTAAGGATAATGATATAAGGACATGCACCTGGAATGTCCGGACCCTTAATTGGGAAGGTGCCTCTGCCCAGCTGGTTGTTGTCCTCATACGACTCAAGGCTGACATCACCGCCATCCAAGAAGGGCGATGGACGGGACAAGGACGGAAGAAGGTGGGTCCTTGTGACATCTACTACAGCGGCCATATAAAGGAGCGCAAATTTGGTGTTGGATTTGTGGTGGGAGAGAGACTCCGTCGCAGAGTCCTGGCATTCACCCCGGTGAATGAACGTCTTGCCACAATCCGCATCAAAGCGAGGTTCTTCAACATATCGCTGATTTGCGCCCACGCCCCAACGGAAGAGAAGGACGATGTGACCAAAGATGCTTTCTATGAGCGCCTAGAACGCACCTATGAGCGCTGCCCCCGCCACGATGTAAAAGTCGTGCTTGGCGATTTTAACGCCAGGGTGGGTAAAGAAGGTGTATTTGGCACAACAGTCGGAAAATTCAGCCTCCATGACGAAACATCGCCAAACGGCCTGAGGCTGATCGACTTCGCTGGGGCCCGAAATATGGTCGTCTGTAGTACCAGATTCCAGCATAAGAAAATACATCAAGCTACTTGGCTGTCTCCTGATCGAAACACGCGGAACCAAATCGATCACGTTGTGATAGACGGAAGACATGTCCAAATATAGACTCGGACCATTATCTGGTCGCAGCGAAGACACGTACCCGCCTCTGTGCAGCAAAGAGTGCCCGTCAACAAACACAAGGAAGGTTCGACGTCGAAAAGCTGCAATCGCAACAGACAGCCACGAAATACTCTACTAGACTTGCACTCCTGCTCTCTGAGAGCACTCATCAGCATCTCGGTATAAGGGAACTGTGGAACGGCATCTCAAAATCACTGCGTACCGCTGCAGCCGAAACAATTGGTTATCGGCAACGACAAAAAACAAGCTGGTACGATGAGGAGTGCCGTCTCGCAGCGGAGAGAAAACAGACTGCCTACCACGCAACGTTGCAAACGTGCTGGATGGGATAGATACCGAGAGCTGAAAAGGGAAGCGAGACGCATCTGCAGACAAAAAAAGAAAGAGGCCGAAATGCGTGAGTACGAAGAGCTTGAGAAGCTGGCAGACAGAGGGAATGCTCGAAAATGTTATGAAAAAATGAAGCGACTTAACGAAGGTTTCAAGACCGGAGCATCCTCATGTAGAGACCAAGGTGGTAATCTGGTAACCGATGTCCAGGGCATACCGGGATTATGGAGGGAACACTTCTCCGACCTGCTGAATGGCAGTGAGAGTACAACACCAGGAGATGGCGAACCCTATCCCCCAATCGATGACGATGGAACAGATGTTCCATTACCCGACCATGAAGAAATTCGAATAGCAGTTACAACAAAGCAGCGGGGTCCGATAGATTACCGGCAGAACTATTCAAATACGGCGGCGAAGAACTGATAAGGTGCATGCATCAGCTTCTTTGCAGAATATGGTCGGAAGAAAGCATGCCTGACGATTGGAATCTCAGTGTGCTCTGCCCAATCCATAAAAAGGGAGATCCCACAATCTGCGCCAATTACCGTGGGATCAGCCTCCTAAATATCGCATACAAGGTTCTATCGAGCGTACTGTGTGAAAGACTAAAGCCCACCGTCAACAAACTGATTGGACCTTATCAGTGTGGCTTTAGGCCTGGAAAATCGACAACTGACCAGATATTCACCATGCGCCAAATTTTGGAGAAGGCCCGTGAAAAGAGGATCGACACACACCACCTTTTTGTCGATTTTAAAGCTGCTTTCGACAGCACGAAAAGGAGCTGCCTTTACGCCGCGATGTCTGAATTTGGTATCCCCGCAAAACTAATACGGCTGTGTAAATTGACGCTGAGCAACACCAAAAGCTCCGTCATGATTGGGAAGGACCTCTCCGAGCCGTTCGATACCAAACGAAGTTTCAGACAAGGTGACTCATTATCGTGCGACTTCTTTAACCTGATGCTGGAAAAAATTATAAGAGCTGCAGAGCTAAACCGAGAAGGTACAATCTTCTACAAGAGTGGAAGTGGATATTGATATCATCGGAAGCAACAACCGCGCCGTTTGTTCTGCTTTTTCCCGCATGGATAAGGAGGCGAAGCGAATGGGTCTGGAGGTGGATGAGGACAAGACGAAATATCTCAGAATAACTCTTGCCAACAGGTGCTACTTTGGACTGAGTAGGCAATTGAACAGTAAAGTCCTCTCTCGACGAACCAAAATCAAGCTCTACAAGTCGCTTATCATTCCCATCCTGCTCTACGGTGCAGAAGCTTCGACGATGTCACCATCAGATGAGACGACACTAGGAGTTTTCGAGAGGAAAATTTTGCGCAAGATTTATGGTCCTCAGAACATTGGCAACGGCGAATACCGCAGACGATGGAACGATGAGCTGTACGAGTTATACGACGACATTGGCATAGTTCAGCGAATAAAAAGACAGCGGCTACGCTGGCTAGGTCATGTTGTCCGAATGGACGAAAACACTCCAGCCCTGAAGGTGTTTGATGAAGTACCCGCCGGAGGAAGCCGAGGAAGGGGAAGGCCTCCACTCCGTTGGAGGGACCAGGTGGAGAGCGACCTGGTTACACTTGGGATCTCCAACTGGCGCCGAACTGCGAAGGAGAGAGAGAAGTGGCGCACTATCGTCGATTCGGCTATAACCGGCTAAACGGTTGCAACGCCAATCACACATACATACATTCACCTCATTCGTCATATATCTCATTGTAGAATTAGACGAATTTAGAAGGAGAGTATTAGATCTCATACCATTAATTTTATATTGTGCAATATAATTTTACTCAAACCTCTTTAAATATGTTCTTATGTGTTTAATTGAATAAAGGTATACTAATTAGTGACACCTACATTTGCTTCCGCTGTACTCCATGACGTATGAGTAATTAATATACATTATGCATTCAAATTCGGCATAGTTAATGATATCTTTGTTATTACATACGGTGATTGTGTATTTGAGTTATTCAATATTTCCTTGCAGTTTCATTACTTTTCATCATCTGTAACCTTCTATGAATTTACGAAAGTTATTCAAGAATCGGCATGGAAAAGTACTCCTGTTCTCATAAGTAAAAAGAGAAAAATGCGTAAAAAATGGCAAAACACGCGATTTCCTCAATATAAAAAAGAGCTGAACAATTTAACCAAGCTTCCCAGTATCAAAATAAAACAAATTAAAAATCAAAACATTTCGAACTATATTAAGAAATTAACGCCAAACAAAAATACAGACTATTCTCTTTGGAAAGCTGTAAAAAATGCCAAGAAACCGATATTGGCTAATACTCCTCTCAGAAAGCCCAACGGTTCCTGGGCTAAAAGCGATGAAGAAAAAGTGGAAGTTTTTTCAGAGAAACCAACCAAAACGTGTAGTCCATTTTCGTTCCATGATAGCTTACCGCAGCTAGAAGCAACGCAATATGTAAGCGAAATTCAAGCAACTACAAAAAAAGAAGTGGAAAATATCATCAAAATTAGATTAAAGCCTAAAAAGGCTCCCGGCTTCGACTTAATTACAAGTGATGTATTGAAACATTTAACACCCAGAGCATTAACAAAGCTTACATCGATAATAAACGCCTGCTTAAAATTTTAATGCGTCCCAATGTCATGGAAGGTATCCGAAATCATTATGGTACCAAAACCTGGGAAAAGTGCACATGAACCCTCGTCATATCGTCCAATCTCATTGTTGCCTATTTTGTCTAAGCTACTCGAAGCTGTCATTATCAAAAGACTTGAGAACATAATTGAAGAAAAAGGTATCATACCAATTCATCAATTCGGTTTTAGGACTCAACATTTCACAATCGATCAAGTACATCGCATAACAAACATAATAGAAGATGCGATGGAAAATAAATTGATTTGCACAGCTGTGTTTCTAGACGTATCTCAGGCATTCGATAGAGTATAGCACCATGGTTTACTTTATAAATTAAGACGTTTCTTACCACAATATCTAACTGACTTACTTGAATCTTACTTGAGCAACCGCTACTTCAGAATCAAGCAGGGACAATCGTATACCACATTGCAACCAATAAAAACAGAAGTACCCCAAGGTAGTATCCTGGGACCACTTTTATATATCTTGTTCACTTCCGACATGCCTACGCCGACAAACTGTACAATTGCCACATTTGCTGATATGATACCTGCATCATAATGACAGGCAAAAGCGAAGTGAAATCGGCCAACAGAATGCAATCCGAAATAGTGGAATGGACACGGAGATGGTGCATTACTTTAAACTAGACGAAATCAATACACGTAAACTACACGAACAAAAGTGCTAGATATATTCATTTACATATTGGTAATGTGGCAATCCCATACTCCACCTCTGCGAAATATCTAGGCATAACGCTAGATGTAAAGCTGAAATGGAAAGAGCACATACAAAAAAAAGTTGCAGAACTAAATCTAAGATATAGCAAAATAAGCTGGTTAATTGGTAACAAATCGCAGCTAACAACATCAAACAAAATTCTCGTATATAATCACACGTTGAAACCTATTTGGACATACGGAATTCAACTGTGGGGATGCGCTGCACCGACATACATTCAAGTGATACAACGGTTCCAAAATAAAGTCCTACGCAAATTTCTATATTTGCATATACATTCTACGAACTTATACGAAAATAAAAAGTATTATACGTAATATTTAGTTTCTGAAAAAAAACGCTTTTATTGTATTTATCTTTTAAAATTAGAAAAATATTGCTTGTTAGTACAATTTTGTTTTGTTTCACTAGTTGCAATCATATGAAATGTACGTTTCAATAAAAAAAAAAATTATCTGTAACCCTTAAAAGTGATGGACTTGAAATACAATTGATCCAGAAATTTTCCAACATCATTAAACCACCCCAATATATTTCTAGACCTACTTTGTTCGTAGCAGCGATAATAAAGGGTGATTTTTTAAGAGCTTGATAACTTTTAAAAAAAAAAAAACGCATAAAATTTGCAAAATCTCATCGGTTCTTTATTTGAAACGTTAGATTGGTTCATGACATTTACTTTTTGAAGATAATTTCATTTAAATGTTGACCGCGGCTGCGTCTTAGGTGGTCCATTCGGAAAGTCCAATTTTGGGCAACTTTTTCGAGCATTTCGGCCGGAATAGCCCGAATTTCTTCGGAAATGTTGTCTTCCAAAGCTGGAATAGTTGCTGGCTTATTTCTGTAGACTTTAGACTTGACGTAGCCCCACAAAAAATAGTCTAAAGGCGTTAAATCGCATGATCTTGGTGGCCAACTTACGGGTCCATTTCTTGAGATGAATTGTTCTCCGAAGTTTTCCCTCAAAATGGCCATAGAATCGCGAGCTGTGTGGCATGTAGCGCCATCTTGTTGAAACCACATGTCAACCAAGTTCAGTTCTTCCATTTTTGGCAACAAAAAGTTTGTTAGCATCGAACGATAGCGATCGCCATTCACCGTAACGTTGCGTCCAACAGCATCTTTGAAAAAATACGGTCCAATGATTCCACCAGCGTACAAACCACACCAAACAGTGCATTTTTCGGGATGCATGGGCAGTTCTTGAACGGCTTCTGGTTGCTCTTCACCCCAAATGCGGCAATTTTGCTTATTTACGTAGCCATTCAACCAGAAATGAGCCTCATCGCTGAACAAAATTTGTCGATAAACACATTTCGAACCGAACACTGATTTTGGTAATAAAATTCAATGATTTGCAAGCGTTGCTCGTTAGTAAGTCTATTCATGATGAAATGTCAAAGCATACTGAGCATCTTTCTCTTTGACACCATGTCTGAAATCCCACGTGATCTGTCAAATACTAATGCATGAAAATCCTAACCTCAAAAAAATCACCCGTTACGAGTATCCTCATGCTACAGTCCGGTAAGTGACTTTTTCAAACTAGGAAACAAAAGAAAGTCACGAGAGGCCAAATCTGTAGTAGGTAATTTGGCCAATTTGATCTTGGCGACGACAAATGTATTGGCATTGTGGAAGAACAGATTTTTGTTTCTTCTGCAATTCACCATCCCATGGATTCAATAATTAGGCATTCGAGTTCATCATATCGATACATATCAGGATCTACCGATGGTGTAGTCTTCGTCTTCTTCGGAGTAACTTCGGCGGATGAAGTTCACTGCATCGATTGTTCCTCGATCCCTCGTTTGTACTAGTGAATTCGTGTTTCATCGAAGGCTACGAACCGACGCAGCATATCTGTTGTTTTGCGCCTAAACAAGGTTCAACAGTGTTTAACATAATTTTAATCTAGTAAAAAGGGGGGTTTCTTGTTCGTATTTACTAAATTTGCAAACCCTTTATGATCCCTGAATACCCACATACGTAATTAAATATGTGTGCACTACATGTTGAGCGCGTACAACGAATTTTTCGAAGGCACAGCAGAATAAGTACACGAGTTACTAGTCTATACGAGCACACATTCAACAACAACAACACACACCCCATTTCATGTGAATATGCAAATAAATGAGTGTATTGTTTGACAGCGAAGCTCCAATGCACCCGCCAGCGTTACAATGCAATTGCCAAAGTGGTGGCGCGCTGTGACGGCGGTGGATTGGGGTGTGCGCTGCCAACTTTCACGCGTTTGCTGCTGGGTGGCGGTAATCTCACGTTCGTGACAGAAGTGTTTCGAGTTTTATTGATTGTTGCCTCCACCATGCAACGCTGTATGCCCGGGTTCATGCAACAAAATGCAATTGCCGCTGGCGGGTGACGACAATGATGGCGTCATTAGCATGGCATGAATAGCGGCATCGATACGCGACCAAGTAGGCGTGCTGGAGTGTGTGCATTTGTTGGCGTTCAGGTTTGTTTACATTGCTGCACATGCCACGGTTGCATGCCACACAAATATATTTATATACAAACTATACGAGTAGCTCTGCTGAAGCTTGGAGCGGATAAGTTAGTTGTGTTCTGACATGTTTACCCGATTTAAGTGGTTAAATTGTTGTCGAATTCATTCATTTTATTGATTTGACTTAATCAGTGGAAAATGGCGCAGTGAATTTAAAAATTGAAAGTTTTCGCTAACAAATTGTAGCGGTTATGTGAGTGGCAGACTTTGAAATGAGTGTAGTACTTAATTTATATTTCATTAACACAGTTTAAAGCGTGGTTCTGTGTTATAGAGGATTACTACTTGATCTGTATGATGTTAGCGACCTAAATGACTGAAATGTTAGTTCTAATTTAGATAGAGAGTCAATGGGTCTGATGATGATGCAATAAATGTTCTGTAAGTCCTGGGCTCATAAAGCACTAGTGGTAGTCGTAAGATTTATCTTACAAAGGGTGCTTTTTCTAGATGTGTGGAATTCAATGAGGGAATACCTTTTTTCGAAGTTGGTTTCTTCAGCTGTTACTTTATTTATAACCAGTTTGGTTCGCAAACCTTTATCATTATAATGATAAATAAAACAAAAATCTTGGCCACAAGTCTAAAAATACACCTTTCAGATAATTTCTACAATCAGGAACTTGCAAAATATATACCAAACATGGTACTAGGAATTTGGTCAACAGGTACAACTAGAGGCCCGGTAAACCATAGAGTTGTAAATGAATATGATTTGCTCTACGAACGAAAAAGAAATTTTATAGGTTCCTTCATTATACCGTTACTAACATATGAATCTGATGAAGCGAGTCTTAATTAGTTGAAAATGGAATAATAGACGACGATTTATGTAAACTTTTAGATCTTACGAGCTAGCTGGAGAATTGCAATAAAGTCAAACAAATTCAAAAACACTAACTAAAATATCTTAATACAATTTGGAATTGGAAAAGGTTTCAAATTGTCAGAAATTTTGATCATGACTTTGTTTGCCTCCAAAAACCAAACGAAGCAATCTCTATTTGGTCAATTAACTTGAAAATTTATATATCTGACCAAGTTAAATATCTTAATGATATATGTAGTAGAAGAGTAACCACACATTTTTGTCTTGAATCGTTTGACTTAGAATTTAAACGCTTCATTTAACTAAAATCATATTTGAACAAGTCAATTAGCTGAGACAATTAAGTTGTAAATTGTCTCAATTTGGTCGGTATTTAACCGAACGTAACAAAATGGTTCAACTATTTGATCCTATGCGAATTTAATTGAAATGAACTTTATTGGTTTATAACAGTGATATTATATTTTTTCGGATAATAAACCCATCAGCTTAAACATTTTAAACTATGCCAATTGCCAGAGTTGTCTGTAATAAGGCTTGGTAGAAGCATCTTAACATTTCTATCCGACCGTCCAGATTTCACTGCAATGAGGATATTGAATGGAATACCTGCAGTGAACCCGGCGAAATTGCTAAGCTTTAACATATTAGATGGGTTTAAAGCACTTACCCCAAGGTTATCCAAGAATGATATTTGGATCGCTTTTTGGCATCACAAATGATAGGAATTTCAAAGCTTCCAGCGGGATCCGCTTGACTTTTACTATTAAATCTAATCTATTCAAATGCACAATTGAAGCTTTCAAGCTTCAATATAAAGAAGTTGTTCCTCACAAATATCAAAAATCGCTCAAATGCTTCGTTCACATCATCGCAGCTATTTCTTTCTGAGGTTTTTAATTTGTAAGTAAGAATTTTTTAAATTAAAGCTTAACACCAACTTAGTCAACTTCGAATTCTTCTCTCTCTTCTTAGAAAAAATTTTAAAGTTAAAAATATGCTCTTCTTTATAGAGTTTACATAGCTGCTTTTGATAAATTGTCTATCAATTAAACCCTAATTGGGCAATTAGTTAATTGCACCATTATATTGTAAATTGAGTCCACTTTGACTAGTTTGACGTTTCACTGCCAAGAACAGTCTGCTGAGCGCACATCTGCATGGACTTATATGTACATACCTATATCTCAACACATTTGCCAGTCAATTGCCATCGTTATTATTTGTTGTTATCAGATTGGACTTAGGCGGACAGCATATGGCTGTGTCTACGAGCAGCAAACACTTGAAATACTTATGAAAATGTACATACTTAGCTTCTGTGTTTACTGTTATGCTAGATGTGTTAGAAGTGGCACTATTTCGCCACTTGAACTCGCCTACTTCTGTTTGCTTACACCCACTTCTCGCATTGTTATTTTTGTTTTTTACTCCGATTCTCCCTAGAAACGTGCCTAATTTGTTGTATTTTTCTACTTTCACTTTTTGTCCTCATTTTTTTGACAGCTAATACTGTAGTTATTGTTTTCTTCAACATCATCCTGCTGTCCGGTGTCAAACCGAAAAGTGCCAACATATGTGTCAAACGTAGTGTTGTTGTTCCCTTTAGCTGCGAGTCATTTCATGGTGCGAGCCACATTTTTTCCAAGCGGCAAAAGTGGGCGTGTTTGAGGGTTATGTTTTTGTTTTCTTTGTGATTTTTCTACACTGCCCTCAAGTGTCCACAATACTACGAAGTGCGTGCTTCGGTTCTCTTACCGTTAAATGACATACTTAAGGAATTGTTTAGCTGCAGCTGCTGCTCGTTCATTTCCTATCCGAAAAGGGACTCATATTGTTGCGCTTAGCATGTAAATTGTTGCTAAATTAGAGTTTCTGCGTGAAACAAGAATATGTGTAAATTTCTCTTAATTTATTGGAATTATGCGTCATAATTGGCTAGTTTGCAGATAATTGAGGTCCTCTGCGCTAGATTCATTTTCTCATCTCTAGCGATGTACTTATAAGTTAGCTAATATTTACAAAAATATTATTAAAGTGTAAATGAAATGCAATTTGCACTTTGCAAGAGGAAATATTTCAATTGTTTCCGTACGGAAGTGCACAAGTGTTTCAAGTGAGTTTATAAATTTTGTGTCCAACCAAAAATAAACATTTTAATTATGGTGCAATGCGATTAATCAAAGTGAATTGCGCCAAACTAATGCAAACTTTAGCCGCAAACTATGTAAATATCCATAAATAAATATACCAAAATATAAATATATATGCTTTTGTAGTTATTAACGCATGTGTGGGTATATATTTGAATTAAATTTAATATATTCCTAAATTAATAGACCGGTGCATAACGATAAAGGGTGATCCAAAAGTAAAAGGGATATGAAACTTGTGTAACATATTATAGCTATACACTCCGGGCAACCGGAAGAGGATTACTTGATGAAAAAAGTTCGCATAAGCAACTGTTTAGCTATTGAAAGAGTCTTGGAATTTATAGGAACCCCCCATTTACCATCAATAGTCTCCTCTATCACATAGATAACGTTTCATTCGTCTTCCAATCGGAAAACTATGCTGTAAGTCTTCTTAAATTTCTTTAGTTTTAAAGCTTTCTCTTCAGAAATGAATTTTATGAATTTGTCTTAAAAATTTAAAGATATCAAAAGCTCCTTAAAAATTGTTCATTCAGCTCCTTCTTTCTTTATCATATACATTTTATGACTTAATTAGTTAGCAAGTTTATAACTGTTTCTAAATTCGTAAATTATTACACCGCTCTATTTATTGTTATTCTAAACATTAAGTTCAACTGACATTGGGACCACCCTTTACAGAAATTTATTATATTTGTAGACATAAATAAATTATGGTTTACACAAAACTTGCATATGTGGTAACAGCGAATGTGTTATGTGACAAATAAGTGTTCAAAACGAAAAAATTATATTTTTTCCGTGAAGTGTTTGTAATAAAATTACTTTTCATTGACTACTTTTTTATTGAGCAAAACCATAAATGCATTTAATTGCTTTGGTAAATGCTTTTATAATTTATGCGTAATAAGTTTTAACGGTTATGCAATTATGACAAAACCGCGTGAAAATACAGTTAGAATTTACAGCGTTGAGCCAAAATACATAAGTTTGTATGTAGACCATACCATGAGGTCTCAAATTTGTTTGAAAAAAAAAAACAACTTACAACTAGAATTTCTCAATTGAATCGAGATAAGAAGACAATTTTTGAAAAAAAAGCTTGTAAATTATTATAAAAAGAATGCAATTGCTTTTAATTTTATTGATAAGAAAATCAAGCTTCAAGATAATCCGATTCATAACGCTCGATTAGTTAAGACATTTATTTCTAGTCAAAACGATAATGATGATTTCATCTATTTTCAATTCTTTGAAAATGGGAGCTTTTTTTAATATACGTTATAAAAACTGAGCTCCTTTTTGACAGATAGTAATAAATAAAGTAAAATTTAAGATGGTGAATAGAACCAGTTATTTGTGTTAAAAGTGTTCCATAAGTTCAATGAAACTTCTAACCATATTCGAATGATATTCTTTTCTACGCCAATTGTTTGAAAATTTTAAGTTGAAACTGAGCTAAGGTTAGAAAAAAATAATATGGACGGATTGCCTTTTTATACTCTCGCAATAAAGTTGCTACGAGAGTATTATAGTTTTGTTTACATAACGGTTGCTTGTAAGTTATAAAACTAAATGAGTTAGATACCAAAGTGATAAGGAATAACATCAGAAACCTTACATTTCATTATAAAGAAGGAACAGAAGGGCTCCAAACAAATTGGTATACAAAATTTTAAATGGGTGTGGCTCCGCCGACTTATGGGTCAAAAACCATATCTCCGAAAATACTCGACCAATTTCAATGAAATACGGTTCGCAATTTTTTCCTGACATCTCAATGATATGTTGTAAAAATTGGCCAAATTGGTTCTCAACCACGTCTACTTCTTATATACCAGAACCTTGGAATCGGTCCAAATGGTTTACTTTACAAATATATAACGTAAGGACTAGTGAAGATATCGGAACAGAACTTTGCACAAATACTGCATTTATAGTGTGACATCGCCCTTATAAAAATCGTCGAAATCGGATCATAAGTTTTAAGTCCCCATATATCGAACATGAGGACCTCAGTGCTTCTAATACATTTTTAAAAAAATATTAGTAGATCTCTCAGATATTTTGAAGAAATATAATATCAGAATATTTTTCTTCTAATAATATGTCTCCGTCCCGAAATGAGTGGAATCGGGTCATAACCTTACCTAACTCGCATATACCTAATATAAGGGTTTCGAACTTTCAATGGACTTTACATCATATGTTAAATAAAATTAAATAAATAAATTGCGAGAGTAAAATTTTTGGGACCACCCGAACTTAGCCCTTCCTTATTTGTTTTATGTTTAAATTGTTAAAGATGATATATGACAATCTCAATACAATATTGGTATCAAAAGATTTATCATCTGTATGAATTTTAAATAAAAACAAGTAAGGAAAGGCTAAGTTCGGGTGCAACCGAACATTTTATACTCTCACAATATATTGATATATTTTATTAAGATAACACACAATTTGACCCAATTTGAAAATCATATAATTAGGTATATGAGAGGTAGAGGTAGTTATACTATTAGAAGAAAAATATTTCCTGTAAATTAAATTAAGATACCTGAGAGATACCTCTTCATATTCGGTATTTGGGGCTTTGACCGATTTCGAAAATTTTTTCACAAGTGATGCCACAGATCATATGCAGTATTTGTGTAAAGTTTTATTTCGATATCTTCATTGGTTCCTTATGTATATATTATGAAGTGAAGGAATAAGATGGAGTTCAAAATTGAGTTACATAGGAAGTTGTCGTGGTTGTGAACCGATTTCATCCATTTCCCGCACGTGTCATCAGGGTGCCAAGAAAATATTATATACCAAATTTCATTCGAATCGGTCGAGTAATTCCTGAGATATAGTTTTTGATCTATAAGTGGGCGATGCCACGTCCATTTTCCATTTTGTAAAAAAATCTGAGTGCAGCTTCGATTTGCCATTTCTTATGTGAAATTTAGTGTTTCTGACGTTTTTTGTTAGTGAGATAACCCACTTTTAGTAATTTTCAACCTAACCTTTGTATGGGAGCCCACGGCGTGGTTATTATCCGATTTTCATTCATTTTTGGACTGTAATAAGAAGTGGCTAAAATAAACGACTGCAGAAAGTTTGGTTTATATAGCTCTATTGGTTTGCGAGATATGTACAAAAAAACCTATTTGGGGGCGGGGCCACGCCCACTTACCCAAAAAAATTACATCAAAATATGTCCCTTCATAGTGCGATCCTTCATATCAAATTTTATTTCCATAGCTTTATTTATGGCTTAGTTATTGCTCTTTATGTGTTTTCGGTTATCGCCATTTTGTGGGCGTGGCAATGGTCCGACTTTGCTCATTTTCGAAAGCAACCTTCCTATGGTGACAAGAAATAAGTGTGCCAAGTTTCATCAAGATATTTTATTTTTTACTCAAGTTACAGCTTGCACAGACGGACGGACGGAATCAATCATTGTAAAATATACCTAAGTCTTTGTCGCTTTGTTTAATAAATTAAAGGCAAAGACAGGAAAAAAATAAAACCACACACCAGCACGAGATCTATCATTACATCCTGACATTTTCTGTTTCATAAAGTCAGTGTTGGTTAACCGCAAATGACAGTGCCAATATGGCCAACAAAGCGCTGAGCATCTGTATGTATTGAAAAGTGAATGGTAATTTTCGCAAATGTGCCAGTGAAATTGGCAAAAACAAAAGACAGCGAAAATAATTTGTTTGCATAATTAAAATTTTATTCAAAACACTTATTTATAAATTTCATATAATTTATGTGCTCTCGGAAAAAATAAATAAATTTCCAGTGAATAAATGCGAAAGGTTTAAGTTACTAGCTTAATTTTCATACATAATTCGATTACATATCTGTAATTATATTATAATCACTGCTAAAACTAATTCCCAAATGCCATTTCAAGCGAAATATTTAAGCTGATTTGCATATTTTTTTTAGAGTATGCGCCTGAGTGTGCGTGTGTTGCGTATTTATTAACAAAATATGACCGCATACTTATTTTGATGATTGTGTTTGTTGTTGCTTTTGCATAAATAATATTTATTTTATTTTTGTAATTCATTATACACGTAATTACAAAATATGAGGCATACAATATGGACGAGGGCGATAATTGTGCAATGGGCGCATCTACGCATAAAGGGTGTCTCGAGTAGTGAATTTCATTTGATTATGTTAAAGGCAATCATATAAATATTATTTATTAATTTCATTAGGCATCGATATATACTCATATTAGCAAAGGGGTCCAAAATCACTAAATATTCTTTAACTTTACGATCGGTATCTGGCACTTGTGTGTTCAATTTACTTTAGTTCCTGGATTACATTAACTGTATTGCTCAAAACCAGCAATAGTTGTGTTAAACCTAATGCAGTCTCGTTGGTTTGGCGGTTTCACTAATCAATTATCTTCAGAGTTCATTATGGTAGCTACGACTTGAAAGGCGATCTGATAACAAATTAGTCTAATGAGCCGAATTATATTCAGCCCAATCGGACTCTTATTTATGATTTACGCCGTAAAATCATATATGTTTATGTATGTGATTGGCTTTGAAACCGTTTAGCCGGCTATAGCCGAATCGATGATAGCGCGCCACTCCTCTCGAAATCATTTCTAGACTTTAGAAAAATGGAAAATTTGCAATATCGGACGGTGATTCGATCCCTGTTCCCTGGAATAGAAATCGGCCAGTAAAACTAAAGGGCACATTAACGCTGTATACAGTAACTATACTCTCTCGATGTCACAACCGTCAAATATTTGTTTTTGTTTATTTAGATATTTAACATAGTCGCTCGTGTTTTATGATGAATCATGCCCAGGTGCAAAATCATTCGCAGATTGAAAGTACTCGAGATATGTAGTTCAGGGAGTTGACATCTGAAAAGACTGCGTGGCTCATATTCATTTCATGCAGGATTTGAGAAAGCTGCTGTCGTGACTGGTGCCTTTACGGACAAATCGAAGATGATCAAGCAATTTCCATAACTGATATTTTGGACTTGACCCATCGAACTTGCTCCAATGAAATGAAGACATTTCTATCCGCCGAAGAGGGGATGCCCACGTCTGCGTTTCCCAAAGTGTTATCTATATCGCATAATTAGAGAAGGAGAAAACGTCTCAAATATGACGAGTTACTAGGCCCAGTGGCTTTCTAATTACAGAAAAAAACGGCCTCATTTAGGTGGACAGGAATTCTGAGTCGTATGAGGATGTTAACATCACTTGAAGCCTAGTTGGTAGACCTGAAAAACATAGTTTTTATACATGTTTAAGAAGTCGGTTGAGGCTGTTCAAAGTACCATACATCATCTGCAAAACCTTTCTCTCGACAACTCCTAGTTCCGTCTCATCGGATGATGATATCGTTCACACTTCTGCACCTTAAATAAGAACGGCACTGATGAGGGACTTGTAGAGTTTGGTTTTAGTTCATCGAGAGAGGACTTTACTTTTCAATCGCCTACTCAGCGCAAAGTAACACCTTATGTCAAGAGTGACCCAGCGTGGAATTTCGAGGCCGATATTGTTGGTGTTGTTGTTGTTGGTTTCAATTACATTTTTTCCATGTTGCAGAAGTATTGAGACACCCTGTAGCTACTTGTATTTGGCGTTGCAACACAAATATAGTGTTGCATGCAACATTTAATTATTTACTTTGTATTAAAAATGTTTGGCTACTGGTTAATGTGAACTTTTGACTGCGCACAGTACGAAGAGACAGCAGTGGAGGGTTATTAAGAAGAGCGGTGCAGCAGCCGAGTGCTGATTGCAACAGTTATAGAAATGTGCATAATTTTAAACATAGAAATGTTTGTGTGTATATAAAATATAATTGTATGCGTGTGTGTGCAGCATGTTGCATGCAACGTGTAGTAATTAAAATTTTAAATGATTAACTGTAACGCAGCACAAGGACAAAACACGTGCTTTAAAAGCCACACTGAGTTACATACACAGTCAAGTATGTATATGTATCAGAAACGATATATGCACGCTGACACGTGACTACTACCGCCACATATCTACTGTTCATATGTATGTATATATGTGCTGTGCAGACAAACGCTTATGCACACCTACCATTTACCGTTTGCAATTAGTCCAAAGTAACGGTAAGCTCATTACGTATGATTATATGCACATGCGTTTGTGTATGCATGTTTGTGTGAGTGAGTGAGTATGTAAATAATCACATGTATGGTACAACAGTTAAATTGCATACTTAATGACACGCTTTTGTGTGCGTATATGCAGGCTTCTGTGAGTTCAGCTGAGGTCAAACCGCACGGCTTGCCGCCGGGCACTGGGATCTGCAGTGGGTGTATACACACACACACACACACACACCAACTAACTAACGCCTGCAAATACAAATGTAATTGCAGCGCATGCAATCGCCATAATAATAATCATAATTTAATTTGTTCATAAATTACAAATATTCAATGCAATTGTATTGTTGTTGTTATTATTGCCAACTGTGCAAACTGCATGCGTCGACTGTAAACATGTGCTCGGCTTCATGTTGCACGCCAAACTATTAAAATTACTATTTATTTACATTGTGTGGCGCTTGCCACACACACACACACTTTCATATACTATGTCTATATACATATATATATATATATATATATATATATATATAAGTAAATGTATTTGCATTTGTATTAGTGTGTCCGTTTGCATACTATTTTATTAACTTTTATTTAATGTTGCATTTTTATAAATTTCATTCAATTTCATTTTTAATTTTTTCACTTTCATTGTGCGCGCGCGCTTTCATATGTCTGTTTGTGTGTGTGTAAATTTCGAAAATCCATTTGTTGCAGTTGTTCAGCATTTAATTGAATTTATTTTTTCATTGCTCATTTATGAAAATTTTCGCTTGTGCTGCATATGCCTCGGCGCACAAGTTGTGGGTTTTGCGGAGAAAAGGCGAAATAAGCGCGAATATCGAGTATCTGTTTGAGTCAATACATACATACATACATACATATATATATGTTTTTATATACTAAATGCCGTTATTTACATACATAGTTATGTGTGCGCATCTGTGGTTTCATTAATATTTTTAATTCGACCGCTAGCAGCCAACAAATTAAAGTAAATTTTTAAAGTTCATTTCTCAGACGAAACTCATTCATATTGATGTGACAGGTCTAAAGTATTTATTAAAGAGTTAATTCAGTGATTGATTTCGAATTTAAAATTTAATTTTTAAATGGAAGGAAGAAAATTAAGAGAGTAGCCAAACGAGTATTATGGAAGTCGTGTACTTCGCTTCTTCTTTAGCTAAGTAACAATGTTCTAGCGGTATATACTCTATTTCATTTCAATTTTAATATAGGTGATATTACTCATATCGAAAACGAAGTCAAAAAGTTACTAGTCATTTCAAAGTAAAAGGAAGAAAAGAGATGTTTACACAACTACCTTTCTTTTTTCTTTAAAAAAGCAACAAACTTCCGATACGGTATTGTGTTATATTGAACTGGCAGCTTGAGACCATAGTACTCATGTTGATGTTTGCTTTTCATGGATGGTTTTTAAATCCCTCGAAAAATATTAAGTGCTCTAAATAAAATTACTCTTCGTTCTAAGAGACTTTCAAATTATGCTAATTAGAACTTAAAATATCGCCTTTACTTTCTTGTTATTTTTACCTCCATGACTAAAGCCTACGGAGAGAATGGGAACAAGTAGGACCTATCCTCTGGTAGTTTGCTTCTGGATGAATGGGTCTCAGCTGAACTGAGCAAGACAGCACTAGCATTGTAGCAAGAACCTTCTGTCCCAAAGTAAATTTTTATTTTAAGAAATCCCCACCTTTGCGTGATAAATGCAAAAGTTTCTGGAATCTCAGTGTTTGTGCATCCTAGGGAATATCGGGCGGATATAGAATTAAGAAACCTCTGCAGATTTGTGGATGTTCTAGGTGCTTTGGCGATTCTTAAATTTAAGTGATGGTATATTTTTTGGTATTACAAGAGCCTGTTCTCAATAGGCTAACTGTGCCTCCTCCGGCGAGGAACAGCAATTGAATCTAACCAAACTAACATTCGTCTTGTCTTTTTTATTTCGAATGCGGCAGAAGTCAAACAACATAATAATGACTTGAAGCTTGAATAGCCGGGAGGTTCTACGCATATTTAAACTGTTCTATTGCCATTTCTGTGTAAACTTAAGACGACTAAGAACGGCATCACTGGCTATAGCTTTAAAGTCAATTGATCTACTCTATTTTCTGTTTCTTTTCAATATATTTACTTCAGATGGGTATATCTTTGTTCCTGGACGTTTCTTAGCTTATAAACTACTAGATTTATGTTAGTAAAATTCGCTGAAGTCATCTCAGATTTCAGGTTTGACCTCTCGAGTTCTGATACAACTGCACTTCTTAGTTTTCGAATCGAGGATCGAACATTAATTTCGCGAAGTGGAAATGCGCTCCTCCCAACGCTTTCGCCAGCCAGATAATTTGAACATGGTAGTTAAATAATGTGTCTCGTGGTTTGATTTGAAAACGGTTATAATAAGATCCCCACTAAATGCTCCCAATACTACTCTGAATTTATTAAACAGCAATGGACAGACCACCATACCTTTGAAAAGAGATAACTTTAGACTTCGCCGTTCTTAACATGGATGGACATGAAAGCGAACTTTGAAATAAAAGCCCTAAAAGTACCCTACAAAATATTCTGCTAATTTTGGGGAAAAAATCGAATTTAACGTCTTAAAATCATACTAACTTCTTTAATATTTTCATAACCCTATAATATGTAGCTTTATTACACACAAATCAGTAGCCATGTATGTGCGAGTACTCCAGCTATGACTTTCCGTTATTCTACTTTCGGTATATCCTTTATTTGTATACCCATTTAACAACAACGACAAATTAATCTCGACAACTTACTACTAACTATAACAAGTTTGCACTTGTTTTGTTTTTTTGCTGCCACTGCGTTCACTATTCCCTTAGGTGTTGCCTAATTTGAAACTATAAACATGTTTATGATAATATCTGTGGTAGATTTGCGAGATGTCAGAGAATTGGTGAATATAAACATATGCTCTGCTCAAGAGTGTCGAGCGCAAAATCCAACATGGGACAAGAGTTCACCACTGTTTCGTTTGCAGGGGAAATTACGAGCAAAAGAGGGGAATAATTAAATTTACCTTAGCTTTAAGTTATTACATAAGTGGTGAGTTGAGTTAGTTAGCGCTTTCTTCTACTATGACTTTTCAATACTTAAATGTGATGTACCCAAGTCTGTTTCATCTATCTAGCTTACATTTTTTTTTTTCAAAATTTGATGTTAGACTATTTGTAAAGAGGTCATTGTTGTCAACGAATTGAAAGCAAGGAACTGAGATTTGGAAAATTTACATAGAACCGAAATCCTGGTAAAAGTGTTGTATTTATAACTAGGTACTAAATATTTACCTAGTAAATCTCTAAGAGCAAGTCATGCGATCTTATTTCCTATGCATATGATGTCAATACTATTCTAGCTTTCTTAAGTTTTGGCCAAAAATTTAATTTTCAAAATATAATGCCAAACTTAACTTCATCGTCGCTCTCAGACATTGAAATGGTAATATTTATATTTTTGATATTATATAGAATTGTGATTCTTTAATCTAGTCGTAGTTGTGTGACTTCCATTTCTATATAAAAAACATTTAGTGGCTTCTTCCAGTAGAAAATGTTTTGCTATCTTGTGGCGTTGCGAAAAAACTTAATTTTTATACTCTCGCAACATGTTGCACAGAGTATTATAGTTTTGTTCACATAACGGTTGTTTGTGTCACCAAGAAATAAAAGAGTTAGATATGGGGTTATATATGTATATATAAATGATCAGGATGTCGAGTGGAGTTGACATCCGGATGTCTGTCCGTCCGTGCACCCTTATAACACGGACAAAAAATGGGCGAAAACGGTTTACAACCACGTCAACTTCCCATGTAACTCAATTTTGAATTCCATCTTATTTCTTCACTTTATAATATATACATTAGGAACCAATGAAGATATCGGAATAAAACTTTACGCCAATAGTGTATATCTGATTATAACTTTTCAAGGCCCCAGCCTTTCTTTACTTGTTTGGTATAGTTTTTAGTCAATCGAAAGTGGAAAGTGACTTCTGAAGTATCTAATCGAAAGAAAGCAATTATTTTTGATCTTTGTGTGCATCGAAATAAAAAATCAGTCCATATTTTGAAGACCCTAAGCCCTATGGTATAGAACTGTCATCCGGAAACGTCCGTCCCAACATTGGCAAACCCATGCACTGTATATACCATGATCTAGACAAGAGTAGGGCAAGGAAGATCATAACGCTTTGGAAAAATATACCGGGGTGTAAAACCGGTTGACCAGAAATACAATTTCATTTTGAAGATTTACGATTTTGACTCTATATTAGAATTTTTAGCGACAAATAGTTGAAACTGTCAAGTAATTGTACCTAGACCACTCTCAACTATTATCTTAGGAGGCAGTAAAAATAAACTCAAACTCAACAACAATAGCTCGATTTATACAAGATCTAAGGACATAAAAAAATAAATGCAAAAGAAGTAGATATGCGATTATTATATGGTAACTCCGTTTAGTGCCTGTGTTAGAACTACAAATTTTTATGAGAATAATTGTCAACTCAACCTTCTCCACTCTCCATGCAAAAATTGCTCAACTTGAGTGCTTTAATGAAATTTCACCACACTCTATATTCTCCAAGTTAAAGTCAACACATCATACTAGTGAATACTCACCACACGTAGACATTCACCACATTCTGCCTTCTCCAACAAATTGCAGTCAACACATTAAACTAGCGAATACTCACCACTCATCAAAATAGACCACACCTAAAAATTCACCACATTTTTTCCAAACTATGTGTATATGTGTTTGTCTGTAAGCGCTTATTTATTTACTTTAAGCCACGTGAAATCTTTATGCAAATGCTTTTATTGCCTGCGTCGCTGTCGTAAACGTCACCACGAACACCAACTTGCTTGCTTTGCCATGCTGCTTTGTTGTCTTACAACAATTACACTCGTCGCTGTGTATGTTTTTGCTTTGTTAGCTTATTTTTGTTGTTGTTGTTGTTGCTTTGTGTCCTGTTGCTGACTGCCACCGCCGCTTAAGTAGGGATTTGCTGATGAGCAGCTTTGACGTAATTGATGGTTCGGTTTGCATAAGCATTCGCTGGCCAAATATACGCTTCCTTGAGATTTTCTGCGCGCTTTTTTCGCTATTCTATGCACCGTTTTTTTGTTGTTTTTCGCTGTTGTTTTTTGTTTTTGTTGTGTTGTTTTTGGCTTCAGGTACACCTTTCGGTTTGTGTGCTTTTCATTATTGTTTTGCATTTGCCGCTTTGCCGTTATTTTTGCCTGGCGCCAACGCATTGTTGATTTGTGACCGACCAAAATACAAACAACAAAATCTTTAGCATACATTTGGGCGTCGCTTTGGCATGGCCTGGCGTGTATGTCACTGCACAGCGAGGTGTTGCGTTGCCTCTATTGGTGTGTGGTTGTTGTGTGGGCGGGTTTTCAGTGTGTGCATACTTATTTGATTTGGCGTGTCGTGCGTTCTCGCTGTACCGTTATATGTATTTATTAATGTGTGTGTTGGTGCGTTTGTATTATTGCGCTTGCTGCCGCTGTCGTGCTGTTGATTTTAGTCAATTTGTTATTGCCGCTAAGCGGTCTAATTGGGCGGTTTTTTGTACAGCCATTGTTTTGCGCTCGTTTTTCTCTCTATTTTCCTCGCTAAATTGTTGGTCATTTGTTTACGGCTGAAATAATTCACGCGCGTCGCGCCCCCTGTTGTCGTGACAAAGGTCAACGTCAGCGTCAACGCTGGTGGCAAAGTTCCTTTTTCATCGTTATTTTATGTTGTTGTATTTTTTGTTGCTTACTGTTATTTAATTGTAGGTGTGGCGCAGCTGATTTATTTCTAATTATACACCAGTTTATCGACCTACATAAGTACTTAATTTGCTGGCGCGCGCCCGGCACTTAGGTCAGCTAATTTTTCAAAATTATAGTCCTAAGTGCTTAAATTAGTAGTGTTTTTTCATGGAAATCTAACACCCTACTTTGTGTGTGAATTATGCGCGCAATAAATATATTTATTCTAATCTAAAATATTTCCCGATTTCCTGTGTCGCTTTATTTAAAAGCTTCGTGCGCGCCAATCAGTCGAAATGTGGCGCGGCAGCCGCTGGATTGTGTGGCGCGTTGCATTACATTAATATGTAATTATATTTGTGTGATTACTAAAGCGATTTGACATAAATCTGCGTCCTCAATAACGGCGATGCTGTGTCAAAATTGATGTATCGCCGGCGTGCGGTTTGTCAACTGCTGCAAGGTTCTCCGCTATATATTAAGCGCATTTCGATGCAACTCAAATCGGTTTGCGAGTGAGTATGTGTATCGCATTGAAATCACATGCAGATCACATCGTCATAATCATTGGTTGCCGGAGCTTTTTTGGTTAACGCATTGGGAAACAGTTGGATATGTTGTTTTTGTTGCATTTGAACGCATGTTGAACAAGGCGACTTTTTGCTTAACACGCACACAAGCACAACACACACACACATCTATATTTGAATGCAACTTTCAGCGCTGTCACACACACACATACATATATATTTTTGTCTTTGCATTTGTGTGCGCACATTTATCTCTGTTGCAACAAATGTAAAAAAAAATGTAAATTTCGTTGCATTTGCAATTTTAATTGCATAAAATATGCGCGCCAACCGTACAAATGCCGCCGTAGCGAGCTAGTCAAATGTCGTTGTGCGACGGCGGCGTGTTGCGCGCGCGGCTGTCCTGTGTGGCGTTGTGTGTTGTGCGCCTGCAGGCTAAATGAAATTGCCGGCGTTATAGTGTCAGCGACATTGATGCCGGAATGGATGGATAATACACCGCAGTACATATAAAAACAACCAAAATGGACACATTTACCTCATCCGCTGACATCATGCCGAACAGAGATGCAAATGCGTGCTACAGTATTGTGCGAAATATAAGTTTAATTGCATTTTTTACAATGAATTAATTGATATATCCTTAAAAAAAAGCTTCGACTGTTTTAAACTAATTTAGTAAGGTCATAGTGATCAAAATTAGTTAATATCCGAAAACTTCTCTTAATAACACCTATTTGCCATGAGAGATGATTTACTACTATCCTCGTTGATTTCTGGATTTTGGAAAAAACTATATTTTTCCGGGAGATTGAGTGATGAGTTAACAATTTGTATTTTCCGATTTTCGAAGTTAGCCTCCAGAATCGAAATATCTGGCTTCGAAGTTCGAAAAAAAAGTATTTTTCTTAATTTATTATTAATTATAGGATGCAGTTAATAAAAAAGTAAAATTGTGGATATAATCTACATTTTCCTTTTAGTTCAATGAGATATAAAACTTTTCGATCAATCTTATATGACAGATGCTATAAGGGGTGCATTCTTTTTCGATATATAATTTTTTATTTTTTTCGAAGTTCGGATTGTGACTAGTGCTGGAAAATTGATTCATTCCGACAAGCCTCAATGAAACAAGTAAGAAAAGGCTAAGTTCTTTATTTAGTTCTTTATTATTTATTTTATACTCTAGCAATGTATTGAAGAAATTTTAATAATTCTTGGAACAGACACACAATATTAGAAGAAAACAGTTTCCTCTGAATTACATTAAATTATCCGAGAGATTTACAAATATTTTCTGTTAAAATTTACACTTACGCGCTGAATTCAACATGTTCGATATCTGGGGTCTTGAAAAGTTATAGTCCGTTTTCGACAATTTTTTAACAAGTGAAGTCAGATATGAGCACTATTTGTGTAAATTTTTATCCCGCTATCTTCATTGGTTCCTTGTGTATAACATATAAATTGAAGGAATCAGATGAACTTCAAAATTGAGTTATATGGGAAGTTGTCGTGGTTGTGAACCGATTTCATCCATTTTCCACACGTGTCATCAGGGTGTCAAGAAACTATTACAAACCAAGTTCCTGAGATATGGTTTTTGACCCATAAGTGGGCGACGCCTCGCCCATTTTCCATTTTGTAAAAAAATCTGAGTGCAGCTTTCATCTGCCATTTCTTATTTAGTGTTTCTGATGTTTTTCGTTAATGAGTTAACCCACTTTTAGTAATTTTCAACCTAACTTTTGTATGGGAGGTGGGCGTGGTTATGATCCCATTTCTTTCATTTTGGGACTGCATGAGGAAGTGGCTAAAAAAACGACTGCAGGAAATTTGGTTTATATAGCTTTATTGGTTTGCGAGATATATACAAAAAACATATTTGGAGGCGGGGCACTCCCACTTCTCGATAAAAATTACATCCAAATATGCCCTTTCATAGTGCGATCCTTTGTACCAAATTTTATTTCCATAGCTTTATTTATGGCTTAGTTATGGAACTTTATGTGTTTTTGGTTTTCGCCATTTTGTGGGCGTGGCAGTGGTCTGATTTTGCCCATCTTCGAAAGCAACCTTCCTATGGTCAAGAAACAATTGTACCAAATTTCATCAAGATATCTTAATTTTTACTCAAGTTACAGCTTGCACAGACGGACGGACGGACGGACGGACGGAACTACACTCTTCACCCTGATCACTTTAGTATATATAATCCTATATCTAACTCGTTTAGTTTGTTGCGAGAGTATAAAAAAAAACGAAATGTCTGATCACTTTACTAGAAAAGCAGCAACCGATAAGAGTGAATACAGAGATTGTAGTGGATGCTAAACACCAACTTTCTATCCGAAATTAAAAAAAAGGTCCAGGTATCATACCGAAGTTATTTTTGGGGGGATTAAATCATCGATCTCATGATTGAGCACCAGTGGTTATTCAGTAGTTGATAATCATTTATTTATCCTTTCACTTTGGAGCTCATTAGCTGCCGACTATTCCACAACAGTTTCCATAACTGCTTATCTACTACTCAACACTGTATGCCTCTATAACTGTAAGCCAGTTTGCAGGTGTGCAACTATGAAAAGGCCTCTCACAAAGTGGCATACTTTTACGCTACCGTGGCAATGGTGCCACTTTTTCAATATAAATAACTTCATATTGCTAACTACATATGTATATTTGTATGCTTGTGCTCGTTTACCGTTATAATAGTTTGTAAAACATATACATTCCCATTTACATATGCACCTGCACAAAGGCAACCGTGTACGTGGGAGCAACCCGCATTCGCTTTTGCCAGCGCGACTCTCACATACCATTGCTGCTTGGCGTGAGTGCTTGCTGCATATTTTTCGAATCAGCTGCACATGTGTGGGTGTGCATACACACATAGACACTCACTCACGGTCGGGCATTCGCCTGTTTGTTCGCCTCTGAGCTGTGTGCTTTGCATTTTGAATATTTAATAATATACAGAATTTTATTATTAATTAGCCAGTTGCAAATATTTGCCGAAACGTGACGATTTTTTGCCACTACGCCAATTTGCTCTTGTTTTTGCCTCTCCATTTCGCTGCATTTTTTTGCATTTCTGTATTAATTAATTTATTATTTGGTCTTTTGGTTAACAAAGTGCTTAATTAATTTAATGGCACTGCCAATTATTTGAGGTGTTAATGAATGTGTTCTCTACTTGTATGTACATGTGTTGTTGCGGTTGTTGTTGTTGTAGTGATATACATACAACCATTTAGATATTCATTGGTATTCGATTTAAATGCGGCAGTGCAATGAGTTGCATATTATTCATAATTAGCTCTCAAATATACTTTGATAATGAGCGAAATTGTGAATGCGGGGTTGTATTTCATGATTTAAGTTGATATCACTTATTATCATTATTTTCAAATTCGGCTGAAGAGACATCGAATTTAAATACTCATTTGCATATAGTATAGCGCTTTAATGTACGACGGTTACTAGTAGAACAATGATACCAGAGGATAATTATTAATCCTGCGACATAACACGAGAAGTCCATGGCTGTCTATGAAATATCAAAAAGGTGAAGGTTTCAAGAAATAATAACATTATTCACTTTTTTATAATAAAAATTTATAGAATAATATATTTTAAAACTTATTCTTGAAATAAATATATTCGAACACCTTATATAAAGTTTCTGAAGACGCTACGATGCATTCAAATCACTTTCACAACATATGATATCGAACTATAGTCTTCTGCTTTCAAAAAGCAGTCCAAGTGTGACCTAGGGTGTATGCTCAATTTGAATATAAGCCTCTGATCTAACGTCATGCTACAACCTCAATACAACTCTTCAAAAACATTAAACTAAACCTTCGTTTATGATGCCGCTTCGTTAACTCTACAATTGGACAACTTGGCATTGAAGACTTTGCTCTCCTCTAATGCTTAAATTCGTACTAAATTTAGTTAGAAATGTTAATGTGATTTATTCAACTCTTTATTATTAGATCCAATATTAAATTAAATAAATTAATTCATTTGAATTTTAAACTATCAAATATATATGTCCATTATGTTCGACATCTATATAAAATATGAATCTTGGGTAATCTGATGAATTATTATTATTTATTCCTGCTCTTACCATCGAGTGAAATCAACAACATGTTAATATTAGTTCAAGATTATTTCACAACTCTATTTGACTAGAAGGATATTATCTAATGTGGTGTGTCCTCCTCATTTCAAATTCAAAATAGCTCTGCAATGTATCGTCCTCTGCTACTGTTAATGTTCACTGTCATAGTTCTGTTCGTTCTCATTAGTTAAAATAGAGTTCGCATACAGAGTTGCATTTCGACGTATGTAATTCTACATCAAAAAATATATTCAACACGTTTGCCATTTTAAAGAAACAACAGTTGAATAATTGAAAGAATTTTTTAAAAACTGGGTTTTCACAAGCGATTTTTTTACCTAAATCAATCTTTATAGACAGCAACAAGTAGTTAGCACTTGGTCCGCTCTATAAGGTGAATGAACATTCCAGACAAGTACCTGGAGCTTCAGACGAGTCACTATCGGCTCAATTCCTTTCCTATCGACCAACTGGCCACTTCTGGGCGATTGCTTGCTTACGACGGTCTTTTTGTTGACAGTACAGGTCCGAATTACGAGATTGACTGTAGAGGAGCAGTAATTGTAGATGATTTCCTTCAAATTCTATAAATATCATAGCTAAACATTCCCGGCTGAACATCGTTTGGGCTGGCTGGCTGTGATTTCACCATGTTGACCATGTCGTAAGTCATCAGATATAGATCGAATTGGTTGCGGTTCGTAGATGGAAATTCGTTTCATGAGTAAAATTAGATGACAACTATACAACGAGTTTCTCTATTGTTCCAGCCTTATTTAAATAGTTCCATACGGTTTTTGGGCAATGTTTAACTCCAGGACAAAGGAAATAGATCGGCCTCGACGATTTCCTTACTGTATCGATGTTTTCGACAATTGTCCTTCCAGAGCATGGTCCAACTTTGACAGAACGGGCCGTAACGTGATGTTGTAGTTTTAACTATTTTTTGTTTCATTAGAAGTAAGTGCTAATTTACTATAAGATGGTTTAAGAGACCAGTACTTGCTTTCAGTTATCTAATGATAAATCATGAGTTAGCTCTGTCAGTAACTCACTTAATAAAATGATTAACGGGGATTCTTTCGATTACAATAAGTATAAACTGTGGTTAGCTCCCCAAATTTCAGAACATTGACAATAAAATAAACCTGAGCGGTTTATTAAAAAATTAGTTTGATTTAATCGACCAGAAATTCCATCAACTTTTAACCCCTAATGTGATTGTTCAAGAGTGGATTACATCTGCAGCTGTTAGTAGAATTCGAACAGTATTAAAATTTTAATTGAACTGTCTTGCGTTTTCGTCTTCATCGAAGAAAAACAGTAAAATATGTACAATTTTCCCTTTCCTAAATTTTAATGACATTTACTTAGCCATTTGCTGTTATTCTCGGCTTTACTTAGATAATGAATTCTAAAAGTGTACCATGATGCATATCATTCTCTTTTTCAATTTACGAAAGACCATCTATCACTTTTTCGTACGTAGTTTTCGGGAGGAAATATTGAGCTCGATCATAAAATTTCGTTTCTCAAAATTCCATTTCGAAATATTTCCCTAATTTACATACATTTCGTGCCGAATAATTTTGATGAAACCTGACACATATCCATGCTAACTCAATGTTATACTTGCCGCTGTAAACAAGAAACTGTTTACTGCAAATTAAACAGGCAATAATCTGTAACGCCCACCAACGCCTGCCACTAAATGGCTGAGGCGTGCCGCTATTTAGTGTCGAGCTGTAATGACAAATTACGCAGAGGAATGACGAAAATGCGACAAATCGAAGGAGCGGCAAGCCAATAAACCAACATGCCTCACAGCAACAACACCAACAACAAGGTCCCAAAGTGTTAGCAATAGCAATCGGCTGGAGAGAAATATACCAAAGGCGAATTGAAAGCCATAAAATTGAAATGGAAAAATGTTTGTTGACAATTTTGATTGTGTTGCCAATGCTGTGTGCTCATCTCAGCACAGCGTCAAAGTTGGAACAGAAATCGAAATGAAAGGACTATGATACATGGTGAAATATCCGCTTCCGCTTTGCTTTTAGACGCGGACCTCGTGTGATAAATTCCAACACAATATCGAATGATTATATATGTACATATATACATATATAGTCATGTTCATATTTATAAGTGTATGTTTGTCGTTATGTGCTGGAGTTTGAGTAATTGGAATTGCGCTGTTGCGGCTGCGGAATTGTTTAAGCGGCCAAAAGTGACAACAAAAGTGGAAATGACAGCGTCGTGGCATTCGGTATGCGGCATGCAGCATTCGGCGCGAGGCATGCCGCAATGTGCGCATTTATTTGCAGCTGAAACAGAAACTGAGTAGCTGCGCTGGCTGTGTATGAGTTGCTTTGCTTCGTATTATTTGTTACTTTTTTGTTTTTGCTTTACAAAGTTCTTTAAATTTCCCAAAGGAAATTTTTGTTGCGAAAAACCTTTGCTGGTTATTTGTATGTTTTTGTCTGTTATGCGTTGGATTCGAAATCGTTAACGATTTGTGTTTCTATAATACATAACATACATATATAAAAAGTATAATTGCAATTTATGATGTACGAAGTACAAACTTCTGTTTTATGAAAATTGTATATTAAGTATAGGGTTTTTCAAAAGGAACGTTACTAAAGTAGAGACAGTAGACAGTAGACAGCAAGCGACGCCATATTTTTTCCATCTCTTTTGTACATTTCAGTAAGCTTTGCTATTTCATTATGGAAAGATATGCGATCCACTAATGAGTCGAAATTATTAAAACTTTACTACCGAAATTCGGAGGCAGTGACCTCAACTTTAAGAGCGCTACGTTGAATGGTCGATGGTCGTCATAATCGTTCTGTGAGATCAACAATTGTGCGTCTAGTAGATGTGATGCAGTGGATTGTACTTCTTCTTCTTCCTAAAGTGAGATTATCTTTCTCGCATCATCACGAACAGTTCAACCAGACTAAAAATGATGGACTTCAAAGTGAAATGTTGGAGCGATGTTGCATCCATTGGTATTTTGCTATTAAGAAGTCCCCATATTAAATGAAAGTTTCTGTACGTTTAAATGCCTTACATAGGATTGAAGCAAGTACTTTCAGTTATTAACTATCTTTGTCTGATGAAGGTATTTTTTACGATGGTAAATTTTAATTTTTAAATTAGTTAAAGCGTAAATAAAGCATAGTATCATAATCACAACCCGACTGAGACCAATAATAATTACTCCGATTTCGTTATTATTAATATCAGCACTACCTTTATCAAGTGAAACGGAATCATGGTGAAAATTTGACAGATAAAATGTTGTGCTATGTAGAGAATTCCAAATATTAAGTTTGGTAGAGTTCATTCGTCAGGCGCACCTACCACATAAAATATTGTGCCACGTTTAAAAAAATTGTTGTCGTAGTCTTGACCTCTAATGGTCTTATTCTGAATATCTCATTAAAATTATAATAACCAATTCTTAGTATTTTCCAAGTATTTTGATACTAGTTCAACATTTCTGAGCCATTGCAGAAAGCAAGATAATGTCATCCAATTTAATCGACTGATTCAAGCCGTTTACGTTCATATATACTAATAGAAATTATAATCCAAATATCTTGCTCATATACAGAGGTCATAGGATAGAACTTCTATCACCGCCTGCTAGAGAACATTCATTGGTAGAAAGGTTAGAAAATATTCCGAGCTTGTTCTTTAATGTCCTTCAGTTTGATTATTTATAATTTACACAGGTTTTAAAAAATGTTCTCTGTTCTTCTTAATCGATTTATCGATATTTTCGTAGCAACCAATTCTCAATTTATTTCTTCTTCTTCTTGACTGGCGTAGACACCGCTAACGCGGTTATAGCCGAGTCCAAACAGCGCGCCACGTATCCCTCCTTCTGGCAGTTTCAGTATTTCAGTATATACATTGATTAAAGAGTATTACAATCCTCACTCCCCTCTAAGTCGGGAAAAATTCTGTCAACTTCTGTCGGTCTGCTAGCAAGACCAAAAAATCTATTTTCCAAAATATGACTTTAGTAATTTGTACCTATAAGCGATAGGGTTACGCTATATGAAACATACGGTTTTATACTAAAACTACTCCTTAGGCCGTATTGTTATTGCTTAACTTAGTATTTTTTGAGCGTACGTCAACGATTTTTTTCTTCAATATTTCTTTGTTTAAGCGATGAGAAAATTTGCCGAATTTTACAGTTTTTCTATAAAGTCCAAAACGCTCGCCAGCCTGGTAAATATGTTTGTTTATGGTCTCAATATTGTAACAGCCAATCAAACGTAATTTCGTCCATTCCGTTTCGGAAGTTTGTTGTCAAAAATTCACCACGCTCTGGTAGGCCAATTATCGATAAAAATATATATAAGATAATAGAAATCGTCGAGCCTGCTCATCATGTAAGCACTGTCCCGATTACCTAAGATCTAAACATTGCACAAAATATCATTTGGAAGCATCAAAGGCTGTGTGCCGGTGATGAAAAGTGGTTCAGTAGTAAAATGGTTGTTCTCGAATAGCGGTGAGGCGACGCAAACGGTGGCTAAGCAAGGATTGACGGTACATAAGGTTTTGCCATGAGGTTGATGGGATAGTAATGAAATCATCTTCTATGAGCTGCTCTCCTACGGCCACACTTTTAATTAAGACCTGTGCTGCGAAAAATTAGACCATCTGAAGAAAGAAAGCTATAGCCCGCAATACGACATCTTGGGCCAATAGGAGAGGGGTTGTGTTCCATCAGCACAACAACACCAGGCTATACATATCAATAATAGCTTACCAGAAGTTGCTTAAGATTGTTTAGGAGGTCCTTCGGATTACACCTTATACATACATAGTTCCGAACTGAAAACAAGTGATTACTAGCTGTTCCTGTTTTGTTGAAGTGAACCTTGTAAAAAGCGACTCTCCAATTTTTTGTGAATAAGAACAAGGATTTTCATGAACATGACATTATGTAAATATCTTCAGAATATCAAATAGTTCTCGCACAAAACGGTGCATGTTTGATCGAAATCAGATCCTTCTAACTATGCTAAGTAAAATCTTCAATTTGGTCCAAAAATATTCGATTTATTTTTCCTAGACCTTATACTCGTATTTGTTGCAGAAATCTTTTAAATTTGCCTTGGGCGTCAATAAAAAACGTTTAATAAACCACATCTTATATTGACATGTCGATTTCCAGTAGCTTTTAAACTTGGTGGCTATAATTTATACATCCAAGGCAAAAAAATGACTGCTAATAGGTAATTTATGCAAATAGCTGAGCATAAACCAAATCAGCAACATTTAAATGCATTGCATTGCCTCCAACAGCAACACAACAATTTTTCATTTTATTTCCAAAGCAAAAAAAAATCAATTAAATTGTCTATGTTATATAACAGTTATCCATTATATGCGACAAAGTTGACAAATCCTCAGCACATTTCATCCTTACAGACCATTAACGAGCGCAGCGCTCAACATTTCAATTTCAATTATTGCTACAACCTTTGTGCTGTTATTGTTGTTGCCTTTGCACTTCCAACACAAGCGGCTGCTAAGCAAGTGCATTACTGTGTTTATGTATGTATGTGTGTTGTTGTTGCGAACAAAAAAAAAAAAAAATAAACCAACACCAGTAAATAGGCGTACAATTCAAATTTAAATGATTTCCATTCATTCGTAGCCTTCGTCCTTCAATCAATTCCCCCGAGGTAGGCATTACAATTTTTCAAACCATTTCCATCTATTTCTATTTGCAATTTGCCAGCAAACACTTTGTATGCTACAATATTTTTTCTGGCTGTTGTTGTTGTTGTCATTGTTGTTTGTCGCTGCAATGCAAGTAAATCCATTTGACATTTCAATACATCAAAGTTTTCGCATGCAAGGCAAAGGATGGCAAAAATCGAATGTACTGCGGGCGATGAGAGCGGTGCAGGGCAGCGTGAGAGAATGAGATAGATGGCGAGGGTAAGGGCGCTTGCCGAATTTAATTTTGAACCTTTGGAGTTTTAGTTGCTAGAACTCATGGGCAAGTATGGTTTGTCCGTGGCTGAGATCCAATAGCTGTTGGTGTAATAGAAATAGTAATAACAGTACACCAAAACACCAAATTCGATTTTTTTTTTGATATATCCATTTATACTTGTAGAAATCTTTGCACTCTTAATTCTATTAACATTTGAAGTACTCGCCTTTGTTGTTGTTAAAGTTTTCGGTAGATATATTTTTGACATTTGACATTTCGTTTGGTGGGACTACACTGAGAGAATGAAATTATTGTTTTAGAATATAAAAAAGTGAAACAACAAAACGAGCAAAACTTAATCGAGTAAGTACTATTTAGCTAAGGTCGAGAATCAGGCCAGTTCGAAATAATGTTGAAGTGGAAGAAATACAAGGAGGATGGAGTCATATGTAGAAGTTCACGTAAGTGAGGAAAGTTTCTGACTGTCATTCACTTGGGAGTGGCCAGGAACGATTCTTTTACATGTGGCTCAAGCAGCTCACGACTTCCGGTCTTAGACCAAGTATCCTCTGGGTAGCCAACAGACATCCGTTTGGAGGCGAGTTAAAGTGAGAAGGCGAAACCCGCCTATGCGGTTGTGCGTAGGGTTTGGGACCCACCACATAAAAACACCCCCCAATGAAAAAGAAAAAACAGCCTCGGATGAGAGAACCCAATTTTGATGACGACCACTGCAAACGTTTAAAGGACTACGAAATAAGGGCATGCACCTGGAATGTCCGGACCCTTAATTGGGAAGGTGCCTCTGCCCAGCTGGTTGATGTCCTCGTAAGAGTAAAGGCTGACATCGCCGCAATCCAAGAAATGCGATGGACGGGACAAGAACGGAAGAAGGTGGGTCCTTGTGACATCTACTACAGCGGCCATATAAAGGAGCGCAAATTCGGTGTGGGATTCGTGGTGGGAGAGAGGCTCCGTCGTCGAGTCCTGGCATTCACTCCGGTGGATGAACGTCTAACCACAATCCGCATTAAAGCGAGGTTCTTCAACATATCGCTGATTTGCGCCCATGCCCCGACGGAAGAGAAGGACGAAGTGATCAAAGATACCTTCTATGAGCGCCTAGAACGTACCTATGAGCGCTGCCCCCGCCACGATGTCAAAATCGTGCTTGGCGATTTCAACGCTAGGGTGGGTAAAGAAGGTGTCTTTGGCACAACTGTCGGAAAATTCAGCCTCCATGACGAAACATCACCAAACGGTCTGAGGCTGATCGACTTCGCCGGGGCCCGAAATATGGTCGTCTGTAGTACTAGTTTCCAGCATAAGAAAATCCATCAAGCTACTTGGCTGTCCCCGGATCGAATCACTCGCAACCAGATCGATCATGTTGTGATAGATGGACGACATGTCTCCAGTGTTTTTGATGTGCGTACGCTTCGTGGTCCCAACATCGACTCGGACCACTATCTTGTAGCAGCTAAGATACGCACCCGCCTCTGTGTAGAAAAGCGCACACGTCAACAAACACAAGGAAGGTTCGACATCGAGAAGCTGCAATCACAACCGACAGCCGAACGATTATCTACTCGACGTGCACTCCTGCTCTCTGAGAGCACTCATCAGCATCTCGGTATATAGGAGCTGTGGGACGGCATATCAAACTCCTTACGTACAGCTGCAACCAAAACCATTGCTTTTCGGAAAAGTCAAAAAAACAGCTGGTATGATGAGGATTGTCGTCTCGCAGTGAAGAGAAAACAGACTGCCTACCTCGCAATGTTGCGATCGACCGCAACACGAGCGGGATGGGAAAGATACCGAGAGCTGAAGAGGGAAGCGAGACGCATATGCAGACAAAAAAAGAAAGAGGCCGAAATGCGTGAGTATGAAGAGCTTGACAAGCTGGCCGACAGGGGTAATGCTCGAAAATTTTACGAAAAGATCCGGCGACTAACTGAAGGTTTCAAGACCGGAGCACACTCCTGTAGGACCCCCAGAGGTGATCTAGTTATTGATGACCAGAGTATACTGAGTTTGTGGAGGGAACACTTCTCCAGCCTGATGAATGGCAGTGAAAGTACAACACCAGGAGATGGCGAACGCGATTCCCCAATCGACGACGATGGAGCAGATGTTCTATTGCCCGACCGTGAAGAAATTCGAATAGCAATTACCCGCTTGAAGAACAACAAAGCAGCGGGGGCCGATAGATTACCGGCAGAACTATTCAAATACGGCGGCGAAGAACTGATAAGGTGCATGCATCAGCTTCTTTGCAGAATATGGTCGGAAGAAAGCATGCCTGACTTTGATTGGAATCTCAGTGTGCTCTGCCCAATACACAAAAAGGGAGACCCCACAATTTGCGCCAATTACCGTGGGATAAGCCTCCTCAACATCGCGTATAAGGTTCTGTCGAGCGTATTGTGTGAAAGACTAAATCCCACCGTCAACGAACTGATTGGACCTTATCAGTGTGGCTTTAGACCTGGAAAATCGACAACTGACCAGATATTCACAATGCGCCAAATCTTGGAGAAGACCTGTGAAAATAGGATCGACACACACCATCTCTTTGTCGACTTTAAAGCTGCTTTCGACAGCACGAAAAGGAGATGCCTTTCTGCCGCGATGTCTGAATTTGGTATCCCCGCAAAACTAATACGGCTGTGTAAGCTGACGTTGAGCAACACCAATAGCTCCGTCAGGATCGGGAAGGACCTCCCCGAGCCGTTCGATACCAGACGAGGTTTCAGACAAGGTGACTCACTCTCGTGTGATTTCTTTAACCTGATTTAAAACCAATGATATCGATATCATTGGAAACAACACCCGCGCCGTTAGTTCTGCTTTCTCCAGACTGGATAAGGAAGGGAAGCGTATGGGTCTCGTGGTGAACGAGGACAAGACGAAATATCTCCTGTCGTCAAACAAACAGTCAGCGCATTCGCGTCTTGGCTCCCACGTCACTGTTGACAGTCATAACTTTGAAGTTGTAGATAATTTCGTCTACCTGGGAACCAGCATTAACAGCAATAACAATGTCAGCCTGGAAATCCAACGCAGAATCACTCTTGCCAACAGGTGCTACTTTGGACTGAGTAAGCAATTTAAAAGTAAAGTCCTCTCTCGACGAACAAAAAGCAAACTCCACAAATCCCTCATCATTCCCGTCCTGCTTTATGGTGCAGAAGCGTGGACGATGTCAACATCCGATGAGACGGCACTAGGAGTTTTCGAGAGAAAGGTTTTGCGGAAGATTTATGGTCCCTTAAGAATTGGCAACGGCGAATACCGCAGACGATGGAACGATGAGCTGTATGTGTTATTCGACGACATAGACATAGTCCAGCGAATAAAAAAACAGCGGCTACGCTGGCTAGGACATGTTGTTCGAATGGATGAAGGTGCTCCAGCTCTGAAAGTATTCGATGCAGTACCCGCTGGTGGAAGTAGAGGAAGAGGGAGACCTCCACTCCGATGGAAGGACCAGGTGGAGAGGGACCTGGCTTCGCTTGGAATAACCAATTGGCGCCAAACTGCCAGAAGGAGGGATACGTGGCGCGCTGTTTTGGACTCGGCTATAACCGCGTAAGCGGTGTCTACGCCAGTCAAGAAGAAGAAGAGGAAGAAATACAATGCATGACCAAAAGTCAAAATGATGCTGATCGTCGAAGCATTCTCTACTTGCCATTAATGGGGAGTTTGAGTAAAAAACGCCTTATCTAATCTCATTGAGTCCAGAAACATACCGATTTTTTACTGGTTGTTCTCGGTAAGAGAGCGCACTTTTTTCGGTGTTTACGACAATATTATTCCATATTACTTTTTTCGAAAGTCACTTAAAAGTATACTAACTTTTTTAAAGCTTCTTATGAAATTTTATTTTATGAAAATAAATAATTTTGACGGATCACCTTGTAGGATTCTAAATTAAATGATCGATTTCGAAGCGAGATTGACCGCATAGACTTTATACTTTATATATCTTCACAGGAAAAAGTCTAAGGGTGTGACGTTATACTATCTTGGTGGTCAATTGACCGGCCCAAAACATGAAATTATCTGCTCACAGCAGTGTTCTCTCAATAAATCCTCAATGATTGATGCAATGTGTGGGAAGTGGCGTCGACTTGTTGAAACGAAATGTCACCGAGGCCACGAGTTCCAATTTTAGGCATCAAATAGTCGGTTATCGTGGTGTGATAACAGTCCGAGTTGCTGCGAACGGCGACGAATCGACTCTCCACGGTTTTCATGTGCGCTACGGTTGTTAAATTTTCTTTTCCTTGACTGCAGGCTGGACGTGATCTATTCGGTTGAATATTATCCAATAATTAATGCTTAGTCTCAAGTTTAGATTTGGTGTTGGGAAGATTACGCTCAGTAGGTCGATTATGTTCACCAAAAGTTGAGCGAAGCGCGCGAAACGCATTTTTTACAGAATGTGAACAATTAAACAATTTGTAAACGTTGTTTAGGCGTAAGTCTTTCTGTCAAACAACACTGAACAAAAATAACATGACAGCTTGACACGACTCACGCGTGATCTGTCAAAACACATCTTCTTCTTAACTGGCGTAGAAACCGCTTACGCGGTTATAGCCGAGTCCACAACAGTGCGCCACGCATCTCTCCTTTTGGCGGTTTGGCGCCAATTGGTAATACCAAGTGAAGACAGGTCCTTCTCCACCTGGTCCTTCCAACGGAGCGGAGGTCTCCCTCTTCCTCGGCTTCCACCAGCGGGTACTGCATCGAAAACTTTCAGAGCTGGGGCACTTTCATCCATTCGAACAACATGACCCAGCCAGCGTAGCCGCTGTCTTTTTATTCGCTGGACTATGTCTATGTCGTCGAACAACACATACAGCTCATCATTCCATCTTCTGCGGTATTCGCCGTTGCCAATGTTTAAGGGACCGTAAATCTTCCGCAAAACCTTTCTCTCGAAAACTCCTAGTGCCGTCTCATCGGATGTTGACACCGTCCACGCTTCTGCACCATAAAGTAGGACGGGAATAATGAGGGACTTGTAGAGTTTAGTTTTTGTTCGTCGAGAGAGGACTTTACTTTTCAATTGCCTACTCAGTCCATAGTAGCACCTGTTGGCAAGAGTGATTCTGCGTTGGATTTCAAGGCTGACATTATTATCGGTGTTAATGTTGGTTCCTAGGTATACGAAATTATCTACAACTTCAAAGTTATGACTGTCAACAGTGACGTGGGAGCCAAGACGCGAATGCGCTGACTGTTTGTTTGATGACAGGAGATATTTCGTCTTGTCCTCGTTCACCACCAGACCCATTCGCTTCGCTTCCTTATCCAGGCGGGAAAAAGCAGAACTAACGGCGCGGGTGTTGTTTCCGATGATATCAATATCGTCGGCGTACGCCAGGAGCTGTACACTCTTGTAGAAGATTGTACCTTCTCTATTTAGCTCTGCAGCTCTTATAATTTTCTCCAGCATCAAGTTAAAGAAGTCGCACGATAGCGAGTCACCTTGTCTGAAACCTCGTTTGGTATCGAACGGCTCGGAGAGGTCCTTCCCGATCCTGACGGAGCTTTTGGTGTTGCTCAACGTCAACTTACACAGCCGTATTAGTTTTGCGGGGATACCAAATTCAGACATCGCGGCATAAAGGCAGCTCCTTTTCGTGCTGTCGAAAGCAGCTTTAAAGTCGACAAATAGATGGTGTGTGTCGATCCTTTTTTCACGGGTCTTCTCCAAGATTTGGCGCATGGTGAATATCTGGTCAGTTGTTGATTTTCCAGGTCTAAAGCCACATTGATAAGGTCCAATCAGTTTGTTGACGGTGGGCTTTAGTCTTTCACACAGTACGCTCGATAGAACCTTATAAGCGATGTTAAGGAGGCTTATCCCACGATAGTTGGCGCAGATTGTGGGGTCTCCCTTTTTGTGGATTGGGCAGAGTACACTGAGATTCCAATCGTCGGGCATGCTTTCTTCCGACCATATTTCGCAAAGAAGCTGATGCATGCACCTTATCAGCTCTTCGCCGCCGTATTTGAATAGCTCGGCCGGCAATCCATCGGCCCCCGCCGCCTTGTTGTTCTTCAAGCGGGTAATTGCTATTCTAATTTCTTCACGGTCGGGCAATGGAACATCTGTTCCATCGTCGTCGATTGGGGAATCGGGTTCGCCATCTCCTGGTGTTGTACTTTCACTGCCATTCAGCAGGCTGGAGAAGTGTTCCCTCCACAAACACAGTATACTCTGGTCATCAACCACTAGATCACCGCTGGGGGTCCTACAGGAGTGTGCTCCGGTCTTGAAACCTTCAGTTAGTCGCCGGATCTTTTCGTAAAATTTTCGAGCATTACCCCTGTCGGCCAGCTTGTCAAGCTCTTCATACTCACGCATTTCTGCCTCTTTCTTTCTTTTTCTGCAAATGCGTCTCGCTTCCCTCTTCAGCTCTCGGTATCTTTCCCATCCCGCTCGTGTTGCGGTCGATCGCAACATTGCGAGGTAGGCAGTCTGTTTTCTCTCCACTGCGAGACGACAATCCTCATCATACCAGCTGTTTTTTTGGCTTTTCCGAAAGCCAATGGTTTCGGTTGCAGCTGTACGTAAGGAGTTTGATATGCCGTCCCACAGCTCCATTATACCGAGATGCTGATGAGTGCTCTCAGAGAGCAGGAGTGCAAGTCGAGTAGAAAATCGTTCGGCTGTCGGTTGTGATTGCAGCTTCTCGATGTCGAACCTTCCTTGTGTTTGTTGACGTGTGCGCTTTTCTACACAGAGGTATGAGAAAACACATACTTTTGAAAAAAGTACCATTACTTGGATCTCCCGATAGTTTTGTTAGACGCTCTCTCAATGATTAGAGTAATATACTCAATTTTCTTTCTGATATCTCTGAATACCACTCAATTTAAGGAGAAATGGAAGTCATAGTTATTTCCTCGAGAACCGTGACATTAAATAAAAAACATTCTTCGTAAACTAAGACTCAGCTAAAAATAAACACCGTAGAGATCCCATTTAATTGTTAAATTTTGATTCTTATTATAAAATTTGTATTGAAGAATATCTCAAAACCGTAAATAAGCTTCAGTCTAATGGTCCATGGTCCCACTGATTCGAACTAATAATGCTCAACATATTGTTTTGTAGCATATACAATAACAATGTGAAATAGGAGGTCCTTTGCGAACTTCACATCAAACTAAGTATGATTTGGGCTATCCTCAAAGTGTAGTAAATTTTGGCAGTGCATTGCAGCGCTCGTAGATTAGCAAAACTTGAAAATTATATGCGAGTATGTAAATGTTGCCTGTGACCGGCGATAAACTACGTTTCTGTGATATGAGCATCTATCCTACGAAAGCCGACATGAGCTGTGTTGTATGTGCGTCCACGATTTTTTTCCAAATTTGTTGATGTTTTTATAGGGAGCAATTGATTTTTGATGTAATAAATGCAAATAGAAATTGAGGCAGGGATCAACAATAACAATAACAATGTCAGTTACAATATTAAAAGTACTAAACAACCGCACAGAGTCATGGTCTCCGTCATGGGCACAGTGAATGCTGCCAAACTCATGACATGGGAGCGAGGCGAGGGGAATGCCGAATGTAATGAAAAGAATGAAATTGAATGACTGAATGATTGAATGAGCTAAGCTGAGCGACTGGAGGCGCACTCGCAACAATTGATGAGAGGGGAGCGTAAATAAATGGCTGGGCGGGCGGTTGCCGCCGTTAGAGTGATTGGGTTGGTCGGACCGAACGGCTGATTCGAATGGTACGTTGGTACGCCAGATGAATGATTTCGCGTTCAATGACATTGTGACAAATTTTACAAAAACCCGGCATTCTCAAGGGATCTCGGGTAAGGTGTATGAATATATGCGAGGCAGTGTAGTGAGAGGGGGTGGGATGTGCAGAGCGTGAAGGCGAAAACAATTTAGAGTGGCCCATTACATTCGCCATACTCTTACCAGCTATAACAACATGGCATCTGGATTCCGCTGCATAGCTTGGTCGGTGTTCACGCCAACGGTGGATGAAGGTGCGGTTGACTCCATTCTGGTACGCTGCCATTTTTTGGCGATTCTCGCTCTCTTTGTGTTGCATTTTTTATTGTTGGCAATTCGTATGGGAATGGTAATTGAATGAAATTATTTGTGCTACAACTAAAAATAAATTTGTTTATTTTGATTACTTTCTTCAATACAACGCCCTCTAGAACAATCGTGTGTAGGCAATGCGTAGGTTTTGAGATTTTTTGACTTTACGTCTGTACGTGTGTATATACGTCTGATGACTTATTAAGTCGCAATGCACATATCTAGATTAGATTTTAGCTTGGCCAGAGAAAATTGTTTAAATGAATTCACGACTAGATTCGTTTAAAAACATTTAACAAATTTTGATTGGACATATTTTCCTTTATTAGAGTGGATATTACGATCATGACATTACATCACAACGAGTACCATTGATCGTGTGAGCTTTTGTAGAATCCTATAAACCACATTGAAGTAAATAATAGACATGTAGCGATCGTTTCTAATGACACAACAAAGCAATGGTAAGAAAGTAAATTTTATCATTTAGAAGTTGTAACTAAATTTCAAGGGTCTAAGTTTTTTATAAGATTGTTTTGAAATAAGCTTAAATTTTTCTTAATTTAAAATTTATTTATTTTGATAAATTTAATATACTTTTGGATTCAAATTGTAGATCAATGCTCTATTCTATCCAACAAAAATGGAAGCACTGTATTTATTATTAGTGCTTCGCGATATTTTCTTTCCTTACTTCCTTACCGAAACATTTTGAAGTCCTTTTGATTTTTCTACGTCTAACATAGAAACTATTTCTACGTATTTTACTGCGCACAATTAACTTTAATATCAGACGTCTTCTCCAAAGACTATAATATTCTACATATTATATTATATATAAGCTTGTAGATTATGACCAATCCGATAATAAATATATTTATTGTATA